>NC_137147.1:158365615-158965615 GCF_951394435.1 Stenella coeruleoalba
TCATGGTTTTATCTGAAAGGCAGTGACCCAAAGGCGATGGTACACATTAGTAACTCTTGGAGGGAAATATCACGTGCCCTTTACAAAAGAAAGAAAATAAAGTCATAAAAGATTGTCACCTCCATGGAAAGCAAGTAGGATGAAATCGTTTAAATGAACTTTCTTTTCTTTGCAGAATCTACTTGTCCTTAAAGGACCTCTAAATGTCATTTTTCCCTCCAGGCAAATGTGTCTTTAAATCCCCATTTCTGCCTGACCCTTTTCTGTGATAAGGCATCTACAGTGATACACTTTGTTCTAAATCTCACACTTGCTTTGCGAAGCTTCCATCCTCTCTCTGGCACCAGTGAAGGGCAATAAAGCTCTGGGAATATGCTATTAAGAGCAGCCCACTGCTTTGCTCCTCACTTTATGGGTAATAAGGAAATATCTTCTTATGTTGGTAATTTTGATAGCAAAAAGCCGATCTCAGCAAACGTTTTCTGTAAAGGGTCAGCTCGTAAACATTTGGGGCTTCCCGGGCCCTATTCTCTCTTTGGTAACTACCCATCTCAGCTGTTACAGAGTGTAAGTGACAAGATAACAAAGGAAGGGTGTGGCTGAGTTCTGGTAACACGTTATTTACAAAAGCAGGCTGCAGATCAGATTCAGTTCCGGGTCTGTGCAGTTTGCTGGACCCTGGCACAGACCACAGACCAACCCCTCTGTACTTTAGTCCCCTGTTCATCCTTGGGGACCAATTCCAATACTGTAACGATCTCCACACAGTGGAGGAAAAGCGAAGCTGAACATTTACATGTTGCTGCTGCTGCTTTCACTGTGGACGTTTCTTCATTTGGAAGAGTCACACTTAAATGTTAAACAAAGCAGCTGCATTGGGAAAGGTTTGTGGCACTGGCGTGTGGCTCCGTTTTCCCTGGGGTTCTTCTGAACATATTACAGAACAGGACTAAGAGTTGGTAAAGCGAGAAATTACATTCCCTGTTAGGTAATATTAGAACCACTTGTTCAAACACATGGGTATCTCTTTCGAGGACAATCTATTTTCTTGGCATTAATCTGAAAAGGCTGGAGGAAAAAGAAATTTGAATTTTCGTGTGATCTCCTCTTTGCTTTTGTCATTAAGTTTCTAAGCAAAGATCCGACCCTTCAAAAGTGCACCCTGTTTAATTTAGTCACAGTTTAAAGTAACCTTCTCTTGAACAGGACCTGTGGATTTCACGGCTTTCTTTCAACATCTCTTTCAAGATGAAGATTCAAAGAAAGATTTTCTCTCTCTGGTAGTTTTGATATAAAGAACCTATTAGCAAACTTGAAATGTGTAAATTACACGGAAGTCTGTAAGATGTAGCTGAAATTGTCAGGGCAGTGGACCTTCTCCCAGAAGGTTAATGTACAGAGGGGGTGCTTGTTTCAACAAAGGGCTGAAAATAATACCCAGGAAATCACCTTCATGATCAAAAGCTGATTGCTTTTTATTGCAGATGTGTATTACGATATGAATCCAGCAGAACATGCCTCGATGCTCTCTAATTCGTTTGCTTTAACTCAGGATAGATATAGGCACAATTGTTTTTATTTATGCCTGTGGGGTGTTTTATTAATATTTTATAAGAAAATCATCATCATTTTGTACAACCTGCACTCTATAATGTGTAAAAAACAGGACCAGGGATTCGCAAATAAAAGGGAAGCAATGGTTGAATTTAAAACATCACATTGGACTGCAGTTTTTCTTTTTATTTATTTTTTCTCCATTAAAAAAAAAAAGTCAGGGACTTCCCTGGTGGCGCAGTGGGTGAGACTCCGTTCTCCCAATGCAGGGGACCTGGGTTCAATCCCTGGTCAGGGAACTACTTCCCTGATACACGCTTATCCATTTCTAACTTTTCTGACTGAGCCTTTCATACTTTACTGGCCAGCATTTTTTTCTCCAAATATGATTTGCTTTTGGTGTCTTGTTTTAGATAAGATTAATAAACCATGGAGAATTCAGCTTTGAAAATTTTTTTCAGAATTCATTTCAGGGAGCACACTTTTGAGAACACCATCTCTAAGTTATAACACATGAATAGTGAGAGGCTGCTATTAAACCAGAGTGGTTCTCTCTCTCCCTCTCTCTCTGTCTCTCTCCCCACTAGCTGACTAGAATGCTTTAAACAAGGAGAACAATATAGATAAAGTAACCTCAGTGCTGTGACAGAGAAAAGCCCCTGGTTTGCAACACTCGCCAATTTCCGTGGTGTCAGCTCTCCCACCACTGCTGATTTCCAGTTACCAACGTGATGTCACTGAACACAGATGAGGGAAGAGAAGGGCATTCTGGCTGCAGCACATGACTGCATGTGACAGCAAGTCACCAAATAACGTCACAGTATCACCAGTCCCATTAACCAAGCAACTCTGTCTCATGGCAACGTCATGAATCATGTAACCTTACAGTTTGGGGGCAACCACTACTTTGATGTACAAGAAATGAATATGCTTTTCTCCTCCTTGACCCTTCTAAGACCCTTTGTAACAATGAAATCAGAAGCTTTGTCCGTACGGGGTCCAACTTCTATTTCTCTCTGAAGCTTCCATCTTCTTATCAACAAGAGATGCTTTATTTCTCTTTATAGCCAAGATGCCTCTGAGGGGACCATTACACTATAATATTATTTAATATCTTTGGGAATTCTTCAGCCCAGCTCTCTAATTCATGAGGTTGAGCCTTAGAGGGAAGCTCTTTAGGAACTGTGCAAGTTTGAGGAAAAAAAAAAACACTTCCTACTACGACTCCCCAGACATCTCGTAGTTGTGTTTAGAATCAAGAGATCACCATTGTTTGAGAAGATTGATTGCTTTTATCATATTTTTAGGCTGACTTTTTTATGAACAGAAGCAGTAATCAATCTCCTATTCATGTTCAGCAAACCTGGTTTATACTTCTGGTCTTTCCACTAACTGGCTGTGTGACCTTTGGCAAGTTGTAAAGTCCTTTGGGGTTGGGTTATAATATCTAAAGAATCAAGAAGTTGGAATAGGCGTTAGTATTGATGGTTACCATTGTTGGGGGACTTGGAATATGCCAGGTGGATGCTTTATATCTACTAAGTCATTTCATCATCACCTTAACCCCATAAGGTAGATTCTACTGTTAGCCACGTGTTTTACATGGGGACACTGGGGCTTAGCGTTTAAGTAACATATTCTAGGTCGCACTTGTAATAATCATCAGAGATGGGACTTGAAACCAGAACATCTAACTTTCAAATACATTTCTTCAACCATTATGCTCCCCTGTCTCCCCATCGAGATAACCACAGAGGTCCCATCTATGTCTCAAAGTCAATTACACTGGGGTGTTTACAGAAATAGGTAACATTAAAAAAAGAAAGAAAGAAACAGGTGACATGCAAGAACGTTGGTACTTAAGACACACAAAGATCTGGAACTTGAAATATCTGGTGTTTAGATGTTTTTAGATGATATTTGAGGTCAGGAAACATTCTTAGCATTCCTGTTTGGGAAATAAAAATATGACTAAAAGTTGCATCTACTCAGAGCAAATATTTGGGAAAGATATGATATTCTCTACAAATTCAAGCTTTAAAAAAATCCGATGTCCCAGGCACTGTGCTAGGCATGCATAAAACCATTTAAAACTCACAACACTCATTGTATGGATAAAGAAATGAGGTGTAAAATGTTAAGTTGTTGTAAGTCACAGAGCGAAGAAGTGGTGGAGGCCAGCACTGAAACTCAGCTCATCCAGTTACAGAGTCGTTGTACGCTGTGCCACACCGTCCAGCAGGGTTGCTTGTGTGTATAAAAGTTTATAAATTTTACTTTATTTATTTATTTGTTTTGCGGTATGCGGGCCTCTCGCCGTTGCAGCCCCTCCCGTTGCAGAGCACAGGCTCCGGACGTGCAGGCTCAGCGGCCATGGCTCACGGGCCCAGCCGCTCCGCGGCATGTGGGATCCTCCCGGACTGGGGCTCGAACCCGCGTCCCCTGCATCGGCAGGCGGACTCTCAACCACTGCGCCACCAGGGAAGCCCCAAAAGTTTATAAATTTTAAAAATTTTGTAAAATGAATAAATGTGCTGGACCAAGAGGCAACCTAGTAGACAGCAAGTCAGAGATTTCAGTGATGCCTCCTGGTTTTCTCACTAATGTACCGAATGACCTTGGAAAGGTCACCTCCTTCATGGATCTCAGCCTTCCATCCACAACATAACTGCCCTCTGAAACTCAATCCAGCTTTAAATTTGTCACTGCTCCGGGGTTTAGTTTCTCACTGGGATAGCCTGATCCCCCTACAAGATAAATTATTAAAGTGTGGGCTTCCCTGGTGGCGCAATGGTTGAGAGTCCTCCTGCGTTGCAGGGGACACGGGTTCGTGTCCCGGCCCTGGAGGATCCCACATGCCACGGAGCGGCTGGGCCCGTGATCCATGGCCGCTGAGCCTGCGCGTCCGGAGTCTGTGCTCCGCAACGGGGAAGGCCACAACAGTGAGAGGCCCGCGTACTGCAAAAAAAAAAAAAATTATTAAAGTGTAACCACGATGTAATCCATGACACCATTTTGCCAAGACTTTTGGCCAAACTCCTCCGTCTACCAAGTTATATAAGTTCCAGGAGAGCTGGCACACCTTTCGTAGATTTGGGATGCCCAACCCTCACCTTTGCTCCATTCCACGCTGCAGGAGACAGCAGGGGAGAGGGCAGGAAATTTCTGCCATAAACCCCCATGAAGGGACAACAGTCCACTTGGATTTCTGCTCAGCTTTCCTTCAGTCAATCAGTCAATGAAGAAACCAGACACAGAAGCCACGATTTTTGTTAGTTTGCTAGTCTAACATCCTCTGATACTATCACTTCTCTTCTGAATCTTCAAAAGTATAGTAGATCACGTACACAAATAGTGCACATCTTAAGATCCCAGTGGGCATATCGCACTGTTGTGTTTAGAGACCAGCATTTTCTTGTCACTCTCCAGAGCTATTCTTCAATTGCTTGTGGCAGACGTAAATGCAGGGATTATAAATAGGCAGGGGCAACTTTTGATGAATGAGCAAATGAAGGAAGGAACAGATTTAGGGCGATAGAGCTGTGAATTGAAATGCTGCACACACAGAGAATGTCTCTATTAAACACAACAGGACAATATTAGTATCACTGTTATTTTAAGACAACTAGGAACCATCACACATTATGGGGGCTAATGACTTGTGACAAAAAGGAAATTGCTCAGAATTTGCATGTATTGACCCCAAACAGAGATTAGCCAGATATGACACTTAGAATATGAAATCTGGATGGATGATGGCCTATCGGAGACCGTGTGACACGAACTCTTTTCCTGTGACATTTGGGTTCTGCTGGGAAAGATGTGGGGAAATGTCTCCAGGAACAAGAGTACCCATCATCCTATAGTTCAGGGACATCTACGGGCCATGATGCAGAATGAAGCTGCAAATAAATGTATTTAGTTTTGGAAACATCAGCATATCCTGGGATCACTGATTTCTGCACTATGGCTTTTTACGCAGAATTGCATTACAGCCTGTGCCGTGATAGCCAAAACTAAGGACCCAATACCCAAATGTGTGGGGTGTTCTGTTGTATAGGCCCCTGGGACTGTCATGCTTCTTACTTGCTAGGGAAATTTTTCTCGTTTTATGTATGGAAAAAAATCAAAATTAAGTGAAATCAAAGGATTTTGTAATATCTTGTCAGCTTACGAAGCCTTTATCGAATAGGTAACCATCAGGGACAGAATCAAGACTAGACCCAGGATTTCTGAGATGTGGGGTGGCCATCTCTCTGCTCACTTAACAAGTCGAAAGTACAGTTTTCTGTGCCACTCATTCTCCGAGAGGCATTCTACACCTGCAAAGTGCATTTAAACACCCCTCTCCTTGGGTGACTCGCAGGGCTTGGGAAATTCGAAAAGACTGTGGCTTGCCAATTGCCTTTCTTTACTGAAAATCGGGAAGAGCACTGAAGTCAAGTCAGGAGAACAATTAACCCAAGGAATAAAAGTCAAAATAGAAACCACCTGTCGTGAATGTAGTCACCATTCTTCTCTCCCACGGACACGTATTGGGCCTTAAAACCCTCTTTGGATTCGTGTTTTGTTTTTTTTTTTTTCCCACTCTGCGCGGCATGAGGTATCTTAGTTCCCCGACCAGGGATCAAACCCGCGTCCCCTGCATTGGAAGCGTGGAGTCTTAACCACTGGACCGGCCAGGGAAGTCCTGGATTTGTTTGTTTTAACAGATTGTTACCTTTCCTGTAATGGGAAGAAATAAACAATACATTTCAGTGTCACCGCGAGTGTGGCAGCATTACTTCCCCTGCCTTCTTACCTCTCAGCATCTTTTCAACTCTGTTTAATTAACCACTAATACTGACATCGGGATGAATCCCTCACTCATCATGTCAGGGAATGCTCTGAGCACTCGGTGTATATTAACTGATTTAATCCTCAAAACTCCTCCATAGGGCAGGCAGTTTTGTCTCCTCTTTACAAACAAGGAAACTGAGGCACATAGAAGTGTTCGTTCTTCCTCAGGGTCATGGACGTGGCAGCAAGTGGCAGGGCTGGGATTTGAACCTGGGCAGCCTGGCTCCAGCGAATCCAGGGATTCTCTTTCTGGTTTTCCCTGTGGCTTACCAGCGTGTATGTATCGGTCCTTTTCATCCTTGTCTAGTTTGAAAAGAAACTCTCATTTGAAAGCAGCCTCTTTCCCTTGTCTTCTGGCTTGAAATTTCAGACAGAATATGCATCTTTGTGGAAAAATGTGTTCTGAGAGACAAAGGCCCCAAAACGTTGTTGGAAATGTTCAGTCCATATACACGTCCCTTTGGGGCAATCAAAGTGGGTTTTATTTCCCAATCAACCCAACCAGCCTTTGATCGTTCACTGCTAGGCAAAAATCAAAACACCAGAAAAATCATGTGACACGATGATTAACAGAGCTATACAACCCGAGACTCTAGCGTGTGGCCAGGTTTACCTCGAGTGTCCCACAAGAGTTTTGCAGTTTGGAGTCTGAAATCACACAGAACTGCTCCATGCCTCGTGTGCATTCCTGACAATTCATTACTTAAATAACCTCCTCCATTTCCTAGATTACACTCCATCTAGGTTATCCATCCTGTATAACAGTTTATCTCATCTTGATTTTATCTAATCTAAGTGTCAACATGAATGCTCAAAGAAGTAGGGCTAGAGGTAGAAAGGAAAAGGACACCCGAGAATCAGGAATTGAAGGTAAAAGTAGACCAATTAGTCATCACAAAGGCAAGTCAGTCTTCCTGATTTTAGCAAAGGGAGCTTTTTCATTTGGGTTACTTGTGTTGATCTCTGAGGACCCGTGGGGAATGGGGTATTTATTTGCACGATGCCTATCACTGTCACGAACAGCTGGGTTCTTTGACCAGCGTATTCTTTCTCATCAGGCACTTTAGAACACTCGAAGGATATTAGGACAGAGAATCGGAGCTGTGGAGATCGCACTGGTGAATTGTTGAGATGGAAATGAGAGAAAGAAATGGAATGGACTTCAAAGCAAATGATGCCTGGAGTCAGGGATTAACTTTAAATGATTTAGACCCAGCCCCTGAAAACCCCTATTCTTTTCTTTTTTTTTTTTACATCTTTATTGGAGTATAATTGCTTTACCATGGTGTGTTAGTTTCTGCTTTATAACAAAGTGAATCAGTTATACATATACATATGTTCCCATATCTCTTCCCTCTTGCGTCTCCCTCCCTCCCTCCGACCCTCCCAATCCCACCTCTCACAAAGCACCGAGCTGATCTCCCTGTGCTACGCAACTGCTTCCCACTAGCTATCCCCTATTCTTAAATCCTAACAGCTATTGAATAAACTAACCGACATGTTTGGATGTGCGTTAAAAACATGTTAAAATGTCTGGAGGACACTTTTACTAGTAGTAGTAAAACACTTTTACTTTACTAGTAGTATGTGACCAACCCTCCCTCCGTATACAAAAGCAGCACAACGACATTCAGCAGCTTCCTTATTATACATTTTTATTTCCGAATATACTGAGTCAACGTGGATGCCTCTCTCTGAAGATGCAAGAAAAGTCCCTATTGGAGTTTGCCTCTTAGTTGCATTTGTGATGCTATCACCCTGATGCAGACAAATGAGAATATATTAAAATTAAAAGATACAGGTTGGCTAATAATTAAGATTAATTTGACTTCAAATCTTAGTCTTTCTCCACTGTGCCATGCCCAAGATCAGTCATCCTATTTTTTTAATAGTGATTGGTTATTCTAATCAATCAATTATATTCTTTGACAATGGTCTCTAAACTCTACTGACTGTACACTTATAAATTAAAATAATTTGTGTATAGACGATCCAAAATATGTACTTTAAAATGTATATAGAGGATATATATGTGTATGTGTACTTGCGTGTGAATATGAAATAACATATTATATATGTTATAGAATATTTGCAAAAATAGACATTTTAAAGATGAGATGAAAATATAGGGACTTCCCTGGTGATCCAGTGATAAAGAATCCATCTTACAATGCAGGGGACGTGGGTTCGATCCCTGGTCAGGGAACTAAGATCCCATATGCCACGGGACACCTAAGCCCGTGCACCACAACTGAGCTCTCGCACCTCAACTAGAGAGCCGGCGTGCTACAAACTACAGAGTCCACACGCTCTGGAACCCACGCAGCACAACTACAAAGCCTGCGTGCCACAACTAGAGAGAAGCCTTTACGCTGCAATGAGAGATACCACATGCCTCAACGAAGACCCCGCATGCCACAACTAAGACGCAATGCAGCCAAAAATAAATTTACAATAAGTAAATAAATAATAAATAAGCCTTTTAAAAATATAAAAATAAATATAAAGGTTTTAGTAAGTTCTTCCTGCAACCCTACACATAGTCTTGTGAACTTCCTGGAATACACACACTCTATTTTGGAGATCACTGGTCTTTCTGAACAAATATACATGGTCTGGGAATATGTTGAAGATGGAAGTGAGAGGACAGATTCTCACGTTATGTGCAGAAACGGCTTTTAAAAACTGAAACCTAAAAAATTAAATTGAGTCTGTATCCCCGTTCAACTGCTCCAGATATAGCTAGGTTTGGCAAGGTGGATTTCCCCTCCTACTGTTCCTCTCTGAAAAAAAGCACATAATTCAGAAAAGATTTAATGAAAGCATAAAATCCAACAACTGTATCCAGTAGCATTTTATGAGATAAGACTTTCCTTCATCAGAGGTGATGTGAACCAAGAGTAGCCACATAAAGTGAAACAAAAGGAAAGCTATAGAGTGTATCTCCTGTCCAGGAGGAGAAGATGATGTTGGTACCAGGAATGGCCAAGAAGACATTTGCCCAGAGGACCGCTAGAGGAATAACAGCAAAATAAAGACCTGAGGCAAGAAACCTTAATTTCTGATCATGACTCTGTCTTTGATTAGTTATGTGGTGTTTTACTTCACCTACGTTTCTTTCTCTTTTTTTCTTTGGTCTACAAAACATGATATCTACTAAAATACTTAAAAATTCAATGCAATGAAAACATTTCAAATGTCAGACTCAATTACCTTACCTTAGGGATCTTGTCCAATTGTCGTTTGAATCTTCGAAATTAGATAGTAGGAAGAGGAGGAATAAGACTCTGGTGGATAGAAAACCAACCGGAGTCAGGGCTGGACCCTTGAGATGGTGACGTGGTCCCTCCACCAGGCTGTGCTGTGTCCTGAGTCACGCATGTGCACGGGGACCCAGGTGTGCAGGTAGATAGGCAGTGCTCACAGAGGCACTGTGCTCTCCTCAAGGCAGAAGAGGACACTTTTCCAAACTCATTCCATACCCCTCATCCCCTCACCCTTCTAGGTATTTTCATTTTGCCTCCTGGGTTACCCTTCGCGTCTATTTTAATTTCATCTCACCTAGGCAAAATGTGAATGGTTTATAAGAGGCAGAGACCCCATTTGATTTGCCCCTGGACCCTGTGTTACTACACTGTCACATTCTTTTCAGAAGCAAAATTGTGCTTATCTTCATTTCTTCTCAATGGCATTTGCTTGGCATATAATATACTGGTCCCTCCTTTAATGAAAGCTGGTCACATATATAATTAAGAATTTAATGAAGGGACTTTCACATGTTTTCCAGAGTAGTGGGTTTGGAGGGAATGAGGGGAAGGTGATGAATGGTTCTTTATTATATTATTGAGAGCCCTGAGAATAAGGGGAAAAAATGATACATTGGATTGCATTAAAATTAAGAAAGTCTATTTATCAAAAGATATTAAGACTGTTAAAAAGCAAGCCACAGAATGGGGAAAGCTATTTGCAATACATATATCCAACCAAAGACGTGTATCTAGAATATATGAAGTAATTCCTACAAATAAATCCATAAAACGGTCACCCCAATTTTTAAAAATGGGCAAAAGGCTTGAATAGACATTTTATAAAGAAGATATCTGAATGGCCAATACATGTATAAAAAAGGTGCTCAACACGATTAGTCCTCAAGGAAACTCAAATGAAAACCACAGTGACATTGTAAAGCAGCTATACTCCAATAAAAATTAATTAAAAAAAAAACAACACCATGAGATACACATTCAACAGAAGTGCTGCAATTAACATGACAATTAACATGACAAACAATGAGAAAATTCTGGTGAAAACTTGGAACAACTTGTACTCTCCTACACTGCTAGCGAGAGTGTGAATTGGTACCACCCCTTTGGGAATATGTATTGGCACTATCTTAAAAGTTCTATATACCTTAATATATAACTTTCAAGCCAGCAACTACACTCCTAGGGCTAGAAATGTATATTTGTGCCCCAAAAGACATGTATGAGAATGCGCTTAGAAATACAATTCTCAATAGGCCAAAGCTGAAACAACCTAAATAAATGTTCGCCAATAATAGAATGAATAATAAATAGTAGGATAGTCATAAAAGGGACTAACAGAATACAAAAAAAAGCACCAACTCAGTTAAATGCAATCACAAACATGAAGTTGAAAGGAAAAAGCCAGAGAGGAACCTACACTTTGGGATTCCATCTATATGAAGTTTAGGGTGAGGCAAAACTCTTTGCTGGTGATAAAAGTCAGAAGGCTGGGAGTTCCCTGGCAGCCCAGTGGTTAAAACTCGGCACTTTCACTGCTGGACACGGGTTCAGTCCCTGGTCAGGGAACTAAGATCCTGCAAGCTGCGTGACTCGGCAAGACTACTTTTTTTTTCAATAGGGAGCAGGAGGTGAGTGTGAGCTGGGAGGGGATGGACGGGGGTTCTGGGGTGCTGGCAGTGCTTTGTCCCCTCATCTGGGCATAGTTACATCAGTGCTGTTGACTTTGTGAAAATTCATCAAGCTGCCCTTGGACAATTTATGCATTTTTCTGTAGGTGCCTAATATTTCCATAAAAAGTTTGTTTTAATTGTGTTTGGTTTTTTTTTTTTTTTTTTTTTTGCGGTACGTGGCCTCTCACTGTTGTGGCCTCTCCCGTTGCGGAGCACAGGCTCCGGACGCGCAGGCTCAGCGGCCATGGCTCACGGGCCCAGCCGCTCTGTGGCATGTGGGATCTTCCCGGACCGGGGCACGAACCCATGTCCCCTGCATTGGCAGGCGGACTCTCAACCACTATGCCACCAGGGAAGCCCTTAATTGTTTTAAAATTGATGGAAAGCTCATTCAATAAATTAATTTGATAGAGCACCTTGAGAAGTGCCTGATAGTGGGTGCTCTGGGATATTCAGAAACAAAGTTATTCACTGTCTTCCCAAAATGCGATCAAAGATTGCTAGAGATTCTCAGAAACTAGAATCAGTGATGCTGAAGTATTCCCTGACATGGGAAACTTACTCTTAAAATGATCCCAAACCCCTAATTTATCACTCTCCTGCCTAAATTAGGAGTTTGGGATTAACAGACGCTCACTACTGTATATAAAATAGTTAAAAACAAAGGCCTGCTGTATAGCACCGGGATCTATAGTCAATATCTTGTAATAACCAATAATGGAAAAGAATCTGAAGAATGTGTGTGTGTATATATATATATATATATATATATATATATATATATATATATGTATATGTATATGTATATGTATACATGTATGTATATGTATACGTATACGTATATGTGTATATATGTATACGTATATGTATACGTATACATATATGTGTATATGTATACATATATGTATATATATGTATATATGTATATGTGTGTGTGTGTGTGTATATATATATATATATATATATATATATATATACACACACGTATAACTGAATCATTTTGCTGTATACTAACACAACGTTGTAAAGTAACTATACCTCAATTTAAAAAATGATCCAAAACCTTAAAGATGAAAGGGTGGGATGACTCCCTGGCTTGAGGGCAAATGCAGAGAGAGAAGCCTGAATAGGTCAGGGCCATAGGAGGGCAATTTATTGGTTTGGTTCTAGAAAAATCACCTTTATCTCCAGTTCACGCAGAGCTCAGCTCCATTAGGGAAAGAGCTTTGGAGAGAATCATTCCTGACACCAATCCGTGTCATTTTGGATCCCTGAAGAATTTTCTGAATATAGTGAGTCCCAAAGGGCTAGTAACCTCGTGTTCCAAGCATCACACTGTGTATCAGGTATTATATAACCATGACCAACTTTCCATCAGCATGTGAAGCTCAAAATCCACATGCATACACAGAGAAAACACATTTATTATAACAAAGCCTTCATTGTAGGCTTTTCACGGGACCCATTTCCTCTGTGAAACTGCAAACCAATTTCCTTGGGATGCCACTTAAGATGATTCATCCCCATTTTCAATCCAGTTTTCCTATTTCTTGTTGAGACATTTCACTTTCCGGTGCAGATGTCCCGTTTTCCTTGTGTAGAGCCTCGCTCTCAGTTTCCCCTTTGGTTTGCTCTAGTTTCTTTTCAGGCTTTCTGAGGGAGACCAAACTGTCTGAAATCCGTTGATGACTCATTTGTTCTCTTCATGTCCTTCCTCAAAGAGTCATGTCGCACAATTCATTTCCAGACAATGCTCTTCGTTTATCACAGCTCAGGTGGCTACACTGATTTTAAGAGACCCTCCCCACAGAACTTCAAGTTCTGAAGTTCAAAAGCTACAGAAAAGGATTTCTGGGTTCGGCGGCAGTGCCAAGAGGTAGCTAAGAGGGACCCAGCCACCTCCGTCGTGCTCCCATGTTTTGATGTGAACAGTTGACAACTACTGAGGCATAAGTAAAGGGCAATGCATAGGCTGCCATCCTCCCTTTAAGATAACTTTTACATAGGAATTCCCAGCTGGCCAGGATTTCCTCCAAGTCTGTTTGGTGCGTCCATATAATAAGTAAGACTCACATGATGGAAGTATTTGAGAACTGACCCCAAACCAATTCTGGAGTCTCACTCCCACTACGTCTTTTCTCCCTTTGTACTGCCTGTTCTGTCCCACGTCCTGAGTCTTTCATGTCCCTGGTAATTCTTCCCCCTGAGGTGTTTATCATCCCACAATCTTATGTGTAGAAAAGCCTTCATTTATGGATTCACTGGTTGATGCATTCGTTTCACAAATACATACAGGCGTACGTCAGGGATATTTCGGGCTGGGTTCCAGACCACCGTCACACGAATTAAGTCACATGAATTTCTTGGTTCCCCTGTGCATCTAAAACAACACTTACGCTATGCTGTAGCATAGTGTAGTCTATCTGTTAAGTGTGCAACAGCGTGAGGTCTAAGAAACAACGTACATGTCTTCATGACGGAATACTTTGCTGCTAAATGAAGAAACAAAAGCAAGCAAAAACGAACACATAGATACAGAGAACAGAGTAGCGGTTGCCAGAGGGGAAGGGGCAGGGTGGGGATGACAAGATGGGTAAAGGGGATCATATGTATGGTGACAGATGGAAATTACACTTTAGGCGGTGAGCATGCTCTGTAGAACTGAAGGAAACCCAACCCCGGCAGCAGTCAGAGACTGAGACAGAAGATCCCCTTCCTCGATATTCCTGTTGGGTTTCTGCCTGTGGAGGGGTCCACAGCCAATGAATGCCTTGCTGGACCGAAGGCTGTAGACCGACAGGAGGTAGGGTCTTCAATTCTAGACCTTCTCCCTTTCTGTTCTGTGCACATTTAAACCCTTCACTGCCCTAAGCTGCCCTTATCTTTCCAACCCAGATGCCAAGTGCCTCCCAGAGAAATTTGCATCCCTGAGAATTTTGAAGCGTGACTTAAGGAAGCACATACGATCTAATCTTTTATTATTATTATTATTGATGTCTAGTTGATTTACAATGTTGTGCTAATTTCTGCTCTACAGCAAAGTGACTCAGTTATATACATATATGCATTCTTTTTTAAATATTCTTTTCCGTTATGGTTTATCCCAGGAGATTGGATATACTTCCCTGTGCTATACAGTAGGAACTTGTTATTTATCCATCCTATATATACTAGCTTGCCTCTGTTAACTCTAACTTCCCAATCCTTCCCTCTCCCACCCCCTTACCCCTTGGCAACCACAAGTCTGTTCTCTATGTCTGTGAGTCTGTTTCTGTTTCGTAGGTAGGTTCATTTGTGCCGTGTTTTAGATTCCACATATAGTGATATCATGTGGTATTTGTCTTCCTCCTTCTGACTCACTTCACTTAGTATGATAATCTCTAGTTGCATCTGTGTTGCTGCAAAAGGCATTTCCTTCTTTTTTATGGCTGAGTAGTATTGAGATGTGGTACCCATATGATCTAATCTTAATGGCTTTCCCTGTGACTCTCTAAGTCTTCATGGAGGTTGCTCTGGGAAGATTTTAAGCCATCAGAGAATCCAGGAATCAGTCGCCAACACCAGAAACTAGAAGGGCTGCAGCAGGTGAACAGAGCACAAATTCATGCCAAGAGGGAGGCCACAGGAGCCCCTTAATGTGTCCACGCTGGGCAGGGCCCAACAGCCGGGCCAGCAGACATAGGTCTGCTAGTTTCTCTAGTAAGAAATGTAATATTCAGAGCTCTCATCCACCTTGCGCTTTTGTCTTATTTCTCAATGGTTTAGAACTCAAGTGGTGAACAGACATATTATTTACTGAGTCCTCGAAAACCAAAATCCTGGTCTAAAGAACTTGCTGTTGAATGTTTAATCCAACCTGTTTGTTGGGAAGTGGTTCCCAGGAGCCCTTGGTGAAGATATGGCCCAATTGAAGGTGCTCTAGGGTGTGACTGCAGTAGCCAGAGAACCAGCCCCTGCATTCTGGAACTGAGCAATCCATCCAGGTAGACTTTTCACCAGACAATCCTCTAATTCAGGCATTTAGGTCTGTGGAAGACTGTAATTTCACTCTTTTCCCAACCCTATAAAATTAATCCTGATATCTCGATGTTCCCCTATATATGTATCCTCTTAAGTATAAACACTCCCCTTTCAGGTTTATATTTACTAAAGTAGACCGATGCCACCTCCCCATTGCTTTTCTTTCTTTCTTTTTTTTTTTTTTTTTTGGCCGAGCCACAAAGCATGCGGGATCTTAATTCCCCGACCAGGGATCAAACCTGTGCCCCCTGCAGTGGGAGCCTGGAGTCTTAATCACTGGACCACCAGGGAAGTCCCAGCCCATTGCTTTCCAAGACTTATCAACCTGAGGTTTTGCTCTGCAATTTATTCTAATTATATTCTGGTGTTTAGGTGTGAAGACATTTTGCAACTTGCTTGATCTCCTGACCCTCAGCTTCCTCTTTCTTGGCCTATTTTCCAACTGGAGGTTAGTCCTTCCCACATCCGCCTCTGCTGTATGGTTTCCTGCACCCTTGCCTTAGCTCAGCTAAGCAATCATGCTGAATTCTGCTTCATTTTACACCTCCATACTCAAAGATGAGTGTAAATATAGAATACAAAGTATATTACAAGAACTTATCAACAATAGAAGATCACTAAATTAAAGCATTGCCCCATCTCCATTTTTTAAATAATTCCACTAATCCACTCATGCTGATCTGTGTGTAACCAATATGTCTGAATTCATGGAATATCAAGTTGGTTCAGTCAACAGTTTATCCATCTGTTTGTCCTTCCCTTAAATGTTACTGTGTTTTGGTTTCAAAGGATGCTGTCCATAATGACCATCGTCCGTGATGATTCTGCCAATGGCAAGAGATGGAAGATTGGGGTTTATTGGTAGGTTGGTTGGTTGGCCTCAGCTACTGAGCCATAAAAAACATCTTGATTATTCTGCTGATTGCGCTACAAATCAGTGCTGCTCATTCTGAAGCACCTGGCTGGGGTAGGGGTCCCTACACAGAGATGGTCAGACCTGTGGGACCTCCATTTCCCTCACCCACATTTCCAAAGCAAGTCCACCAAAGGATGCTCTGGTCCCTTGCTCCCTGCTCTTCTCACTGGAGTCAAAGGATTTAAAATCCTTCTCTGGTTGCCTAAGTAAAATTGCAGTCATGTCCGAAACCCCATATAGATACAGGCATGGCACTGTCCTCAGTGTCTAAAGCGAAGACTAATATCTTCATACCTTTGGCCATGAACCGAAGTTTAGCAAGCAAAACCAATTAAAATGGCAACGATGGCAAGAACGTCATCTTTCTTGCTCACAGCCTGAATTCTGAATGCAGTCTTTCTTTTCATTCTTGATATCGTGTTTCTAAGGTGAAGTATCTTCTGCCAACCTAGCTGCAGAGGCTGAGGAGATTCAAGTCCTTGGATTTGTTTTAGGAGCTAAACTGCATCTTAAGACGAGTATATTTGGCGCTTGCTCCTTGGATGAAAGCGATGGTGCCACATTTTAGCTATTATACGACCTTGGAAAAATCATTTGTTCATATGGTCGTCCTCAATTTGTACACCTGAACATTAGGTCAAATGAAATTTTTCTTATTTTCAGGGGTTTAGTGATGTCTAATGGAAGGATGTTGATTACTATCTGCTGGAGTGTCTGTATTCTCGCTCACCCCACCCCCATTCCAAGATCACCCAGTCAGCAATGTCATCCTGAGAAAGGTTAACCCACACAGTGGTTCCTTATTCACCACTGAGAGATGAAAAGAGTGAAGCTAAGTACAACATTAAAATTAGCATCTTCTGTTTGGAGAAGTTTCGGATGCTTCCAAGAGCAGAGCTGTTACATAAATAGCACCTCGCTGCTTCCTGATGGCAACGGTGGGACAGAGCCAGCAAGAGGCAGGCTGCGAGTGGACAGTCCTTCACGTGGCAGATGAGTCTGCAACAATCCCAGGTGGCACGTACTGGTAAGGGAAGACATTTAGCGTTTTATTTTCATGACCAGGAGTGAGTTTTTGCAGCAGTGATAATATCAGTGGAAGCTGGTGTCATGGCGCCTAAACATAAGACGAACACAAATGGCAAAGAAAGAAAATGGAGGAAGTCTTGTACTCACAACAGATTGTTTGGAAAACTCACATGAAGATGCATCTGTGTTTCCCAGGTTTGATGAAGCCCTACAGCCAATTTACAGAACCACTGAACTTTTAGTGGTTGAATCCCAACCTAGGCTTTTTCAGACTCATTGTATGTTACCTTGGGCAGCCGGGCTTCCCTTCGTTCCTTAACAATATCAGCTCTTGCACTATTGGGAAAACTTATAATAGCTTTGGAAGTCCTAATAGTCCACATGTAGAGAGATATTTCAGAGCCAGGAGGATGTGCCCAGATGAGCTGGCACTCCTGGAATAAACATGCTATCTGGTTTATTCTAGCCCTTGCCTGATGGTTCAGCTTGAGTTTCTGTACTTGAAACAAGGGTGACAGCTGATTGTGCCTTTCATTGGTCTCCATGAGATCAAATTCAGCCATTTACACTTACGCTGACCCTCCACAAGGCGCTGAATGAGATAAAAAGGTGACTGTCTGTACGTTTAACTTTTAATCTGGATCCGCTGACGTCAAAGTGGATGAAATCCAGTTTACTAAGGACCTCCACAAAGATCTAGAAGTTCCCTGAGCGATGATGATCTTTCACCACAATGACATTTCTCTAAACAGGATCAGCTATAGGTCCTATATTCAAAAGAACATTTTGCCAATGAATGTCTTACACTCATTTTTCAAATGGCTTGAGGATTTGTTTTGTCCACCTACTTCAAGATCTTTCCACGTTCAGAAGAGGAGAAAGTTGTCACCCCAACATAGGTCCCTGCTATTTCATAAATGCCACAGTATTAACAACTTGTCAAAAAGACATAAATGAGAATTTGAGTGTTGTTTTATGAATGCATTTCAGTCTGACAACCTTTTCATAGTGAAAGCAAGCCTGAAGATAAATTAACTATTCTTCCACCGTTATTTTGATTTTTCGTCACTTAACGATTTTTGGGTGTTATAACTGGCTTCTGAATCTGTTTTCCTGTGTCACCTGCAGATGGAGAGATGAGTGAAAGAGACTGAAAACGTTTTACTTTACGAAAGTCTAAGAATTTAGAAATGCAGGGAGATTCTCAACTCTTAGTAATAACATGCAGGAAAAGACCATAGATCCCCAAACTCTACTGAAAGGCCCCCCCAAAAAACCATATAACCCAATGATTCTCGATGCTGGCTACACATTAGAATCATCTGGAGTGCTTGAAACATACTGAAGTGTAGGCCTGTCCCAGGCTAATGAAATCAGGTTTTTCCATTGGTGAGACAGCCCAGAGTGGTCATTGGAGACAATCACAGAATCAACATTCAAAGCCTTTAGTATCACCTAGAATTTTCCATCTGTGACTGTAGTGGGTTGAATAGTGTCCCCTCAAAATTCATATCCACCCAGAACCTCAGAATGTGAGCTTATTTGGAAACAGTGTCTTTGCAGATGTAACTGGTTAGGGATCAAGATGAGCTCACATGGATTAGGCTGGGCTTAAATCCAATGACTGATGTCCTTATAAGGAAAGGAGACAGAGGCACACGCACAGGGAAGAAGGCCACTGTAGAGCGAGACAAAGCGATTGGAGTTACACCGTCACAAGCCAGGGAATGCCCAAGGCCACCAGAGCAGGAAGAAGCGAGGAAGGATTCTTCCCCAGAGTCTTCCACCGGAGCACAGCCCTACAGACACCTTGATGTTGGACATCTGACCTCCAAGCTGTGAAAGTATACATTTCTTTGTGTTAAGCCACCCCATTTGCGGTACTTTGTTAAGGCAGCCCCAGGACACTGACACAGTGAGCTGAGCCCATTTTTGGATTCCAGAATAAACTACTCAGCAAGGCAATTTCTTGACATCATTGATGTTTAAGTCCCACGGTGAACTTAACTTGGATTCTTTCTTGGTATGGAACTACTCTGAGATCTCATGATTCATGAGAATCCAAAATTAGGGTGGACATTGGTGGACATTGAATATCTGACCTGAAGTTTTCACCTTCCATCTTGTCCTTGATAAGACAGTCAATTTGAATGTTTACACCCTGGACTTTTCCCAACAGTACTTTAGGTTATCTTCCAGGTTTAAAGAAACAGAAGAAGATGGCTCATTAACAATGTCATAATTCTTCAAAATTGACCCAAAGCGCACCATCCTTGTGGAGAAAAGGGAACCCTCCTACACTGTTGGTGGGAATGTAAATTGGTGCAGCCACTATGGAGAACAGTATGGAGGTTCCTTAGAAAAGTAAAAATAGAACTGCAGTATGACCCAGCAATCCCACTCCTGCGTATATACCCAAAGGAAACCATAGTTCAAAAATATATATGCACCCTGATGTTCATTGCAGCACTGTTTACAGTTGCTAAGACATGGAAGCAACCTAACTGTCCATCAACAGAGGAATGGATAAAGAAGATGTGGTACATACATACAATGGAATATTACTCAGCCATAAAAAAGAACAAAATAATGCCATTTGCAGCAACATGGATGGACCTAGAGATTGTCATACTAAGTGCAGTAAGTCAGACAGAGAAAGACAAATATCATATGATATTGCTTATATGTGGAGGAATCTAAAAAAATGATACAAATGGATTTATTTACAAAACAGAAGTAGAGTCATGGATATGGAAAACAAACTTATGGTTACCAGGGGATAAGAGAAGGAGGGATAAATTGGAAGATGGGGATTGACATACACACACTACTATATATAAAATAGATAACTAATAAGAACCTGCTGTAGAGCACAGGGAACGCTACTCAATACTATGTAATGGCCTATGTGGGAAAAGCACCTAAAATAAAAGAGTGGATGTATGTATATGTGTAACAGATTCAGGTGGCTGTACACCTGAAACGAACACAACATTGTAAATCAGCCATACGCCAATATAGAAAACAAAAACAAAAACCACGTATCATCCTTGGGTCTGTTGACGCATCCTCTTTACTACTTTGTCAGTTGTTAATCTAATAAAGGAATAACTCACTTTTTTTTAGAATACCCAGTATCAAGTGCCTTAGGGTAAAGGTCAGTATCCTTTTGTTATGCTAAAAATTTAAGTAAGGCATTAGTCTTCAAGACAGGATGCAGAAAAGGACAGGGAGACTAGCATAAAAGTTCCCTAACATGGTGTTTCTCAAGCCTAGCCCACTTATGTATAACTGAACAATATTTTTGCAAGAAATACTCTTAGTATTTGTGATGCACTCTGATATTTTATACTCTCTGTCTTTTTTAAGCCTGATAGTGATGCACTGAACTGGTTTCATGTCCCCCCAGATGAGTCACGACTCTCAGTTTAAAAAACTCCTCATTGCGTACACCAGAAACTAACACAACATTGTAAATCAACTGTACTTCAATTAAAAAACAAAAGCTCCTCATTGGGGGATATTTGATTAGATGACAGACTGGGCATTAGATGATACCAAAGATGATAATACCAAGAATTAGTGTTCTTGTTAGGTGTAATAATGGAATTGTGGTTCTCCAAGAAAATATACTTATTTTTTAGAGATATAATGAGAAGCAAATTTGGACGGTCCTGGGGACTCAGGTCTTTCCGTATGTAGCCGGGACTGATCTGCAGAGAAACAGCCTTAGGTTGATGTGGGCATTCCTGCTGAGTAAGGCTGGTCCCAGGCCCTTGTCTGCACTCTCCAGTGTTATTCCCGGACCTGGGGATTTCTTAAGATAGTTCTTATTATTTAAGGAAATTAGGTGTGCCCTGGTGACACTGCTTGGGTGTGGGGCTCTCTCCTCTCCTTGGAGCACACTTTTTGTTGCACGGGTGTGCACTGACCATTCCTGCCTGGCCTGTACCATGGAGAGTCGAGAATGAGGAATTCAGAGAGCATCCTGCTACTCTTCTGCAAGTATGTTTCCCCCATAAAGCCTGTGATACATTTGCATCATGTGGCTCTAGGGACCCCCTTGTATGATAAGATGTATCCCGACTTATGTACGAATGAGATGATTGTTATACTGTCTCTTTTTTAACCCTGATATCGACGCACTGAATTGATTTCATGACCCACAAATGAGTCACACCTCTCAATATTAAAAAACTCCTAATTAATAATTACTATTCTATTGGGTGTACGTTTGAACATTTTCATAATAAAAAGTTAAAAAAAAAAACCACTGTACCAGTATATCGCTTGCCCCTCAGCCTGTATAAAGTATCATAACTTTGAGATTCTTGGAGAAGGCTGTCAACTTGTCCTCAAATGATCACTTGGAAAAACACACCGAGAGAGAGAGGAAAAAAAAAAAAACAGGAAACTCTATATAGTAAAACACTTTTATCCAGGAGACTTTATTCTAATTTACATGGTAATATAGCATAATAAGGCCAACAATTTAGCCCTCCTCCTATTGTACTTGGGGCAGTTTCTTCTGTTTTCATCTACTTGGTTCATTTCCCCAATTACATGGGAAACAGCTTACTGGCAGGGCTATTGACGAATGCACTCTTACTTTTCCAGAAACCTACCACTTGCATTTTGGAGACATTTTATAAATATTTTGATTGATTTGAACTAAGTACTTACTAGTAGTTATTATGGTTTTAATGATAGGCACATTTTCTTGCGTTCTTCTATTTCCTTGGGGGGAAAAGTTGATTTGCATATGGTAAAAAACCAAAACTCACTAGGAACCAAAGTTTTCAGCCAGATTGCCAGCACCCTGCTTGTTAGATGGTGATATTGGACATTGAACGGGTCAGTCACTTTGCAAAGTGCTGGATGTCAATCATCTCATGGAATCTTCACAGGAACGCTATAAAGCAGGTACTCTCAGAACCCACAGAGAGGGAAATTGAGGCACAGAGAGATTTCGGGAACTTTCTCAAAGTCACAAAGCTATTGACAGAGCCAGTCTGGGAACCGAAGAAGACAAAGGCCAAAATCGCTCCCTCATTGATTATGGACCCTTCTCGCAGTTCAGAGATGCCCATGAGCAAGTAAATGGTCCTGGGTGTCGTTTCCAAGTTGACTTGTTTGGCCTATTTGATACTGAAAGTTGGCTGCACAAAAACATGTTATATAAGATGATTTTAAGGACAAATATCTATTGGACACTGAATTACCAGGCACTATGCTGGTTGCTTCACAAATATTGTTTAATTTAATCTGCATTAAGACCCTATGTGTTCCCTGAGGGCTTTGGGACTGAGTTTACTCTGCTATCAAATGGAGTGAATCAAGGATTCGAAGAGGAATCCAAGGTCACGACCAGGTGCCCGCCATCGGTGAATAAATGCATGAGGAGAACTTCTGAGACAATGACCGGAAGGGACAGAGACAGAACAGAGGCCCTGTGAAAAGCAGTAGAGTTTGGTAAACTGAAGACGTAATGAACAAAGGAAAAACAATTAAGGAGGAAATCAAGGGTACCAGAGGAGAGCAGAGGTAGTAATTGTGCGGAAAATACGAATTCTATTGTTGACTAGAAGATGGAAAAATGAAATTCCTCAAAGGACTGGGAATTTGAGTGCCACTTCAATCTCTTTTAGATTTAAGAGACACCATAGAATAAGCATCTCTCAGAACAAATTAAGAAAAAGAAGCCCTTAGGGATAGAAAGGAAATCCCCCTTCCAGAGAAATAATCAAGTGATGTAACCAAATAAGTGAGGAAAGAAGCTTATATATATATTTGCTCTTATCGGTTATTATTACAAACTTCTGAAATTTAATGTTAATAAATTTTTTTCAAATCTAAGGACTATAACCAAAGTTAAAAATAAAACAATAGACCTTGAGCAAATATTTTTCATACGTGTGTTTTTTTGTAAGGAGGATGAAATAGAACACAGTGAATCTATTTCCTTACCTGCCACCTTGAGAGCAAAAACTCCATCTCTTTAGGCAACGTGGGCTCAGGACCCATTACGGTACCTGGTGCGCGTGAGAGCACAGCAAATTAAAATAATTTCGCATAATTAAAGCTGGTCAAGGCAAAATAATACAGAGCTCAAAGTTGTCTCATAGCTATAAAACACTGAATGATCAATTTTATCATTAAATGATCAGCAGCTCGTATCGAGCAGGGTGGATACTTTTTGAGATGCTGTAAGTTTCTCACGTGCTGGAACAAATCTGGCTGACATTCACCCATGTTTATACAATATTTCTACAAGAATGCCTGATCCCTCAGTCTCCACCAGCTTCCCCATTTCCACTCAAAAGGCATTTCAAAAACAACACACACACACACACCATGATGTGGGTATTATTATTCACACTTAGAAACAGGGACCTAGTTCTAGGACCTAAATGACTGGACCAGGGAGAACCAACGGTCAGCAAGAGGGCCAGGGTCCCAGCTAGAAACAGCTCTCTCCAGCTGCTCAGGCCACCTGTGGAAATTCCATAAACCAGCTATGATCAGCAAATGCCAACCACACCCACCTTGCCTTCTTGCAATCATCCTGCTCTGATTGGCAGCATTTTTATCTACAACACAGAGTTTTAAGATATATATTTTTTCTTGTTTTTTTAAACCGTCTTCTCTCTCTATGGGGGTCGTACATTGAGATTTTTTTCTTCTCTTTGTTTACTGGATCCCATCAACGTAGCATCACTCGGGCAGGAAGAGGGCTGCAGCTCATTGAAGGAGGCTTAGTCTTGGAAGGTGGGTGGGGACAGCTGGCGGATGCCCACAGGATGGGGGGAGATGTGGCTGGTTACTCTCGGTGCATCATAATAGCGATAACTGTTAAGAACTGAGCATCCTGGAGATCGATGCACTCTGTTTCTCCTTCTGGGAACTTTTCTGAGCATTTATCTTGTAGGTCTCATGACATTTCTGGTAAGCTGAACTCTCAGCAAGAAGAAATATGGAGCTGACAGAAGGAATATAGATGTGCAGAGGCTGCCAATGAATTCACTCCACGAAAATGCACATGGGAGACTCAGGCTTGGAGGCCCCTGATCCTCATTTGCTGTCCACCCACAGCTCCTACCACAGTAAACAGCTCCCCAACGGATGTTTCCATTCTCTTAAATCCCAAATGCAATTAACAGAACTTTCTCATTAACATACCTACTGCCTTATCCCCAGTCACCAACAGTTACTTACACAGGAAGTTCCGTCTCTCATCTATTGCTTTAGTTGTTCATCAGCATTTCTATGGCCTCTAAATTGCTGAGTCTGTGATCTTGGCCTCTTCAGGATGTGTCGTGATCTAATCTATAAAGGTGATGGTGGCCAGAACCAGAGATTTAAAACCCTAAGGCCAAACAAAACCACAGTGAAAACCCTAAAGTCCTCCTGGGATGATGCATGCTAACCCAAGTCACACTACATAAAAATATAAACCCCAAAGTTAGTTTATAAATTGAAAATGAGACCCAAATATTGAAACATGTTCTCTATTTGTGTTCACTGGACTTCTGGATTGCTGGTGTAGTGTTTTCCACCATTATCTGAATGAAAGTTTCTATCCTTTAGGTAATGTAAAGTATCCAATAAAACTTACAAAGGGGTGGTGACCTCTGTGAGCAAAATAAACATGCATAAGAAACCTTCATGCACCACCTTCCAAACCACATGGAGTTTGTCACTTACGGTTGCTTTGCCTCTGCCAAAAGACACATCATTTTCCTCGGTATTGGCTAGTCAGCTCTTACATTATCCTAATTTTTCTGAGGAATAAATATTGGTTTTTAATGCATGTGCAGTAAAAATATTAAATAGACCTATACCCATGCTGTGACTTTGGGCCATTTCTTCTTTCTCTCGAAGTGGCACAAAATAATAAATGATTCATTCCACTGAGGATTTAGCTATGATCATATCGCTAAGTGTTCTGATTTTTCAATTTAACAACATTGGGATATTTCGTGGTAATGAATTATTAAGGGGCCTTGGTCCGGAAAATGTCAGTACCTCTTTCCTGAGGCATTATGGCGTTCAGAATCGGATTGTCAACTGGAAGAAGAGTGAGAGTTAAGGAAAACATCATTTAATTTTGTTAAAGACAAAAATTACCTAAAGTTCAAGCGGTCGATTTCTACACAGGTGTTTCCGCAGAAGTGTCTTAATATTTGTAAGGATAAAAAATAATAATAATAGCAAGTGCAAAGGGAACTCAGATGGACAGGAGAGGAAAACAAAGGTTTGTTTCCATAACAACTTGCTACTAAAATTATGGACCGATGAAATATTAAACACAGCTAACCACAGGCTAGAACGCTACAACGTAGCATCAAGGATGGTTGGAAATTTATTCTCTCTGCAGATCACAAAGGATAACCACCACTGACTGGATTCAATCCATCAAGGATTTTTATATACAACATTGTAAATCAAATAGTCTCCAATAAAAATTAATTTTAAAATATGTGTATGTAAACACAATGTTGTCCCATTAGTGTATACATTGCTCAGATCCCAAAAAGCACAGGGCACAATGATTCTGCCCTAGTAAAGCTGAGGTTGACCCCAGGGAAAGTCATCTATATACGTGAAACTATTGCTGCAAAATTAAGTGCTGCACAGGATGTCCAGGAAATATGTGTAAGGAGAGTTCTGCAAAGAGAAAGAAGCTGGCAGGTGAGACTGATCTAGAAACACAGGTGACCCTGGAGCTGACACTGGAAGGATAAATAATACTGGGGAATAAAAACAAGCAGACATTTTTATAATCGTGGTTTAAAAAAAACCCCACATAACGCACAATTTCCCATCTTGACCATTTTTTTTAACATCTTTATTGGAGTATAATTGCTTTACAATGGTGTGTTAGTTTCTGCTATATAAAAAAGTGAATCAGTTATACATATACATATATCCCCATATCTCTTCCCTCTTGCATCTCCCTCTCACCCTCCCTGTCCCACCCCTCTAGGTGGTCACAAAGCACCGAGCTGATCTCTCCGTGCTATGCAGCTGCTTCCCACCAGCTATCTATTTTACATTTGGTAGCGTATATATGTCCATGCCACTCTCTCACTTCATCCCAGCTTACCCTTCCCCCTCCCCGTGTCCTCAAGTCCATTCTCTACGCCTGCGTTTTTATTCCCATCCTGCCCCTAGGTTCTTCATAATCACTTTTTTTTTTTTTAGATTCCATATATATGTGTTAGCGTACGGTATTTGTTTTTCTCTTTCTGACTTACTTCACTCTGTGTGACAGACTGTAGGTCCATCCACCTCACTACAAATAACTCAATTTCGTTTCTTTTTATGGCTGAGTAATATTCCATTGTATATATGTGCCACATCTTCTTTATCCATTCATGTGTCAGTGGACATTTAGGTTGGTTCCATGTCCTGGCTATTGTAAATAGAGCTGCAGTGAACATTTTGGTACATGACTCTTTTTGAATTATGGTTTTCTCAGGGTATATGCCCAGTGGTGGGATTGCTGGGTCGTATGGTAGTTCTATTTTTAGTTTTTTAAGGAAACTTCATACTGTTCTTCATAGTGGCTATATCAATTTACATTCCCACCAACAGTGCAAGAGGGTTCCCTCTTCTCCACACCCTCTCCAGCATTTATTGTTTGTAGATTTTTTGATGATCATCTTGACCATTTTTAAATGTATAGTACAGTAGTGCGAACTATATGCATCTTTTTGTGCAATAGATCTCCAGAACTTTTCATCTTGCGAAAGTGGAACTCTGTATCCACTGAACAGCCCCCCTCTCCCCTCCCCACGGCCCCTGGCAACCACCATCCTCCTTTCTGTCTCTATGAACATAAGTGGAATTAGACAGTATTTGTCCTTTTGTGTCTGGCTTATTTCATTTAACATAATGTCCTTGAGGTTCATGCTTACTGCTGCCTATGACAGGATTTCCTTCTTTTTTTTCAGACTGAATAATACTCGTTTGTATGTATAGACCACATTTTCTTTACCCATTCCTGCATCAATGGACATTTAGATGATTTCCACCTCTTGGCTATTGTGAATAAACGCTGCTATGAACAGGTATACAAATACCACTTTAAGATCCCATTTTCCATTCTTTTGTCTGTTTCCCAGAGTGGGATTGATGGATCATATGGTAATTTTATTTTTAATGTTTTGAGGAACTTGGAAAAGGCATAAAACTTTGGCAAGGTGGCTCCTTTATTCAGGAGGGTTAGTGAGATGGACAGAGTGGCCAGAGCTGGGGTGGGGGGGCCGATCATGAAGGATCAAAGGGTTGTGAGACCATTGCAAGGACCTGGCTTCTACCTGAGACGGGAAGTTCCTGGAGGGTTGAAAACACCAAAGTGACATTTTAGAAGGACGCTTCCAGCCTCCAGCTGCTTCTAGCTGTGTGGAGCAGAGACAGCAAGGGAGCAGGTGCAGACTGAGAGCATCCGGGCAGAATGCGGTGACAGACCAGGCACCAGCAGGTGCTGGGACGAAGGGGCTGTTAGCAGGGAAGTGAGAAGTTACTGGATTCTGAGAGCAACTATTGATAAAGGAGAGGTGACCATATTTATTGATAGGTTGGATGTCAAAAGAAAGGGGAATCTCACATGATTTCAAAGTTTTTATCCTGAATGACTAAAAGTTTGGCATTGCAATTACTGAAGTGTGAAAAACTGGGGGAGAAGCTGGGAATTTTTTGTGGGATATCAGGCATTTCACAAAAATTAGATCTGCAGAAGTACACGTTTAAATGGGAACCTGGATAGTAGATTATTGCACTGACCCATCTGAGATGTGATGAAGGACGAGGTGATGAGAATAAACACGGGACTCCAGGAGACGTCTCTAAGGTAAAATGACAACACCTGTAGATCGAACAAAAATAACAAATCAGTGAAATGTCAGAGACTCCAGATTGGAGATGAGAAGAAGCGTGGAATGATATATGTCTTGCTAAAATGCAGAGTACTGTTGCGGGGTAGCTGCACTTTTTATAGTCCCATTGATACGCGACTCTAGGAGTCCTATTTCTAAAATGCGTACCTAGAAACTGCTCTGATGAGGTTTCCATACGCGAGCAAGACTCGGGGACAATATTTTGGTGTACGTCGTTAGAAGGGAGGACTAGATACATCTGAAGCTTGCGTTTTCCCGAAAGTACTTGAAAAACGCAGATTCACAAATGCGAGTCTTCAAGCACGCTTGACCTTTCTATTTTCAGCTTTTCCGACTGTATGAAATACTTCAATGTTCAGATTCAAGTCTCAAGGTTGAGGGGAGCAGGCCCCTTTCTCAGTAAGAGTATTAAACAGATGAAGAAATATTCTTGGACAGGGTATCAGTCATATGGGTATAAGTACTGGTCAAAACTCACTGAGGGGGCTTCCCTGGTGGCGGAGTGGTTGAGGATCCGCCTGCCGATGCAGGGGACATGGGTTCGTGCCCCGGTCCTGGAGGATCCCACATGCCGCGGAGCGGCTGGGCCCGTGAGCCACGGCCGCTGGGCCTGCGCGTCCGGAGCCTGTGCTCCGCAGCGGGAGAGGCCACAGCAGTGAGAGGCCCGCGTACTGCAAAACAAAAAACAAAAAACAAAAAAAACCTCACTGAGTTGTATGCTTAGGATCAGGGCAACAATTGTAAGTATTATATAGTAGATCAAAGCAGAAAATCCTGCTTTAAAAAAATCAAGGTGAAATTGAATCAGGTCTGAACCTCCACGATACGACGTTCGCAAGATACAAGGTAAAAGCAAGCTCAGGCCAAATCACGTCCACTGGCTGATGCGATGCAGCAGAAATCGCATGTGCTTGAGAAGAGTGGGCAGAAAGTAGAGCAGACAGGCACGCTGCCCTCCCCTAGACACTCCGTGGAGCTGCCGCCTGGTGTCCTGAGTGGAACCCCTTGTCCCCTGCAGCCCCATTTCTCAGCAATTCCAGGCAAGCTATTGGGGTGAACGGTGCAGAGCTGACATCACATTCCAGCAGCTCTATTTCTATCTTCTTATTAAACTGTCCTAAAAAAGAAGTGATATCTTTTTCTTTTTGATTCATTAGCTCAAAAGAACTCTTGCTGCACCGTCTACTTCTCCACGGTTGCAGCCAACCGATAACAGGGCAATGGTCTCTGATCCAGACCCTTCCTAGCGGTATCAGAAGAGCATGTTTGAACACACAGGACTGGTCACACGTGTTTTCCTCTTTGCCCAACCTACCCTGACTCAAGTGGGAGGAAAGAAATGACAATGGCTTTCATTTGGAGGAGAAGGAGATTGTAAATAGGTGTCACGGGGAACAAGAAATGGCGATACATTTTTCGGAAGACACAGCAGACAGGAGGGGGCACAGGGATTGACACAGCAGACAGGTAAGTACCTGCAAACTGGAGACATTTATGAGAAGTGACACACTTCTTCCTTACAGGACTGTTGAGACGGAGTGTTCTAACTGGGAAGCTGGGGGTTAAGCACACGCTGAAAAGAGTAAGACCTGTTTCAGGGTCTGCACCTGGTGCCCTTGGACGCACCCTCAGTACTGCTCACCTCACCCCTGCAGCCGGGGGACCGCCCCTCCTCTCTCCCCAGCAGGAGACAAGAGGGTCACTGTCTGAATATATTCATTTGAAGGTGCTCTGGACTTGGGGGGCACTAGGCAGAGCAGACAGCAGTATTAGACTGAAAATGAAAGGATTAAGTGAAAACTCCGCCCTGAACTTTAGGACTCCAGCTTGGGGCATTTTGCTCCCAGACACCTGCAGCCAGGCGGAAACTGTTCTCGGCAGGCGTGCAGGGAACACACCTGTCCCTTGTTATCATCATCACTGTCACAATCACCATCATCACCATCACCATCACCTTTTAGGACCTTTCTCAGCAAGGACATAGCCCATCTCAATGAGGGACTGAGTAAAGAAAGAGAAAAGCACGGGACGGAGGAAACAGGACCCCAGGATGACAGCACAGGAAAGTCCCAGGGATTCAGCTCTGTCCAGGCTTCAAACGCAAACTGGACCAGGATGGGGAGCTTGCGTCGGTGGGGCAGGTGGAAGGCGTGGACAGCAGAATGGAGCTGATGGAGTGTTCGGAACTGTGTTTGCGCGTTTGGAAAGATTATTAGTAGGCGTTTGACGGATGTGTTAGGGCATCTGGAAAGAGTTAGTGATAAGTACATAAAAAAACCTAAGCAAATGGAAAAATGAGGCAATAATTCCAAGAAAAACAAAAAAGTGGTGAAGATAGGAAACGTAATCAAATTATTCTGCTTGACTCACTTGTGAAAATCCTTACATAGTGTTAGTTAATTGACTGACAACCAAAATTTGACATGTATATAAATATATATATATATTTCATTCCTGAGAAGGTAGGAGTGGATGAAGGAAAGTCGGGCTGCCGGTGGTACAAGAGAACTAAAGCCTCAAATGTTATTTTAAAAAGTCAATAGATCATATTTAAAGTCATAAATTAATGAGTGGTAGTGTAAGTATGTAACTTGGAATATAGAGGCAAACAGCAGAAAAACTCAAACCTTGAGAGGAGCTTCCCCTGGTGGGGGCTTGTGCTGGAGGAAGATGAGCGCAGGGCAGAGCTGTGTCCCAGCGCCCGCCCACGTGCCCCCCACTCCCAACCTCCCTTCTCCTGCATGTGCTGGTGCTTTAATTCTGCAAGTCCCTGGACTCTTCACCTAAGGGCTCTCTCTGGCTGCACTCAGCCTGCATTGGGGCGGGACAGAATTGCCAAGGGTGTGACACCCACCCACCTCCCCCCCGCACCCCCACCCCCGGACCTTCAGACAAACGATGGATGGGGACTGGAAGAGGAATATTCCAACTCCTTCCTTTGGGCGAGTCCACATCATCCCCCCCAGGGCTGCCCAGTGAGGTTAAGCTCCAGCTGCACACACAGCATCGCCCTGTTCACTAACGCTCCCTCCTGGGACTGGCTTCCTTCCCCGCCTCTCCCCAGTTCCCTACCTGGAATCACCTGCCAGTGAAAGCCCTTGCACTCGGATCCTGGGCTCCTGGTCTGCCTCTCGTGCACCCTCCCACAAGCCATTTTTCAACATGAGCCTTTCAGAACTACAGATATTCGATCCCTTCGACGATGTCCATGCATTACCTGGATGAAAATGAAATTTAGTTTCAAAATAGTATACGAATAGATCCTCTTCTGCAATTAGGCCATGTTGTGTCTATCATAATATTATTAATTTATTTATACCCAAGAGAATTTGCAATAGATTCATTATAACATTATAGGCTCAGTTAAGAACTCAAGCAGGAGAATTTTACTATTAGAATGAAAATTAATTCCATGATACAGATTACTTGGCGGTGCTGCCTTCTGAATAAATGTCTGGGCCCATTCCCAGCCCATCAGGTAGAGTTTCTGTGCAGACAGCCAACCGCTGGGTCAAACAATAAGTCTTCCTAGGATTTCTCTGTTTCCACATCTGTCCCTCTGCTGGAGCCAATATTTGTTTGTTTGCTTATTTGTTTTTCCTCCATAGATTTTGGTGTCAACTAAACGTCACAGCATATTTATTTCCTGGCCTATAACAGTGTTCCTGTTTGGGGAGTTTCACCAAGGGCTGGGTGACTATCAGCTGAATAGAATTTATCACCCACCATCATGTCCATCTTTCTTCGTAATGGTGCTGTAGTTACTTTCTAAAATGCTCTATGGCTTATAGCCTGATACTTTTAAACTGTCCCCAGTTCACACGAAGACTCGTTACTGCATTTTCATGGCTACCATCAGGTCCCTTAGGGTTCCCAGACAAGGACTTCATTGGTCAGTATGTGGTGATCAAGCCAAACTTACAGCTCTCTGGACCTGGGGAAGTGCTCCCCATATCTAGACTCAAACACCAGCCAGAGACACTGATCAGTAATGCCAGAGAGACCTCAACTACCAGAACAACATCACACACTCGCTTTACCAAGCCTGGAGTTTAACCATCTCCACCTAACTTCCCAAGAGCATCACTGCTCAGGAGGTAAAGGAAGGGTTATTAGCTCACACATAACCACTACACGAAGAATTCACCGGAAGAACCAACTTCTCAGAGTCGTGTCCAAAGTCTACGGGCCAGGAGGAACTCAGGTTCATGAAAAATGCCAAGAACAAAAAAATAAGAGGCATATTAGAAAAAATAAATGTCAAGGGACAAAACGGACTGGAAATAAACAGGTCTGCTGCTTACGAAAATTAATATAATGTCAACCATTGGCCTAGAGAAGGGAGAACAGCTCAACTCCTAATTGCTTGGCTTTCCCATCAGAAAATGGGCAAGGGTTGTTAAAAAGGAAGGGAGGGCCTTTATAGGAGGAGATACACATGCCCCAGTTCTTCTGAATTCAGGCCCCCGAGCTCCTTTGATGGAGAGCTTAAGTCAGTAAATAAGCTCACAGACTGGGTCTCAGAAGCACTGCCGTAATTAGAAGGGAATTCCCTTCTCTTTTAAGACTCAGTAATATTCCGTTGCATACATTTACCACGTTTTGTATATTCACTCATCCCTTGATGTACATTTGGGTTGCAACTTAATTTTTAAGTTTTTCTATCTGTTTTCTTTTTACGCATCAAACAGGCATAATATCTGTAGGAATGTTTTGCATGTTTTACATGCTAAGCATAAAACCTTGTGCCCAGCAGGTCAGCAAACCAGAGTCACAAGTGTCCCGGGAACAAGAAACAAGGGGAAGAGACTCAGTCGTGACGGTCCTAACAAGGGCCTTTCAATTTGCCCCAGTTTTCAAACGGTGATTGGGACATCACACTCTTGTCGGCGAGATGTGTGCTGCAGGACTCTTAACAGAGAATTTTCCTCTGGGATCATCTGTGTCTTTAGCAGCTCTGCAAACAGGGAAGAAAATTGTGCACTGATGCTCTCCTGGCACTAGCTTTCTCCTCCTGCATTTGAAAGTCTGAGAGTATGGGTTTTCCCTTTGGTATGCACGAAACTGGTAGAAGCCTCTGGAATCACCCAGACTGCTTGCCCTTATAAATCATTACAGAAGGGTGGGGCCACCCTCCCCCCTGCAAGGGCACAAGGAGGGAAGTCTTATTCGAGAAATAAATAAGTGGAGAGGAAATCTCAGGAGACCGCTCCTGGAACTGCAAATTCTGACTCCCCGGCAGCAGGCGGAGAGGTTTTGTTTGTTGAATGAGTCCTATTTGATGCTATTGCCCTCGCAACATTCTTCCCATGCCTGTCCTAGGGCGCGCCCCGCCTAGAGCTTCCCAACTCCAAGATGCAAATGAAGCCCCCTGTTGGTGCGGCATTTCCAGGAAGGGTACCAGGAGCTGGGGCCAATTCTAGACTTCTCCCTCTAGCTTTTGCCACCCGAGGATAAATCCAAAGTCCCCCAAGCTTAGAAGAAAGCACGAAGGTTGGACTCAAATCTGACGTGAACAAAAACCCAGAGAGAAGTGGTCCGGATCCCTCCCCAACGTGGAGAGCTGAGAGCACGAAGGCAGGAGACAGGGAGGAAAAGAAGGAAGAAAACAGGCAAATTGGGAACCAACCGTGTGACACCAGCTCTCCTGAATTGTGAAGCCTGTCTGTCTGTCCACTTGTACTCAAGTCCCCAGCACAGGGCTGCACCCCATGTGGGTCAACAAGAATGAAATGAGATCTGAATTGTTCCACCTTCCCCAGGGAGCAACCGAGACACAGCTGAGCTACAAGCGTGAGCCTTGTTACTCTGGGCAAGGTATGCACTTCCTCTGCCTCCATTCCCCCATCTGTGAAATGGGCATGATAACCCATGTGAAGTCGTTAACCAGGGTCTGAAGCACGATCATTGCTCAGAACGTGTTTGCAATGACTCTCAGTGAAGCTGGTCTTGGCACTTCCAGAAATTCGGTCCCCTGAACTTTGCCTCTAGGAACCTTTTCCAGCCTTACTGTAAGTGCCCAAAGCAATGCCCACCCCCCACCCCCCACCCCGCCCCAGCTTACCTCTCCTCCAGCAAAACCTGTTCTCGGGGAGAAATGAGCTGTCACTCACTCCTACCGAATATGAATTTGTCACAGGCTGATGCTTGCTTTCTAGTTTTATTTATTTTTTCATTTAATTTTTTATTGTTTTCATTTAATTTTTATTTTATATTGGAGTATAGTTGATTTACAGTGTTGTGTTAGTTCTGGTGTACAGCAAAGTGATACAGTTAGACATATACACATATCCATTCTTTTTCAGATTCTTTTCCCATATAGGTTATTACAGAATATTGGGAAGAGTTCCCTGTGCTCTATGGTAGGTAGTTCCTTGTTGATTATCTTTTATATATAGTAGTGTGTATAAGTTAATCCCAAACTCCTAATATCCCTCAACCACACCTTTCCCCTTTGGTCACCATAGGTTTGTTTTCAAAGTCTGTTTCTGTTTTATAATAAGTTCATTTGTATCTTTTTTAGATTCCACATATAAGTGATATCAAATAATATTTGTCTTTCTCTGTCTAACTTACTGTGCTTAGTATGATAATCTGTAGTTGCACCTATGTTGCTGCAAATGGCATTATTTTGTTCTTTTTTATGGCTGAGTAATATTCCATTTTATACATGTACCACATCTTCTTTATCCATTCATCCGTTGATGGACATTTAGGTTGTGTCCATGTCTTGGCTATCGTGAATAGTGCTGCAATGAACATTGGGGTGCATGTATCTTTCCAAATTATGGTTTTCTCTGGATATATGCCCAGGAGTGGGATTACAGGATCATATGGTAGCTCTATTTTTAGTTTTTTTAAGGAACGTCCATACTGTTCTCCACAGTGGCTGCACCAATTTACATTCCTACCAATAGTGTAGGAGGGTTCCCTTCTCTCCACACCCTCTCCAGCATTTATTCTTGCTTTTAAAGCATTATCAGTGACTGTGAAATAGGAGGTTTTGCCGACTGCCAAGGACACCGCTGGCCACAAGGGAAATGATTTTAAGAAGAAGAGATGGCTTCGCAGAGAGCCTGGAGCGCTGTCTGGGCAATGTGGGCAATGGTCGTCTACCGCAGCTGCTGTCTGTGCTGCGTCCCTGGTCCTGAAACAGCCCTGGGCGGAGCTGGGCCCCAAATCAGCAGCTGTCGGTGCTTCAGAGCTGAAGTCCATGAGGATCTGAAGAATCATTTTCTCCAAAAGAGCACCGCTATGCCATTTATATGAAACTGTGGACTGCAAGGAAGTTTCCTTTTTAACAAACTGTTTTTGATATTGCTCTTTATTCAATGGCTTAATAATTAATCAGGGCAAGGATAGCTACCCTTAAAGGAAGTGGATGGAAAATCAATGAACATCACTGCTGGTGAGAATAAAATGGGCTCCGGCTGCCCGAGCTCTGAAAAGTTCTGTCGCGACACAAATCCGTTCCCAGCGAGTCCCTCCTGCTTCTCCCACGTGTTCTCTGTGCATCACATGGAAGACGAAGTCCCAGTCCATGATTTTTTTTTTAATTCAAAAATTAAAATGAAAAGGCAGAGGTGTTTCTGATGCGTAATAGCGAGTCTCTTTGTCTTTCCAAAAATAAAAAAGTCGCAATGCCATCTCCCCCATCTCTCCATTCCTCTACTCTTTAAACCAGGAATATAAATGGAAAACAGCCAAGCTAAGGAAACCTACCCGTTAAAGAACTATTTCCAGCTACTTCTACTTCAGCGAGCTTAAGATGCATCTGACACCTTCTTCAAAATATCAACTTCACGTTTCAGTGAATATGAGGCTTTATCGTCCCTTGAGGTAAATGTTGACTTCCTCTTTGCCACAGTCAATATTTACCGTGCCGCTCCTTCGATCAAACTTGCCATCAGCACCTGCTGTGACCAAACTAGTTATGAGGAAAGGAAAGTTAGGGAGGAGAGAACACATCCTAACTTCACTTGTCTTTTCTGGAAGCGGGGAGCTGGCCAGCACACGAACTCTAGAGAGACGTGTTTGGCGAGTGCACTGCGTTCGGCATTGCCCCCTCTCTGTTTTCAAGTCCTTGCTTCTTTTACGTGTTGTGCATTTAACCTCATTCCCTCCTCGATCAAGGAGAACCATCTCTCTCTCCACCACTCATAATAATCACTCAGAATCCACCAGCTCCATATACTGGGGAAAACTGGCTCTGCTTAGTTACAGCTAGTAGCTGACTAGGGCTTAATGGAACCCCCTACCCCCACCCCACATAGCCTTGACATAACTCACTGACAGAGGAATTCATTTTTAACTGGGGAATTTTGTATAAACGGCCACATTCACAAAGAGCTGTAAAAAGGATGCGAATGGGGCAGTCCATTCTAAGGGCAGAGTTCCAGAGAGTACCAGGGATTTCTTCAAACTCTAAACTCTGCTGAAGGAAGAGGAAATATTACATTGCTGAATACGTCCTTAAGATTCTACGAGTGTCTTCTTCTCTCTGGACGCTAAGGGATGCTCCTTCACAGTTGGTGTGATGAGTTGAGGGCTTCTCATCACAGAAGATGAGACATTCCTCATTTTCCATGTTCAGAATTAGGAAGTGGGTACAGGAAAGTTGTCCATTAGAACAACCCCAGAGAATAAGGTCTGGGAAGGGGAACGTGCAACAGAATAGAAAACGCTGGTGATATGAATAAAACACACACACACTCATGGGCTTGGGACTAATGGTACTTTTCCAGGTGGAGGTTGATGTCATGTTGGTATAGTGGCCTCTTAAATACCCCACTGGAGGGAAACAGAATTTCCCCAGCCTATACTTGATAAATGAGAATTCATTTATCATTCATCCTGGCTATGAGAATTAACTTAATGTCCCAAAAGTTTTGCTTGGAAGTTTTTCTAAAACTAGCTTCATTTGAAGTTTGGTTTTCAGTCTGCATATTTACACTTGCCTGTCAAAGTTCCTAGACCTCTTTTTTTTTCTTATTTATTGCTTTTCCTGATATTGATTTCTCTACCTTAAACCTACATATAACTTACGAAAAATTTTCAGAGTTCAGTGATTTGGCAATCGCCAGAGACAGAACACCAGAGATGATCCTTTCAGTGTGATAATTTTACAGGTGAAATCAGAGTCTCTAAAGCTGACAGGTATGAACACATTTTACGTTTTACTACCCTCATATTCAACTGGATAGAAAGGGGTCAAGTCCTAAAACGGCAGAATTTCAGCAGAGAGCTTCCTAGAGCGACATTCAGAAACGGCTAAAGCTGGTGAGAACAGGAGAAAGGTGAACCGAGTCTCTCATTCGGTGTTAATCTGACGTGGCCAACGACCTAAGCGCACATTACACCTTTCTTCCTCTCTTGTACATTTCCTTAGTTTAAAAAAATTGTTCGATTTTTGGATGAGAAAGTCAATATGTGATTTTTGAAGGCCAGCATCGATCTGTGATGTGCTCGTTTCATGGTGCCTTAAAAGGAAATGAGTATAAATCCATCTTGGATGGGGAGTCCCAGCAAGGAAACACATCTATCTCTGCCCAGTTTCCCCACACCTCTGCCTGGCATCGAAAGCTTACATCATTTAATAGTGCATTTAAAAATATGTTTCATTAGCCTCCAAGGCAGTGGGTCAAGGACATCTGTAGCTGAGGTTTGAACTCTCTTGGAACATATCTCAAAATACCTCAAAACAATCCCAGCTGCAGAGAATGAGGGCCACGCGCTTGTGTTTATTGTCCTAAAAGACAAGACACAGCAAATGCGTGTTGTCTTTCCAATCACCTACTGCAATTTAAAGAAGGAGCTGGAAAACAGAGCGTTTTTTGTTTTTTTTTTAACCTACAAAGTTACTAAGAAATACAAAGACATTGGCAAAATAGAGTAGCAGGCTTTCTTTGAAAACCTGACAAAATGCATTGGTCTGACTCATCTTGATGTCTTCCACGGACTCCCAGGTTGATAAACAAACAGCAGAGAACATCAATCCATCCTTTTATTTTCCACCATGCTTTCTGGGTAAACAGAGGTTGGCTACGTAAAGCTGAGAAGTGGCTCTTTGATTGTGCTCACACTTGATTAAGAAACTCCATGCTTGGCAGACCTAAATACACCAAGCTGTTCATTGCTTCTTAAAGGAGAATGATGACACTTTTAACAAGCCACATATCTCACTAAGCATTGTTAAGGTAGATGCTCTCATTCTGCTGAACTGTCTTATTTTGAGATTTGGGTCCCTAATTGCTTATAAACCATACTGTTTCTTGAGTATTAGCTCTGGCGTGGTTGTTTATTATGGGAGCTTACTGCCTAATACCTATAAAAAAGCAGCCTAAATGAGCTAGTCTGTGCTTGCGGTATTCCCCTCCCCCCAAAGACACACACACACACACACACACACACACACACACACACACACACACATGCGCTCGCAGAACCACACTTAAGTTCATCAGCTGAGAGAAGCAGAAGTCTTGGCAGAATGACGTGGAGGTAAAGCTTAAGGAGAGGTTGCTTGGTAACCAGAAAGCCCTCTGTTGATTCACTAGGGTGTCAGCCGTACATTTTCCTCTCTGCATTACCTACAATGAAAAGGTCGGTGACCCAATGAAATATCAGATTCAGTCAAACTATTAACGGGACAAATGCATTTCAAGTGCTCTTGCACCCAGGTTCCCTGTGATTAGTATACATTATGTCCTGCCAAGGCAGGCATGAATCATTAATACATTGAGTTGGTGCTCTCTGCAAGGAACATAATAACTCAACGCTGAGTAAGGCAGTGTGCTGGGTTTATAAAACGCGGAGCCTACAGCTTGGGTGAGCTACAACATTGTTATTTTGTGGTAAGGACACCAGCTCCTTTTTTTTTCTTTAGTAAATGGTATTTGTCATTCCCTTAAAAAGACGGGGAAGAACATCTTTCCCCGGAGCCACTGGTTACAGCTTGACTGTGCCCGCCTGGGGGAGGGGAGGGCAACTTGGCCCGTAAATGGATGCATTGTTTTTCCGCTCTCTCTGTGACGCTGTTTTCACCTCCTACAGTTGAAAGTCACTATTCGTCGACCCGGGCACGAGAATCTGAATATTTAAAATTCAACAAAGGCAAACAATCTCAAGGCAGAACTCCAGCGACTTCGTTTGAACCCTGACCTCTCTCCTTCTCATCGCTCTCCCGTGGCTGTGCTGTGCAGCCAGTGGGATTCAGTGTGAAAACGCACACACTGGGAATGTGACCAGCTCTGATTTCTCCCCCACATGGAAACCCAGAAATTGAGGATTCCATGAGCCCAGTCCTTTATAATTCGACCTCTGTTTGTAGGAGGTCACATTTGCATGAGTCCAGCTCAGAGAGGCAAACGCGATTGTAGTGTGGTGGGATTCTGGTTGGGTTACTGTCTCTGCCTCCAATTAGCCTATTTAATCCCCGTAAAAACATTTTGTGGTGGGAAGGAGAAGGCAACGGCGGGGCGGGGGCCGAGGGGACAGGGGGTGAAGGACAGCCTGCTTCACAGCAGCCCCTGCATTTAGTCTAAGACTCTCGCCGGCATCTACTCTCACCACCAAATGGGAGCGAGATTTTCTTCCACCCATCATTACTGGGTAAACCGAAGTGCAGTTCAAAAAGGTCAGTTCAGGGCTTCCCTGGTGGCGCAGTGGTTGAGAGTCCGCCTGCTGAAGCAGGGGACACGGGTTCGTGCATCGGTCCGGGAAGATCCCACATGCCGTGGAGCGGCTAGGCCCGTGAGCCATGGCCGCTGAGCCTGCGCGTCTGGAGCCTGTGCTCCGCAACTGGGGGAGGCCACGGCAGTGAGAGGCCCACGTACTGCAAAAAAAAAAAAAAAAAAAAAAAAGGTCAGTTCAACAGATGTGTCATGAACACCTACTGTGTGCTAGGCACATGCTGAGATGCCAGGTGACAACAGCCCTCCCTGCCTTCCCCCAAAACCACAGCCCAGACGTGGGAGCCGTCACTCAAGGGTTCTTTACTTTGTTGAATAGTAGCAACCTGGCTGAGATATTGCTAATATCAATTTCTGAAGAGTGAATTCCACCTATGGTTCTACCAAAAAAATACTTATTTTTCTCTGGAGGTTAGGAAAGAAAAATGCCCCATCAGATGGAACTGGATAATTTGTAGAGATGCTGGCTGATCCAATGAAGTGGTGGGCAGCATTCCAAAACGCAGAGGACTGTAGGCCCTATTCTTTACTTTGCTTTCTCTGTTGCCTTTACTTTTCCTGCTCACCTCTGCTCCCTTGCACAGAGTCCACGGTATCAGGGACCTAGGATACTGCCTGCTTCTGAGAACCACCGCTAGTGAGCTCCCGGGATTGAAAGATGGCATCGCGTAGAGGCAGCTCCCAGAACTCGGCTCTTCCCCCTCACTTGCTCTAGGTTGACAGTACTTAACAGCCACCAGTAGGAGGTGCTGCTGAAGAAAGGATATACAGGAGATCCTAAATCTCCGAAATTCTAATATTCTGGGTATGTAACTCTAATCTATTTCCTGCATTAGCCAGCTAGGAATTCTATAAATCTATGTCAAATTTATCTCTATGAAAGCTACCTTTATTTCTAAGATCATGACAGCCATAAGCATTCACTTCACAGGTACAATGAAGTTTCTAATTATCAGATTATGCTACATCGCTTATGTAATTCTCCTCTCCTTTCAGAAATCTCCCCAACCTGGGTGGGGAAGGGATGGATTGGGAGTTTGGGATTAGCAGATGCAAACTATTATATATAGGATGGATAAACAACAAGGTCCTACTATATAGCACAGAGAACTATATTCAATATCCTGTGATACACCATAATGGAAAAGACTATAAGAATATATATATACGTATAACTGAATCACTTTGCTGTACAGCAGAAATTAACACAACATTGTAAATCAGCTATACTTCAATAAAAGAAAGTTTTGAAAAACTTTCCCCAAACTTTGTGTTCCTCTGCGTAAATAAGCACCAGCTGCATTGTTATGGTCTGAACTGTGTCCCCCTCAACATTCCTATGTTGAAGTTCTAACCACCTGTACCTTAGAATGTTACTGTATTTGGAGAAAGAGTCTTTAAAGAGGTAATTAATTTAAAATGAGGAAAATGGGTGGACCCTCGTGCATATAAGGAGATTAAGACACAGAGAAGTGCAGAGGAAGGACCATGTGAAGATGGCAATGTACAAGCCAAGGAGAGAAGCTTCAGAAGAAACCAACCCTGCCAGCACCTTAAACTCAGACTTTTAGTCTCCAGAACTATAAGACAATAAATGGTTGTGGTTTAAGTCTGGGGTACTTTGTTATGGCAGCCTGAGCTGACTAATACATTCACGCATACAACAATATCAGATGGCAGAGAAAGAAAAATCAAAACATTACAGCAGGTCTTAGCCTAAATTCACTATGCTTCAGGGTAAATGTCACTCCTGGACAAAATCTATGCTTATGTGATTACTGTGCAGACTAAGCTTACGGTTTTAGTTTGCATCTTGGCTACAAAGTGGTTTAAGTAAAGGATCTTGCCTTGCCATTTTGTCTCATTTCTCTTATGTTGACATTAAGGGCACTCATTTGGAAGAGAATGCTGGTTTGCTAATTCAGGGCATAAACATATGAACATGGGATTCATTCTGAACATAAAAGGAAATTGAGAGTGCCAGAGGAAGGGATTTGGGCTGAGAATGGGAGAAAGAACTGGCATTAATCCAGCTAGAAGACTTATACAGTGATAGGAAAACATAATCTCCAGCAAGTCCTTCTTTCTATCTTGCGTCTGTGTAATACAGTCTGTAATAACTCTCTCCTTACATTAACACTCGGAAGAGAGGTCATAAAACAATACAGCATATTTATTAGGGCAAAAGATGGAGTGGAGGCTGATGAATGTACCAGGGAAGAACCATTAGCAAAATGATGAATTAAAGTTCTGTTTGCATTTCTATTATGACGGATCATCACTTGTTAGCTTAAATAATCCCCATGCCTTGATTATAGCTATCAGCGTATAAAAATATTGTCTGAGCCTCAAAGGTGTAATGTCTAAATGTGCTTATGGAAATTCAAGCACATTATTATTTGCTGAAGTACTGAGGACTCCAGAAGAATGAAGAAGATGTTAGTTTAAACAAATAATTAGGGTTGTCAAGAAAAGTAAACATTTATGAACAGGTCATTTTCTATTCCCTACTCACATAGACCTGTTTCTCTCCTTCAGGTCTGTAAAATAATATAGTATCCTCTGGTGAGCTTCCCTCCAGCAGTTTTAAAAGTGTAGAAAGAAGGACAGAGTTGAGTTAAGCATAGATGATGATGATGATGATGATGATGACGATGATGATGGTGGTGATGGTGATGATGATGGTGGTGATGGTGATGGTGGTGGTGATGGTTATGATGACAACTATGACAGGTCTATGTGATGATTAATTTTAATGTGAACTTGACTGGCCACAGGGCACCCAGATTACACATTTTTTTCTGGGTGTATCTGTGAGGGTGTTTCCAGATAGGCTTAGCATTTGAATTATTGGACTCAGTTGGGGTCCCTGTCTTTTCCTCTCTATTCCCCAGGGTTAACCACATAGTAAATACAAATAACTCAATTGCTACAGTTTCAAATGTCCAAATTGTTTCCCCAAATGATTCTTCTGGTCTTTTTTCTTGGGGGGGGGGGTTCTATTTTCTCCTTTCTTGATATTATATTTAGCATTCTAAGGAGCCAGTTTTACATCCAAGTGGGAGCCCGAATCCAGTGGTAATTCCCCATGATTCTAGGAAGGTATCCCTGTAGCCTGACATCCACAATGCTCTGCATGTGCCTCCTGAATCCCCCTGCTCTTCTTTCACAACTCCCTTTACCACAATTTCTTCCAAAAGCTAATCCTGACGGGGTGATGATGATAGAGCATCATGACTCTTGTGATCCTTGAGGAGCCCCAAACAGAAGAATCTCTGGACAAATAAGAAGTGAAAAGGCAACCCACAGAAAGGGAGTAAATATTTGCAAATAATATATCTGATGAGGGTCAAGTATCCAGAATATATAAAGAACTCTTACAACGTAACCATAAGAAGACAAACAACCCAGTTAAAAAATGGCAAAGTATTTTAATGGCAAAAAACAAACAAAAAAAGAAGGTTCTGCCCCATTAACACCAAATACTGTCCACATCCATCTTAACTAAACCACGAAGGGACTGAGACTTTTGGAGACAGCTATTCAAATAATACAGGGTTTTAGCTTCTTATCTTTGTGAAATGAGAATTACCCAACAGGGGTCCATACCCTTCTCATTTATTTATTTTATCATTTCTACAAGGCTGCACCATGCATTGTTGGAAAATAAAAATGCCACTAACATCTTCTCTACCATTTTTTTCCTGGGGATAATTCTGATATTAAAAGCATTGTGGACAGTACATAGTGGGTATTCAATAAATGTCAACAATCAGGAATAAATGTCACTAGTTAAGAATAATTGCAAAGGAAAAACAAGAGAGCAGAAACCTTGATGTTGTTCTGGGAAAGCTAGGGGCGGAGGCAAGAATGTTACTTCTTGTATTGTTTCTTTTCTTTTTTTTTTAACATCTTTATTAGAGTATAATTGCTTTACAATGGTGTGTTAGTTTCTGCTGTATAGCAAAGTGAATCAGCTATATGTATACATATAGCCCCATATTCCCTCCCTCTTGCATCTCCCTCCCATCCTCTCTATCCCACCCCTCTAGGTGGTCACAAAGCACAGAGCTGATCTCCCTGTGCTATGCGGCTGCTTCCCACTAGCGATCTATTTTACATTTGGTAGTGTATATATATCCATGCCACTCTCTCACTTCATCCCAGCTTACCCTTCCCCCTCCCCACGTCCTTAAGTCCATTCTTTACGTCTGCGTCTTTATTCCTGTCCTGCCCCTAGGTTCTTCATAGCCACTTTTTTTTTTTTAGATTCCATATAGATGTGTTAGCATATGGTATTTGTTTTTCTCTTTCTGACTTACTTCACTCTGTACGACAGACTCTAGGTCCATCCACCTCACTACAAATAACTCAATTTTGTTTCCTTTTATGGCTGAGTAATATTCCATTGTATATATGTGCCACATCTTCTTTATCCATTCATCTGTCGATGGACACTTAGGTTGCTTCCATGTCCTGGCTATTGTAAATAGAGCTGCAGTGAACATTGTGGTACATGACTCTTTATGAGTTATGGTTTTCTCAGGGTATATGCCCAGTAGTGGGATTGCTGGGTCGTATGATAGTTCTATTTTTAGTTTTTTAAGGAAACTTCATACTGTTCTTCATAGTGGCTGTATCAATTTACATTCCCACCAACAGTGCAAGAGGGTTCCCTTTTCTCCACACCCTCTCCAGCATTTATTGTTTGTAGAATTTTTGTTGATGGCCATTCTGACTGGTGTAAGGTGATACCTCATAGTAGTTTTGATTTGCTTTTCTCTAATGATTAGTGACGTTGAGCATCCTTTCATATGTTTGTTGGCAATGAAACAATGTTGGCAATGTATATCTTCTTTAGAGAAATGTCTATTTAGGTCTTCTGCCCAGTTTTTGGACTGGGTTGTTTGTTTTTTTCGATATTGAGCTGCATGCGATGTTTGTATATTTTGGAGATTAATCCTTTGTCAGTTGCTTCATTTGCAAATATTTTCTCCCATTCTGAGGGTTTTCTTTTCGTCTTGTTTATGGTTTCCTTTGTTGTTCAAAAGCTTTTAAGTTTCTTTTAAAGGTGCAAACAAGCCATCACAGGTTCGTTACAAGTCCTGTATTTCCTGTTCTAAACAGCCCTCAAGTGTTATTGTTTCATGGGTATAGAGTTTCAGTTTTACACAATGAAAAGAATTATGGGAGACAGGTGGTGGTGATGGTAGCACAATTAAATGACTGCATTTAACACACTGAACTGTGCACTCAAAAATGGCTAAGATGGTAAATTTTATGTTATGTGCATTTTACCGCAATAGAAAAAAACTGGGAAGAAAAAAACTACCATCCAGCATTCCAGTAACACAAGATAACTAAGTTCCCCAGATCCAATGTACAACAAAATGACAATAGTTAATAATACTATAATTGTATACTTGAAATTTGTTAAAAGAGTAGCTCTTAAATGGTCTCACCACCCAAATACACAAATAGTAACTATGTGAGGTGATGGAAATGTTAATTAGTTTGATTGTGGTGAATATTTTATAATGTATATACATATCAAGACATCAAGTTATACACTTAAATATATACAATTTTTAATTGCCAACTATACCTCAATAAAACTGGAAAAATACTAATAATTTTTTTTAAAGTTACCTAAAACCAAGGCTGATTCTGGGAAAGTGTCAATGCCTTGTCCCCCACATTCCCCAATTCCTGACCCTAGATAGCCTCTCTCTGGTTAGGGCCATTCTCCCAGGAGTGAAAGTGAAGGAAGGAGATGAGGGGTGGAGGTGTCAGGGGATGGGCATGAGGACTCCACTCCAAAGGGGAGTTGTGGCATAATGCACTTGACCTGCCACATGGGGAGTGGGGAACCTCAGAAGACAGAACTTACATCCTCACCATCTTGCCTAAGGCTGGCCCTACGCATCATTTCCCAAGAGGAGGTGGTCCCCAGTTCTAAACCAACACATTCCTGCATCTCCCTGCTTTGGACTCTCCACTCCGGCCACAGGAAACTGCCTATGTTTCCCACTTACACAACATTCACTCTTCTTGCACCGCCAAATCATTTAAATGAAAAATCATTTAAAGTTTCTTAACCTCAGTTTCTTCTTTGACCAAAGGGCCATCGCTGTACTATCTCAGACAGGCCATGTGTCAGATAAATTACATAGGCTCTCCCAGCATGCTGTATGCAAAAGGCTGCATCCGCCTTTAAAATAAACATAGCTCTGGTTCAAACTTGATTTGGAGACTTGAGTCAAACATGAAAAGAGAGTTGTGGGATCTTTAGCCTTGCTCCCATGTATATACGCCCTTAAGACTCTGTGCTTTCTCCTCTTAGCACTCACTACACTGGTAAATATTTACTTAAGGTTCATAATCCCTAGCGGACTGTAAAATCCATATGGTGCCACAGAATTCGTAGCCACTGCTCCATCCCCAGGACCTGGAGTTGGTGGAAGGTGCTCAGTAACGTTTACTGGTTGAATGACCAACCGGCCGACCAGATGGAAACCCAGTACATCTCCATAGGTCTAAACGAGGCTCCTTTACAGATTCAATCAGTGCTTCCTTGGAGAAACACCTCTGAACAGGAATCAGATCATCCAAGTTCTGCTTCTCTGTGACCTTAGGTAAACTGCATTTGCTTCCCTGTCTAGGTTTCCTCGTTTGTAAAACAAAGGAGTTAAACTGGGTGATCTGTGACACCTCTTTCAGTTCTGCATTGAAAGCCATAGACATTTGATCATCGGCTGGTTTATGCAATGTCCTGGTGATCCTTTCAGAACTACTCATTTCTCCTTAATTAATCTGAAGCAATTCTATATGACGGAAGTGCTGGTCTGCAGATTAACCTTGAAACAATAAAGGGCAGAGAAACAATAAAGAAAGGATGATCTAGATGTTCCCATAGAAAACACGAATGGAGCTAGCAAAGACTGTGGTTCTTTTTTGGCAGAAAGAAGTTGAAATGAAGGTGATTTCCCATGTTCCCCAAAAAGGAGATGAGGGAATGTGGAAATCCGCTGAAGGTGTCCCAAGGGACCCATCTCCCTGAAGTGGGTCCTCACTGTTCTTTTAGATGCAAATGGAGATCAGATGACTTGGCCTGTGGACCCAGGTGCCCCCCTTGTTTGGTTCTCAGAAAGTTCCCACCAAGCTGTAGAGGTGACTTAAGCCAGGAATCCACACTCTCCACCACCACTTTCCTGAATTAAGAATCCCACACACACTGTCATACTCACGCTCACACTCATGTGGCCTGTAGACTGGCCAAACATATTTGGGGGGATTCAAAGGGAAAATAGGTTATACACTTTTTCACTGGTTTGTACTCAAAACCAAGAGCTTGTTTCCCAGGCCAGGGCAGGGTCCTGTCTGGAACGAAATGAGGATGGGAGCTCAGGCCCCATTAAGAAGGGACTGTCTTCTTCATCTCAGCCTTGTCAGTCACTGAGGAAATTAAGGGAGGTACATAGTCAGCAAGAGGCAAATAGAAGTATCTCAGCCCATTTCATGCTTTGCTAAACCTCAGGGCAGACCTGAAAGTGTGGACAGCTTTCAAATCTTCATGAGAATGTTTTCTAACTAGTGAAAGATGGGGTCGTAGGATGGTAAAGCTAAATGCAGAAAGCAAAGGTTTTTAAGAGAAAAACAAACAAAACAGAAATGAGGACAAAATGGCGTCTAGGTTAGAGGCTCAGAATGAGCAGAAATGGGAAAGGAGCACATTTTCTTTTAAGCGTTCACTCTCTTATTAAGTTCCAGCTCCTCCTCTACCTGACTTTTCACATGGTCCCTCCCAGTGTTTCAGAGCTACCCAGGCTCCTTTTCCACTCAATCTGCCCCCGCCATCCTGGGCTGACCCTTGTACTCTCTAGTTAATGTCTTTTTTCAACTTCTTGCAAGGAGACTTGGACCCTGCCTCAAGAGACAAACAACCATCAATGGATCCGCTCAGTCCTCAAGCTGCCCATGAACCTGCCACGCTTCATGCCCTTCTGTGCACGAACCAAACCCTTCATCAGCACTCCATATATATTTGTATTACAACTTATTTTAAAGTTTTCCAAATTTCATGAGCTCTTTGGACATGCATCTTTGCATACCTGGCTCATTTTTTTCTGGGGTTAAATCCCTACCTTCCTAAATTCCAGGGTCAAGGCTGTGTGTGTTTTAAATTTTGACGCATATTTTTCCCAGCCCTCCAAACCAATTTATACCCTCACCCCCAAGGCATGAAAAAACCCTCTTACCCTGAAATTTTAGGTGGAATACAGTTAAGAAGGAAATCTAGAACAGGATAGAATTCGAAGCTTTGTCCAGCTGACACTTTTTGACTCTCCTTGACAAAAACAAAACAAAACAAAAACAAACATATTATACAGAGTTTTTAACTCTACTGAAACCTTTGAATATTAAAAATAAGGCAATAATTAAAGCTGTTATTATTTGGGGATAGAAATCTCTTTACCCCTGAGAACAGACACAGAAACAGTCAAGCAAAAGAGAATTTCTTTTTGTCCTCTTGGGGTTTCCTAAAGCATCCTCACATTTAATTAGCGGCATCATCTTACCCATTTCTTCGAGCACGTGCTGGGTAATCAGTTGTCCTCATACCCAATCCATAGCTGCCATGGGAGGTGTCCAGAGGAAAAGTACATTAGCATTATTATTTATTTCCACAGTTCTCTAAACCGAACAGTAAATCCTCATAATGTTAAATGCAAGAGACAGAACAAAATGTGCTTCGAAGTTTGAGTTCATGTTAATCACAGGTTGTATTAAAAACCACATGGCACTCAGCTGACCAGAGGAAGCTGCTTTGAACAATGAGAATGATAATGTCCAATGGTATTTGCATTTTCAACGTAATTTTTAGTCAACTTGTTGATGATGATGATTAAACAAACATTCTGTAGCTCATAAGAAAATGCACACAGACAAAATAATTATTGTGAAGAGACATGCAGTACCTAGGCTGAAGACTGTCATTCAACAGGAGCTGAATGCCCACGCTGGCCACACTGCCTGGTCTTAGGTTTTAATTAGAGGATGAAGAACTGCAGGGAGGAAAGGCAAATTCTTCGTACTTGGGCTTTGCTATCAAGTACTACCTTTGGGACTTTGCAAAATGTCTGTAGGGCAAGTTGAATCAGTTCAGCACTTCACAGAGAGATTAGCCTCCAAATTTGGAGGCAGTGACAATTTTAACCTAAAAGCAACCATCTTCATTCATTTTTTTAGCTTAAAAGTGATCTTTTCACCACCATGTCAGATTCCCTATAACAGGGTATGTTCCAGGCTTACCTTTATCTCTCCTAGAAAACCTAGGAGCACCATTAATGATTGTTGAATGAATGAACGAGGGCTTGTTGTGTTGGTTTATCTGGGCCATGTTCTGCATCTTTAACTCTTTCCCTGCATCTCCACCTCCTCAATGATGCCACGGACGTCATTTCCACATCGAGGAGGAAGCTGGGCTCCATGGACTCTGTGTTCCAACTCTGAGATTTAATTTCGCTAATTCAAGAGAGTAATGTTGAGTACCAAATGAAAACACTGTTCTTCTCTACCCATAGAACACTTCGGACACCAAATGTGTGGGGTTTTTTCCCACATCAACCAATTCTCCAACTGTCCAGACACCAGCTATGTGTCCTACCATTCAATTATGACACTAGTTACCCAGTGTTAATGCAGACCCACAGGTGAACGGCTCAGTCCCACAGGAATTCTCAACCCCACTTCAGACGCCAATTGTAAATCCTGGTCTCTCGTACTTAAGATTGAATAAATGCGGAGTTCCCATGACCCCCTCCTCCCATTCATTAATTTGCTAGAAGGGCTCACAGAACTCATGGAAACACTTTGTCTCCTGGTTTATTATAAAGGATACAACTCAGGAAGAGCTAAATGGAAGAGGTGCAGAGGGCAAGGTAGACGGGAAGAGTGTGGGGCTAACATGCTCTCCGGGTACCGCCCTCCCAGCTCCTCCGTGTGTTCACCAACTTGGAAGCTCTCTGAACCTCATAGTTTATGGATTTTTGTGGAGGCTTCATCTCCTAGGTATGATTGATTATGAACACAATCTCCAGCCCCTCTCCCCTCCCTGGAGGACGGGGTGGGGAGGTCTGAAAGTTCCAAGCTTCTAATCATGGCTTGGTCTTTCTGGTGACCAGCCCTCATCCTAATGTTAATCAGGAGCCCGCCCAGAGTTGTCTCATTAGAACAAAAACACTCTATTACTGAGGAAATTACAAGGGATTTAGGAGCTCTCTGTCAGGAGCTGGGGGCAGAGACCAAATAACATATTTCTCATTATGTCACAAGTGCTTACTCTATCCATAATTGATCATGCCAAGGAATGAAAAACAAAGTAAATGCACATGGGAACTACCACCTGGAAGCTTACATTTTAGAAAGGAAAGCAAGACAAATACACACAATGATATTACACAGCACAATGTTATTGGAGAGGTTTAAAATACTATGTGAATTCAGGGAAGAATGAGGTCATCTGAAAAGTTTGCCCTGGAGTAAATGGTTTCAGGATGGGCCTTGAAAGAAGGGTTGGATTTTAACATGTAGAGAAGTGAGGAAGGTCTTCAGGGCAAAATAACCAGCATGCATAAGGTACAAAAAGATTATTGAAATCCCAGTTGCTATTACTTTGTTTTTTATGAGCCCATATTAATATATTTTCTTAGTAGAAATGAATTAACGCCTTAATCATTAGTAACATAGAAAAAACCTCAATAAATGGTAGCTACTAGTAGCTGTAGGTGTAGAAGTATTTAAAATATGGGATATTGTGGATTTGTCTGTTTATTTCACACTGTAATCATACTTGGGGGCCCTCAAGCTCTCTTAAATCCCCTTGATATACAGGGAATCTACATTCATAGATCCCCCACTAACTTATAGTTTAGATCTGTTAACAGTGAAAAGCAAAAAGTGAATTTTCTCTGAAATAATATAAACAGAGTCACTGCCTTACCTGAATTAGTGGGACGATCACCCAGATTCTTGGGCTAGTTTTGTACTGGAGACTAAACACCAGTGTCCCAGCATAGGTCACTTGGCCTTCATATACCTTGCTCATTCCCTTGAAAAATGGAAATTATACCCAGTGCCATCCATGACAGAATGAGGTAATGTCTGTAAAGTACCCTGCATTCCTTCCAGAGCCGGCCCTTCCTCATGATCCCAGATAATTACAAACAAATACTTCAATCCTGTCTGAGTTCATTGGATAGGTTATATCTGAAAGGAAGCTCCTTAGAGATATTCTAATTTAATTCACCTGGTGTCAACCCAAGATTTCCACACTGTCCTTCATAAATAGATTCACCCTATAAAGTAATGGAAACTCTTGAATTCTTGGTATATACTTAGATTTTTTGGTCTCTTCCATAGCAGCTCAGGGACTTTAAATCATTAGCTGATCCTGACAACGAAGGATGAACAACAAACTTCAAAGCCTCAAAAAATCTACCCTAGTAGATGCTGCTAAGAGTTAGAATTAAATGTTCATTTTCAGGCAAAATCAGGAATCTTCAGTGTCACCCAAAGAATTAACAAACAATCTATCAGGCAGCATTGAAACACATTACTTGCTAATGAATTTTAATTTGATGGGTATTTTGGAATGACTTGGACCTCAACATTTCTAGAACCTACATATTTCAGTGAATGTCATTCCTCCGATTTTTAGGAAAAAAATATGGAACTAAGGGTCTCACTTTCTGTTACAATCCATGGTTATTTGAAATATGGGATGAACTAAAAAGATATGAGGACTAACAAGTGAAGGAGGAAAGCATCAGGAAGGAGAAATAGATTCTATTTCATAATTAAGTTAAAAGGAAAACAAGTGAGTAAGTAGGTGGACCCAAGATCAGCATTAGGAGACTGAGGTCCTATGAAGAATCATGAACAGAGAAAGTGTCATCACAGTAGTTACGTCACGGTTCTGTTTGCAAAAATGAAACGGTGAATGTGTGTGATGCTCTTAGCACAGTGCACAGTAAACCCTCTGTGGATCCCAGCTTCCATTACTATTACCAAGATCCAGGGAAAGTGCTGACTATTATTTTTCTTTCAACCCATAAAATACATATTTGTGATGTAAGAGAAGTGAAGAGGGGAGGGCATATCGGAAAAATAAATTAATAACATATATATGTATATAGGCACACAACATACCTATCTGTATGTGTATTTAAAAGGAAAAAATGGGGTTACGGGAAGTCTGTGAAGCCTAATTTAGCCACGTGTTTGCAAAAATATTGCATGACCAATGTCAGATCTCTTCCAATCCAGGCTGACACCAGGTTGCAGAATTGTAACTCATCCCACTACCTAAATTCCCTTTGGATTTCCAACTATGCAGAATGAGCTTTCATTCCCAATTCCCAAACTGCACGTTGACGCTTCCCAGCTGTTTACTCGAAACCTGGTCTGGTCCCGTTATATGGTACACGAGTGTCATTCATCTCCCGATGACCACGTGAAAATAGAGGCTGGTCCATAAGTGGGTCTTCTCTAGCTAATCAAGTCCAGGGGGATGTTGAGAAGATTTCCTCTAAAGCAAGAGACCGAAGGGGAGAGTGCAGCCATCTGTCTATTGATTTGCCATATGGAAGGGCTTCCATAGTTAGAATAAGATAGCGGACATCCTTCTCCCTCGCTGGACTGTCAGCAACTTTGCGGAGGCCACAAGTCCTGCTCATCACGGGTTCCCCGTGCTTGGCATTTGCTCCCCATGTGTTTTTTTTGTTGCATAATTGAAGAAATGTTATTTTTAGAGTAGGCTATCAGTAGTCTGGTTGGAAGGTAATTAGAGTTTGAAATAAGATAATGACAGAGATTATAGTCAGCGATAGATTTGACAGATGTTTAGGATGTAGAACTGTCAATATTTCGTAGAAAGATATATGGAGTGATGAATAATAAAGGGTCCAAGTTTTCTAGGTTTTTGACTTGTGTAAGCCTGTGGATAATAATACATGAATGAATGAATGAATGAATCCTCCCAGTAAGGCTCAGTTCTGTAGTGGGGTGGGGTAGTGGTAAGGGTTGCTATTGGCCTAGAAGTTAGAATACCTACATCCTAGACCTCTCTCTGACATAAATAAACAATACACTTTATATTTGTGGGCAAGTCATTTATGATCTATGGGCTCAGTTTCTTTATCTGGAAAATGCAGGGATCGGTTGAGTTGATATTCCTTTGAGCGCCATCATTCTGTCTCTTTCTCTCCCTTCCTTGGGAGTGATTTCAGTTCTCAGTTAACTTCAGTACAATGGAAATAACTCTTCTCTAAGGGTACGTGGCTGTCTTTCAAGATACAAGCATTCTCAAACCTCATTTGGGTGTCCCACAGATGCAGAAGATGACTTCCACTCTTGCAACAAGATACTTTGAGGAATCTGCCTCTGCTGGCAAAGCTGAATTACATCCCCTCATCCAGCAATGCAAATCTCAACCTCGGGTTTACAAAGGAACGGAGTCTACAAGTACGGATGACGGTAATACCAACATCGTGTGTAGATTTGTGGATGCATCTGCTCTTCCTGAAGGGACCTGACTCCCTTCAGGGGGTGACGTCCACCAGCAAGCCAGCCTGACTCTTTCTTAGGAGGTGTACAACAGTGTCATCCTGCGGGGGGAAAGTCTACAGTTTTCAGAGTATGTTCCCACAGTAACCTCTCCTCCTGAGATCTACCAGTGGAGCACGTGTTTCCAAAGTTGGTCATTCTCTTTTCTAGCCTATGAAGGTTGAGTTGGAACCTGCATGGTGAAGCGCTTGTTCAGAACCTCATTTCTCTTTCAAGACAAATCAGCCCACTTAAGTGTCTTATTCTCTACACATGTCAAACCGAGAGTGGGAAGGCGCCCCAGATGGAGAGAAATGGGGCCACACATGGGGACACCAAACAACAGGTAGGACATTCTAGTGGATGCTGGCAGGTTTGCAAGTCACAGCCTGTCTTGTGAGCAAGATGGTAGTTTCTAGGAGGAGAAAGGTCTGATTTGCAAGGAAGGAGAAGAAAAGAATCTCTTAAATTCAGAAACTGAAAACAATAAAAGATGTTAGTCTATACACGTTCTTGCAGAAATGCAGTTTGGCGAAGTGGTTAAGATCAAGGGCTCTGAAATTCATAGCAAGCCTCCACTACTATTCAGCTGTGTGACCCTGGGTGAGGGATTTAACATCTCCCTCTGTGTTTTCTCATCTGTAAAGCAGGGGAGATAATAGTACCAATCTTGTAGGGAATCAAATGAAGATAAAGCTGGTCAAAATGCTTAGCACAATTACTCACACCCATAAATCCTCAGTCAATGTAAGGGATCATACTTTATATATCAGTCTAGAGATATAGGCAAGTACAGAACTAGCTTTAACCTGAAATCCCTTTTTCACAGGAAACTGTATACACTTTTCTTAGTTATTGACTGTGGCTTCTATATTTTCAAAACCCAACATCAGGATAGGTGGTTTCTAAAGTTCAGAGTACTTTGGGGACAATGGAATAGATTATTTTAAATCAACATGACTAAAAAAAATAAATCAGAACATACCATGCCAAACTGTTTATTCTTGTTGAACTCTCCCTGTACAGAACAATGAACACTAAGGATTTAACAGTAAATGAGCTATTCACAATCACATGAAAATATATAGACCAAGACACTGTCTTGCATTTAACACCATCAATGCCTTAACTGTAACCAAGGGGGTCAACCTCTTCTGAACAGACAGGTTTGCATTTTATTTGTGTTACCTGCTCAATACAGGGCAAGGATCCCAGGGGTGTAACTTGAGCCAGAGATTTATTTTGAAGAAAACAATAACAAAAATAGCTCCTGTGACGGCTCCAGAATGGGTGGCTTCCCACCCAATCCCCCGAATTCTAGGCCATGGCTAGTGTCTGGAGAACAGCATTTTACTGCACCTTGAAGAGAGAAAGAAATGCCCGCTCACTCTGATGATGACCAGCCCTGATTCTCATACACTCTAAGTACATTGGGAACAGTCTGTCAAGAGGAAGAAAACATCCATACCATACAAATTTATAGACAAAGTTTCCGTTGAGGTTCAATATTATTTTAAAAGTATCTGAAGTTTTTAAAAATATATGTTTGGGGGACTTCCCTGGTGGTCCAGCAGTTAAGACTCCACACTTCCAATGCTAGGGACACAGGTTCAATCCCCAGTCAGGGAACTACTATCCCACATGCCTCATGGGAAAAAAAAAACAACTATATATATATATATATATATATATATGTGTGTGTGTGTGTGTGTGTGTGTGTGTGTGTGTAAACACATATATGTATGTAAACATATATATATGTATGTAAATATATATGTTTGGGAGGATTTCTTTTCATTGATGTGTGCAGAGGCTGAGCTCCCTGCTCACATACGGGGAAAAAGGAGGAAAAGTACACTTTGCAGATTTCTGAACACAGTAATAGAGTGTCAAGTCCTAAATAAATATTGAAACTAATTTGCACTCAGGGAAATCTACTTGCCATAAGTAACCAGGATGGAGAAGGAAATGAAGGGCCTCATTTCTCAACGTCAGCACGATGCACACAAGTCCTCCGGCTCGCCAGACGGATCTCTGCGCGGAACGTGTTGCTTGGTTGTCGGCATAGAGATGACAGAATGAGCTATTTCTGAAGACTGTAGATAGTTCCTGTAGCCTAAATCCAGTGGAATCAAATCTGAACAAAAAGCTTGCTTAGTAACTAATAGCAAGGACTAGCCACTGAAGGCTTCTTAGGGGAAAACCAGGTGGTAGATGGGAAGCAGACAATGTTAATATCATGCTTAATCCTATAAATTGAGTTCCGGTCATGAGTTGTGGAATTTGATTCAAAACTAAAGTAGGTCACAGAATTGTGAGTTTCAGAGTTCTAGAACTCTAGGCTTCAGTTTCCTCTTTTGGAAAACGAGAATGCTTATTTGCACCCACCTCAGAGGATTTTGGGGGGATTAAATGACCTGATTAATGACCTGATTAATGAAATGACCTGATCTGTAAAGTGTAACGCACTCAGAGCAGTGCCTGACAGACAGTAAGCACCTCTACAGTGTTAGCTGTTGTTTGGTCACCACGGTGGTTGCTGCGACCTTCTTATTCTCCACCCCTCCAGACCTTGTGTATGCAGAGAGCTCGTGAGGGCAGCAGACAGAGGTCCCTAGACTGTAGGCTTTCATCAAGCATAAAATTTTAAATCTGGAATATTATTGTAGGATTGACTAGTCTATGCTTTGGTCAAGTAAATACATTAAAAACAAAGTAGAGAACAAACTTATGGATATCAAGGGGGGAAGGGGGGTGGGATGAATTGGGAGGTTGGGATTGACATATATACACTACTATGTATAAAATAGATAACTAATGAGAACCTACTGTACAGGGAACTCAGGGCTCTGTGGTGACCTAAATGGGAAGGAAATCTAAAAAAGAGGGGATATATGTATACGTATAACAGATTCACTTTGCTGTACAGCAGAAACCAACACAACATTGTAAAGCAACTATACTCAAATAAATTTTTTTTTAATAAAATAAAACAAAACCCCATCATTGAATAGGACAGAAGAGCGTAATCTGGGAATAAAGAGCAATTCCTTAAATTGAATGAATTTAGCCTGATGAAAAACTCGCATTTTTCTCTTCTCATTTTGCTACTGACCAGTGAAAATTTGTCGTGAGCTGCCAGAGGCTCACAGCCCCAGACTTAGGACCGACTATGCTATAGGCTAGAATCTCACATAAACAGGCTCTGAGATGACGCACAAATGTAGATTCTAAAACATGCACAGATGAAGCCCGATTTTGCCTGTTTGTATTTCTTCCTGAAAGTCATTTTATATCATGAAGGAATTTATATTCTAGGTGATTAAAGGGTCATTACCCTCAGAATTTTTTACTATTTGATATAATTGAGAAAATAGACCCAAAGTAATTCAGAAAGGTGAGAAAAGTTAAGAACAAGGAGTTAACCAGTAGCGCGTAATCTGAACAACCTCCCGTTTTCCTTTTTCCCTCAACTGCCTATTTGGATCGTTCTGCTGTTGTTTTTCGTAAGAGAGTACAGTTCTATAGGGCTTCAGAGGGACATTCTTGGACCATTTCATCAATGCAGCTGTCAGTCCTTCTGTCCTATTTAAGGCATGTGCAGCCAGTGAGTTAACTACTGGTAAACCAAGCCATTGTGACTAAGACGAAGAAAAACATGCACAGGGCAAAAAACCAAAGAGAATGGAAGGAAATAGACCAAAATGGGGGGGGGGGTGGTTAGGAGTGATTTTTCTCTTTCCTCTTTTTTTTTTTAACTTCAAAACACATCGATTTAGCTGGACACTGATCACATAGCTCTTCCAAAACGGCTTTGGAATGCTCCTTGCTTTACGCCTCAGATCTCTCCCGAGGAAATCACTGCTTTCCGCAATTATCTGTAACCCCTGTATAGTCAGAAACATTGTCATTTCTGAAAATGAGCCTATGGTTACCTTGGTTGAGTCTGAAACATTTCTGGATCGGACCCTTATCAATGTTGTCACCGGTATACCTTGTCTCCTTCAAGGAAATTGTCAGGCTGAAAGGGTGGGGTTGCTCACCAGGGAGCCCTAGAGTGAAGTGTTGGAGGATATGGCCAAGAAAATGCTAACCTCTCATCACACACTTTGTTGCAAGAAATCAGCCACATTGAAAATTTCTGATGACTCACGCTTCACCTCCATCCAGACTTAGAGGAACGCTTTCACGAAAGGCCGGAATGAATTCTGAGTGCTGCTCTGGGTTTTGTTTATGGAAACCAAGGGTTTTTTCCAACAGTTGATGTACCTTTGTAACTGAGCGAGAACTACATGGGTCCATCAAGTTCCCATGTGCAAAGAGGGCCTCTATGCCTTGCCAATAGTCACCTAAAGAAAAGGTACCACTAGAAACAACTCTTCCAGAACCATCTGACATCTGTTGTTTGGCAACTTCTCCTGAGAATACCATCAAAACGAAACAAACAAATCAAGAGTTACTTTACTCTGGTCACTGAAACTCCTGAGGTAGAAGTACTTGACACGTGTACACCCACTCGAAAACCCTTCATGTTTTGAGCAATTAAAGTTTCCACTTCTTAAGTGGGTTAAGGCGTCCCCAGCTAAGCCATTTCCTCTGACAATATTTTTATGGTTTCACATAACCTTCCACTGTCACAGGTGTGTTGCCGGCATTTCAGCACAGGCATTAGTAAGAATACAACACAGAAAAAGAATTACCCATTTCCCTTCCCACTCCAAGCATGGGCACCTTGAGAAAAGAACTCATTAGCAAGAAGAGAGGAAAATCCAATTTCCAACTTGCTGTCTCTCTGCTGCAAGTGTTGATAGCAATTTCCGTCATTAGTCACTTTCATAAATGCTGAAATCATTATGGTAACAGAATGGCCAAGGGGCACCCTGATCCCAGGTTCATTCTGAGTCATACAGGGGTGTGACTACTCGCCTTTCAAAATAATTACTGGAGCTGCCACCTCGGCAGTGAGAGAAGATGGTGTCTAGTAAACCTGGTCTTTAACCTAAGCCAGGGCAGACTCTGGTTCTATTGTTATTTTTTTCTTTTAGAATGAAGCAATATGGTTTTTCCCTGTCTCTGTAACATAAAATCCCCACTGGCCTTTAGAAGAGTTATTTGTTCACCAAGAGAAAGAATAAAGTAGGGGCAAAGAACTTTTGTTTTTTATCTGTGGTTGGCAGTAGTGTCTTTTGAGCAGATTTGGCAAGCATAGGAGCATAAGCTTGTAAGATCAATACAGTGTAGTGGTGAAGACGGGGGTTTTATAGAATCAGTCTGCCCCAGGTTTGACGGAAGTCTCTATCTCATAATAGCTGCACCTTCCAGGGCGAGTGATTTAACTATTCTGTACCTTCCTCTTCCGAACTGTAAAATTAGTATGCAGTAGACCCTGATTCATAAAGTTATGCGTAGCACCTGATGCATGACACTCAATAAATGGTAGCTTTCATTACAGTTATATTTATAATAGCTTCCATTTTTCATGGTGTGACAGCTGCTTCTTTTGGAATCCATTGCTTCTGTGGTCCCTATGGTGGGTCTTCCCAGCCAACACCTCTAGGGGACAGCAAAGTGCAGTGCCTGCTGATGCTCCCTAATGGGAAGTCTAGAAGGTTCTTTGAGAAGTACTTCTCTGGGAAGTCTTCTTGGTGGTGGGGTGGGGGTGGGGTGTTGATTGATTTTGTTTGAGACATCCAGAGAAACAAACCTTTGTGATACGACAAATATCCAATCCTTGAGAAAATAAGTGGCATTTCAACAAGAAGTGTAACATTAACAATAAAAACAATTAGAACTACTGTAACTGAAGACCTTCTCTACAAGAGGGGCTTCTCCACCACAGATACTGTACCTAAACCATCACTAAGCCCACAACATTCTTTTTTTTTTTTTTTTTTTCTCGGTACGCGGGCCTCTCACTGTTGTGGCCCCTCCCGTCGCGGAGCACAGGCTCCGGACGCGCAGGCTCAGCGGCCATGGCTCACAGGCCTAGCCGCTCCGCGGCACGTGGGATCTTCCCGGACCGGGGCACGAACCCGTGTCCCCTGCATCGGCAGGCGGACTCTCAACCACTGTGCCACCAGGGAAGCCCATCCACAACATTCTTGAGGGTTGATATGCTAGTCCTCATCTTACAAATGTGGAAGCTGAGAGTCACAGAGGTCAACGAATTTTCTTTCCTACGGAAGTGATGGATGCCAACAAGATTTGAATGCAGGTCTGTCTGATTTTAAAGCCCCTGTTCTTTCTGTCCTGCCACATTGGTGGGAGGGTTCATCAGTAGTCTGATGTTAAGTCATGCTGCAGTAACAACAAGCCCCCAGCTCTCCGTGGACTGTCATCACAAGGGTTTATTTCTCACTCAGGTGACATGTCAGGTGTGGGTTGGCTCTGACTCACTCTTCTGTACGTCTTCTTGACTCCAGGACTCGGTTGGAAGAGTAGCTACTGTCTGAGACATGCTGCTCTCATGGCAAAGAGCAAACACCATCAGGGGAACCCTGTGATGGCTCTGAGAGCCTCTGCTCTATCAACCTCACGGTTCAATAGCCAGAACAAGTCACGTGGCCGACACTGATGTCAGTGGATGAGAGAAATGTCAGGAAGGCCATTAGGGATGGGCCTGGTAGAGAGGGATGGTAAGCATTTCAGACAAATAGGAGAGGGTACCACAGAGGGTCTTCTGGGAAGAAAGATCTGTGTACACGACTCCAGGGTGACACAGAGTTTTCAGGAACATTGAGTAGTCCAGTCTGTCAGGCTTAACGTGTACGTATTGGAGTTAGATAAGGTTTGAAACTTTAGGTTGACTTTATGTTGTGAAGAGTTGTGAATGCTTGGCCAAGGAAGAGGTGCTCGATTCAATGGGCCATGAAGAACAGTCAAGTAGGGGTTCAAGACCAAACGTGAGGTCAAGTACCAACAGCACAGCCGGGGCACCCACTTTGACATACTTCAAGGAACAACGTTTCATTAGAGGAAAGACAAATGTAGGTATTTTTCACAATAGCAATAAAAACAGATGTTTTAACCCATTCACAGGATCCCTATTTGACCCTCCCACATATGTGTAGATTGCCGTGGTAGGTTACATTGTTTTCAATTCTTCGCTTCCTCCCTATTATAAAATTATATTTTCCATGTGACTCTGCAGCAGCTCCCATGGTGGAAGGTGTGAACTGCTCTCCTGTTTGATGTTGGCCTTGGCTCTGAGACTTGCTTTGACTGATGGAATGTGGGCTTAAGTAACTGTGCCATTTCCAAGTATAGGCCATCGGGAGCCGTGGGTATCCCTACCGCTTTCTTACAGTCCTGTTGTCCATCTAGAGGAAGGCATGCCCTGAATACCTCCTGTCCCCCCATCTATGGCCCCAGTGAGACATGTGGAAAAGATATGAACTCAACATTCAGCCCAGAGCCAAGCCCAGCTGAGATTCACCAAACCATAGCCAATCCACAGACCCTTGAGAAAGAACAATATTTGTTTGGGGTTGTTTGTTATGTAGCATTATTGCACCAATAGCTATCTAATAAAGGTCCATTTTACAGATGGAGAAAAGCAAATAGAGAACTGTGTGCCCAAGTAATAGAGCCCGACATCCAAACCCAGGTCTTCTTTCCTCAAGGCTATGCTCTCCTACAGACCATAATATTCTCCATTAGGTGGATGGGAAGAGATTGAAGATGCAAGGTACTTTATTCATAGAGAATGAGGGGCCCAAAGACACAAGGGAAGAACAAATGAAGCAGGCCTGGGGAAGAAGGGGGGCCAATCTTGATCTTGATCAACAAAAGCCACAAACATAGCTGTGGAAGTCATAATGATTAATAATGGATATGCAGGAGGGAAGCTGTTTCCAATATCTTGGCGCCCTCGATTATCTGTTCACTGAATCATCTAAGTCGTGTCTTCTCTTTAATCTCTGTTGTTTCACTTCCTTAGGAAAACTTGTGCTTGGTCAAGTCACATGTATTCTTTCTTCATTCATTCATTCCTTTAACAAACATTTATTAAGTAACTGTATGTACTAGTCACAACTGTCCTCTTATACAACTTACAGCCTAAGGCAAATAATCAAACTGTTAAATCAACCAAGATATAACTGCTAATTAAGCATTTTAAAAGAAAATAACAATGAACAAAGAGAACTTATCACAGAGGAATCTGATCTAGTCTCAGTGGGCTGGAACGTGGCCTTTGAGCTAAGATTGGAAGGCTGCATCAGGACTAACCATGGAAAGAAAGCCGAGGGTAGATGTTCCAGAAAGAGAAACTAGCATGTGCAAAGACCCTGTGGCAGGGGGTTCTATCATTGTTTTTATATACGGCTACCATGGGTTTGTAACACACTAGTGCTATCCAAAAATTCTCTTTAAGAGCGTATGTGTCATCATTGTCAACACCATCTCTGTCAACGTGTTATACTCATCGTATAGAGACTTGAGAATTTTCATTAACTTATAGTCTCTACTTCCAAGGTTCGTAAGCAGAGAAACAAATGCATATAAACACACATAATCTTTCTTTAACTAACAATGAAATGACTAAAACTTGCCAGCATAAGTTTGAAGTTAAGACATGTTTACTGTTTTCCCTCAGCTTTGTTGGCCGACGACAGAGCAACTTTAAGGGTTTTGTGCTGTTAGCTGACCATACTCCAGACAGACCACACAGCCCTCTGAAGTTTCCAAATAAACTGGCAGACCCTTCTCTAAATGGGTTTTTCATGTTGACTTCCTTCTTCGGATTTGGGGCAGGAATGGCTTTTCCATGACTTTGGGGGCTGGTTCCAATTAGACTTCCTCAGGGCTACAAATGCTCCCTTCTGTGAAGGGCATCACGCCTAAAACTTCAGTTGGAGGCTGAGGGACTGGAGAAAAATTTTGCTGACTAATAAGTAAAACTCAGATCTGTGTCAGAATAACAGATGGTATTGCCAAAGTCAAAACCTCCTCTCTTTAATCACTCATCTGTGTAAATATACAAAGTCAGTGGCAGAGAGACAAAATTTACAGATGGAGAAACGTAAAGAGAAGGTTCAGTGATGGGTTTGAAGTCCCATCAGAATTACACGGAGAGGGGTAATTCTAGAATTGTAATCTAGGAGTCTGAGCATCTAATTTGCTCCTTAATTACTCAAATTCTCTTTAATTTCTGCATCTCTAATATAAAAGCAGTAATAACAAATCTAATAGTCACATTACAAGAAATAATGATGGGATTCAACAGACACCCCTAGCACAGGGTCTGGTACAGGGTAAGCAGTGCATAAATGTTAAATCTCTTCCATTAGTTATAAAAAAATTTCGACACCAGTGGACGTCTTTCTGAACAGGTGTACTCTGAAGTGATGTTGCCTGCCTCAATGACACCAAATTTGACAAAGAAGTCACGTTACCAGATTTCAAGAAGGAAACATTTTGGAAGAGTCATGATGAAGATTGCAGAAAGGAAGCACAGCATTGTAAATCAACTACACTTCAATAAAATACATTTTAAAAAAAGACTGCATAAAGGAGAAATAAAGTAGAAATGCTGATGTGAGGGCCATATGCTTTCAGAAACCCTTGCCCAGGTGTTGGTGGGATGAATTGATCCAGGTGGAAATTAAGAACACCTTTGAAACGCATTTGATTTTATCACCAAGGCCACCAAACCTAATTAAAGGGGGAACATGTACAAGTGGGTGATGTTGGGATGAGGGTGTGAACAGTCACACCTTAGGAAAGGAATTTCCTCTTCTCAATATTTATAAATGGACAGAGTTTCGGAGCTGGAACTTACAGAAAGTGAGGTCAATGGGTAGACTCCAGAAGTTGCGTGATTTCCTGGAGTCTCATGTAAAATATCATATGCACGTTCATATGTGTGTTTTCTAGGGACATGACCCATATATTTCATCAGATTCTCAGAGGAACATAAGACACCCCAAAAGTTCAGAGTCACTGATTCAGACTAGTCTTATCTTTAGCCCTGGCCCTTTCTAATCAATAAGCACATGCCTCACTGTCTTCCTAGTTTCTGATACTGTCTGGAGCCTGCCAGAACTTTTGGGGTCCCACCGTTTGTTCTTCTGGTCTCCCCAGAATGCTTCCATCCTGGGGAATTAAAGATAGTGGGAAGAAGAAATTAAAATCAAGAAATGTCATCCTGGTGGTCTTTTAATATGAAAAGCTAACCCATATATATGGTAAGTTTACATACAGATTTCATAGCCCTCCTCTGTGATACCATAAAAGCCGACCCTTGGAGGAAATGTTGTTATAAGAAACTCACCATCAGACGTTGTCACCAGGACTAACATGAAATCTCAGAAGAGCTCACAGGTGGAGTTCAGTGGTGGCCCTGCCAGCACTTGCCCTAAGAGATGGAGCAAATCCAACCTTCCCTCTTCCTGCCATGTCCTCACCTGGATAATTAAGTGATGGGCCAAGTGGTCTCAGTGTCCCCTCCATTGGCCACCACGAGTTACAGAGGCTCTAGCCTGCTCTATGCCAGGCAATGAATACACATAATCGTATTTCCCCCAATCCTCTCAAAATCTGCAGGACAGCTCTGCTCTTCACCCATCAGCTCTGACTTGTATGAGGTACCACGTCTTAACGGCAGAACTTGGACTAGGACTTGGGTCTTCTGAATCCGCCATAAATTTTCTTTCCTCTATACCCATGGTCTCTAAACTTTGAACAAAAAAATGGTTTTGAGCACATACTCTCAACGTATGTATATATTCTCCTTGTAAATTATAAAGATATGCACATATACAAGTTACTTATAAAATATATATGTATACATGTAGTACTATCCTATATATATCATACACATATTACATGTATATTGTCCCATGTAAATACATGTATTGACATGTAAATATCCCATGTATATTACAAAATAGATACAGATACAAATTTGAAAAGGATGAACTAAAATTTAATAATGGATTATTTGTTGAAGGTACAAAAGTGTGTTCTTTATAAGCAATTATTATTAATATTCTAGGGACCATAATGTAATTGAACGTCATTATTTTTGAAAATTTTGATTTAACATGTGTGATTGAACAACCTACAGTTTATTGTAATTCAATTTACAAAATTGACAATTTACTAAATTTAGCCTGTTCCCCAATGCAGTCTTAATGGCTGTTGTAACCCAGGTGGAGGAAGTCATTTCCTGTGCCCCGAATCTTCTGTTTTCAGTCCCTTCCTTCAAGCACACAAAAATTCGTTGAAATTCAGCTAATACATTTCTCTCTTTGAAAATGTTTTCATTTACTAGCCGGAAGGTGCTACATTTTTTTATTTTCAACAAATTGGTTCAAAATGCTCTGAAACTCTTCTGTTTAAACATTGTTTCCAAGTTTTTTAAGTATAAAAATGTGAACGTCTCTGTAAGTGATTCATGTAAACCATTTTCCTCAGAAAAGTCACATAATGATAGTAACATTTCCCAAGACCCATTTTCAAAATGCTTTCTCCATAGCACTAGCTTCTTTCCAAAAGCTCTTTTTTTAAAACATCTTTATTGGAGTATAATTGCTTTACAATGTTGTGTTAGTTTCTGCCGTATAACAAAGTGAATCAGCTATACATATATCCCCATATCCCCTCCCTCTTGTGTCTCCCTCCCAACCCCCCATCCCACCCCTCTAGTTGGTCACAAAGCACCGAGCTGATCTCCCTGTGCAATGCAGCTGCTTCCCACTAGCTATCTATTTTACATTTGGTAGTGTATATACGTCAATGTTACTCTCTTGCTTCATCCCAGCTTACTCTTCCCCCTCCCCGTGTCCTCAAGTCCATTCTCTACGTCTGCATCTTTATTCCTGTCCTGCCTCTAGGTTCATCAGAACCATTTTTTTGTTTGTTTTTTTAGATTCCATATATATGTGTTAGCATATGGTCTTTGTTTTTCTCTTTCTGACTTACTTCACTCTGTAGGACAGACTCTAGGTCCTTCCATCTCACTGCAAATAACTCAATTTAATTTCTTCTTATGGCTGAGTAATATTCTATTGTATATATGTGCCACATCTTCTTTATCCATTCATCTGTCGATGGACGCTTAGGTTGCTTCCATGTCCTGGCTATTGTAAATAGCGCTGCAGTGAACATTGTGGTACATGACTCTTTTTGAATTATGGTTTTCTCAGGGTATATGACCAGTAGTGGGATTGCTGGGTCGTATGGTAGTTCTATTTTTAGTTTTTTAAGGAACCTCCATACTGTTCTCCATAGTGGTTGTATCAATTTACGTTCCCACCAACGAAAAGACAACCCTCAGAATGGGAGAAAATATTTGCAAATGAAGCAACTGACAAAGGATAATCTCTAAAATATACAAGCAGCTCATGCGGCTCAATATCAAAAAAACAAACAACCCAATCCAAAAATGGGCGGAAGACCTAAATAGACATTTCTCCAAAGAAAACATACAGATGGCCAACAAACACATGAAAGGATGCTCAACGTCACTAATCATTAGACAAAAGCCCTTATTTTTTTTCCAATGTTAAGTTGCATTGGCCACAGAAGGATGGATTAAGTGCATCTATTATTGCTAGGTAGCACACTCTGACAGCCACTTTTCATCATAGGAAATGCTCACAGCGCGAAGCTCTTGTCTTTTTGCAAAAGAAAAAAAATGTGCAATTCATCTTTCCGTTCCCAACTGTTTTAACTTTGCCACAAAATAAGCAGCAAACCTCTGGGTGGTAGAAAAGATATTCACAGTCACTCCTTATCTTTACAAAGTATGTTAAATATTCTACTACTTTTTAAAAACTTTTTATTTTATACTGGGGTATAGCCGATTAACAATGTTGTGATAGTTGCAGGTGCACAGCAAAGCGACTCAGCCATACATAAACATGTATCCATTTTGTCCCAAACGCCCCTCCCATCCAGGCTGCCACATAACATTGAGCAAAGTTCCCTATGCTATACAGTAGGTTCTTGTTGGTTATCCATTTAAAAATAGCAGTGTGCACATATTTAAAATGTGTAAATGCATAAAACCACTTTCCCAGGCATGAATCAGCTGATGACTCCTCAACATGCAGATAGGAAGCAAAAGGAAGAATAAGACCCAGCAGAATGCCTGGTCTTAACTCAGAAACCATCAAGCCACATGACCACCTGACTTGCAGATCAAATGTAAATGTGTCCATTAAACATTCTCCAAAGATTAATTTCTTTCATATCTTTTTGGTATAAATAGCATTAAAACATTTCTTCCCATATGTTAATGACTTGCTTATGCCCTCCCTCTGTATTTGCCTACTGCCCATTGAAAGGCTCCCACCGCTGCCCCCCAGAACTCCAGTCAACACTGATCTCACCCTTTCTCTGGGCATCATATCTGTACTCTAGACATTGTCGTTTGATGATAATATTCTTTCCGTTACACCCCAAGACCTCTCTAGAATCCAAGGATCATTACTCCTCTGTTTAAAATGATAGCCAAGAACAGTCTGTGTAGAAAGGGTCTCACTCTGACTTGCTGCCCCTCTTCTACCTCCTATGGAATAAACCCTCCACCCCGGGTCCCTTCTGTCGGCTTTCCTTGCCCACACGAAGCCATCACAGATGGTTTTACCGCCCTTTCCCTTGAAGGTATTGTGTGTGTGGTGTTTATTTACAGCTAATCTCCTTTTAAAGTGTGAGTATCTACATTTAAAGTGTGAGTTTCTGCATTTTAGAATAAGAACACCTTATAAATCAAGAAGCAAAACAGGGTAACGGCTTTTCAGAGAATATCCAATAAACTTTTGAAATCTCTGTCCCATTTTCAAAAGGTCAGAGTGTAATTTAAATGAAGCATGGAAGGGTTGCAATAAAGTAGCAGCTGTGTAGAATGAATAACTTTCTCGGTAACCACCAAAAAGTGATTCATATAACAGCAAAGGTCTCTTGAACTAATGAATAGCTGTTAAAGATCTGTGCAGAGAATAATATGTAGGTGCAGGGCAGAGACTTCTGGGGTTATAGCTACACTATAATTGAGTTCCCGGCTGGCAAAAAGACCTTTGAAGACCGATTATCTCTGTTTACCCACAGAACAATAAAAGTTTGTAGAAGCCTATTTCCAATCATTCACTTTTTCCACTAAACTAAAATTCCTCCAGTGCAGCCCAGGATGTGGGGCAGAGAGCTTTTCATTTCTGCATATGGACTCAGAGACACCAGCTCAGGTCTAACCGGGGGTTTATGTTTTAGGGCTGAAGATCTGATTAGATGGTCAGAAATTCTAACCCTCCCCCCACCCCATCCATTCCCTTTATAATAAAATACAAGCCTTTTTTTTTTTTAATCCATTTGCTCACCTACAAAAAGCCCCTGCTCCTCATTGCTCCTTCGTTTTGATATTGACAAGTAATCTATGCTTTTTTACCCACTCATTCAATGATTTCCAATCTGTGGTCACGTATATGTTGAAATGCATAAACGATGGAGCAAAAACGCAGTGTACTTTACGTCGTTCACTTTTTAACTGATTGCCATGAACACAAAGCCCCAGGAAATGGGAATCATTTCCAAATCAAGAGTATTTTGTTTACAGTTGTTTTGAAAATAATTAGAGGGAGTGGTTCCCGTGCCCTAGAGTCTGCACTTCCTGAAAATTCCCTACTAGAGATTTTTCTCAGGGTAAAGATTTATTCGGTGAGCTGAACTATTCATGTCTTTATTTTTTTTCATTTTTATTGGAGTATAGTTGCTTTACAATGTTGTGTTAGTTTCTACTGTACAGCAAAGTGAAATCAGCTATACGTATATCCCCTCTTTTTTCGATTTCCTTCCCATTTAGGTCACCACAGAACACTGAGTAGAGTTCTCTGTGCTATAGGTAGTTATCTAGTTTATACATAGTATCAGTAGTGTATATATGTCAATCCCAATCTCCCAATTCATCTTAAAGTAACAAAGAATGAACATGTGATATACTTCATTCAATGCCCACCTCCTTCCTTTATTTCATTAGCGAACAGATTACATGCAAGTATATCTAGGGTAGAAACCTCACTTCCTAAAACTTAGAGTAAAAAGTCGGTAACTTAACTATTTATTAACCACCTACACGTTTGCAATATATAATAGATGATTCTTAGAGGGTAAGACACAAATACTCTATAAAAGTGCTGAAAACACTATTAAGAAGAGACTTCGGCGTTGCCCTCCCTGATGAAAACCGAGCCAGAGTGGGAGGCGGCGTGGCTGCAGCGCCGTGGGGAGGGCGGCTCAGGTCGCCTTCTGCAGCCGCGTCTCTGTCAGTTCCCGTCGCCGTCACGGGGGCCCCGAGCGGCTCCAGTCCTGGGCCGGGGGCGGAAGCTGCGGTCCCGCCTCAGCGCCCGGAGGACACGCGGGAGGGAGAATGAGCCAGAGGGCCACGCGGGTGCGTCTGTTTGCCACCGGGGGATGTGGTGGCCCAGTGGGAGCTATTCTGACATGTCCACTGGAAGTTGTAAAATCACGGCTGCAGTCATCTTCTGTGACACTTTACATCTCTGAAGTTCATCTGAACACCATGGCTGGAGCCAGTGTCAATCGAGTAGTGTCTCCCGGACCTCTCCATTGTCTAAAGGTGATCTTGGAAAAAGAAGGGCCTCGTTCTCTGTTTACAGGATTCGGCCGCAATTTACTGGGGGTGGCCCCTTCCAGAGCAATATACTTTGCTGCTTATTCAAACTGCACGGAAAAGTTGAATGGTTTATTCGATCCTGATTCTACCCAGGTACACGATTTCAGCTGCACTGGCAGGCATTTACTGTACATTTCTCCCGAGAAAAGAGTGACATTGTGTCATCTCATGCTTTCCATACGCAGGTCACTTCCTGTAGAGATATGGACTAACTTAAACCTCGTTTTACCGCAATCACAGCGACCAACCCCATTTGGCTGGTAGAGACTCGGTGACAGCTTGATGCAAGGAGCCGTGGGGAAAAGCGAATGGGCGCTTTTGAGTGTGTCCGTAAAGTGTATCAGACAGATGGACTTAGAGGATTTTATGGGGGCATGTCGGCTTCATACGCTGGCATATCAGAGACCGTTATCCATTTTGTTATTTATGAAAGTATTAAGTAAAAACTACTGGAATATAAGATAGCTTCTATGATGGAGAACGAAGAGTCTGTAAAAGAAGCATCCGATTTTGTGGGAATGATGCTAGCTGCTGCCACCTCAACAACGTGTGCCACAACTATAGCATATCCACATGAAGCTGTAAGAACAAGACTGCGTGAAGAGGGAACAAAATTAGATCCTTTCTTCAGACGCTGTCTTTGCTTGTTCAAGAAGAAGGCTATGGGTCTCTTTACTGTGGTCTGACAGCTCATCTGGTGAGACAGATTCCAAACACAGCCATTATGATGGCCACCTATGAATTAGTGGTCTACCTGCTCAACGGATAGCACCACCAGGCTGCTGCTATAAAGGGGGAAGACGAAAAGATACAGTGGACCATGGAGTACCGAAGCCAGCTTGGTGGACAGAAGGAAAGTAGTGTGGGAACACGGAACTATACCTAAGTGGAAGTTTGGTTGTAGGAATTAAAGTAATCATAACCACATTACTTAGTCTTTTAGTAATGTGAAAAAAACCCTTGGCTGCCTCCAAGAGAAAGCCTTTAGAAGCGCTCCTTCTTCAAAATTGCCATTTCCTCTACCACGTCCACAGGACACAGTTGGCATTTTGTTGATTTATGGCAATCAGAGTATAGTGTTTATTCCATGAGCACTTTTGCAGTCATCTAGACAAAGCCATCTGTAACTATACACTCTACTATAACTGTCCAAAGATAGTGTTGGCAGTCATAAATTTCTAACTTCTGTATATTTCCTATAAAACTGAAAAATAACAATGATAGCAGTATTTTTACATTTCCTTGAGAGGATCTGGCATGTATTTTAAAGTTAATCGCTTGGCATTAGTAGTCACCGTTTTTGACGACAAATGAAGTAGCGTCTAAACGTGTTTATTTTTAGCTTTAAAATGTTTTGTTGCCACTGCTCACAGGTGCTTTATGTTTAGCATAATTGAACACTTAAATTGTTTGTTAACGTATCAATTCAAATGGTAATAGTCTGGGACACAATAAACCGGTAAAATGTTGATTCTTGGCCAGTTCAGTGACTTGAGCATGTCCTCTTATCTTTTCTAACCTAATGATACATGAATAAATGCAATGTCTTTTCAGTGACTTATTAATTATGAACTTGAATTATCCCCTGTCATACCTAGGTATCATTTTCTTAAAGTGGAAAACATTTACTGCTTCTGAATCTTTCTCTATTTGGTTTCACATTAAGAATTTGAACCTTTGAATTATTTCCAGAAGCTCTGCATACATTGCATTTATTTAGTAGAGAAAATGGTAATTTTCAGCTTTGCCCTTATCAAGTGTTTTTTTTTTTTTTAAGGCCACGTTATGAATATCTGGGGCAGCATAAACATTATGAAGAAGGACGCTCTGCTATCTGATTGAGCAGGTAGTGATCCTAATTAACTTATAGTTTTATAAATGAACAAACTGCTTTGGACAAGGAATTTATTCCATCCTAATTTCTTGAATGGTAAATCGTAGAAAGATTCAAGTTAATTCAGATTAAGCATGTTAACAGGATATAGCTTTTACATTTTGCTGTTGAGTTCATTTGCACCCTTTAATACTTTAACTGTATTATATGTATGGCCCTTATTAAGATATTTGCTGTAATTCTATGAAAAGACTTTCACTTATGGATGTTGCTATACTGGTGTATGAAACTTATACAATTAATCTCCAGTGTGGTACTCAAAAAAAAAAAAAAAAAAAAGAGAGAGAGATTTCATCTTGCAGGATTTTAGAGCTAGGAAGAGATCATCTAGATTAAACTCTCCATTCTACAGGTGACAGAACTAAAGTCCAGAGAGGTGACGTGTCATTCCCAAGGTCAACCAGTAGTGATGGTACCAAGACAGGGTCCCAACTGGGCTGCACCTGTGTCCTAGTCCCTCACTGCAGTGCTTTCTGATTGGCTAGAAACATATACCTAAGTGATCGTAATTATTTCCCTGAGTCTATCACAAGTGAATTAACAACAAAAATGATACCAAGGCTTTAGAAAAACGATTTTTTCGAGCCCTCCCAGCCACACACAATAGAAAGCAGATATCAGCCGCCGCTATTTATGGTCAGGAATTCAGTTTTCTATCTCACAGAACAATTTCTGGCTCCTGGCAAGTCTGATGTAAATCCTGGAGCACGTAACTGACGCCGTGTGCTAGAAGGGTCAGAGAACTCGGCAGGATGAAGGACCCCAGCCCACCAAGGGCCACATGACTCACACATTCAATCCGATGAAGAGGCTGGTAACATAGCACCATCAGTTCTGTTAAATGCATTTCTCCTCCTCTTTCAAAGCCCCACTCACTGCTGGTCCTTCCTTAGCCAAGACTTTTCCAACCACATTATTATTTCCCTATTATCTGTTTCATGTCATACTAACATAATTAGGGGTGGGGATGCATCTTTCCTAATCACACCCAATTTCTCTTCTGGGAAGAGAGACTATTTCAGGTCACCATCCATCCACGCACTAGACACAGACTTTAAAACGACTTGCTGTTTTCCGACAGGCATATCTCTGGAACACTGGAAAGTTGATATTACACTTGCAGAATGGTGGCCCTTGAAATTAGGTCAATAGTAAAAGAGCTCCTGTGACTAGGAGTTTTGTTTGTCAGTAAATATTTGCTGAGCACCTGTGTGCGCTAAGCTGTGCGGCTACAGAAATCAAGACATCTTTCAAGATCTCTAGAATTCAGTCTCCTTGGGAAGGAAGCTGAATGGAGATTTCAGTGTGACAAGGGAGATAAATGAGGAACCGAAGAAACAGAGAGGAGTGTCTGGGGCCAGCTCGGCAAGTCAGTGAAATCTTACCTGGGGGAGGTGATGTTTGAGCTCTTATCCGATAGCCAGGCAGAGAGAAGACAGTGGCAACAACATCAAACTGGGGAATTATAAGCAGCTCCAATAGTACCGAAAGATGGCTCAGGAGCTAGGAGTCCCAGCAGATGGGGTGCAGCAGGTAAAAGGGGTTGAAGCACCCCTTCCTCTTCTGAAGTTTTCTCTCCGCAGAGCTCTTAGCTCCCAAATGCCAAAGATGACCCGATCTGTTTAGTCTGGTTGCCCAAAATACATTTCAGAATTTCTAGACATCTTTAAAATTCAGCTCCCATTCACTTAGGTTTTCCACCTCTCCCAAGGACACGGGGCAATCAGTGCCTGGTTTTTGGAATATTGCCCTCAGGTTCACAGCTGCTAAATTATTTTATTTTATTTTATTTTATTTTTGGCTGTGTTGGGTCTTCGTTTCTGTGCAAGGGCTTTCTCTAGTTGCGATGAGCGGGGGCCACTCTTCATCGCGGTGCGCGGGCCTCTCACTATTGCGGGCTCTCTTGTCGGAGCACAGGCTCCAGACACGCAGGCTCAGTAGTTGTGGCTCACGGGCTTAGTTGCTTCGCGGCATGTGGGATCTTCCCGTACCAGGGCTCGAACCCATGTCCCCTGCATTGGCAGGCAGATTCTCTACCACTGCGCCACCAGGGAAGCCCAACACAGCTGCTGAATTCTTAAAGCACAATCAACAGAGCGCAGAAGCGAACATGAGAGGCGTCCTTTCCCCATTAGATGAAGAACTTTGGGGGGTATTAACCAACTCCTTCTTAATGAAAAGGGATTTCCCACTTCGAAGAAAGGCTTTCCCCTTAGAGAAAAGTCTGTATTTCTCAAATTGTTATTTCTTAAAATAGCTAGCAGGCCAGCGTTATTTGTGGGTTTTTTTTCTGTGTTTTGTCTTTGGAACTCTGAACTGTACTTAAAATATAGTATATTTTCAACAGTTAAATGGGAGAGAAGGGGGTATGGGTGGTTCAGAGAATTAAAAGTATATGAACATTTTTCGGAGACTACTGGAATTTTTATGTCCTTGGCCAGAGATTGTCTGAAAGGAGTAGAAAAATCCTGATTTTTTTAAGGAGTAGGTAAAAATCCTGTAATACCTCTGGAGAGAATACTTCAGTTGGATTCAAAGGGGTCAGGTCTCTCTGTATAGATAATAGAGGCCATACAAAGAATGGATAATACTAACCATAGAAAGAAAGATGAAATATTTAGGTTGGTGTCTCCACAGGACCTACGACAAAGAATAACACCAACTTCATCTTACACGTCTTTTTTTTGCTATGTAATTATGCCTTTTTTTCCCTCCTCTGCTGGGTACTGCTCAGTGCCTAACTCTGGCTTAAATTTTAAAGGCAGTAATTAAGCCCTAGAAACTCCTGGTGCCAAAGCTGTTCTGCAGTGCTGTTAGTACAGTAAATCACCAAGCTACCCCCTTGGGGCTCCTTCCCAGAAGCTGTCAGAGGCAACTCCATGTTTATGGGAGAGTCTCTCGATGCTTTATACTCACTGGGATAAAATTAAGACAAGGAGCATTCAGTTAAAATGGCAGGGTAAGTAAATGAGCTGTACCGGGTCCCTCCACTTAATTTGCATCAAAGACTTCGAACTGGGGGAATAAAGATGCTGGCGCCGTGTTCTGGCTGCGTAATTCTGGGCTACAGCAGGTATGAGTTTGCTCATTAGGTCGTGGAAGACTGGAGACGTACCATCTCTTCTGTGGATGCTCAAAAAAAAAATAACACAGGCGTTTAGAGGCTCTGATACCAACCCCCAAACTGGACAAGAACTGGTGAAGCACCAATGGGATAATATGCAACTCTCATAGCTCGTTGGAGATTCAGAGAAGAAAGAGCACATATGGTTTGTGGCCTCTGGGAGTTTACAGATTAGCGGGGAAAACAGTTCAACAAACAAGGGTACAGTGAACAAAAGGGATGCAATAGGAATGATCCTGGATGTTTGGCTATAAGTGGTATTAATTAGAGAAAATTTGAAACTGTGAAATTTTGAGAGCCAAGAGAGACCATAGAAACTGTCTCATCTATAGGTCCAAGCCTTGTCTTAGGGAGTGTGCTAAAAGTTTCCCATAATGTCCCCTCTGCAAGGTTGCCAGGAGAGGTTAACCCAGGCGGCAGTAGCAAATTGTCCTCATGTTACACTGAGTATGTTTTTGTAATCCATCAGCCCCCATCCACATGCATCTCTACATACACCCACGTGAGGCCTTCCTCAATGCACTTACCCAGTGTATGAACTACTCCAAGAGTGTATACATCACCCTCCATCGATATTCCTGCTGACGCTCCACAGGTGAGCTGGCCTCCTTGCCCCTCCTACCTGTACTCACGCTTCCTCCGTCCAGTCAGCACCAACCAGCCCAGCCCTTCCATCTGGAGTCTTCTCCAGAAGACTCCAAACCCCCTTCCTTGACCAGCAGCCTCCCAAACACCCCGAAGTGAGCTGTGTTCAGCTCTCCTAACTTGGATCAATGGTTCTGCTTTATTCATTGACTTTGTCATTATACCATGTTAGTCTTTGAGGATCAGTATCTTTCATTTTTCACCCGCCATCCAATGTGAAAGCATCATGTCATGGATGTTTACTGAGTTCAACTTAAAGAATGAGTCCCTGATAAATGATTTCTGAATAACACTCTTTAGCACATTTAGAAGTGCATGCTTTACTGTATTTCGATTTACTCTTATCCGTTTGCATAAGTTTAATTCTGAACAATCCACCAACATTTTACCAAAGACTTCCCTTCCTAGTAATTGGGCATTCATTTTCCTAATACCTTGCATCCACTTAAAGGCAGTTTCCTGTTTTCATGCATTTCAAGCCTAACAAAGATTGAGTAGAGAGTAGACATCTATGGGACATCCCAACAGAATCTGCTCTAGTTTTGCCAAGTTCCTATAAAACTCCGCTATTCTGCTCTCAATCGCTCGTTGCTTGGTAACCAGCCCAGCATCAGTCAGAAGGCACATAAAGTCTCCTTGGTTAAGTCCAAGTATTGATATAACATCTGGGTCTGGCTGATTCTGTACCTTTGTAACGGTTGCTTAGAACCACTTTCAGAGGAAACGTTTGAGAATCATTGCTATCCTAAGCGCATTTATCCTCCCCTGGCATTCAAGACTGGCTTGACCATGAGGACAGGGCCACTTGGCTTGCCCTGGTCCTTTAAGTGTTGCCTCTGGTACAGTATTTCCATCTCAGCATCATGCCTGTCTACACACTTCAGAAACTTCCCCTGGGCTGACCTGTTGTCTCTGTAAATAGGAGGCAACTCACTTTCGTTCGAAAATGAGCAGGTGAAAAGCAAAATCTTCCAACTCCATGTAGGGGGAAGTTAAGACTCACCCAAACTTTCAAAGAAACAGTTATAGTGAAGGTGGAATTGGCAGTGGCAAGACAGAAATAAACAAAGATTGCCCACTTCAAAGACCTGGTATAAACCTAGGACATGCACCCTTGCATTGAATATGGTAATTGCAGGTGACTCATGTGAATGAAAGAAAGAAATGATCAACACCCACAGGAGTCAGACATTTCCCTATGCGTCTTTGGTCAGATTTCTCACATCCGTAATGATGTGAGTTTTGCCTTCTTTGGGTCCTTTCACTGTAAGCAGTGAAATTGACAAGGCAAGGCCTTAGAAGATGAGATGAACAAGCTTTTTAAATAATCAGGAGTTGACTAAAGACGTGGATCTTGCAACATGCATTTTTTCGTTTTTTCCCTTATAACATCATTTTTTCTCTCTCATTTAGATATGTATGCATGTATATATGCATACATATTAACTATGCATTTTTAAAAATTGTACCTGCTATTCTTTGAACTGCTTTTTCTCCCACACAATATGTTTTATTTTCCCTTACAATTAAATGTTCTTCGTAAGCATGTTTTTTTAACAGCTCATCTATCAAAAGGTTTCATTATCCGATATACTACTGTATTTGACCAGGACTCCACTGTTGGATATTCTGGTTGTTAATCTTTGCTATTATATATAACACTACAATAAACATCCTATATATCTCTAAAAAAAGACATGGATCTTGCAGTGAATGCTGCTTTGAGAGTGAGAACCAGACCAGTGTTAAAATCTCTGAGTCCAACAATTCTTTAAAGAGCTGTAAATTCCTAAAAGGCAAATCTGTGTGCTTACTGCATCCTTCATAATACTGAGCTCTGAGGTCTTAAAGTAGAGAACACTCCCCCAAGTTTTGTCGACTAAAATGAATTAACATTATCGTCCCCACCAGTATCGGATTTCCATATCATATTCCACAGAAAAGCACGATGAGACACAATCTTATTAAGATTCTATCAAGATTGTAAAAATATTTCTGGCAGAATTAAACTTTTCTATTTCTTTAGGACCAAGATTACTATGTATAATAATAGGTTGACAAGACATGGAAGCAGCCTAAATGTCCATTGACAGATGAATGGGTAAAGATGTGGTACATATATATACAATGGAATATTACTCGGCCATAAAAAAGAATGAAACAATGCCATTTACAGCAACATGGATGGACCTAGAGATTATCATACTATGTAAGTCAGAGAAAGACAAATACCATATGATATCACTTACATGTGGAATCTAAAAACTACATACAAATGAACTTATTTACAAAACAGAAACAGACTCCCAGACATAGAAAACAAACTTATGGTTACCAAACAGGAAAGGCTGGGGGGAGGGATAAATTAGTAGTTTGGAATTAACACATACACACTACTGCACAGAAAAATAGATAATCAACAAAGACCTACTGTGTAGCACAGGGAACTCTACTCAATATCCTGTAACAACCTATATGGGAAAAGAAAATGAAAAAGGATAGATATATGTATATGTAAACTGAATCTTTTTGCTGTACACCTGAAGCTAACACAATATTGTAAATCAACTATACTCCAATACAAAATAAAAACTAAAAAAAAGAAAAAAGATAGGCTGAAAACAGAGTAGAAAAATTCCCTGATATAAAGAAGAGTTAGCATAACCATAAAGAAGTAGAGTGTTCAGAAAAAAATGCAGATATTTTAAAAGATTTATGCCACGGGTTGCCAGAACCTTCTGAGATTTCCTGATGGTACTTCATGTAAAAGCTGAACTTTAAAAACGTTTTACAGTTTATTTTAAACTTAATTTTGTGCATTTATTATTAACTGAGAAGTATGCAACTGTGATAAAGTGTCTTGCTAACCGTAGCTACCGAGGGATTACACAAACTCTATTGTATTATGTAGTTGTTCTTTTGCATATTTCATTTACTCAAGGGGAAAATATTATAATTTGTCATTTCCATATTGCCAGATTATTGTGCACCTTCCAATGCTTACTCTCTCTATTTGTTTGGAATCTGTCAATTTCTGCACCATTTAATACGACAATTTGACTTCCCAAACACCAGAAGAATCTCGGAGGGCTGCATTTCCATGGAAAATTCCTTTCTCAGGAACCCAAGCTCAGCATTACCATTTGACACCACTCCTCCCCGCTCCCGTGAAGCTTAACTATTCGATTTCATCTTGCAATGATACCATTTACATGAATATCATCTTAAATATATTATTTTAATGCTGAAATAAGAGATGCAGGCGATGCAGTTATTACAAGTTTGCATACCTTACAGATGCACAGAGATTGCTGGGGGGATTGAACGCAGTCACTCTTGCAAAGACGCAAAAACAATTTCCACAGCATTTCATATGCCGACTGTATAAACAGCTTCCAAAACGATTGTTAAAGAAATTCTATTTGGCCCTTGCTCACACGTTGTCCACACTTAACAACATTCTCTTCAACTGCCTTTCAGTCCAGAAACCAAGATGCTCAAATACCATCACACGGCCTTCACACTGGCCCATTTAGTTTTGTTTTCTTTCATCAAGTTGTTCCCCAAATAGGTTTTGCAATTAGTTCCCATGTTGTATCAATCACGAAAGTCTGTTTGTTTGATTCCATCCAGTCAGCAAATGTGTATTGAATGTCTTCTCGAAGTTGGATGCTGAAAATACTCTTTTCTGCGATATTGTGAGCTGCTGGCTGGTTGGATCCTTTAAGGATTTTTTCAGGCTTGTTTAAGCTCTCAGGTCTTCAAACCAGAGAACACAGATTTTTTTTGTTTAACAATAAGCTTTAGTTAACTTTATTTTTCATGCCCCTTAGTGTTGTTATGGAGTAATTTTCCTGAGTTCAACACTTTGCCTAGGCGCTGTACAATATGTAGGATATAATAAAAATTATAAATATATACAAATGTAGAAGCCATCAATTAGATTGAATCTATATGCCAATGTATCACTGAGAGTTGGACTCGAGTCCCTGACCTGTCCGTTACTGGTTGATGACCATAAACTAGCTTGATTTCTCTAAGTCTCAGTTTTCTCATCTGTAAAATGGAAATAATAATAGAGAATGCCTCATAAGGCTGTGGGGGGATGAGATGAGGTAACCCCTACAATCCACTGGGGTGAGACAGTGAATCTGGATGGCCCGGAGGCTTACTTGGGTCACTAGGCAGAGAGCTGGCTCTAGGGGGCTGAGTTAGCAAAGGAAGAGCTGATTCAACTGTTCATCTCCAGAGGGTCCCCCAACCCAGGAGGCTTCCACAGTCACATAGTCATCCCACGCAGCCCATTTATGCCTGCTCTGAAACATAGGTTAAGACATTAGGAGATGGTATGAGCTCTAATTCCTCTTTGCTTGTAAGTCACTCCTGCCCCGTAAACTATTTATATTTGTATCTCAGCGTGCTGTTTCTGAGCATTCATCATCCTTCAGCCAACAAGAAATCAGCACAGAGCCTGGCACATAGTAAATGCTCGACGGATGTTCCCATGATGCCACTGATGATGTCAATGATGACGATGATAATAATAATGATGTCATTGATGATGATGATATCATTGTACTTGTTTGAACTCTGGGTCCTAGTATCTTAGCGTGAGCCAGATTATTGAGTTGCCATCTGTAAGACGTGCGAATTCAAACAGACTTGGAAAACTTAAGCATATTCAATTATGCCAAAGGTTGATGCAAATGGTATTAAAAATTATTTTTTAAAAAACAAATAATCAGAATTGGCGTTTGTAAAGTGAAAATGGCACCCTATGTTTTTATTAAAATTATACCAGACTGTTAGAAGACTATGTTTTAGCCTCAGATCTTCTTATACCTGATTTTTCCATTAAAACGTATGTGCCTTGAGGTTGAGGATTACGTTAATGTTTAGACACAAGAGAGTTCACGATATAGTACAAGCATTTGTAATATACTGAATAAATGAATAAAGAGATAAATCTTTCCAGGATTAATCTCCACCCACGACGGTACTTCCATCCTTTTAAGCCTTTGCTTCTTAAAGCTTGTATACCACAAAATCAAGCATTGCACTACAAAATATCTTGGGTTATTTTCCAACTCTTTCATATACATGATTATCTAATTTCTCTAAACTTTAAAACCCTCAAGGTGAGCTGAAGTCCTTTCTCCAAATTGGACAATACACAACAAGTAATTAATTTACATTTTTAAAGCCTTAGAGGGGTCACGCAACATGCTAGAATGTGGAGATTCCTTAGACAAGGAACAAGACACAGTGCCCACCTTCAAGAAATTCCCAGTGTGGCGTGGAAGATGGATTGGGAGCCAGAATTTGATATACTGTGGATAAAGCTAAGCCCAGGGCTCTAGGTGAACAAGGGGGAGGGAAGCGTAGCCCAGGTGGCACGTTTCATATGGTTGTTGTCAGGACTGGATGACGTAATAAATACCGGGCACCTGGCACAGGTGTCTGCTCCACAAATGCTCATTCACAGAACCTTCTTCCTTCTCACCTATCCTTGCTGCAAAGGACTCTATTGTTAGGATAAATTAAGCTGCTTTTTATGCTGATCTTAAGAGCACTGGTTGATGTGTCTGGTATTTTAGGCTAGAAATAGGCCAGGTTGTGTTAAATTCACTATATGCCTCGCAACACAGTTTGATCACCCTGAAAACGGGGTGAAAACATCTCTCTACAAAAGGGTCTGTTTACTGATTCTAACATAAGCTCCTGTTCCTCTGGCTCATGACTCTTGGAGGAGTAACAGCATTCTGGACTTGGAGAGACTCGATTTCTATATCCTGACACAATCTTTCTGATCATGGTCAAGTTCATCCCCTAAACCTCATTTTCTTCGGCTATAAATGAGGGAAAACGGTACCCACCTCAAGCAATCGTTGTGATGATTCAGGAAGATGATTCATGTAAAGATCTTGTCTCATTTATTTATTCAATAAATATTAATTGAGCACCTATTCAAATTCCGAAAGGGAGAAAATGATCAAAGACCCGAGGGGGTAGCACCTGGTACAGGTAAATACGCGGTCGAGTTTAGGTATTTTATCAGTACACACCTTTGTGCCCCTTCTCTGGAATTGGAATCCAGGAGATTCCGAAAAGAAGAAACATAAATAGCCAATAAATGTATGAAAAACTAAAATATTTTTACTATTTAAAGAATGCAAATAGAGAATTAGGAGTCACGGTTTCTTTTCTCCTACGAATGGACAAAAATTAAAGGGAGACTCTAACCATTGCCAATGAGAATATATAAAAAGAACGACGCTTTTGTACAGTTTGATCAGAATATCAGTTGGGACAACCTGTAGGAAGGCATTAGGACTGTGAATATGCAAATCTTTGGATTTAATGATTTTACCGAGAAGTTTGTCCTAAGGAAATAGAAAAATAAAAGAACATAAGGGACAAAATATTACATATATTTTCATACTTGTACATCATGGCTTTATTATACTTATAGACTTTAAGCCAAAATAAATTCGAGAAGAATTAAAGACTGGAATGTTAAAATAATAAATGTGTATGTGTAGAAAGTATGTGTAAAGATGTTCACTGAATCATTGTTTACAATACAGAGAATTAGAAACAACCTAAGTATCTCTCTTGGAGGATTGCTTAAATAAATGGCAGTATAGCTAAGTAGGAAAACACTGTGCAAATGTTAAAAGGGAAAAGGTAGATTTTTACTTTATTGAGATATTATTATGTATAAAAAGGTTGTCAGACGATATGTGAGAAATACATATATATGCACGTATGTAATTTATATTGATGTTTGCATTTTAAAAATCTGAAAAAACATGAAACAAGTTGCCACAGTGTGATTTACTCTTGGGATTACAAAATTATGACAATTATTTGTCGTCTGAAAAGATGACAATTGTATCTCTATTTTTAAAAGATATACAGGGAGCTTGTTAATCCTTAACACACACACACACACACACACACACACACACACACACACACACACACACACACACACACACTAAAGATCTTAATTTCACACACGAGTACTTTGCTAGGTCCGAAGAGACAGCTAAGCCATTCTGAGTGAGTCATTCATTTTGGAGTCATTGGTATCATTATTCCTTGTCAACTGGCCACATCCTGTTTTCCCTTTATCCACCAGTCAGCATCATTTCATCCACCTGTTGGCATCGTCTCTCCGACCACACAAGAAGCCCTTAGAGAACTGGCTCTTGGTGTCGCTCTTTCCATAGCTCACAAAATCCTCCATCACAGGGTCCCAATTCCACCAGGTTAGTCCTCATTCCCATTTCACAGAAGGAACAACCGAGGCCTAAGTTGAATGACTAGCCCAGGATCACACAGCTGGGTCCCACCCTCCCACCACACTGTAGACACTGAGCAGTTATTGACTAAAGCTGGGAAGGACATGCTCAAAAGCTTGGCAAGCATGAAAAAACAGAGGGTGGAAGGATGCAAAAGGAAAGATCAGATCAAATTATTTCTTGCTTTAGGAATTCCAGGAGTTTTTTGGCCAGAAGAGATGGGAGAGAATCTTTCCTCTCTTCTCCTCAGCCACCAGAGACAACGGTCTCAAGTTTGCCCCCAGTCCCCCGGATTGTGGTGTAGTGTTAACTCAGTAAGCAAACGTGCTGGCCCTGGGTATTTCTATTTGTAATCTTGCTGTCATTTAGAATGTCATCTAAACGTGTTCCACGTTGTATGCCATTTAGCATCTGATAAGAAACAATTATGGAAAAGCAAGTGGTCCTTTCATGGGAGTGGTCTCTCCTTGTGAGAGATACAGAAGCACATGCTTCAGTCGGTCGGTGGTTCTCTGGTGGCAAGATCGCCCCAGAGGGGATGATTATTTGTTCGTTTTGAGAAAAGACCCTTGGGATGTGATGATCAGATCTGCATAAGGAAAGAGGTGGGGGAAACCCAGCAATAGCCAGTAACACATTCATTAACTAGTGTGAATGACAAATCTAGTTACAAGAGCAGGTTGGGACAGCTCCAAACTACCATATAAAGTTAGTTTTCTCCAAGCCATGTTGGCCACAATGTTCTCCAATTTTTCTTCTTTTGGGAGTCCATATTTTTCATTTATTTTTTTGAGAACTCTTTGATTACTAATAATAGTGATCTTCTGTCATAAAAGCACAAACAATTTTCTAGACTTTGTTTACTGTGTCTCTCAAAGTCACACCTGTTATTTTATTCTCCTTTGGTGTTATGTAAAGACTACCTTTCATGAAAATATTGCCCTATTTTGGTGCACATTCATTACCTGAGCATTCCAATCTTTAATTCTTCTTGAATTTATTTAAGCTTAACATCTATACATATGTGTATAAGTAATGCTGTTGTAAGTATGAAAATGAATGCAGTATCTTGGTAAATAAAAATTTAAACATTTATACCACATTTTATTATTTTCAAACATTTATACATATAAGCTCTTAATCTTCACATCAATTTGAGATTCAATTCCATATCCTTATTTGTAGGAGAAAAAGTTAGACTCATAATGATAAAGAATATTAACTTCTACCTACAGTCAGTGGGGAGTAGGTAGTTATAGACTCAGCCTCCCACTGGAAGCAATTAGAGGATAACACTTAGGAAGCAATAATTTTCAGAAGTAGGAGACAAAAGAGGTCATCCCTGTGGACACCTGGACTTCCTGTTTGGAGTCTCGTCCAGATTGACTCCCAGGAACCAGTGGTCCCAGTTTACCCAGCACTGGCCTGGTTTTAGCACTTGCAAGTGCCCCCCAGACATCCCTCCATCCCAGGCAAAATGGAATGGTTGGTCCCCTCCTTGCCCCCAAAGAAGGAACTCAAACTCAGTGACCTCAATGTGTCGAGATTACAGAGTTCAGAAGGCCTAGAAGGCTAGGATTTATGGTGCACCATCATCCTTAAAATGTTGGAATTTCATTCCAGCCTTGAACAATTTGAGACTTCCGGTTCCTCTGGGAAAATGAGAAGATAAGGCAGCCACTGGCCCAGCGTCTTCCTGACGGCGGCTAAGAGGGCAGGTGTGTCCTCTCTGGTTCCCAGGTGCCCACCCGCTCCCTGCACTCATCTATGTGTCCTGCTGACCCCTGCAGGCATTTGAGTTTTCAATCCCACTTTACAGCCAGTAACAAAGGCTGGGACCTTGTATGGGAATCTGGGAAGCAGTATAAACATCCCGTCTCCTTAGTTTCAGCCTGACCCGCCATTGTACACACATCAGCTCCTGTTTTCCTTGACAGGGATTTCGAGGCTTGATCTACACCCCTTCTAGGTGGCTTCCGCCCTCTTAAGAGCAGCAAACACAAGGCTGTTCTTTTTCCTAATGGGCTTAGCACAATATATCCACTTAGGAAGTATGAAACATTTTTGTTCTATGAATTCACGTTCTCTTAAGATTCTCATAAGAATGACTAGCTTCGGGCTTCCCTGGTGGCGCAGTGGTTGAGAGTCTGCCTGCCGATGCAGGGGACACGGGTTCGTGCCCCGGTCCGGGAAGATCCCACATGCCGCGGAGAGGCTGGGCCCGTGAGCCATGGCCGCTGAGCCTGCGCGTCCGGAGCCTGTGCTCCGCAACGGGAGAGGCCACAACAGTGAGAGGCCCGCGTACCATTAAAAAAAAAAAAAAAAAGACTAGCTTCATATATGCTTAAGCATCTAATAAAATGTTTCCATTTCTGTTCACTCGCATGAACTATTGGGACAGCATAAATCAGCTCATTTATATATGAAGGATACCCGGTTTCAGGTCGGTCAGCTGATAGGTAGCATGTAGCACCAATATCTGTATTTAGACAGTATCCATACTTAATCATTCATGCCAACAGTGGGGAGAGAATGGATCACTTTGCTCAAATTATGGCAGGCATAAGCATTATTAGTGTGTGATCTAGAACAGAACAGACCACTCTCACATTTAACAACACTCCAACTTCACGCCTCTCAGGAATTTATGACAAAAAGTCACAGGGGATAAAATGCAAAGCAGTTTTTTCAAACCATTTGCAGAAAAACGAGGTTTTACTAAGAGTTAAACTATGCAGAAGAGACATTTAGAAATGTCAACTAGCTGAGCGTTTTGGGAATTGTAACTTAAGCGAACCCCATGTGAATATGAATTTTCATATGGGCTAAAGATCTCATTTCTAAATAGTCTGAATAATGCAAAAATTATTTTCCGTCTCCAAACATGCTCTAATACCACCTGCTGCTTGAAGAATTTTTTTGAAAGGTAATTTTGGAGAGACTTTTAGTCAAGATAGCTCTGTAAGTTTAAACCTAGACACACATCCTCTCTTCAAAACATGGAACAAGGACACATAAATTAGAAAATCGTGGATGAACTCAAAAATAAGGTGAACATCTCCACTGACCAGAAAGGTAGAGAAACAAAAAGTGGTAAGTAGGGCTGCAGCCAAAGGCTTGCTGGGCTCTGGAGCAGGGCCCAAACAGGTGTAACTGGAAGCTCTGTCCTTGTGGAGAAAGTGGTCCATGAGGGATGAGGCAGGAGCTGGTCCATGAGGGATGGGGCGGGAGCTGGGCTCAGGGCTTGGAGCAAGGCCAAGGTGGATTTTCTCCAACGGCAAGGAAAGGCTGACCCTTGTGCAATGGGCTTGGAAAGCAGGAGGATGAGAACAAAGCTTAACCGCTGGAAAATGAAATAAGTTGACCATTGATTAGCTCAATGGCTGGATACACAATAGCATGGCAACATCGCCATGGGCCAGGAATGCTGCCCTCCCCAACAATATCAGACCTGGTTCTGTTTTGTTGGTCTACAGGATGGATGGAAACACATGCAAAACCATTAATTCAATAAGCAGGAGAAGAAAAGAGAAAACAAAAACCTCCACTCAAAGTGATCTTGCACATCAAAATTCCAAAACCATAAAAAACACCTACTTCTATGAAAAGCAAGGCAAAGCATTCAGGATGGAAATTTCTTTCAGTTGGGTTCACAGAAGTTTCTAGATAGAATACTAGCATATAAAAATCAATAGAGTTCCCAGTAATAGCTAGCAAAACCTAATAGAAAAAAAGGTAGTCCCAAAATTATAAAATATATATAGGGAATGTATTTAACAAAATGTGTGTAAGACTTCTATGGAGAAAGAAATCACAACCTTGTTGAAGGACTTATAAAAGACATAAATCTTGATAAATAAAGGATTACACCGTCTTCTGGTGCAAAAGATTCAACAGGATAAAAGAAGTCAATGCTTTCCAAATTTTCCCATAAATTTAATTTAATTCCAATCAATATCCCAACAGAGTTTTCTACAGAATTCAACAAGTTGTGCCTAAAATTCATGATGAAGAATGGCAAGTCAAATATAGCCAAGACAACCTTGAATAAGAAGAATAAGATGGGGAGATTTCCCTTTCTAAGCATCAAGGGTATTACGAAGTCATAATACTTAGTGTGGTAATTGCATAGGGATAGACAAACAGACCAATGAAACAGGATACAGAGTCAGACACAGACCCACACATATCTGTAAACTTGAAACAGGTGGATGGCAGGTCACTGGGAAAAGCATAAATTTCTGGGCAATTAAACTGCCTTACTCTTTCCATTACCACCCCGTTTCCACACTCATCAGATTGGCAATAATTTAAAACGTGGCCAAGTACAGGTGAGGATGTGAAGCAGGGAGTGTAAACTGGTACCACCTTGTAGGGCAGGAGTGTAAACTGGTACCACCACTTTGGATAACACAGGAAATACCAGCCCCCCCAAAAATATTCTAGAGAGATTGGAAAAAGGAAAACCCGTTAACTTTTAAAAGGAAATAAAAGGGACCATCTTAAAGTCTTCAGAGTAGAAATGGTTTCCTAAACAAGAGAATAAAAGTAAGAATCATTGAGGAAGGGAGTGACATATTGAAGTACATTCAGATTAAAACCTTCCTGGATTACAAGGGACAAAATGAAGTAACAGGACAAAAACGGAGTGGAGAAACACGTTTGCAACACAGATGATTGATATGGGGTTAATACCAAGAAGTTACTTTTTAAAACTCTTATAAATCAGAGGGAGAGAAGGAGAGAGGAGGGAAGGAGGGAGAGGGAGTGAGTACCATTGGTACAGGTGATGAGCAGCCCTTCACAAGAGAAAAAGCATAAATGGCCAATAAGCATATGAAAGATGACAAACTTCACTCATGATTAGAGCTGTGCCAGTCAAAACTATCTCGAGTTACCATTGCCACACTCATCAGATGGGCAAGAATGAAAACCTCTGCCAAGTATGGACAAGGCTGTGGAGCAGGGAAAGCTCACCCACTCCTGGCAGGAGTGCAAACTGGTACCACCACGTGGGACGCCACTGCTGTGCCCAGTAAAGTTGAAAACGTGCACAGTCCATGCCCCGCAATTCCGGTTTTGGAAATGTCCTTTAGAGACACTGTGACGTGTGTGTATAAGAAGAATCGTGTGGAAACTTTCATGGCAGCATTCTTGGAAATAGCAGAAGAACCGAGAATGTAAAGGTCCACCAACAGGAGACTGGATAAGTCAATCACGGTATAGCTGATGGAATTCGTGCCGCAGTGGAAATGAATGAATTAGATATATTTATATGAACACACATAAATCTCATAAGTATAACATTGAGCAAAAAGAGTAAATTGTAATATGATGCAAGAAGCATGATAACACTCACTAAAGTATTGAAAACCCACAAAACAGTGGTGTACATTACTATGGTCCTATTAAAACGTAGTAATGGTATAAAAATTGTGCCTAGGAATGGAAAAATTGGAATTGTGGTTACTTCTGGGATGTGAGGGAGGGAAATAGAATCAGCGGGGCGTTAAAGGGGTTTTCAACTCCATCTATAGGATTTTATAAAATACATGAATCTCAAGCAAATACGGCAAAATGCTATTATTTCTAGAAGCTGGGAGGATGGTACATAAACATTTGTAATGTTGAATTATTTAAACATTTATCAAAACATTAAAACCATTAGCTAGATAAAGATGTTTAACTCCACCCCACAGAACATGATTATAAAATAACTGCTAGTGGGAGTTTTCTAAATGGTATAAACAACTGGATTCAAGACTGTGTTATAAATACACATGGAAATACGATAAAGTGGTAATTGGACAGGGTGAGATAACAGGGCAATTTAATAACTGTCCCTTACTTTCCAAATTTTCTTTAACGCACACATATTACTTTAATAACCAGAAAGAACATATTCAATTTAAACTTTCAACCCGTGTTGTAAAGTCATTCCAAAAGGATTCGTGTTACGAGCGGCCCCAATTACACGAGGCTGGTAGGTTTCCCAGGCTGGATTACACCAGCATATTTTGTTCTTATTATTTGCACATTGCCTATGTGAGTGTAACCATAGCTGCCTCCCGTTTCAGGCTTGTTCCCTAGAAAACAGATCCTGAAGATAAGCTTACAAGCTGAGGCTTTGCTGGTAGAATCCCAGGCTGTGGGAAGTTAAGTGTGGAAGGAAGGAAAGTCAGTGCAAAGTAGTGCATTTTGGAGCCGGCCACGGTTTCATGAGAGCAGGGGTACTTGTTCAGACACGTGGGGTGTCTCTGGACCGACTGTACAGACCACCGGATGTGGGGAAGTCCATCTGGGGGGAGGACGGGAGAGGAATCTCCTTGCTGGCTACATCCTGTCTCTTATGAATCAACATTTGCTTGTGGGACAAGAACCCCCGAGCACGTCCAGGTTCTGTCACCTGAAGCAGCCACAGTCCATGCCCCAGCGCTTCATCTGGGCCCAGGGATGATGGGAGGAATGAAAGCTTTGATGGGTCTGGAGCAATGGACCCTGAGCGCCAGAGGGCTTGTGGCTGCCACCATGACAGCCCTCGCCCTGGGGGTGGCCACAGCAGCTGGCGGCGTCGGGAGGTGATGTAACAGCCGCAGTGGCCGAGTTTATCCACAAAGGAGCTGCAAGCCTGGGAGCAGTGGAGGAACTGAACTGACCCAACACCGGCAATCCATTGTGCCTCTCAGATACACCACGCTGTCCCGTGATCCCCAACTCTCACAGGCTGAGGACAAGATGGCCTCATTTTTTCCCCAGGGGTGCAAGTGCAAGTCCCTGCAAACTATAAAAAAGAATGAGCCTTAGCACAGCCCTGACTTACATAGCATATCCATCATATTCCTATATTTTTTGACGTCTGCCTCAGTACTATGATGCTCTGGTTTTCCACCTTGTTTATTGTAGGCCAACATCTGGAAACCATTCCAGGTAATCACGGAATGATTCCAAGTCATCCTCACAAGAATATTAAACCAAGTCATCCTTACAAGAATATTAAACCCCACGTCGCAGGTAAACACCCAACGTCCTGAAGTTCCCAGATCCAGTCTAGTGTTCTGTCCGGCTTGGTCTAACACCCTCATCTACCCCCACTAGAGTCCCTCAGCTTCTGCCAGGGGGCACTGGCCACATCTTGCCTTTCCTTCGGTGAGTGGACTGTCCTTCCATGATCAGGCTTTGTCATTCCCAGCCCGGCTGTGCCGAGACCTGTCTGGTTACCGTGGAAGCGACGGTGGGCAGGAAAGGGGTAGGGGCACATCTTAGAATAACGTCATTTTGCAAAGCCCCTCCCTCAGGTGACGTTGTTCTACGGTGTTCAGGCCAGGGGCCTGCTTCTGCCAACTAGGAGCGGTCGGGGCAATGTGAGGTTCAAGATTCTCAGCTCATGTGCCCAGTAACCCCACCCCAGGTTTCAGAGGTTCACACTTTCAGCATCGGGGTCCTGACTCTGCAGAAGGAAAACTGTCAGGTCTACACATTTCACACCCTTTGCAGCTCTGCCATCCTTGTGGCCTGATTTTTCAGCAGGTCTTCCCTGTGGCTGGCATCTTTGAAAACCGCCTTCCTGAGCCTGCCACTTCCCTTTTTCTTTATTAATGTCACTGTTCTCGCCCACAGCCTTACCTTCCACCTGCTGCTTATCCAGAGGCCAAAGCTTTAGTGACTGCAATGCTGCTGTGGGGATCTGTCATCCCTGTACTAAGAGCGACGGGGTCCCTACTGCTTTCAGACGGGTGGCAATCCCATCCCAGATCCCGTCTGCAGGCTCTGTTTTCTAGAAAACATTGGCACCTATGATCTTACTTGATGTTCCAAAGATAACAGAGTAGGAAGCTATGCTCATATGCTAGTATTTTTACTGTGGAATAAAATACCAAGACAGCAGCAATGAGGGAATATGGAAATCGAGGCAGGGGAAGGAGGGAAAACATATAAAGGTGATACATCAGAGAGTTGGCCTCTAAGAAAACAAAGCTGGTTCCTCCAGTAGGTGAGACCCCTCTGGACAGGCCACACAGAGAGACCACGTTCCTGCCAGGTCCCTCCCACTTCCTTCGTGGATCTGAGCTGGTGTCGTTCTAAGGTACTCATGCCTGGAGAGTCAGCTTGGATCACCCAGCCCTTCTGGTCAACTGCTGTCCCCGGGAGCCAGATCCTGTAGCCGGTGGTATGTATTTCATCTGAATCCAGAAATGGTGGGATGGGCACCAGCTCTCAAGGGTTTGATTGGTTTGGGCCTGGGTATCTGAGGTTCCCACTGAGGAGGGAGTGAAGGAAGCAGTTAGTGGTGGCCCAGACATTCCAATGAATAAGTGGTTAAGGGCCCAGGAGTCGATGGTGCCCAGTGAATGGGGATCTGAGTCACCTACTGTGGGCCAGACTCGTTGCCTAGAATCACACACGACTTCTAGTCCTGTCAACCCTGGATGGATATGTTACTCTCTACCTTCTACAGAAACAAAAACTGAGGTTTTATGTTACATACCTGGCAAATGCGAGAAAAAGGATTTGAACCTAGGACTGTCCGAAAAGTACAATTTGTACTTTTCCTGCAAGCCAGTGCTCTCTGTCTCCATCCGGGTCTCTCTCTCTGCAACGTACACCTAGATAGACGTAGCGCATCTGTCACTCCCAGTTTGAAGCCAGTTATCTGGCAATAAAGCAGATCTTGAGGCTGGGTGGGAAGGTGGGGTGGTGGTCATCGTGCTTTGATCTGACTTCAGAATAACAAAGGAAGAGCGTTCTTGGAGAATCCACATGGCAGAGGGCACTTCTGACACAACCAAGGAACCACATTACATGGGATGTGTGGCAGCTCGGGCTGGGCTGACTTCCGGAAAAGGTCTTGATGAAGTTACTCCCTAGTAAATCTTTGTGGCCCATCTATTATCTTGATGGAGTATTTTTACCCACCGGTTAAATGTCCAGCCTTCACGCTGGAGTCACCCAAGGTCACATCCACATACAGTATTTTATTTATTTATTTTTTTGCAGTACGCGGGCCTCTCACCGTTGTGGCCTCTCCCGTTGCGGAGCACAGGCTCCGGATGCGCAGGCTCAGCGGCCATGGCTCACGGGCCCAGCCGCTCCGAGGCATGTGGGATCTTCCTGGACCGGGGCACGAACCCGTGTCCCCTGCATCGGCAGGTGGACTCCCAACCACTGCGCCACCAGGGAAGCCCTACATACAGTATTTTTTAATGCAGTCTTTGCACCCCCTTAAGCAGGATGCTGTCCCAGAGGCCTGGAATAAAGCTGCAGCACCAGCTCAAAGGGGAAGCAGCTTCCAGTGAACTGGGAGCTGGAAGCAGCCTTGCGAGATGGCAGAAGAATCAGAAATAGGCTTTGGGTGGCCACACGGAGAGAAACGTAGATATTGTTTTGCATTAATTCATTCAATCTAGAAGTCTGGAAAAGTGTTCGGCTTTCACTTTATTATAAATTTAGTCTTTAGATTTGTTGTCAAGGGTCTTCATCACAAGTAGAAATATGATGGTCATATGTACTTGGCCACATAATCCTGCCCTAGATGCTTCTAGAAGATGTTGAGAAAACGAACAATATGCTTCCCGCTCTTGTCTGCCCTCGTCGGCTTTGTTTTGTTATTAAATCTTTACTAGGAGGCAAAGCTCCCATAATTAAAAACCAAACAAAAAAATCTATATGCAGAACTTGATTGCCAGCCGGGCAAAAGAAAATGTTTAAAGCGAAGTAAGATGCTGGAGATTGTCTGTGGTTGGAAGGAAGAATTGCTCAGCACTCCCCCACCTCCCTTCCCTAAATGCCCCTTATTCCCCTCACCTTATCTGTCCCTCGACGATGCTACCAGAAGCAGCAGTGGGGGAGGGGAAAGGAGCATCCTAATCTGGCGACAGAGACAGAGACGGCAGGATGGTGCAAAGATATCTCTTCCTCTTCCAACTTGGATGCCTAAGACCTATTTGTGACACTTCAGGGACAATGAAAAATGTAAATATGGCTGTTTACTTATTGTTCTCATAGACATAAAGGAGTGTTTCTACTAATACACCAGGTAATCATAAAATAACTAAACTAATGGAAAATGGGAAGGCTAGAGGCGACCGTGAGGATGTATAGTAATGTTTTAATAAAAAGAATAAACCCAAGTTCCTGAGTAAAAGGATCCAGAGCTAGCAGGTGACCTTGAAAGGTAACATAGGATTTTGAGAGCCATGGTTATTAAAACCCTATAAACATTTGCTTCAGTGCATGGTGAGAAAAAAAAAATCTTAATGCAAACCTTAAAAACAATATTTAATAACTTCCCACATAAAGACACAAACACCACCATAGAATTTATTCTCACTTTATTAACAACGTGGCTTACAATTTTTTTCAAGTAAAAAGGGTTTTTCATTTAGAATAAAAATTAAAATATAACTCTGATATAGATTTTCATTTATTTACATGAAAACATATATACAGAATACAATCTTACAGCAAACCACAACATGCCCTTTGTCCTGCAAATATCGAAAGTAAAAACACCAACTTTTCCCTTTTATGCACCAAAACATACACAAGATATGAATCAAATTCCAATACAAACTATTCAAACTGGAATGCAAAGCAGTAAGAGGGCTTTCGTCACAACTAGGGGTAGTTTATGCTTCTAGATATCATGCTGGTTCCCATTTTGAACAACAAATGAGATGATGTTTTTTCTGTCATTTAAAAACTTTTGTCTCCGATTGCCCATCGTAAAGTGATTTTCAGCAAACGTTTGTTAGGACTTTACTTTTTCTTCAACACATCTCTTCGGTCCACATGAAGTACCCACTCTGCCTGGTGATGTAGGTCTTGGCCTACCGGGACTCCCTGGTATCCTAGCCTTTTTTTAAACAAAACCAAGAAAGTGGAAAGTCTGCAGCTCAGGAAATTGTATTATTACTGTACATCTAAACCAGAGATTCTTTTCTTAACCAAAGCCCAAGGCAGCATCATGTGTCAACACTTAGAATTCTTAGGTGAATTAGGTGGGTCTAAAATAGAACAGTTGGATCTTACCACATCGTGTCTGGGATACATATAAATCAACTCTAGTGATAAAAGCTATGAGAGTCGCCCAACGTAGAAACTCAACTAAGTTGGAGTAAAGCAATTTCCAGAAAACTCTTTAACAGAAAAAAACAAGTGAAGGAAAAAGAGAATCATTACAGTGTAATCGTTGCCAATAGAGCCTCCCTTGCTATTTACTTACTGCACCAGAGAGACACGGGCAGTATGTATGTCTCCCCAACGATTACTTTTCCCTCAAAAACTACAGATACCTTAAAATTTACTAGTTTTCCCTTCAAATAATTGCACGCTTAGCCACAGCTTTCTAAAGACACAATAGTGTAGGACTTGGAGCCTAGACTCACCATCTTAACCAAAAAAGCAACCATGATGCTCAAACCACAAAGACTTAACACTACTGTTTTTATAGTTCTATCTACAGAAATAAATGCAAACGGGTGCTCGACAAAAGAAGTATGAAACCCCTAACGCTTCCAAAAAGAAGGGAGAACAGCCCTTAGAAAGGGGCGTTTGGTTTAAGATAAAAGGCAAATCTCAGAACTTGCCTGATAACAACACTCAAGATTCTGTGACACAAATTAAAGAAACTAAGACCAATCTTCAAAGGCTGATCAAAATCAACCTTCCAGAGACTTCAGTGTGGGGCAAAGGGGGCAGTGTGAAAGGCCTGAGTCATTTTAATTTACTGAGGAACGAATCAAAGCAAACACAAGAAGTCATCTTTCAAATATGATCAAATAAGGCGACGCAACCTAATAGCTGTACAGCTCAAGCACTCTGAGTCATCAAACTTTGATCAAATGAACCTAATTTTAAAAGCGATGGATTTCTCCACGCTCTGCAACTCTGTGGTGAAGGAAACTGGGTTTTTGCTGTTGTTATTTTTCTTTTTAAAGCCAAGAAGTTCTTCCGGAATGGTGGCCTTTCTACATTTCTATTTTTGTGGACAGGATATTTTCCTCACACAGGACAAAAACAGTCAAGAGGTCAGAGGTCGATACAAGCTCCATTAGTTTTAGGGCGGGACTCAGTGATGGACTCTCAGCCTTAGAGATGAGGTGGCATTTCTGCTTTTCAAGTGATACACACCGTACATACAGACTGCAGGGTCTGCTCGGCCGGGAAGGGGAACACAGTTCTCGGGCCGTTCCCAGAGGTAATAAGCAGCCCGGTGTATGCCGGACGTGGGTACACAGGGCAGAGGACTCTGACCCCAAAGCGCTGTCAGAGAGACAGTGGGGAGACGGGAGCATCTGGGGATGAAGAGGGGAGGGGGCATTGCCAGCTGGAGTGTTTCAACCAAGAAACGTTTATCTTAGGGGCTGGGGTGCATTGCGGGCTACAGGTGTGAGAGCAACTCTTCCCGCCATAAGGGACGAAGACAGAGTAATGACACTGTAAAATGTTCCTTGAAAACTGGTCCTTTCTCTAAGGCAGAAGCTGGTGAGAGGTGAATCCTACAGAGAAATGAACACCACCTGACACTTCCGCAGCCCAAGTCCTGCTGATGTGAAGAAGCACAGACCCCCATCACAGAAGTCCCCAAAGAATCTGAACTGGAGGGCAACGCTGGCAACACTCAGAGCGAAAGCATCTTCCTGCCCCTAAGATGTTTCCTGGCTCGCGGCAGGGCAGGGAGACGGCATGCAGACAGCCTTTAGGACGCTTGCCCCAGAGCCAGGTGTCCTCTGCCTCGACCGCAGCCGTCTCCCCGCCAGGCACACGCAGAGCGCATGTGGTTGACAGGGCGGATCCCACAAAGAGACCGAGCACAAGGAGAGTTCTGGGCATCTGGTCCCTTGGGAAGAGGATGCCTCCCGAGCAATGGTGGCCGCGTCTCTCCTGGGCTGCCGGGCGGGAGGCCTCCAGTTCCTCTCGGTGGGCCCCAGGGACTCCCCCTACGCCCCGGAGATCCACTTATTCCCATGCAGCACCCTCTCCTCTGGGCCATTCCTGGAACGGGCACGAGAAGGTGCCATGCATTCTGAAAGGAGGCTGCAGCCCTCACATCCCTTCATTCCCGTCCTACATGCAACGGGAAGAACTCAGCTCAAAAAGGCCACAGTGAAGGATCACAGACGTGTCAGCAACGGGAAAATGCCCCACACCATGGAAAGGATGCCCTTTCCAACTGGTTGACAGCGTTCAACTCCACGGGACTGAGCGTTTAAGGCCAAAAGCACACGGCTGAGGAGGCAGCGGTGGGGAACCGAAGAGAGAAACGGGACCGCAGGCCAGGCTGGGGTCCTCATGGACGCTGCCCGTCTGCACAGGCCAGGCACTGGGCCTCCCAGCAGAGGCAACCGGGCAAGCCCAGTGCCAAACGTTTAAACTTGACTTAGCATCAGCTACAGGGCGACCACAGTCTCGACCACTAAATGTATGTTTTCTCTTTTCATCGGTAACGGTGACAGAACGTTGACAAAGTTTAGCCTTAGTGACGGAGCCTCTCGAAATTTGACAGGTAACCAGCCCTCACGTGGCAGGAACATGAACAGCTCGTCAGCCAGCCCAGGATATTCTGCCTGGAACTGCTGGCACTGTCGCCAAAGAGAAGAGGTCAAGGTAACCACGCTCCCAGAGGAAGAGGAGGGTGCGCAGGACCCGCTCTTCCTGGGCAACGTGGAGCCTGAGCTCCCTCACACAAGTTTAAAAAGGCATCTGGGCAACAACCAGCACAGAATACAGTGGTCCATTTGGGCTTCAAAGAATATACTGGATCCGTCCAGGGTGCACACAGACGAAGCACCTGGTACAAAAGACCAGCTGGTCCCCGGAGCCACGCACCTCTCTACAAATGACTAGATCCACTTAATGAAAACAGCCAAGAAATGTCCTAAGCAAACCAGAGCCGGAGTGAGCTGCAGGAATTACACTCTTCTTTTTCTCGCTTTGGCCAACGTGGGCTCTTCCCTGACAGCAGGAGCAGGATAGGGACAGGGGCACACGTGTCAGTGCCACACGCCTAAGAGTTCAAACCGGTTACTCTACCGGAAGGAGGTCCAGGGTGATTCAAAGTCAGCCCAGATGATGGGGTCAGTCAATGGCCGAGCCAGCAGAACGTGGGGCTGCCTCCAGGGCCAGGGCCCCTCGTCACCCTGTGGTAGAGGCGTGTGCCGGGGCAGGGGTGACTGGGCAGGGCGGGGCTTGGAGAGAACCTCCTCGGGAGACCCAGTACAGTGTCCCTCTAAGGGAAGGCGCTGTTGGATCAACAGCTTCCCTCGGGTCTTTTCTCCACTCTTGTCCTCTGGAATGAAGTTCTGCCTTCAATACACAATTCAAGATGCCCCAGAGGCTAGAGGAGACCCTTCCTGACCTGGTCACAGTTAAATGAGCACATTGGAGGTTCTGTACAAGGCTGCAAGCACACCTCCTCCCTGCAGACTTCCTGGATGCCCATCTCCCTGTCATGACACCCGGCCTTCCTTCTCTGCCCAGACTTCCTGAAGTCTCCTCCGACAGGCGGAGTTGCTCCTTTGCTAACCGCCATCCTGAAACATCGCCTAGAGTTGTGCGTGAGAAATGAGTCACCACCAGATCAAACTGCAGTGACAGCTCCACGCGTGTCGACCTGAAAGAAGCATCTATGGACGTGCCTGGGAACAATGACACTAAAGCCGTCTGCAAGGCCTCCTCCTGGGTCACAACCTAAAAGACATCACTTGCGTCTTAGTTTTCAAAGAAGTGTGGGCCTTGGTTTGGGAAACCTTGTTCCGAGGAAGCTGCCTGGTTTGGGGTGGGAAAAAGGCGGGGGCGTGGTCTGCAGAGATGCACGTCCACATCTGCAGGGTATGAGCTGAAATTCACACCCTCCGGGAGCCACTGCTGCGGGGCCCGGGGTGCTTTGGAAACATGGAAACCTCGAGCAGGCTGGTGGGCAGAGGAGGCCCTCGCGCTTCTCGCCTTGTGGGGACACAGCATGTGCACCGCCTCACACGTCCCGGGAAAACGGAAGTTCCAGTCCCGGAAACCTTTCGAGACATGAGGCGCTGCGTCACCGGGACAGCGGGCGGAGCGGGTGGGGTCAGTTGGCGTACTGGGCATAGAAGGCCACCTTGACCCTCTCGATCTGATGGCATAGCTTGATGGCGGGCCCCAGCTTCAGCTCCATGCACTCCTGCACTGTGGGGAGCGTCAGCAACAGGAGTGCCTGGCCGTCGATATCCTGCCAGGAGACAAAGCCGGGTTAGCGCCCAGGCGGGACAAGGTGCACGGGGGTAGGGGGTGGGGAACACGTGAGCCACGGCGGGCTTCATGCCAGGCCCAGGGCATGGGGGCGGCTCTCGTGCCCTCTGAGCCTGCAGAGAGCGGGCCGAGACGGCGACTTGGCTTGATGACTGCCTGATCTCGCGGCTAATGAAATCTTTCTGCTGAGATAACACTGGCTGCTGTGAAATTCACCAGCCTGGGCTGGAGGGGATGAAGAGCTGGACTGGGCTCTCCCTAAGCCCATCGCCTCTTGCTGGTAAGCCCCAGGCCCCCAGATCCATCCTTCCTGGGCTTTGGTGTCCTCCCTCTGCTCTGCTGTGACTACCTAAGCCCTGGAAAGGGCTCTCCAGGAACAAGAGAAACGTTCTCTCTTCCCTGCCAAGCCCTGACAGCTTACCATCAGAAGGGGTGAGAAGATGCCACAGCACGATCTTCCACGGAGGGGGGCACACGTACTTGGATTTACAAGCTGTGCCACCCAGAATGAGGGGTCTGAGGTCTACTCCCTGTGCTATCTTACTTAGCCCTTCTGCATGCATACCCAGGGGTCCCCACGATGGAGATATTCACTCAATCACCGTGAAACTGCATTCACTGTAGAAAGAAAGGGCACGAAGGCTCAGCCCAAGGCTTTACGATCACCCCAGTGGGCTTTGCCTCTCACCAGCTTGCTTCCTGTAAGAATCGGGTTTATTTATCTAGACATCGTTTGATTGGGTTACTGAGTGTCAGGGCAACCCCTTTTCCTGTTCACCCAGGCTTCATGTTCTGGAGGAAATAAACGAGGGCCCAAGAGCCTGCAGGCCCGAGGTAATGATAAAGGTCGTGGTGGAACAGGTGCAGACCCTGAAGCCGGCACACGCACCAGGCTCTCCGCCACGCGGAGAAGCAGTGCCCCAGGGCTGCCGTGAGCCACAGAGACGCGGCAGCCCCACCATCGACGCAGGCACGCATCTCAGAGACCACGTGTCGGTGAGTTTCACACAGGCAGCTTTTTTTCTCAAACTAACGGTTTATTTAGCTGTCTTGAAAGCAACTAAAGTAAAAAAACCCAAAATGGGTATAACTGTTAGCCTTGCCTTCGAAGACTAATGTTAAGGATAAACGACATTTATCATTTATTTGATCGGTTTTGAAAGCCACCTTGATGCACTATTATCCCCTAAGACGTATGGAAGCCATAAAGAACTTAAAAAGCGTCAACGCAAATGCCAGTTATTATTGTTAAATTACGGACAAGCACTGGCTGTGATGTGTGCGACTATAAGCCACGTCTCAACCAAGACTCAAACTTGACCTCGTCAAACCACAAAGTGAGCAGAGCGGCCTTGAGTAGGCCCTGAAAGCAGGAGACAAGCTCATAAAACTGTCAATGAATTTCTGATGCTGTATCTTTTTTCCCTTTACATGTGCCTTTACACGCTATTTTACATTCTTTTCACATGCTACCTATAAGACCACGAAGCAAATAATGGTACCCCGTGGCCTGGGGCCTGTTAGCTGAGTCCACCTTCAGAGCCAAATCCGCATATATTCTATTGAAACTAGACCTGGAGAGTGCAGGCCAGCAACACTGGCTGATCTAATTAAGATCACACAGCTGGTGAGAGACAGCGGTGGAACTACAATCTGCAATTCAGCTTTGGGGGGAAAGTTGTAGCTTAGCTCTTCACATCTGCACCAGGTTGTGATGGCTATCCTTGGACACACAGATTAATTACAATTGAAAATCACCCCTAAAATATTTGTGTAACTCTCCACAGTCAGTTTCAGTGAAGGTGGCTTCCATATGCCTGCACCACACTGAGTGGAGGATGTCACTGATTTAATCACTCAGTGGGCATTTATTGAGCACCTACTAGGTGCCAGGCACTCTGAAGGCCTCTGGGTGCATCACACTGAACAAAACAAAGACTCCTGCCCTGGAGACGCCAGGACTCTTAAGGGAGGTAGACAAATAAGCAGATCCCTATGACAGAGGGAACTTAATGTATGGACGTAGTGCCACAGGCCCCATCAGGCCAGGCTACAGAGCCGAGCTTACAGGAGTCAGGGAAGGCTTCAGAGACTGGATGATGAGGTACTCAGACCTAGGGCACCAGTGGGAAGTATTAAGGTGAGGATGGACTCAGAGAACACAAGTGGTTCATCAGTGCATGGAATTCAAGGGGCGCAGGGAGACACTGAAGGCAGAATTGAGATGGGCCCAGACAGGAACTGGGGACTTATTCTGGAGATGTGTGATAAATAGTCACTGAAGGACGTTAAGCAGATAAGTGACTTTATCAGGTGCGTCTGCAACCTAATATTGGCCACAGGGTATCAGAATGAATTAGGCGGTAGGGTGGGGAAGGGATGAGAGGCTGAAGGCAAGGACCTTTATTAGGAGGTGGCAACCTGAGTCTGCTGAGAGAGCGCGTTGGCCAGAACTCGGCTGCTTCCCGTCGGATGCATTAAAGTTTACTGTAAAGCAGATAAACCAACCACAAACCGGGGGGAAAAAGCCTGCTACGTAAACAACTGACAAAGGATGGCAGCAGTATCCAGAACACAGAAGGCGCTACTACAAATCAATAAAAAGAAGATGAACTTTTTTTTTAAATTAGGCAAAAACCACGAGTAGGTATTTCACAGATGAAACAAAAATGGTGAAAAATTGAAGAAAAGATGCTTAACCTTATCAGGAATCAGGGAAGTGCAAATTAAGCCCACACGACAATATAATTCTATACCCACAAAAGTTAAGAAGTCTGACAATATTAAGTGTTGACACAGAAGCTTCTGCATGACGAGCAGAAAGGCACCTTCATATGCTAGTCTGGGAAACATTTTGGAAATCAAACAAGAGCACGATAAACACGAAATTCAGAGTAGCATTAACCACCAGTGGAAATAAAGGGGAGTGTGAGAGGGAGGCTGGCCTTGGTACATGCAGCCATGTTGCAGAGTTCCTGATTCTTCCTTGGCTTAGTGGCTTCCATGGGTGTCCCTTTTATTAATAGGCCCCATATGTACAAACAGTAAACATACTCTTCCGTAGGCACAGACTAGTTCTCAATCAAAGCATTTCAGTGCATCTGCATCTCTGATGTGAATCGGTATTTCTCACTGGTTTTCTTTCTGAAGTGAAAGTTTCTACACTTTCCTGACACACCACAGCCAAGGAAAGAGAAGGAATGCCCTCCTAAATTCATGGATCTTAATTTTGGGGGAGGTGTTATAAGCCTTTTAAAGCTGTTTTCATGTCTTTGCCAAATATTTATTAAATTATTCACATGTCAGACCCCAAAGGAGATGTGGGAGATACAAAATGAGTGAGACTCGGCTTCCGCCTTCTGCAGCGGGGAGCAGAAACACCTGCGCAAGTAGCTACCAACAGCAAATTTGGAAAGATACCCAGAGCCAGAGATGGGCCCTGGGACACTCGCCCCGGCTGGGGGAGCCAGGGTGGCCTCACGTTTGATTGACTGCCTTGCGATAAGGCAAATCAATGTAGGCATGGGGTTTTGTTTTCCCCTGCTCTATCCTCAGCACCTAGAAAAATGCCTGCCGGGCACATAATAGGTGCTCATTAAACATCTGCTGAATAAATAAATGGGAAGAATTGGCCTCGGTAAACTTAAAAGTCAACAGAAGGGTAAAAGAAAAGGGTAAAAGATGGAGAAAAGGAGGTGAGGAGCAAGACAGGGGTGGGGATTAAGAGCCCCCAAATAGGCAATATTTTGAAATAACTATAAACATAATATAACCTTTAAAAATTGTGAATCACTAGTTGTACACCTGACACTTACACAATATTGTGCGTCAACTGTACCTCAATAAAAGTTGGTTTTTTTTTTAAATAAAGGAGAGGGTAAGAGAGAATCTGGAAGGTGAACAGAAGTGGAGGAGAAAGAATAGGGTATTCTTGGGCTACCTTAGTCTGTTCCGGCTGCTATAAAAGAACACCATGGGATGGGATGGTAGCTTATAAACAACCAGCATGGATTTCTCACAGTTCTGGAGGCTGCAATTCTAAGATCAAGTAGATCCAGTGGGGTGTCTGGTGAGGACCTGCTTCCAGGTTCATAGACATCTCGCTGTGTCCTCACAGCAGGGAGGAAGCTGTCTGAGGTCTCTTTTTTTTTTTGAGGTACGCGGGCCTCTCACTGCTGCGGCCTCTCCTGCTGCGGAACACAGGCTCCGGATGCGCAGGCCCAGCGGCCACGGCCCACAGGCCCAGCCGCTCCGCGGCACGTGGGATCCTCCTGGACCGGGGCACGAACCCGCATCCCCCGCATCGGCAGGCGGACTCCCAACCACCGCGCCACCAGGGAAGCCCTGAGGTCTCTTTTTTAAGGACACTGATCCCATCGTGAGGGCCTCACCCTCATGACCTCCCAAAAGACTCACCTCCAAATACCATCACACTGGGGGTTAGGATTTCTACATATGGGTTTTGGGGGAGACATAGACATTCAGTCTATAGCACAGACACCACAAGCAGTGTCATGAGGCTCCTGCAGGGCGAGCTGTGCCGTCTGTCGGGTGAGCTGGAATGTACCAGAATGCACCCCCCCCAGTGCTTCCTGCGAGGTGCCTCAAGCAGGCTGACAGGGACCAAGAGTAGCTCCTTTAAGTCAAGTCCTCAGCTCCCGAGGACTCCCTACTCTCTTATGGGAAGAAATGAGGACGATGACAGGGAACTGACTGAGCTGCATATAGCCTCAAAATAAAAACTCACATCCAGTGGGGAGGGGGTCTCGAAATCCCCAAACAGAAACTCAGAGATGGTCCTTCAGCTTGTCTTTTCCAGGGCAGAGAGTGGGAGTAAACGCAGTGTTTATGGAGCTTTGAGGACCATGGATTCCTTCCCATACGGCCCAAGTGCTAACCCTGGGGGATCCACAGCGCCTTTAATCAACCACGAAGACACGCCGGTTTACATACGCACAGAGTCTGATCCACTTCCATAAATGACTCCCCGAACTCTGACCTCCTGCCTGTGGGGACAAATGTGCTTGGTCCCGCGTCCTATAACTGATTGTGCAGTCAGCACCAGGCTGGCTGCTGCTATCAAATTCCAAGCTCATCGGAAGAGTGACATGACTTCGAGAAACACAAGACGCGTTTCCAAGTGTGTGGCGCAGCGTTCAGAAGCGCACAACGGACACGCAAGGATTCCCAAAATGATGAGGTGTCGTAAAATATGCCTGAGATAAAGTGGGGCCTCAAGATTAAGTGCGAAAACTGCCAAATTACTTTTACAAAGTTGGATAAGGAATCTGGGCTCTTTCCCGGGACACTTTTTGGGAAAACACATTGTTTGGACAGGTAGCATGACTGACTACCAGGCACGCGGACCACGCGTGCCCTGCTCTCCAACCTCGCAGCCAGCAGCTGCGCCGGGGACCTCAGCTGTAAGCCCACCTCCCTCACCTTCCTGAAAAGACCCCTCGTGTGTGCTCTGGCTCAGCTGACCCGGCCTCACTCCCGCAGTCGGCATCGCCTTCTACGGCCTGATTCTAGGCTATATCTTCCCAGATTTCTCTGCCTACAGCTGCGTCCTCTCCTGCACCGAGGATGACGCTGTTTCAGTCTCTTATGTGCTGCTGCCAGCTGCTGATGTGTCTGTTGTCCCCAGTCGATCGGGAGCATTTAGAATTGCAAGCATCTTACCCACCTTTGTCTTCAGGCAGCTTTTAATAGAGTGCCTTGCACATAGGTTATCTGTAAATTTTTGTTGAGTTGAGGAGCGATCTTACACATCATCGGCTAACAGGAAATCAAGGGCTTTCTCAGTGATTCACCTCCTCCGACTTGGAGAAACCTGAGCATCAGAAGGTCGTGACCTCCCATCCCACGCCCACAGTGCCCAGCACCACACCAGCACACATGTAGGTGCTCGGATGACGGCTGATCCTTGCAAGAGCGATGGGAGATTTAGAAATGGCACGTAAGGCAAGGAGAACACAGGCTGGGGCATCTGTGAGCTTCCTCAAATTTCCTAGAACTGGGGTTCCCGGCATGGAGAACTAACCTGCCCTTTATTACGATGGATATATTTCAGCCCTCTGTCTTGGAAACTCTGGATAAGAATGCTAAAATGGATACAGCTCAGGGGTACTCAGCATTTTTACAAAGGCAGAGAGGTATTTGTCTGTCAGATGCCAGGCTGGCAATCTAAAAATGTGGTTTAACTAGAAATAAGAATGGTGTATTTAAAGGGAGAGTTAAACAAAATTAGCAAGAAAATTCCACCTGCTGATTGCATCATTAGGTTTTTTTTTTTTAAATCTATGAAGGTATGCAAGTTATAGAAGGACCAGCAAACTGTAGTTTGAGTTCTGCAGAATTATCTTAGCAAACGAGTTGTGAGAAATAATGCGTTAAATTCCAGCTACTGGAGTGAAGTCATGCAAGTCACCACTGTAAGGAGTGAAAAACTGAGGGGGCGGGGGGACCCCCCCCCTTATAATCCCTCTCATCGTAGCTTTTGTTTTGGTTCCAAAGAAGTTATTTTTTCCATTGATCATGTAGTTACAGACCTCACAGTTGATTTAATTTTTAGAAATATGCTCCCATATAATTCAGAATGGCTGGCAAATCACTTGTTCTGTTAAATACAGAATTACCATAAATGGACTACTCATTTTTAAGAAATGAAATAAGATAAAATACAGAACATAAAAGTTATACTTAGTACATGGGAAGATCACATTTATTTTGACACAGAGGTCAGTTTAGGAGTTGGTGGTTCCTTAGAGGGGATATTCAGGGCTTACAGAAGTAGAAAGAGGAGGGAATTAGTCTAAATGTGGATTACACCTGAAGCATCCTGGAATTTCTTCATTAAAAGTAAACCACTAGGCCTTCCCTGGTGGCGCAGTGGTTGAGAGTCTGCCTGCCGATGCAGGGGACACGGGTTCGTGCCCCGGTCCGGGAAGATCCCACATGCCGCGGAGCGGCTGGGCCCGTGAGCCGTGGCCGCTGAGCCTGCGCTCCGCAACAGAAGAGGCCATAGCAGTGAGAGGCCCGTGTACCGTGAGGAAAAAAAAAAAAAAGTAAACCACTAATTTGGGTAGTTTGCTTATTGCATGGCTCTGATTCACAAAAGGTGAATGAATAGGCAAAATTTTATTTAAGACTTTCCTGCTTTTTATAGACGTGTGGAGTTTCCCTGTATAATGTACATATTTGCAACATGAAATTATAGAGTATAGATTTTTTAAGCAGTTACTATAACATTTCAGAGTTAAAAAGCATATATTCTGGTAATGGGAAGTTTATAATTTTTCTAAATGCTCCATGATTACGGTAGTCTCTGAATTTATGACTCAGAATCCAGGGAGTGAAGGCATGTAGCTGTGACTCCACGCGCTGTGATTTCTCTCACATGCTGGTGGATAAACCCCCAGCTCCTCCTCATTCATCTAAAAACTCATACGACGCCTGGAGTGACCCACTGGAGGCCCCATCAAATCAGAGCTGTGGTGTTTGGCCTCAAAGGTGATAGAACAAATTAGTAATTAAAGGTCTGGTTGAACAAAATACACGCTCAGGTGCCCACGGACTTCAGGTAGCCCCGCCGGGAACAGCCTTTTACTGTGACAGATGAAACGGTCTAACATAGAACTTTAAATAGAAATAAGGCTATAATCGATTAAATTCTACCTATTTTTCTCTCTTATGAGAGAAATAAGTAGGTATGTAAGGCCAAGCTTTTAGGTGATGTGAGCAGATGCCCCTTGTTGATCCTAGAAGTGGCCGAGTGTCGGGAATGTTTCCTTCTTAGATGCCTTGGCTTGGGAAGGCACGAAACTTCCCGAGATGTTGTTATAAACAGGGATTAAAATCCAATTAAGGATGATTCAGTATAAGTAGTATTTTAGCCTTTTTCACAAATCAGCTTTGTCTTCACCTTCTTGCTTATTACCAGATATTTATATTTATTATATATATTTATATATATTTATATTTATTGTCTGCCCTTCACAGCACAAATAGCGTCTGTTCTTTTTCCCACGAGAGGCCCAACTGGAAAGCATCTGTCAGTTCAAAGTGGCACGTGAGTCTCAAAACAAGCCCTGAGACTAACACAGACCGATACCTTCTGTATCTGCCTCGTGGATACTGCAAGGTCTGTACCAGACACTCAGTGGGTGCAGACTGAATGAACCTAGGACCGGCTGGAACACGTGTTAAATCCGTGTCATCAGCACTCGTCCCGTATACAAATGCGACGCTGTTTTCGAGGCGCTGCTAGTAATAAATACCAGACCGGAAACATGCTGCATCGGGCCACGTGCTTTAAGCAGGGTTTCAACCTTCTGCTCTGTTCTTGTTTGCAAGACCGAGATGCAGTTTCTCAACAAGCCCCAAATCATGTGAATCCTCACGTTTCTCACAATTCTCTTTCTTTCCTGTTTGTGTGTTTAAATGAAGGGACATGCTCATTACCACGTTCTTTACGGACAAGGAACCTTTTTCTTTTTGTCTGCTTTTAAGTGTCGCCCAGAGAGGAAGCGCAGCTTGTCAGACAGCGAGGAGGTGGCCTGGCCTTCCAGCCACCATTCACTCGTTCGGTGCACTTACTGGGTGTCTACAGAAGACGCTACTATTCCATCAGTGGAAACCTTGGGAACACTGAGAACTCCCCTCTCCTGGGAGGAGCTGCGAACCACATTAATTTGCTTTTTATAATTCGTTACTGCATTTTGGTGGCCTTGGGAGAAAATCTGAGAAGTTCACTGGTTACAGGGGAAATCAGAGGCCTTTCTTGTTTTCTTAATGATTTAATGCTTGAATTACCCTCTTTCTAGACTATTGGTTTGTATAATCTAAAAAAAAGGCCAGATGGACATATATTTAATTTATGACGTGGAAAGCAGTACTTTAGTGAAATGCAAGGTTGTGAAAGACGCTTACACTGTGAAACAATGCAAGAAATGTCAATGCAACAAATTGAGCAAACATGGTAGAGCACGTGACAGGCTTCCACTTGAACTTTCATGTGAGGCCAGTGAGAAGTGTGCAAGGTGGATTATATTTAGAGTGGGGATTTATTTTCATACTAACTTAAGGGAAAATATAGATTAAAAACCCTCCTTCCTTATGGCATATCATTTCATCTGCTAGATTGAAAACTTTTAAGATATAAATTATATCAATAGTTCTCCCATTTATCCATAATTTACCGTAGTACCTACCATACCATAGGCTTTAAAATAACTTACAAAGAAAGAAGTGAAGGAAGTAAGAAAACCGTGACAAAAGCAGCATTAAATAAAGCGCAATGGCCCGAGGGCTTCTGCCTCTGGGAAGGTCAAGTAGACGTCTCCCTCCTTCTCTCGAGAAGTAAAAGCCCTGAATGTTATAAATAAGACAAACATAAGAAGACTCTGGAAGGTGGAGGAAAGAAGGCAGACCAGCCAGGGACAGTGGGACTCCAGATCTGACACGGTAGCCAGTCCTTTGAGCTTTCGTTTTTTGGCCTCCTGTGTCTTTAGTGTTACACAAGCTGGCAGCCCAGAAATGCCAACGGGCACAAATGAAAAGAGGGCCAACGGAAGCCTGTTCTCTCTACTGGAAAGGGGGAGCTGGGGAGACAAAAGCCTTTCAGACGACAACTGCTCTACCACGGGACAACGCGCACCCCACCCGCCAGCCAAGGCAGAGCTGGGAGCCCTGACCTCCAGCCAGGCCAGGCTGCATAAGACCCAGCCCTCACCAAGGGGCATCCAAGAACCCCTAGTAGAGGCCGGAGCTGCCGTCTCCACTGCACGGCCAAGAGACCCCACGGAGCTGCAGGTGGGACCGCACGTGGAGCCCGGGTGTCCTGCTCCCCTGCCCCCAGGGACGAGGAAGCCCCCCACCCCCTGCCGAGGCCAAGCCCCAGGAAGCCAGCTGACACAGAAGACCCGGAGGCTCAGAACCAGAAGAGCTGCTGCGCAGCGGAACCCCGTACCTGCTCCTGAAATATTTTGGCCAGGGGGGCACAGTCCGTCAGCTTGATGAACCTCACCACGTCTGTCACCGACCACTCCAAGGGGTTGCTCTCCAGGACCAGCCTCTCCTCCTCCTCTTGCTTCACCGCCTGCAGAGGGAAGGGAAGCAGGAGGCTGTTTTCTCACTTCCCGGATGGCAGGACCCTCTCTGAACCCTGAGGGCTGGAGCCGGGCTTTCTGGACCACTCGCGGCCTCCTCACGAGGCACCTGGACAGGTGCAGAGGCGACCGGTATCCAGGGATGCTCTTAGCAACTCGTCTGGGTTATGACTTTGCTCCAAAGACTTGTGTATCTTTAGAAGTTAAAAAAAAAGGCACAGTGATGGCCGCTGTTGACCCCCAAGTTCAGGAGCTCTGGGGCTGAGTGCGGGATCTCTGGTCGAGGAGGAGACAGGGCAGGAGCCGGTGTAGGCGCGTGAGGCCGCTATGCCCCCAGTTACGTGTGTGACGCTGGTGCCAGCGACCTTCCAGCTGATCGTGTAACACGTGGGCTCAGGGGAGACCAGATACCCCGACTACACACTTTATAGCATCACAAGGTCTCCTGAGGAGGGAAAGCCTAGTGTTTAATGAGACCTTGAGGACTTATTCTGTCTGTTCTCCTGATCCCTGTGGTTTTAAAACCTTCCGGAAAAGGAGGTGCTATTACTTCTCCCAGAGCCCCATCCTGAGGTTCACCGTCCTGCTCCGTGGGATGTGGAATCACCAAGCTTTCTGCCCCTGATTTAGCAACACAGCCGGAGCAGCTGCTAGTGTTTAACTTAAACAGGGGTCCCCCAAGTGAGGTCCCGTGCTGCCCCACTGGGGACACCAGACGGGCCAGCTGAAGTGGCCTAAGCTTTACCTCCGCTGCTTCCTGGCTGGAGGCCGGGCCCCTGGGGGCCCCCTCGGCACTGGGGGTGGCCCGGGCCCTCCGGCCCCTCCGCGTCCTCTCCATGGGCGCCCGGCGCTCAGGCTCCGAGCCGCTTCTCAGGGTCACGGCCCTCCGGGGCCGGGTGGAGGGCACCTCGGCCGAGGATGTGTCCGTCTGGTCATCACGGAGCTCGGAGCCGGTCTCCTCACTCCCGGTGTCATCGTCCAGGGCGTCCGCATCCTCCTCTTCACTTTCCTAGGAGGACGGAAGATGCACTGAGGCAGTGGGGAAGGGGGCCTCCGGGAAGGCAGGGGAGGGGGCCTCGGGAAGGCGGGGGAGGGGGCCCGCAACTCCACCTCAGACCCTCTCCTGCCCAGGTGCCGGTACCACCCTCCCGCTGAGATGTGTCCAAGGAGGCCTCGGAAGATGGATCCCATGGTCCCACCCCGGGTCCCACCTGCAGCCCCTTCCCAGCCGAGACGCTGCAATGTTAAGTCTGCGTTCGACAACGAAGGAGGGGGTTCTGGCGGTTCACGATTCTCACCATTTAGCATCAAACTTCGACCTGGCCTTGGCTGTGAAGCCAGGGCGGCGCTTCCCGATCGAATGTGGGAAGCTTCCGAGCAGAACGTACCTCCCCGGAGCCTGCGGCAAAGCCCACGGCAGAGGACCTCCGTTTCTTCTGCACAAAAATGGATTTTCGTCGTTTCCTGCGTCTGGCCGGTTTAGGGTGTCCGCTGTCAGCACTGCTTTCTCCAATCGGGGGCTTAATGATCTTCTTCCTCTTCCCATAATAATAAGCTACAGGGAGAGAGATGATGAGATTACAAACTTCATTAAAAGGTTACACTCACGGGCATGCATGGATGGGGAGGATAGAGACAGGAGCAAGGCAGAGGTAGGAGAGAAGGAAAACTAAAGGGAGAGGGAGGGGGAAAGTGAGAGAGAGATCATTCCTTCATTTGAGACCATTGAAACTTCACATCCCGGGGCTTCCCTGGTGGGGCAGTGGTTGAGAGTCCGCCTGCCGATGTAGGGGACACGGGTTCGTGCCCCGGTCCGGGAAGATCCCACATGCTGCAGAGCGGCTGCGCCCGTGAGCCATGGCCGCTGAGCCTGCACGTCCGGAGCCCGTGCTCCGCAACAGGAGAGGCCACAACAGTGAGAGGCCTGCGTACCGCAAAAAAAAAACCCCAGAAACTTCACATCCCATTTACACCTCAGGAAACAGTTCTGAGAAAACAGCTCCACAGGGGGGAAACCTGTCCCCGGTGCCCTCGTGTTTACAAGCTGTTACGGACAGAACAGTGTCACCTGCCACCCGCACAACCCCTCGCAAATTCAAATGTAGAAGCCCTAACCCCCAATGTGACTGCACCTGGAGGTGATTACAGTTAATGAGGTCATAAGGGTGAGGCCCTGACCCAACAGGACCGATATCCTGACAAGATGAGGAAGAGACACCAGGGATGCACAGAGGGAGGACCCTGTGGGGACACAGCGAGGAGGCGGCCGACTGCAAGGCAAGGAGAGAGGCCCCAGGAGAAACCAGCCCTGCTGACGCCTCGATCTGGACTTGCAGCCTCCAAAACTGGGAGGAATGAATGTCTGTTGTTTAAGCCCCACAGTCTGTGGGACTTTGCTGTGGCGGCCCGAGCAGACTGAGACAGAAGGTGAGCCAAACAAGCTTAGAGTTATTTCAGGGGTTTCTCTCTGCTGCCCTTCCTTGCCCCCAATACTGCACACAGTGGTGGCAACCACGCCCACTGGAGATGCTCCGACAGCTGCCCCCGAGTCTGAAGCTTGAAGAATGAACAATAACAGTGAACACCTACTGGAGGGCCCTGGCCACGAAGGATTTCCCCATCTCTCGATCTGACCAAGACCAACTGGCAAACACACAGCCCAAATTAACGGGGCACCTTCTGTCTTTTCAAATAGTGTTCCTTCCCTACTACATAACTACACACTTTATTCTTTTCTCTCAGTGGAGACTTTCATTACGTCTGAATTCAATAACAGAGTTATACGTCTGTATTACCTCCTAGAGCAACAGTTAGAAAATTATTTACCAACTTTCAATAATGATTGCTATATTTTATCATTTGAATGTATAATCAACTAACTAAAACCTATTATGGGTCCAGTTTTCAATTGTGATCAACACTGAGATGCTTCCTCATTAGCCAAAGCCTCAACTGTTCCCTATGGAACTCCCATTATTCCAGAAAAGGACCAGATGCACCAAAGGAACCTTTATCTATGGCTGGAGGCATACAAAGGAAAATGCCAAATGCAGGGCTCCTGGATGACGGCGGCTGTTTCCCACCCTGCAGTGAAGCACGTGTCCACACATCCCCACACCACTGTACCTGAGAGGAAAGTCACTCAGCCTCCACACCTCAAACTCCTTATATGCAAAATGACCGACTAGTGTAGGTTTCTTTCAGGACTAAAGCTGTCTATTTCCAGTACCTTCCACTTGAATTTGGTCCGTAAAGACGGCACTTATAAAACTGTCAAGAAACGCCATGGGGTTCTTGGGTGTGAACAAACACTTATCCATTAGTGTCTGACACCTAGAGAGAACCACAAAGCAGCTCATCCTGGAGTGTGGTTGCAGCAGAGCTGGAGACATCCCCATCCCTTCCTTATTCTAGGAGAGAAACAAGTATCTACTAAGTAAACCTTAAAGAATTCTCCCGTAGCAATTCCTAGGAAAAACTATGCAAAAGGTGTTTAAACAAAAACAAACAAATAAACAAACAAACAAAAAAACAGCCCACCAACTACATGACTACATGGTCTGCGGGTAGGCCCACAGACCAACGTTCTTTTCGGATTTGCACTTACTGTATTTGGTTTTGGTGTGAATGGAGCAGTTCTCCGGGCAGTTTTCAGAAACCAGCACAGGACTGAACAAATTCGGACAGCATTCGAGCTTGGCACAAACACGGCGGCAGAAATCCGCTACTTGGTCAGATGTTCGGACGATCTTGGCCACGGCCCTGTATGTTTTGCCTCTATACCTAGAAACAAAGAAGAAAAAGTGATGGAGAGACCACACACTGACTCAGATCTATTCTGTACAGTGGATTCCAAAGCGGCCCATTCACTTTCTAAAAACAAAGCAGGTTGTGTGTGGTTTCTCTGTCATTTGTTTTCGTTGTTCCTTATGAGTTCACAAAAATATTTTTAAGAAATGCCCAGCGCCATGGGCAATGTATGTGGCGACGAGGCTAAAACAGGATTCCAGAATAAAGATTCCCAGTTGGCGTATTCTCACCGGGGTCTACGTAATTGAACACCCCTCCAGGATGCTTCTGGAATCTAGATAGTGTCACTCGTTGCTCATGACCTTTGAGAAATAAAACCTTTCTCCTCCCCAAGAAAAACCACATGAAGTCACCAACGAAAAACTAGAGACCAGATCTTCTGGAAAGCAGGTTGGATGGACTCCTGTTTTAAAAATAAGTACTACAGCCCTCACCCAAATGCCTATTTAATAATGATGTAAACCATGCTGGCTGAAAAGGTGAGCTCTTCGAAATAGTTTGAGTCACCTTTCAATACAATTTTTAAAACTATCATTGGTACAAAATAATGATAAATTTCTCAGTTGGCAACAGATCATATGTCTTTATTTACTTCACATCTCACTAAACTTAAGAGTCCACTGAAATGAGAATACATCAAAATAGCTGGGCCTGTTAAACTATGTCCTTGATGTGCACCCTAATTTTCAAGTTGAAATCCTGAACGATAGTTTATTTTCCAGGAACACTGCACGTAGTGGTAGCTCTGGCTGAGAGCACTTGTGTTAATTTTTGGAAAACTAAGCAAAATTGAGAGAGAAAGAACCACCAAGGAAGGCTGCTGACCTTGTCAGTTTCCTCATCAGCAGTGTCAACCTGCTCCTTTACACAGTTGTATGCAGATCTTCCTTGACTTCCGATGGGGGTTACATCCCAATAAATCCACCTTAAGTTGAAAATATCCTAAGTCGGAAATGCATGTAATGCACCCAGCCTAGCGAACATCAGAGCTTCGCCTGGTCTACCTTAAATGTGCTCAGGACACTCACATTAACCTATGGCTGGGAAAAAGGATCCAACACAAAGCTTATATCATAATAAAGTGTTGACTATCTCGTGTAATTTACTGAATAGAGGAAGTGAAAAACAGAATGGTTGTCTGGGTCCAGAACGGTTGTTAAGAGTACCTGCTGTCCCCCCTCGTGATTGCAGGGTTGACGGGGAGCACACTTTGAAACAGTACAGGAAGGCAGCACGATGGAGGGACCAGGAAGGACTGCCTCCCTGCCGTGAACGTGGGGACCCACTCAGAGTCTCAGAGTGCACACACAGACTGTTTTAAGAGGAAGATGTTTACGGTTCAACAGATGCAGAAGGCAGCTTTCTTGGAGTTTCCATTATCTGACTAAAGGCAGAAATTTCTGAGCAGTGAGGATCGCCATAAATACCCTCTTTGGGGGTCGCTTCTCATCCTAGGGATGAACCTACCATAAATCCCCTCTTGGAGGAATTTCATGGCCTTGAAGAAGACAGAAAGGCCACTCCTGCCTGCATAACAAACTATTCCAAACTTTCTTATCTCCCAGTTTTTCTCCTAAAAACCCACTTGTCTTTCCCAAAGAAACCTATTTGTTCTTCCCCAGAGGCCTTTTCTCCCCACTCCTTTCCCCCCCACTAGGTTAGGGATGACTTAGGTATAAGCTCCAAACCCTAACTGTCCCTTTGAGTTACACATCATAGAGCACTTCTGTGTGTACATCCATTGCACCAGGAAAGAAATGGTCTTTTTTTTTTTTTCCCTGTCTTTTGTCAGTTTAGTTTGCAGGCTCCCAGGTACTGAACCTAAGAGGGTAGATGAAGGGGTTTTCCCCCTGACATCCATAAGGAAGTGTGGGTAGCCTTCCAATAATTTCCTAGCAGCCAAAGTAGGGATTTATGTCCACGTGTGAGTGCATGTGGCAGGGTGGAGACAGACGGATGAAGATGGACAAACAAGAGTTCTGGGGAAAACGGTCTCTTCTCTTTCAGTTAAAGAGTTGAGAAAAATCAAAACGGATGTTGAGTCAAAAAGAAATACAAAGTGAAAACACCAACACTGATCCAAGCAGAATGACTTCAATTTGGCCTAAGTTCTATCATTCATCTTTCAAAATGACCCATGTCAGGACCTTTTTAAAAAATCTTGTGATGCAAGATTTACTTGTGACAGGACTACGATGACAGTGGAGAATAAGGCTCCTGTCTGTCAAGGTGAATTCACATCCTCAAATATTTAAGGAAGAATTACAAGGGGAAAAAAGATGATAACTGCAGAAATAAGGATGCGTGGCACACAGTGAGAAAAATCGCTCTTCTCATTAGCAATAAATAGTCAGAGATGGCCCCGACTTCCTTCAAAACAAAGCTTTTACTTGTAGATTCTTAATCTACAACTAGGGTCAGTGCAACACTAGTTTTCAGTCTTAAGGTACTCAACCTCAGAAATTTCTCTCTTCCTTCTTGATTCCTGTATTTCAAGTCATGGGAACTCTGTGTGATAAATGGGGTGGGCATTTATTTTATGAAAGACAACCTCTAATTCAGAACATCCTAAACTGGTCTGTGTGTGACCCAGAAACGCCACGCCCATAACCTGATGAATTTATTACACACCGAAATTCAGTCTTCTCTTCAGAAACGGGTTCACCCTCTTGCTTAACGTAACGTTTACAGCATACATTTTCACGAGAGCAAATTTCACAAATCTGAGCAAAGTAAAAATTAACACATGAACCAACAAAATCTTTCTTCAGTGAAAAGTCTCTCAGTTTGGGAATCCTTTTTCACATAAATCTCCTTGATAGTCAAATATTACATCTTACTGTTCATAAAGCATGGGCACGAATACATGCCCCCCAAAAGGTAAAATAAATGAAAACACACACAAAACTGTCATTGCTTATGAAAAAAGAAACCAAAATATCATTTCCATAGAGCTGAACGTGACTCACCTAAAAGTAAAGATTTGACTTTATCTCCTTGCTTCTGCCTAAGTGATCATGAAATCTAGTTCACTCAAAATTACATCAGGATATTTCCACTTTAAATATTCTGCATAACTGTAACAAAAGGAGACTGGGAAAATCTATTAAACCTCCGCCTGGCTTTTATAAAGGTTGTCACAAAAGCCATTCAAACAAGAGTCAACAATTTTTCCCCCTCAGGAAGATTCTATAACATGTTGGAAAACACATGTAAATGTCTCTAAAAGCATAGGACTGGATTTTTTTTTTTAATCCCCCTAAGGTATAGCCAGGTATAGCCTAAATTCCTCCTCCCGAAATTCTAAATAATGTAGGTCAATTTAGTAACTTCAATCCATCGGAAAGAAACAATGTTCTCTTCCAGAGCTGCTGAAGTGAACTACACTAGCATCCCCTTTTCCTTTAGCACAAGCTATTCCTGGTTCTGCCTTTCAGTCCATGTTGAAGACTCATTATATGATAGGCTTCTTATACACTGTTCAAACATTTCAATAATTTGTTCTAGCATAAAAGGTATGGTTGTTGGGTAAATAGGCAAAATCACTGGGGGACAACTGTAGATGACAGTGTTCGTTTTTCGTCTATTTACAGATCAACCCTTGTCAATGTCACCCCTATCCTCTCAACTAAATGGGTCTTTTCAGAAGAGGAAAAAACCAATCAGAACTCCCAGATGCTAAGTGACAGCGTTCCCAAAGCTCTACAGAGAAGAATCTCATGCCCTTTCTTACTGAGAACACTCTCTGTGGTTTTATAACTCAAGGACCACAACCAAGACAACCGAATGCCTTAAACGCAGGTCTCCGCCCTCGCTGAGTTAATTTATTCACGAAAGAAAGCATCTTAGCCTTTCAGCAAAATGGGAAGAAGTCAACTCTCTCTCCTCCCTTTTGCACCAATGAAAACATCAAAGTTATCAAGATCTAAAACGTTGTCGTTTTACATCAGAAGGAAAGAGGTGACTCAGCGTGTAGTATTATAAGGGATATTCCCGCTGACTGTAAATCTGTCATTGTTAGCAGCTGCTTTAAGATGCTACTGTGATCCAGACACTTGAAATCCAGTTCAGACACACATTTTCTCATTATAAGTTGCTGTGTAAGATTCTGCTAAGGAACGCGCTGTCATGTTTGATATAATAGGTAATAACGTTGCCTTTACGATACAGTAGGGCTGGGTCGTGCTGTGTCTGTTTTGATTGTATCAGGCTGGTTTCATAAAAGCTCTGATCAACTTGGCAATGGGAAAATGAGTGACAACAGTGCAAAATGAACTCTCCCTGTCACCCTGGGAATCCGGAATGAGTTTCTGGCTAGCTTAGGGAGCAGGGGAGATTTTAATGGAATTTAAGGTCGTTGTACTTTTACTATTTCTATATCCTTGGGTGTATTTTGGATGTACTGAATTTTACAGAAAAATTTTAAAACAAGACGTAAGAAGGGTTTCTCTCTATAAATACTTGCCCGGGTTTCCTGCCACCGCTACCAGTATGAATCGACATTGTAACGAAGTATTCTACTGTGTCTGATAATCTCCAGCTTATATAAAGTAGAAAAATACAGAATGTTAGATAGGAAAAATAACATGTTTTATTTTTTTCTGGGCTACAGGTGAAGCTCAATTAAATATTTCTTGGGAAGGAAGGGAAGGGTGAGGTATGGTGTCACCCTTCATTGACACGACACCTTCCAACAAACCAAAACTTTCCTTATTTACATGCATTCCCTTTAACTTTTGTGGTTTAGTGGAGTATCATTAGACCATACATGACTTTCGTTGAATCTAAAATTATAGAGATGCTCAAAAAAGACACAGGAAAGGCTGAGTGGATAACTAACCATGAATGCGAGTAACTGTGAATTTCTCCACGTCTGTACTCAGTTCTGGTGTAAGTTAGCCATGGAGGAAAATACCACTGGTCATATAAGTTATTTAATATTCCTTAATTTTCACTACAAATAGGACAGGCACTTTCCCTAAAGGAGGGCTTAGGTATGCTCTAGCCATTGAAAAGTAGTTCACTGTTTAAACAGCACCATTTTCCAAATGTTACAGCTAAGTGATACCTTTTGACACCATTATACAGGAAGTGGACCGATGAAGATCTGTTCCATTTGAAAAGAATTAAGTGGATATTAAAAGCCCTCTCAAACCACCAAAACTATTATTAAACATAAAGTTATCTTGAAACATGGGTCTTTTTCTATCTGTCTCCTAAACAACTGAGTTCTCGCAAAGCAGGCCAGGGGGTGTTCCCAATTTCAGAGTTCAAGAAACTTAAAGCAAAGCAAACATTACCTTTCCAATTAGCCTGTTTCCAAATAAAATAAGTGACCAACTACATGTCTAGCCACAGCCTATTAACCAAAACCAAAGAGAGGTATTGGTTCTTCCTATTTTTTAAAACTGTCAAGTCGCAGAGTGAGGAACATTGTATCTGGCATAAACTCTACAGTACCAGATATTAAGATCTGTTAATGAAAAACGTATAATAATGATAAGAGGAATCCTCTCTTTATATAAATGTTTCCCTCTGGATCAAATAACCCATCAGTACATTTTTATTCTGAATATTTAACACAATAAACTCTGTGTGTGGTGCACAGAACTGCAGAACAACAAGCCTTCTGTTGGTTTCCACTTCTCTGGGCCATGTGAAAAAGAGGAAGGACAAGTTTCAAAGTGGCAGGCAAAGAATGCTGAGAACCCTGGTTTTCCAGAATTGAAAACACTTACTTGGCCTTCAGTGTCTCCTCCTGAAAATTCCAGTGTGGGTCTTCCACCAGCTGTAATTCCCGTAATACCCTTCCAGGTTTGTAAGCTGCATTGATAATCATGCTAAGAACCTGTTGGGAAAAAGGAATCGCCGTGAACGTCCACTGCATCCATTTCTGCTAAAACGAGAATGTTTTAGAAACCGCTCCGCTGATACTTCAGAGCTGTCTGCCCTGCACCTCCCGTCAGCAATGGGCTGCGATGGAGCCAGAGAGAATGTTTTGCAGCTTGGCACTGACGTGCTCGCCATCAAGGGGATAGAAAGGGCGTGAAATCCGACGCCTCTGCCTGGGAGAGTGTGAACCGCTGGCCAGAGGGGATGGCTGGCTCTCACTAATGTTCCTGGTTGCGGAAAAACTGAACCATTTTCTCCAAAGAGCCACGGATCATCCTTCAACTGGATTCCTCGTCAGTAGTATCGGTTACTAAGAATTCCATTTTATCCTTAAAAATACGTTTCAAACGGAATCACTAAGATGGAGATGGGAGGTTTGTTCCAACGCTTCTGGATAAGCTTCAGATACTTGTACGGAGGGCTAAGAAATTACTTGAAACTCACCTGACGCTGACCCAATTTATGGACATCTAACATTAGGACATTTCTCAGAGACGTGAGTGTTTCAAAAGGAAGTCTGAGCGTCTAAACACCATCTGACAGCTTCCTCAAGCCACCCCTTCACTCCCAAGTCCCAAGTGCGAGAAAATGAACACGTGGTCAGAACCACTGCAACAGTCCCAGAGGGACCAGACATCTCCCTTCTAAAGCCTCAACTTCACGCTCTGAGGCACTCGTTTCCCATAAGCAAATCCTCATTAGCAATGAACATTCATGAGTTCTGGCATGCTCGTGAGCTGCTGTTATTTGGATAGCTCAAAAAACTGTGAAGATGCAATGCAGCACATAAAGGAACACTGAGACCTCGGGGGCTTCATTCCATGAAACGCCCATTCGCTGAGGATCTGCCCTGTGTCAAGCCCTGGAGCATACAGACAGCACACAGTACCCGCCGTTCCTGAAGCCCCTCCCCGTCCAGAAGAGGAACGAGCCAGGCACTGAGTTCACGTGCCATGTTTCGGAGCAAAACCCCACTGAGAGAGTGAGAAAAATTCCCTATTGAGTTGGAAGGACACTGGCTATATTGCTGAAGCGCCTACTATTTTGTGAAGGAGACCAGCACAGTGTTAACGGGAAGAAAGAAGATAAAAAGTATGCTGCAGAAATTTTCAAGTCCCAGTTTTCATGTACCCGGTGTGTTCTGGAATGTAATTGGTGTGGTCTGCACCCTGATTTAATTGAGAGAAACAAAGCCTTCTCATAACTGAGGATTTGATCTTGAAATACTCTATCCTCTGCAGTCAGCATGGCAACTGTCTTTTTCTTGCCTGGGTGGCATTTTGCTATGTTCCCAGGTCCCTGTAGAGCCCCATCCAGAGAACGTGTTCCAGCCAAGACGCTAAAAGGCCAGGACACAGCAATACAAGCAGTTAGTTCTATTGTGTTTGTTTTCTCTATTAGAATAATCATCTGATTTTATTATTTACTGTCAGTACAATTTACAGAAACCGAGTTTAAAAATAAATCCATTTGAAACTGGCTGAAATCACGCACCCAGTGTTTATCAACAGACAATAAACTTTCAACTGAATCTTTTCATTGTGTTTCGCTGAGAAAGCCCCAGAGCTACATCTTATTTGCTGCATAGAGAAATGCATTTTGTGACTGTGAAAAGAAAATGCCTTCCAGAGTTCAATTCAGAGTGGAAACAGGCGGCAATTAAATCGTAAAAGGCATGTGATATTGAATAATTTTCCCCTGGCTTTTCCCAATGTCACATCATTTGTCTCTAAATTCAACAAGCTCTCTATAAAACTTTGGAATTGTGATCTGAATAATTTATGTACCTGACATCTTAGTGTATTATAGTTACTCCATGAAAATAACTAAGTTGACAGCTGTTATTACGACCCAAGTTAGACTGAATTACTGTACCTTGCAAAACATCAGAATTCAAGTTATTACACTCTTGATCACAAGGGGTAGCTCAGACCCTGCCCCCAATTAACTAACAGGATGTTAGCTGTGAAGCTGATGAACACTCTTCCCAATAAACTGACATTAAGATTGCTCTGAGTATCTCAAGGAGGAAATTAGCGCTAGAGCAATGCCTCACTGGATTTCCTAGGTTTCATGAAACGTTTATTGGGAACACCCTTCTACACAGAAGTCCCCACAGTATATTATAACAGAGGAGCAATAGCCTTTGTAAAGTTGGACAGATATGGGATGGGATCCCAGGTCCATCCCTTAGAAGCTAATCAAGCTTAGGCAAGATGCTTGATTGACTTTCCTCATCTGTATAATGGGGGCGCTGCCATTTACCTGGTTCACAATGAAGGGGGTCAGAACTTGTCACCTCAAAATATGCCACTTTGGCATAGGATTAATTTTTCCCTGACACAACTGAGAAACAGTAGACACTGCAGGAACTCTCTGCCCTCCCCCTTTCTGCCTAAAACACTGTGAAAGTGTCCCCCTCCCCGCTCTTGGACCGGGAGGAAAACAACCCTTGTCACTGGAGAAACAAAGATGGCCCAGAGATGACTCTGCACAAACAAATCTTACTAGGTAAAAAAACCCCTTATCTTCCATTAGATTCCCGCATATACTTAACAGTCCTCGGAGCCCAGACCCCTTTCCCTTTGTCTGATCACCTCTCCACAATGTACTGTCTTTTATTAAAATGGTATGTAAAAATCTCAAGCCTAATGGCTTCTTTGGTTTTTAATTTCTTGCAGCCCTTTTCTCCTGTTAATCTGTCTTTTGTCAGTTTAATTTACAGGCCCTACCTACTGAACCTAAGAGGGTAGAAGAAAAGATTTTCTCCCCTGTAATAAGGATGTTGTGAGAAATAAAGGAGGTAACAGCTCGGCATATAAAAAATGTTTAAGGTAGCCCTCTTCTTGATATCCAAGCAGTCCTCATCCACCCACAAAACAAACTCTCCCTGAGCCTTCATCTCTCTGTTCTCATTGGCCTGTATTTATGTTTCAGTCAAGCACCTTCGCAAAATAACTCTCCTTAGAAGCTCCTGACTTTCTTGCTACTGCCTCTTCGCCAGAACCCAACTTCTCAAAAAAAAAAAAAAAAAAGTCTATACTTTTAAATTCTTCATCTCCAATTCTCAACCCACCCAAATCTGGCTTCTTCTCCAAGCAGTACACAAAACTGAAGGGCACCGATGACCTAATTCTCAAATCCAAATTGCGCTCCCATCTCTCTGAACCTCCGAGGACTCCGACAGTGCATTCCACGGCCCCGTCCTGCTGCGCCTCTTGTTCTCCTACCTCTGCTCCATCAGGCGCAAAAGTTTGCTCAGAAAACGGTGAGTGAGTCAGTTACAGGAGAAGAGAGAAGGGTCCTCAGAGGGAGGAAGAGACAAATAGAACAGAGCGTAGGTGGTGTCGGCAGGGGAAGAGGCAAATAGCGCCAAGCGTCTGGTACCCGGGAGCCCCTCAGTGAATGCGTGTCTCCTTCTCTTGCCCCTGCCCTTTCAGGTACAAGGTCAGCACTCAAAGGATTCCGTAAATCGATGGGATGTTTTTCTGTTCACTTCGTGAAATCACGGAATTCCATGATTTCCTTCCACATGCACTATCATGAAAACTTCTCCCCGAACACCGAAAGTAACTAAGATCGTTTCCAACCTCAACTATATCCTATGATTAAAGTTATAACGATGTTGAAAGTGCAGGAAACCACTTAATAGGAAAATTAGTTCTCTGAGTGTTAAGATTAGAAAACACTTCAGAACGCAAATACAAGCTCCCACAGCTCAGGCTGGGCTAACTTAATGGAAAGAAGACAGGCTCCTGACCTCAAAGGTCTGTCATCTGTTGAATTCTAGTGGCCAGGGCGGGAGATGTCTCTTCAGGGCAAACATTTAGAGAGAGACTGGCCCACAGGGAAACAGGAAGGAGGATATTCTCTCTCTGGCGAAGTCAGAAGAAGAATCTGCATGCAAAGGAGCCCCCCTCAACATGTTCACTGTTACAGCAGACCTTTCTGCTCTGCAGTCTCTCCAAGAGCCACAGTTACAATAATTAGCTTTTTATAGAAATTGGGACCACCAAAGGCCCTCACGGGCCTCAAAGATGATTTCTTTCAATTTCAAAATCAGGTGAAATGGAGATAATTTTATGAATGGGTTTTTTAAAATAATAAAATGATAAAAAAATTCTCTTGCCTAACCAGCCATTTCTCCATCGGTAGGGCTTCGCCAGGTGGATGGGATACATAAAGTGCGAGAGGACCAAAATGAGACAAGACTCTGATGTGAGCACCTGGGCTGTCGATAAAATGAGAGGCCCGGCGAGTTGCAGAGCAGACAGACAAGCAGAGTTTTATTTTTGTAACGAGATTTAAATGGAGAATATTAATTAAAACACGTCTCCAAACCCAAAGAAGGAGTTTGGGTTTCAAACGAACTGTAGCAGCTGTGCTTCTTTTCCCAGAGTGAAGTCACATTTATCCTACACCCCCCAGAGGTCCACAGTGTTATCAATGGAGTACGTAGCACTTCTTAAACGCTCACAAAAGTAAACGCCACCAAAAACCGAAAAGAAAGGAAGATGTTCTCGTAAGAGCAAAGAGGAAGCAGCAGGGTCTTTCCTTCTCTGCAGCGCAAACGTAACCTTCTAAGAAGTCAGAGGAAAGCACGAAACAAGCTTGGAAAAGAAAACAAGACTTTTCCAAGTTATTTACCCTTAAACGTAGGTGTTTTCATTCAGTCTCCTGAATCACTGACTGCTCTGGGCACGTCCCCAGAATTAATGCAACTGCTGCATCTGATATACCCCCAAAATATTACCTAATATCACTATGCTCATCTCTCCTTTGGTTATTAGTTACAAAAATTGTAATAAGAACAGTAATAATCTGATGTGCTTTCCCAGGTGGACTCTATTGCTTGGGCTGAAACTGCCCTCTACCTTCGTTTCGATTCTTAACGGAAGGCTCACCTCCCCTGGACAACCCACCACCCGGAGAGCAGGTCCTTCCCCCCGCCCCAGGCTCAAAGGCAAGGTCGGGGAGCCCAGTGCTTCCCTGGTAGGCAGCCCCCTTCCCCCGGCACCAAAGTACTCCCTACTTTATCACTTCAATTTGATTAAAAGACCACTCTCCGAAGAAGCCTATATTTTCAGGAATTATCCACTTCCCCCTGGAAGACGAACAGGAGAATCCCATCATACCCTGTACCTTCCTTCAGCTTGGTCACCAGAAACGCAACACTCTTAGAACTTTCCTTCTGCCCAGAATCCCACTCCCATACGGCTCTGCGCTTCCCCCTTGTCTGCCCCAACCTCAAGCTCCTCACAGCTTCCCAAACCCACCCACGATGCCCTCTGAGCTCATGATCCGTCAGCAGCAAAATGCCCTTAAACTCTAGACTATTTTCCAGAGTATTCTTTTCCACCTGTGGTTTTCCCTTCTGCTATGGACTGAGTATGTCCCGCCAAATTGCTACGTTGAAGCGCTACCCTCCCCCATGTGATGGTACTGGGGGTGGGGCTTTGGGTGGTTACGTTTAGATGAGGTCCTGAGGATGGATCCTCCATGACGGGGTGCCCTTGTGAGCAGAGACCAGAGAGCTTGCCCTCCCTCTCAGATGCGGGGACACAGCAAGAAGGCAGCTGTGTGCAAACCTTAGGAAGGGAGCCTCACCAGCCTGCCCTCCTGATGAGAAATCAGGGACTACATTTTGTTTGTTGCTTTATTCATAGTAGCTAGAACCATGCCTGGCAATAGGAGGCGCTCGATCAAGACTTTTTTGGAATTTGTTCAATGAATTTCAAGATGGGCACTGATACTGGATCAAATTATTCTGTACATCTAAAACTTAATGATTGATTCACTCCAAGAATTTATCTGGTACCATATGTTCTATGTCAACGGAGGCCCAGGAGGTAGCATTTGCCACTGATTTCCTTGTTACAGAATCCTACCCTACAGTACAATAAGAAATTTCAGCAAAAGTATCTCATCATCTTTACAGGCAAATCATAAAACCTTCACAACAAAAAAAAACTTTGTACTTTTTTTGCCAACCTTCTGGACACTGTCAAGCTAATTCCTGAATCATACATTATGTACGTGCTATAGTTTATACCACCCACAGGCTTGGTACACTGTTCTCAATGGGTTCATGTTCAGCATAAGTTTAAAACAACAGCAACAAGAACACCGGAGAACACTGTCCAGAGGCACGTCTGCATCTCTGATTTTGTTGACTGACTTAACTGGATGTCACTTAGGCAAGACTCTTCCTCTTCCCAGTATAACCTGAAATGCCTAAGTCCTCCCCCGTGAGGCTCTGCAGCGGGGACTGTCAACTCACCTGGGGGGCACATCTCCTGCTCACCTTGACTCCCCAGCTTCCGGCACAGCGCCCACCAGCACACGCTTATGACTCAGGAATTGCTTAGGAACCGACTAAATGGATGAATGGGATGGACGGATGGATGATGTTTCATTCTCTGCTGGCTTCCCAGAGCTGGAGTGTATCTGATGTGACCACGCACAGTAATAGCTGCTGAGTGTCAGATAACTGAATGAAAGACCCTGGGAAGGTGCGGACGGACAAAAAACAATATGCATACACCCAGCAGTCCCCACACCACTGACCTCTGCACTTTCTGAGGCTAAAGAGCTATTCAGACCACAGAAGCAGATTGAGGGAGAGAAAAATCTTACTCAATAAAGGTGAACGTGCCTGGCTCCTGTGTGCCCTGGTGGCAACCCGATTAGTTACCCCAAACTCTGGCATCATCAAACCAGTACTCAGGGCTCTTAGTCATTTCTGCAGTCACTGTTTGCAAAGTTACACTAATCACAACCTACTCTCTTAAAAACCCAAGAAGGCTCAATGGGTCATGTCTATACCTTTGCATCCCTGGACCAGATTGTGATGAAGAGTACCAGAGTGACTCTTTTAGGTACACTAGATATAGATAGATAGATAACGATTAATAGATAGAAAGATGAAAGATGATGGAGAGATGAATGGATGAATATGATACATAGAGATAAATGATAGAAAGATAGATATAGACAGATGGTGGATGGATGGGTAGGTGGGTAGGTGGGTGGAGTGAGGGGAGGATAGTGTAGGGTGGATACGTGCATATGTGTGTCTCTGTATTTTACGAATCAGGAACAACTTTCCCCCTTTGGTGGAGCTGAAGCTGTGTCTAGCCTCACTTATTTTATCTTATCCATCTAGCCCATCGTATTCAGACTGGTCCCTCAGTGTCAGGGTGAATCAGAGGTCCCAAGCCTGGCGATCTCCACTAAGTGGGGCAGACAGTTGTGCTAGAGGGAAAGAAGCAACCAGGGAGGCTCATGGATCCAGAAAGTTTCCTGAGTGTCCAGGACCCGTGTTGCTTTCTCCTAAGTTCCACATCAGAAAGAAAAGGCAATAAAAATCCAGTGCCATATTTTTGCTTTTCCACAGAAAAGGCACAACCTGTCGATTTTCCCTCTATAAATGTTCATTTCTTAAACGGCTGAAACCCTGCTGCCCAAAGGCAGCAAGTGAAACACAGGTCACCCCTGCTGCTGAGGAGCAATTCTGTTAACACCTGTAGCTTCACGCATCGGAAGGTGATGTGGAAAATGGGAAAAAGGACTCCTATCGACTCCCCACCGAAAATGATACATTTCTCTTTTTTGCTAAAAACAGAGGTTACACACCGCAAATAATTTAAACCAAATAATGTTTAAGAAAAACCCTGGGCTCCTCCCAAATCTCTGTAAGGCACGTGGGATTTTATCCTGGCAGGCTGCCTTCAAACCTATGGCCTTCAGAGTTGCTATGAAAACACAGACTCCCATTCTTCCTGAGTGGGCGTTTTCAGAGCCCTTTCTGCCAGTAGGACCCGGTCGGTGTTCTCCCATCTCATTGTGCGTCTGCATTAGAAGCTGAACTTCCATCGCAGTACACATGGACAGGAGTGAATACATCAGATGCCCCCCACCACCTTTTCCTCCTGTGCTCACCAGCTCTCTCTCTCTCACACACCGACACAGGCACACAACGCCTGCCTTACTGCACTGTAGACAAAGTCAATACCGCAGACCTGGCCACTCACGAGCTTGCATATAAAGCATGAAGCAGAAGTTCTTTGAATGCCTCTGCGAATGGACGACAAGACTCCATCCCACGATGCTGATGATCTCAGAGGTGTGGGGCGCTTGGGATGCAAAACCTCTCAAGTTCACCGAGGGCCCCCAGGGACCTGCAGTTTATTTGACTTGGGGAGACCCTGGCGTTACTGGGGCAGGAGTGCATGGGAAAGTACTGGGGATAGAAAAGGACAGTCCTGGCTGGCGACGACCATCCTGATCTTGCGAGTTTCATTTATGACAAACACCATCACTTCCTGTCTGTCGTCACAGGGCCCACTCTCCCTGTGACTGCACCCGGGGGTCCCACAAAACGCCCCGGGGACCTGAAGGGCTGTGGATGGGCTCGACCTGCCCCCTCCCCTCCAGGCTACTCGCTGGGAGCCCCTTGTTCGAGGTGACGGGACCTGACTGGGCTCCTGATCTTAGAGGTTGCCTGCGCCCCCTCCACCGCCCTCCTTCTGGAATCGAGGTCCCTACGTCCTCAACCCTACTCAAGCTCAGGACGCTCACTGCCCAGAAAGTGAACAGGCGTTCATCCTCCCGTTTGCCAGAAACTTCCTCCCCTCTGGTCCACCACCCTCTCAGCACTCAGGACCCCTCAGGACCCCTCTCCAAAGGCCGGCTCCACACCCATGCCCACAGACCTCGTGTATTTCTCCAAGAACCAGACAGAGGGAAAACAGCCATCACTCTACATCTTCCAAAGACAGAAAAACGTTTAACTACTAACACCCCTGATGGCCTGAAGAAGCGAACGTGCTCTGTCTTTGCTCTAATGCTCTCATTCTCTGTAAGTGAAATGCAATTGGAAACCATGCCCAGGTCCTGGGCTGAAGCAGGAGTATTAGCATGAACACTGGCTTGGTGGGACTTACATTTTTCTTGCACTCACGGAACTGAAGTGCTTGCTTTCTTCCTTTCTTTCTTTCCTGCCTCATGCATTTTCTGAACATCAGCAAAAAACTAGTTCCTGTCATCAGAAAACCGCTCTGGTCTAGCTTTTTTTTTTTTTTTTTGGTTGCGGAGCACAGGCTCCGGACACGCAGGCTCAGCGGCCATGGCTCACGGGCCCAGCCGCTCGCGCATGTGGGATCCTCCCGGACCGGGGCATGAACCCGTGTCCCCTGCATCGGCAGGTGGACTCTCAACCACTGCGCCACCAGGGAGGTCCCTCTGGCCTAGCTTTTAAACTTGATTGCTGGGACCTATCAGAGGATTGATCAGGGCTAACTACTGCTGAATTCTAAAAAAATTATGTAGTAAACTAGCCAAGCCCCAAAGAGAGACTGACCCTAAGGCCACTGTGTCTGTTAACAGGGTCCGCAGGTGGCCAAGGACCTCACTGGAACCACTGGGACGTGGGTGTGAAACGGTCTTGTGGGGACTTTACACAAGCGCATCCATTCACCAGGTTTTTGTGAGCTTCCCTGTCCTATTCTGATCACTGGCAACAAAACCAGGCACAAATTCAGGCAGGTGATACAGTCATGGCAAGGTTGCCCTCAAGGGCTGAAAGCACTGGGGTAACTCAAGAGAGTCCATTAGGTCTAGGGGCTATATTTTATACAGCGACAGATATCCCTACATGTAACCTGGGCTTGGTTTCTTCTTAGACCAAATCTACCATCTGCGGGACCTGTGGTCTGTGCCGACTTAAATGCACAGTGAGCGCTCACTTGTCTAGGGGTAGTGTTCCAGCAGCCTCCACTCTCCGAGGCAGCGGCCCTGGCACTAAGAAGGGCCTCTGGGCATCGAGCTTGCTGAGCTGACTCCTGGGAAGATCTCACTGGGCCTTCCTTAACCTTCCCTACCTGGAAATAACCTCTGCTGCAGCTGAACACCCTCAACGGTTCTATTCAAGGGCTCTATGGCGAGTAGGCGCTCAATAAATAAAGTTTAGTCGATGGATAGAAGTTGACTTAAATTTGTTAGCTGATTTCCCAGCCCGAGGGAGTAAAGGCAGCAAACCTAAAAGGAACTGGGAACATCAGAGGCTGACCCAGTGAGTAGCGTGGCGAGAAATGGCACCAAGAAGAGAGAACGGTCAGGCAGATGCAGAACTCAGTGTGTGTTCACCCGCGTGCGTTCACTGGGTATCTGCGACGTGCTCGGCGTTGTATTCTAACAGCATGATACAAAGGACAGACGTTAATAATGGGGGGGTCCTGAGTCATTTAGAAATTAATTATATTTGCCATCCTTGAAGCAAACTTTGGGTTAACCGTTAATCATTTTGGATCGTTGGATATTTTGATTTCTGTACTTATCGGTTCCCAGAAAGAATACGAGTGATCCAGAGTTCACTGCGCTAACTGAGCAAATTCTCTCTCTCAGTGTGCGTGTTAGGGATGTGTAAATAGAATTGCTGATACCTTCCCCTTTCATCCTACAGCAACAAAAGAGGTGACAACAGATAAAGAGTTCTACCTTGGTAATTCAGTCTTATATCTGGGGCTGGAAGGTGAGTTTAAAAGAAGTGACCCGGGCTTCCCTGGTAGCGCAGTGGTTGAGAGTCCGCCTGCCGATGCAGAGGACGCGGGTTCCTGCCCCGGTCCGGGAAGATCCCACATGCCGCGGAGCGGCTGGGCCCGTGAGCCATGGCCGCTGAGCCTGCACGTCCAGAGCCTGTGCTCCGCAACGGGAGATGCCACAACAGTGAGAGGTCCGCGTATGGCAAAAAAAAAAAAAAAAGAAGTGACCCTACGTGGGATAGGGAGAGTGGGAGGGAGGGAGGGAGACGCAAGAGGGAAGAGATATGGGGACATATGTATACATATAACTGATTCACTTTGTTATAAAGCAGAAACTAACACATCATTGTAAAGCAATTATACTCCAATAAAGATGTTTAAAAAAAAAAAGAAAAAAGAAGTGACCCTTATTTATGTGGGGTTTTCGTGTTCTTTACAAAGGACGACGTCTCTGGGCTCACCCTGCAGGGGAGGGTTCCTCGTCGCCTGCCTACCCTGTAAACAGTCAGATGGAAAGAATAAATATTATGGGCCACGCTGGGGCCGTACACCATGGCTTGGCTGCTGGCTGGAGCTCACTCCCCAGCATCCCCGACGGCCTTCGAGAGGGGCTGCCCCACCCCCTCCTCGGCCACCATCTCCCTTTAACTTCTCATCAGTGGGATCCACTCGCCACTCAGGCTGGGCGCCCGCCTTGCACTGTTTGATTTCAGAACGTAAAGCATGAAGGTGACAGATCTCAAGAAAAGCAAGTCTAAATAAGGACACAGGCAAAGCGCCCAGGACGGGGTCCTGGCCCGCAGGAGACTCTGGATTCGAATCTCTGCACTTTCCACGCCTGTCCCTACGGTCGTCATATTTCAGGCGCTGCAAGCGTTCCTTCCTGTTTTCCTTCCCGTGATCCCACCAATGCTCCAGGCTTCCCGGATGCTTTTCCGTCCCCTGGAGCAGGCTGCCGCCTTTCCCCACCCCACAGGCCGTGCAGGAAGTCCCCGAGATCTCCAAACCCCTGAGCCCACCCTGAGATACTGACTGCCCTGAAGATGCTACTGGCTTGTCCGTCCCTCCCACGACTGAGAGCTCAGGACGGGCAGGAAGCACCTGCTATGCCTCTTCTACGTCAAATTTGCCTGAGCAAATAACAACAGCAGTAGCCTGGTCCCTTTCTTACAGGGTTGCTTCTCAACTGTAACCCCAATTTTTTCTCTAAGACAGATTTTTTTCTGAAATATGAGAAAGTCTTTAACTGCGAATACTGTTGATGGCCTGAAAAGGTAAACGCATTCTGGCTTTGCTGCAATGATCTCATCCTCTTTGGGCGAAATGAAATGTGAAATCTCACAGGGGCTCTCGCAAGGCGGGAACTGCACGGGCGCGGTGTCACTTGGAGGCTCCAGTCACCCACAGCTTCAGCCCCATATCCCTCAGGATGCCAGGGAAGCCGTTCCCAGGCAGACCCTCTCCTCCATCCTGCCTCCTGCTGAGGCAGAAGGCCAGCCAGATTTCTCATTTTCTCTTTTCAAAACATAACATACTCTTTTTTTCTTTTTTTTTTTTTTCATTTATTTATTTTTCTGTACGCGGGCCTCTCACTGTCGTGGCCTCTCCCATTGCGGAGCACAGGCTCCGGACGCACAGGCTCAGCGGCCATGGCTCACGGGCCCAGCCGCTCCGCGGCATGTGGGATCTTCCCGGACCGGGGCACGAACCCGTGTCCCCTGCATCGGCAGGCGGACTCTCAACCACTGCGCCAGCAGGGAAGCCCCAACATACTCTTTTATATCAGTGAATTTTACACCTATACGTAAGGACCAATGCTATCCTCCAGCCACACGTGACCACCCTGAACTCCACCGGTGCAGCCCTATCTGTGCTGTGCACTCAAGGCGCCATCACTTTGCCTCCTTCAGATCAAGTGTCACATCCAGAGATCCGTCACATCCCCCCCTGCGCCCAGACCACACGCTCTGGTCTCCACCGAGCCTTCACCCGACTGTATGTCTCACTTAGAATTATGTCATCTCCCCAAGAGGACCGTGAAACCCAAATGGGCAGAGGGCAGGGGGTGTTCATTTCTTGACCTGGTACTTGATGCCGTGCCTGGCTCCCAGAAGTTGCCGAACACACATTTGTTCAATGGATAAATGGACGGATAAATGGATAACTGGATCGTTGTGCCCAGGGAATTAAAACACGCTCATCATGGTATAGTTTGATGTTTCGGGGCTGCTTTTTTGTCACAACAAACAGGAATGTACCTACACAAAGGCTCAAAATAGGCCATCTTTTTAAACAAAAAAGCGATGATTCACAAAAGACTTTACTCAAATGTAGAGCAGGGAAGGCGCATCCCTCCCACTAGACAGGGAGCGTTTCCGGGGCAGGAACGCCATTTCTATCTTTGTACCACCAGCCTCCAGCTCGCAGGATTGAGAGGAAAGAGGTGCATGTCATGGTACATGTTGCCTGAATGGACTCAAATTCCTATGACCCCCTTCTTCAGGGATTGTGCCCACGTGGCCACCACCCCGTGAAAACCAGTCCCCCGTGGCTGTGCTTTACCTCTTTAAGGACCAGCACACATTTGCCTGGTCCCACCGACTGAGGCAGCTCTGCGATCCTCCCCTTGTTGAGGTAGGGGCCCGAGAAACACCTGTGGTTGATGAAAAGCTGAGGACAGCAGTACTTCCCGTTGACGGTACCTGCAGGGAAGAGAAACACAGCTGATGCTTTCGGACCGGAGAAACCTGCTTAACTCACTGCGTTGGCAAAACTACCCAGAGGTGCACTGTGTCTTCATATCAGAACGTTTTACATCCACAGTAATATCTTAGGAATCCTGATTATTTTTTCTACCATATAAATGAACCTTCTGTTTATTATGCAGGATTCAAAACACACACACAAAACACAGAAAATAAGACAATGACAATTAAGGTATCCTCCAACGTAGCTTAAAGAGAAAAACACCAGTTACACAGCTAAGTTCCCCTAACCTACCTCAGGAAATCCCGCACCCAACCCCCCAGAAAGAACCCGCTACCCTGAAGCTGGCATTTACCATTCCCACGAGAGTCTAGAAACTTTACCACACAACATATATGTGTATCCACAAGCAATTCAGGATACTTAGGTTATTTTTAAAATACTCCATACAGGTTTTCTGCAACATTTTGTCAGTTCAACATGAGGTTTCTGAGATCCACCCAAACGGGTGAATGCATACGCAGAAAATTCACTCTTTTCACTTTGTGTAGTGAAATTCACTACACAATTCATTCATTCACAATTCACTAATTCATTCACTTTCCACTGTGTGAATATAACACAACTGAATTTTCTATTCTCTTACTGATGGACATTTAGTTGTTTCTACTTTTTAAATGTTACCTATGGTGCCTTAATGAATACAACTGTGAAAATCCACTCTGCTTACGGACAAGAGATTCTTCCAGGTCTACAACATGGGGTGGAGCCGCTCAGCCACCGGGTCTGTGTACCCTCTTTTACTAGAAGCGGCCAAGCTCTTCACCACAGGGACCCAAATTACACTCGAATAAGCACTGCCCAGTTCCTGTTTGTTTTTTTCAACTGAAGTAGTGTTGATTTACAATGTTGTGTTAGTTTCGGGTATACAACACAATGATTCAGTCATACATATATATGTATATATCTATATTCTTTCTCAGATTCTTTTCCCTTATATGTTATTACCAAATACTGAGTAGAGTTCCCTGTGCTATACAGTAGGGGCTTGTTGGTTATCTATTTGTATATAATAGTGTGTATCCGTTACTCTTTGCCCCACACCCAGGCCAACGCTAGGTATGGTCAAGCTTCCTCATTTTGCCAGTCCATGGATGTGAAATGCGCCTCCCAGGGGCTTAACTCTGCATCTTCCTCATTAGCCTTCCTACCTATAAAGCAAAAGGGCAACGTGCTGATCTCATTGTGTCTCAAGCTGCCACGGGGAAAAAGCAGAACAACTAAATGGTGAGGTATCGCTGTCATCACTGGGACGCGTCCTGATGTCGACACACACGGACTGCGGTCACACAGCCAGCTGAGGCTCATCTTCTCCTGCCACTGTTCCAAGTCAAGCTGCACTAACAGCATGAAAACTTTCTTTCTGTATAAAAACTTGTTATTCATTTGGGATGGTGATTTGACAGTCTGGGAAGCTTTGTTCTCACAGGACTTCAACTGAGAACCAACGGGTAACGAGGGAGACATGTTACTTTTCTGGGTATAAAACAGAAGGAGTAGGGGCTTCCCTGGTGGCACAGTGGTTGAGAGTCCGCCTGCCGATACAGGGGACACGGGTTCGTGCCCCGGTCCGGGAAGATCCCACATGCCGTGGAGCGGCTGGGCCCGTGAGCCATGGCCGCTGAGCCTGCGTGTCCGGAGCCTGTGCTCCACAACGGGAGAGGCCACAACAGTGAGAGGCCCACATACCGGAAAAAAAAAAAAAAAAAAAAGGAGTAACATAACAATTACCAACTCTGAAAGATGACATGGTTCCTTTAAAACCATTCTGAAGTTTGAATTTTATACAACAGGAAAAAAAAAATGTCCATAGCTGCATTTACATGGAAATTTGGGGATAGGATTACTCTGCCCAGACCTTTAGGAAAAAACAACCTTAGTAAGTCTACTCACAAAACTGCTCTCTTTCCTACAAAGAAACCTTTGCCTAATAGGATTCTTCCATGGTATATAGGTTTTAATGCTGGAATTCAGAACAGGCTTCGTTTTGGCTGGAAAATAGAATTCTTAATCAAATATATGACTTAATGTACAAAGATGTCTATAATCAGATTTGTGGTCAAAGGGTAATTCACATCTGTGTTTTTAAAGGTTATTGTAAGACGCAGGACTTTATACATTAAAACACATATACTGTTCCCAACCAGCTATTCAAACAGAGGGTTTTAGGGAACAATTCAAAAGCTCACAGGGACTTAAGGATTAACCACTAGTGTAAACATGCAAGTGCAACTGGCATAAAATGTCCAAAAAGAAATGCCTGATAACGATATTTTCAACTCCTTCTTTTTCCACATGATTATTCATGATACACAGTCCTAACCGGGCTCGTAATTTCCAAGTAACACACAGACCCTTTTCCTCAGACCAAGGGAAGCGTCTAGAGCTACTGACCAAGAAGCAGAAAAGAAGAGGCCCCAGGAATTTAGCTTAGAATTTTTTTTTTAAAGAGTAGGTATCTGTAAATAAGCAGCAAGAAAAAAAGCCAGTTGGCTCAAACTTGAGTATTCTCACGTTGACCTAAAAATATATCCATGTCTCCAGTCACAGCGACATACTGGGACGCGTCAGGGCATCCTAAGTAGCTCGTTTACCTGTGGTGTCCAGGTGAGGGAATAAACAAAGGTCGTGAGGTATTTTCTCAACAGGCACTGTGGACGATGATCTGTGGATAAAGAAAAAACTCCCATGGGTTTCACGCTTTAGAAGAAACTGGTACCTTCCAAAGTCTTTTCATAACTTAAAGCAACTATTAGAGAAATCTAAGCTAAGAATGTGGTCAGATACAACGTGTGCATGTACAACAACAGGTAAGATCTTTGCGGGCAAGTCTTGCAATAATTCCAAGAAGCCTATGGGTCTCCAGCCCCTGGAGGGGTCATCACTGATACTGAGATTCCTCTAGGTCACTCCTGGGCTTGTCGCTTGTTACAGAATTATAATAATGTCCTTAATTATATTTAGGACACGCAGAATGTCAGCTTGCATTGACTTTAATTAAAGTCAGACTTCTCATCAATGACTTTCTGCTGACTTTTGATTTCTGGCGTTCATGCTTGTGTGGGCCACGGCCGCACTGAAAACAAAATCTCCAAAGAAAATCTAAGAAGTGATGATTCTTAAAATGTGAAGTAGGTTTATGAGTCTATGACAGAAGTCTGTGCTGTTGTTCAGTAAAAAGTTGCTGAACAAATATAAAAACTGTCACCTTAGGGGAAAAGAGGCAACTTGGCTTTCCCGGGGATGTACAGGTTGGCTGTGTAGAAACTGCAGAGCTGGAAAACGACATAAACTCCAAGTAAACGGTAACGAGAGATCTTAGTGGGGTCATCTATGGTGCTGGTTCCCAAAGTGGGGTCCCCCAGCTGTCAGATCAGCATCACCTGGGAACCTGTTACACCTGGAGATGCTCAGGCCCCACCACAGACATCCTGAGTCAGAAATTCTGCAGACGGGGCCCAGCAACTTGTGTTTTAACGAGCTGTCTAGTGACAGATGCGAGTAAAGGGTGAAAACCACTGATCCACCGACTGCAAATTGAGGAGTCATGAATTCAGATTTGGCCTCCATGACGTGACTGTTAGTTTAGTTTTTCCTCTCTATTTCAATGTTATCCAGATAAAACTGGAGTGAGATGATTAACCTGAAACACTGTTAGAAATGTAAAAAGAATACCCAGAAAACTGTTATTTGCATCAAATAACCATGCAGTTATTATTCAATTTCATTTTATTTAAGTTTCAATTCAGGTACATGAAAAAAAAAATGCTGTTTTCAATTCCCTTTCCAACAGTCTACTAAGAAAACATAATGACTTAGTAAGGAATGTGCATCGTAGTATATTCCAGACTTTTTCCAACATATAAGAATGTTACCAACAGTGACGATTTTCCAAAAAATATACAGCTGGCCTGTCCACAGGCTGTCAAACACCCTCGTTCCTCATAAAATTACAATAGAAACGTGGCATAACCTACATTTATTCAGCAACGGAGGGCCCACACATTTTCACGTAGAATCTAATTTAATCTTCCGAAAACACCTGAGAAATGGGTATTTTATAGAGGAGGGCATTGAGATGGGGAGAAATAAAACAACCGGCTCCAGCTCACTGGGCTGGGAGCGGGCAGAGCCGAGGCCTGGACGGGCAGCTCTGTAGGGCCCCTGGGGGCATTAAGAACCATGGGTACAGAGTGCCTTTACCAGCAATGCTGGACACTGGGCATCCTTCAGGTCGGCTGAGCTGGGAGGAAAGTAAGAAGTTACGATCTGGAGAAGAAACTGCTTTAGAAGCAAGACCTGTGTCCTGCACATAATAGATGCACAATAAATAACAGGCGCTACGTGTTACTGTCCCCTCTACTACTGTGCTAGGTGTTGACTAGCTCCCTAACGAAAACAGCCCTGTTTCCCATCCTCTTGAAACACACTTCAGAGTTTACCATGGAGTTTTTGTGAAAAAACAAACTTACTGTTTTTCTGGTTGCACAACTGCAATCTTTCTCTTCTTTTGTGCTGTAAAACAGGCAAAAAGGGAAAAAAAGAAAAGCAGCTTTGATAGCTAGCTAGGAAGAAGCATTTTTTAAAATGGCTCGGTAGGTATAGAACTGTCTGTTTTAAAGTAACAATTTAAAAACTGAAAAGTTATTTCCTTCAGGCCACAATTTTATCTTAATTTCTTCTAGCATAAAATAGACTTTGACTTTTCAGAAATGAACTCTAAATAGGATTTAGTACATCTAACTTTATCACTACACTGGCTACTTTATTCTAAAATGTGCTTCTAATAAAAAGAAAGAGAGCACACACATCAGACCTCCCAGGAACACAGCGGGTAAGATGGATTGGTATAAGCGTGATGACCCAGATGACTTTTTTCCCCGCAGAAAATGTGATAAGTCAAAACATTTTACCATAGCAGCGTGCTCCCAAATTAGGATTAGAGGCGTATTTAGAAACGACAATGTTTTATCATTAAAAGGAGGGTTGGTGCCTAGCAAACATATACGTCTGTCAAATAGTGACATAAACCAGCCAATAATCAACTTGGGGTTAAGAACATTTCCAGTTTATATTTATAACTGGTTAGAGTCACCTTCACAAAGACAGACCAGAGTTTCTGGCATATATAAATCTGGGCATAGATAAGCCTGCGTCTTCCAACATGAGCAAAAATTAATTCTAACAGAACTTCTAAAGCTGTCAGAGTTTGGCAGATTCATTTAGACTTTGCCTCTTCAAAGCAAAATGTATGTGTGAGAAATAAGACGAAAACAAAAATAAATAAGAGAAATAGTGACTCAAATTTCATCTATTCTTGATTTTATTTAGTACCCAATGCCAGTACAGGCAGACCTCAGAGATATGGTGGGTTCAGTTCCGGACCACCCCAACAGAGTCAATATCACAATAAAAGAGTCACAGGAACGTTTTCGTTTCCCAGTGAATATAAAAGTTATATTTACGCTATACTGTAGTCTACTAAGTGTGTAATAGCATTATGTCTAAAAAAACAACGTACGTACCTTAATTAAAAAATACTTTATTGCTAAAAAATGCTAACTATCATCTGAGGTTCAGTGAGTCGTAGTAGTAACATCAAAGGTCACTGATCACAGATCACCACAACAAATACAATAACACAGAAAAAGTGAGAAATATTGCAAGAATTACCAAAATGCGACACAGAGACACGAAGTGAACAAATGCTGTCGGAAAAGGGGCGTCATAGCCTTGCTCGATGCAGGGTTGCCTCAAACCTTCAATTTGTAAAAAACGCAGTATCTGTGACAAGAGGTCTGCCTGTAATTACTACGAAAAAGTATGAATTCTGTGATCTCTAAAGTGAAAAATGAGTGTAGACTCACTTGCCTAACTCAGTCTTTGCTAATTAGGTTGAGATGCCTGACGTGCGTGATGTTTTGATGAGAAGCCACACACGACAGACCGGGAAGCGAAGCGCGAAACAGAAAGGAAACATCATTATGTTCATCTTAACCCTGTGGGATTTCATCCAGAAAAACTCAAAAATCAGAATGTTCGTCGCCTCCCAAATCCATGTGAAGGAAGGAGGACGAGGATCAGGGCATAGATTTCTGTCTGAGGCACAACCAGGCACAGGGGATCCGGCCCAAACCCGGAGAACCCGGGGAGAACCTGCCCAGTGGCTGTGGAGACTGAGGGCCAAGGAACCGCGTCATTTTAAGTGAGAATAAAAGAAAAAGAAAAAGAATGCCCTTGAGACTGAAGTAATTATTCTAAGCTCAAAGTTTTAGAAATATTTTAAAGTGAGGGGCAGTGATGTCACTGTTATTGGATCAGATTCAGTGTGCAGTATGGGGTACAGAAGAATCCCTTAAAATCCACCTCTGTCTATAACCTGGGCCCCCTACTTTGATTCACACGGATAGTGCCCCATCCAACTCGTAATGAGTATGTAGTAGGTCTCCTAAGCGTCCTTCAGAATCTGTTGACATCAGGGAACAGGACGCCGACTATGGGATGGAACTCCCTTTATGGCAAAGTTCTGAGCACCTACGTAAGCGGACCTTATGGTAGGATGCTACAAAGAAGTCAGCTAGCATATAAATTAATAAAGAAAACATTAGAAATATAATATATTTCACAAAAATTAAAGCCCCTTAACTTTAAGGACTCACATTTTAAAATAATACTTCTGTTATCCATTAGGGGGGAGTAATAAATGCCGAGATGGTTTAGGCTTGAAGATTTTTAAATGGTTACCATTTTCAGGAAAATGACCTACAATAATATATGTTAAAACACACACTTGTAGGTATTTAAGTGGTATGTGTGTGTGTGTGTGTGTGTGTGTGTGTGATGCTGTGCTGTTTAATTACTAATATTGTTTTAATTTGGCATTTTTGTGATCAGAAGATATGATGCACTTTTCAAAGTCCAGTTGAAATCTCACTGGTTTAGTTAGTGCTCAGAGTAGTTAAGTGTTTATATCTATGTCAGTAAATTACTGGGACCAATTATGATTATTTTGGGGTAAACCTCATGAGGAAAAGCAGTTCTTTCTCAGATATGATCGTACAAACGTATGGTATTTAGCTGAAATTTTTTCTAATCAAGATCATGAATTGTACACAAAACGGGGAGTGAAGATTCCAGATCCTCTCTCTGCCTCATCATGTGACTTAGTTCGTCAACCAGGGAAATGTTTCCGAATATTCATCTCACGCGGACATTTAAAGGATAAATGAGACAAAAGTACTGGTGCTCTGTGTGAAATCAACAACCTTTTTTGATTTTTACAATCTGGTTCCACTAACTATCTTTACCAAACTGCCTGTTTATTCACCCAAGTCCCAGATGTTACCCAGTTGGGCTCCGAGCAGAGCGATACTTACAGACTGTCTTGTGCGGTGTGGTCAGAGGGTAGGAGTTGGCTTCACACCAGCCCACGGGGAAGATGTCCATGGATTCAACGTCAACAATGAACTCTGGAGCCGGACTCTGCAGGCCTGCAAGGAGTCAAGACAGCAGGTGCAAACAGGTTTTACCAAAAAAGACACAGAAGAAGGAAGGAAAATACAGGGCACCCCTGAGATGGAGGAAGACCTTCCTCTGAATGTTAAGCACAAAGCCGACAGTATCTTACAACAGATACAAATGCCTGAAATGTAAAGTGGCAGGAGTACAAGGCATTCACATGAAGTGGGGGTCTGGAAAGGAGAGCTACTTCCCCCTGAAAATGGGAGGAAGAGGAAGGAATCTGGGGACAATTGGCATCTAAGCCAGAAAGGCTAGAAGGAACGAGTGTCCTTCTTTCCTAAGAACAGCTTTGAAATTAAGGAAAGTGGTCCAGCTTGTGGGGTAGAAGCAACAAGACTTCTTCACCCAACATCAAGTAGAGGTCAACCTTCAACCAAAGAAAGTTAAAGGCTCCAGTTGAAAGGAACTAGTAGGGCTCAGTAACACTAGTTATAAGTAGTGATCATCAAAGCACAATTTCCTAGGGAACGTGTTCGTTTATCCTGTGATGGAAGTCACTCATCCTGAACTCAGTTTGCAGTCTGCGTACTTTCGCCATTTCACACAAAAATCACCTATACAGGAATGTCTCTTTAGTGGGGATCTGCCTACGTATCACCTCCTGTTTCATAATCACAACGGTGCCTGTGATAAATCAGTATCGCAGCTGAGAGACTCTGAAAGAGAGAAGAGATCTGGATGGAATATGAGCAAAGGTTCCAAGGAATGCTGCTTACTGAGAGAGTAAATTTAGAACCCAGCAAACTAGTGAAAAGAAGGACTAGTTCTACACCGAATCAATAGTTCTTTAAAAACACACTTGGAGGGAAGACACTCCTGAACTAAGAATCAAAAGATAAAGAGCTCTATTAATAGAATGACTCCCTGGCTCTGACCACTTAATCCTGCTGTGCTTTGGTTTCTTCACTGCCAATCAAGACGAAAATAACACTGGAGAAACTCCATCACACGTCACGTGATGAATTTGGAATAGTCTCCCCCTCAAAACATAACTTCCTGAAGCTCAATACCAGCAAACACAAAAGGTCCTAACCATTTTAGCTACGCTGGCTCCTAGAGTACGTTATTTGATAAAGGCAGGTACCCAGTTTAGCGCTAAAACGTTATTTTGGTGTAGACAGAGTGCCCTGAACACTCTGACAGTGGATACTTCCACATACGTATTATCATCAACATGAGTCACGCTGCACTTTTGATTTGTTCTCAGAGAGAAGTCATTACTGTGATTATCAATCCTAACTTCCTTTTCACTGAATTCTCCTATAATTTGAAGGATACATAAGCTACAAGAATACAAGGAGGTTTATAGAGATTATTTTCCAACACGGTTGACTGAAAGAAAGCATTTCTGTCTTGTATTATATGACTCAGACAATATTTAACCTATTTGCCAAAGAAATCATCAAATAAACAAGAAGACATCCAAAACAGACAAAAGGTAAAGAAACTCTCCAAGTAGCTTCAAATGTGGAAGTGACTTTTCTTGTCGAGAAGGTGCTGGATTCTGCAGGGGGGCCAATGAAGCGGGTCACTAGGCTGATTCCCAATTCACAAGGCACAGCCTCAGCTTCAGACTCACAAAAACACAAGGATAGAGCATATTTCTTAGCTACTCAGCAATTTTGCTAACAGGTTGAATTCATCTGCTAGATACATTTGTATTTCCAGATTTCTGTTTAGGTACAAAAAAGATTTTCAAGGTCAAAGTAGTACTTCAAAAGGGAGCATAAAGTGAACTTTATAGCTTATTCCTTCCTGAACTATTTCTATCTTCCAGTGTTCTGCTAGTTCATACTAATCTTTAACATATACACTTCTATAACAATATATACATTCATATATTTCTAAGGCCGCCTTTACCATACTTTTAATATTCTTCGATCATGCTTTCCGTTCAATTAAACAAACACTTTGGAGCTACAAATGTGTCAGCAACCATGTTCTCAAGAAAGTTACAGTCCTGCCTTCCTTCCACCCCCAAATCTGGCCCATGAAGGCATCTATTAAATAATAACTGATGGAAAAGTGGGGTATTTCTCATCCAGGAAAGTATTTGTGAACCTGAAACGTTTCCAATCCTCTTCTGAATGATGAGTACTAATTTTTTATTTCCTTTTATCAATCTTATGAATCTAGAAATATCTGGCTGGACTCACAATAATTTTTTAAAACATAACCCATTAGTTCCCAAGATTAGAGACTCAGCAGCTTACAAAGTAAGTCATTAAAATGCTGCCAAGGCTCCTTCTTGATTATTCCAGGATGGCCAAAACTACCTATGTGGAGAGATACTCCGCTAAGCGCCATCCTGCTGCTATAAAAAAGAATGAGAAACCTCTTTATATATTTATCCATAAAGATGTATATTTGAGTAAAAGAAAAGCAGGGCACAGAACACTGTGTATATTTAGTATGCTACCATCTGCTTTAAAGGGGAAAATAACATACTTACATGTGCACGAGATAAATCTGGAAGAAATGAAAAACCCTAATTCAGTGGGTGTCTGCTGAGAAAGGGCCTGAGGGACAGGAGTGGGGGGAGACAATATGACCAAAGATACTTTATGTATTTTCAGCCCTTGTGAATGAATTACCTATCTTACAACTACAACGTCACCATCATCACAATGACAACCACACAACAAAGCTATTCAGAGAAGAAAGGAGGCTCTCACATGGTATGGCCACAGAGGCCGGATTAAGGGAGGACAAGTTACCTTAAAAGGAAATTAAACTATGATGTCATTTCACCGCTACAGGAGAAAGACTTTCCATACTCAAAGGGCCCATGTACCAGCATGTAAAGTTGGAGGAATCACTCTGGAACCTTAAAACGTTTTTGCAATTTGCGACATCCTGAGACTCTGTCCTCGGACCAGCGCATCCCATCCACTTCCACAAAGTGCCTCTGGCCCTTCTGACTGCAGAGACTGTATCCAGCTTAACCCAGCAGAGGATGCAGGGCACTGTGATAGAATCGGCGGCCCCTTCTATTGGGAACATCAGGATGAAAGAAGAGGATGGCTGTGATGATGCTAAAGTGTCTTCCTAGGAACACAATCCAATCAAACTTCTCACGGTAGTAACTGCTTCATTCCCAGCAAATTATGGATGGGAATGAGCCTGGGCGAGCACCAGTGGAGATGCTGGTGGGACCAGAGGCAGGAGGGCTGTGAGGGCAGAGGCTAGGAGCAACTATGGAGGAAGTTCACTGACTACACTAATAGAATCCGAATGGCCCCTGCATCTCAGGTGAGAGCCAGCACAGGAAGAAAGGCGAGAGGGATTGAGGGACTCTTCCAGCGCCCTCATCAAGAGTTCAAGGCCACACCAAGTTGTAATGGGCTCGAGTGTGCGATGAAAAGGTAAAGCACTGGAAGAAAGAAAAGCAAGAACTGGGTGCTGGAAACCCCACGCGCCATCTATCCTGGGCCCTCCATCTGCAGATGGGGACCCCCAGAACAAGATCTCAGAGATCCCTTGTCAGCTCTGGAATAAATTCCTAAGGAGTCAAGAGACGGCAGAACTGTGGCTGGCAGGATCGACATGTGATAGGAAGCCATCTGAAGGAAAACAACAGAAACGGGACTACATGCGCGAGTGGAGGGAGAGATCCATCCGCAGAATGGCAAACTCTACAGCACTTACTCTGGACCAGATACTTTTCTAAGTGGTTCATCCTCACGACCCTAAGAGATTGGATGGTTTTCATCCCCATTTTATAGATGAGTAAACTGAGGGTCAGGAAAAGATCAACCGGCCAGTAAGAGGGGGATCTAGGGTTCGAACCTAAGCAATTTAGCTCCAGAGCCTAAGAAAGCAATCGAGGCGGGCTCGTGAGGAAAACGTGGTCAGTCAGAAGTCACACTCAGCACAACGGCAGCTTGAAAGCCCAAACTCTCCTTTGGTTCCTGCTGCAAAGCCCTCTGGAGAGGAGATTCCCTGCTCCAGCCTCCCATCAAAAGCCTTCCCCCAAATTCCCATTTTGCTTAAGAAAGCCAGAGCCAGGGCTGTCGCTGACCACTCAGAACCTGTGTAACTGACTGGGAGTCTTCAAAGCCTGTTCAAAGACAGCACCCACTCCTGGGCCACATTCCTCTGTGCAAGAATACAGGTCCTGCTCCCATATATACCCTTATCTGCTAAAGCAGCTTCTCCCCAAAATGCCTCCTGCAGCCCATACCCCTTTTTAAAGATTTAAAAACCACCCACACTGGCTTGAAATATAATTACTTCCACATTTGCATTTTCCCTTGTTTCATTCTTGCAGGTCTCTGCAAAATGCTATTAACCACCTGACTTTATCACAAATTACAGAAAAGGCTTAAAGAGCAGTTTTCTGCACCTGGTCTCCTAGACAGAAGAGGTTGCGTCACCTGAGTTTCTTTGCCCATTTGATCTCCTAGAGGCCGTTACAAACTCTCCGTGCAGAAGAGTCATCCAGGGAGGGTGACATGAAAATGCAGATTCCCAGACCCTGCTCCCGGGACTCAGAAGTCATGGGTCTGGAGCAGCCCCAGGAACGTGCACTTTCACAGGACTCCCGTGTGTTATGATGCAGAAGGTAGTTCACTTGGAACTGAACCAAGCACACACGGAAAAAAAACTGACCAAGGAGTTTTTGAATTTTAGCTTACAAGTATAAAACATCTCACTGTCTCAAAACTCGGTTAGCCAAACAGCAGTTCTTAAAGGGGCTGCTCGTATCTTAAATCGCTTTCTCGTTAAGGGACACCGATTTTATTTATTCCTCGTATCTATTCAGCAAGCCTTTAGCAAGCAGAGCGCACGCGAACTCTCACACAAACACTGTGCTGTGGGGTAACAGGCAGAGCGCGCAGATGTTTACAGACACTAGGGGTCCACTCTGCTGGGGCACGGGCTCCAGGCGGGGAGGCTGAAATGGAAGGGCGCTGCCTTCTTTCTGCTCATCAACCTCCCCCACTTCCTAGGATGCGCTCAGCACAGCTCGAGCACTTTATAGATAGGGCTTCACCCATAACCATCCTGTAAGGCAGAACCCGTTACGCTACTTTTATGGAACTGCACGAAGAAAAAGGAGGGTCTAAACTCACAAAGTACTCAGGATCACACATCTAGGAGGCAGATGTGCATGTCGGGAGGGGGTGGCTGAATGCTGAGTTATACAATTTGAGTCTTTGCTCCGTGAGAAATACAAACTCGTTGAATACTTAGAAGAAGGCAGGGGCTCTATTATACAGAGCTAAGCCTTACTGCTCTATGAGGATGGGAGAGAAAGCAGTTGAGAGACTACTGACATCCTAAGAGGAAGGGGTGGAGACTTGGAACCAGAGTGTGGCAGGGAGAGGACAGAGATGGGGGCGGGGGGGCCTGGAGTCACTACTGGTCATGGGGGCAGTGGGAGAGCAAACAGACAAGAGGATGACTTTTTGGTGTCTAACTTGGGTAGAATCACAGTGCCTCTGGGTGAGATGGGCAAGTGGAGAAGAGCAAACACAGGGGTTACAACAGTGGCCTCCGGTTGGGAAACGCAGACGTCCCCAGGGAGACGCTCTGCAGGTAGCTGGAAACAGGAGTTCTGAACGTGTCTGCTGTGAGCGCTGGGCATCTGGACACGTCAGCACAGAACCGCTGCTTGAGTCACAGAGGAAGACGAGGTTGAATGGGGATATAAAGGATGTTGAAGAATTCTGACCTTCCCGTATGAGGGAAGGAAACACCAGATGACCAATGAGTACATGGGAAAGACAAGGGCAAAAAGAGAGGGTTGTGGGAAAGTCCACGCATCAAAAGTGAAAGGTCTACACCCCTACGCCAGCACTCCTAATAACAGAGGTGGAAGCCGGCTTAGGACGCTGTGGTATCAGGTGAAGGAGGCGAGGACATGGTCCCTGCAAGCTGCCTGCTGCCTTCCAACCTTGAAAGGTGAATGAAACTGAAAGCAAGCAGAGGAAACCAGCAGAGTACAAAGTGCCACGAGATCCACCTCCCCACAGCCAAGAAGCTGGGAGCAAATCAGATACATCAGAAATGCCACTGGACAGCTGCAGAGCGTATGCGTTTCTGAAGAGGGAAAAGGAGAGATCACATCCGTCCTTGAATCGTCGCTGGTGTTTAAACACCTACGCTGAAAGTCTACTTAGCCCGCGCATGGCTCGCGATGGTCATCTCCTGCGGAAATCAGGGACCACGTCCCTGCACATTCGGTCCTTGTCAATGGGGATGTGAAGTTCACGGTGAAAGGATACGGTTCCTCAAAAAGCTACCATCCAAAGCGATATACAGCTCAGACCCACAGATTGAAATTTATACACTATGTTTTGCTAGTTTTGACTGTGGAAAAATTTTATTTTCTCTAAATTTTGTTTCGGAGGGCAGCAGAAAGTGAAGATCATGAGATGCTAGTAATAACCTAAGTTGACGGTTTGAGTTAAGCTCCCTGAACTGACATTTTGGTACTTCTCCACAGACCTCTGGGTCATCTTCATTTTTTTGTTCTCTGTATGTTTGTTTTTAACAAACCGGAAGGGAAAGCTCCAGGAAACAAATGATGGGAAGGCCATCGTTCCTTCCCCACCTTCAAAGTGCAAAAATGCCGTTCCAGAACCCCCTCCTCTTCATTTTTAACAGGCCTCCCAATGTCAAAACCAGGATTTGCTGCCCATGTTCTAAGTTCTCTATAAAAATTCCTGTAGTGGCAACAATAGAAGAGCTAAACAGCCCCGTGGAAATGAAGCCTGCGGGTTGTGATACTTTTTATGACATAAAAAGAATTTTCTGCCTCAGCTAAAAGGCTGAAATACCTAATATTGGGGAGTAAAGGCAATACGTATCACATCTCTTTGAAACGGGAGGAAAACAGTATTAATAATAACAGAGACAAGAGAAACCAAGGAAGGCAACGCAAAGATGTCAACCCTCTTCGTGAATTAATGCACTTCGAGAGTGAATAGAACACCTGCCCCCTATTTGTCCCGTAAGAAAATGATCGCCAGTGAATGTAACGTGACCTGGATTGTGAGATGCAGATGTACCAGGGTGTGAGCCAGTGTGTGGGGCTACGGATACGAGAGGTACTAAAACTGAATGAAATTCGTAGAATATGAATAAATGCTCGTAACTGTAGAGATGATAACCTAGAGTAGATAATTAACATAAGAGAAAACATCACAACGTCCTTTCCCAAGCACAAAACCGCATCATCAGAAACGGCCCTGGCTCGCCGTCAGCGGTTTTTGAGAACTTGACATTCTTTCCAAACATGCACCCAGAATAATATTACACTAACCTCACGTATTTGATTTATCACTTCCTCTTCAACATCAGTTCCTTTAGAGGCACTTAAAGAACTATCTGACTTTAAAAGAAGTCAAATACTAAATTAAAATGATCATTTTGATTACTAAACGTAGTCAATTAGCCATGTGTTGAAAATATTTCAAATCAATCTATTACATAAAATAACTAACAAATTGGTATGAAGTACATTATAAATTGTCATATAAACGGTCTATAATAAGAATCACCATCATCATAAAAATAATTTAATTGCCCCAAAGTGACTGGAGTGACTCTCTAACATTTTGTCCCCAGGACTGAGGAAAGAAAACACTAAATACATAAAACTTGGAGATAATGAGAAGTGCCATTAAGCTCGTCACTTTAAAAGGTCAGCATCCGGGAAGGGCCCAAAATCAACACAAAATTCCCCGCAGAACCCCCAACTCAAGAAAGATCAGCAGACTGAATGAATTTTAACTTTAGCTGATGAGGCAAATGCATAATGTTGACCAACAGCATCAGGTAAACAATATTCAACAGATTGGTTTTTTTTGAAATTTTTAATACGTAAGGTCTGGGAAAATGGACAATCAATTTTCTGACCTGCTTCCTAACGTTAACTAATTTTCATTGCTCCCAATGAAAGCACTCCGGAGAATAAGAAAAAGAGGTGACATGAGCTGATTTACATTTCTCTGCTATAAAACCAGAAGTTTATAACCAAAGAAAAAGCAAGACTGTCAAAAATGTTAAATATACACTAGACATTGCTCATCATTCTTTTTAAGAATTGGGAAGGTGTAGGGTATGTTGAATTAAGCAACAAAGAGGTCAAGAGCAATGAAACTGAACCTCAGGCACATGGTAATGGCTTAGCTACTTTCTCCATCTATAAAAATCAGGACACTCTTACTGCTCTCTATGTTAGGTAATTAACAGCTAAAAGCACTTTGGAAGTACAAACTGTTAAATAAATTATGACTGCCAAAGAATTTTAACCGTCACGTGCTAAATAATAGTGATGAAACAAGGGCCTTGAACTTTACCACTTTTGTTTTCAAATTAATCATGTAAACAAGACTCTAATCTCTCATAATATTAGGCCTAGCACAGTATTAGGTAGCAAGTTCAATTTAGGGATTCAAAATCACCAAAGGGATCTTGTTTTTCCAAGAGCAGTTGATTCAACTTTATATGCAGTAACGAAAGTAAGTTCATGTCCTAATCCAGTACCTACAGAAATATCACCATGACACGTGTGTCCACATTTTGGCTAATTCCAACTCGAGGCCATTCTACTCGAAAATCTACAAAGCTACCAACTTTTTGAGGATTTCCTTTTATTTCAGATTGATTTTCAAATCCTAAACTGTAGTTATGTTTTAAACTATCTTCTGGGAATTAACAACACACTGGACTTTCAGCTAAAATCACTGTTCTCTGCCCCTCCCAATCTCTCAGACTATAATATTTATTAGATGGTAGACCTATCAAAGAACCTTCAGTGCTTTTTTAGACTTGTTTACTGACGAAAGAGGATAAAGATACTGGCACCAATTCTATGACCTTCCAAACTTTCTATTCCAATGGTGGTTGACCAGGTCATAAAATTTAAAATCTGGACTAGGAAAGCTAACATCACTTCATTAGTCATCTACAGCATCTTATTCTTCTTCCATATTCATTTGAAATAACTACCAAGTGCTGTGAAACTGAAAAACAATCAAACAACTAACAAACAAACAAAAGACCCAAAGAATTTTAAATCACAGAAAGATGACACAACCTCAGAGAGCAAATTCATTTTAATTCTTCCTCATTGAAAATATAACATCTGAAAAAGACAGTCTCCTATCTAAGCCCACAATCTGATCAAGGTTCTGCTTACAAAGTGCATGGTTCTGTGAATTACCTGGATGATTAGAAATAAAATGCAGCCATGAAGAACAGTTTAAACATCATTAAACAAACAAGCCTAAATTATTATATATTTGGGGAGAAAGTCATGTCCAGTTATTACTTTAAGGAAAAATTAAACATCTACGAAAGAAACCAAAGTAAAGGGTATGGTTAACAGTAAAATGCAAACATATAATTTTATCCGCTTAATAACTAAGACCTCAAATACCAACTTTTAGTGACTCATATTAACTTAATCGTGACATCAGCTTTTATAATCAGAGATGTACAAAGACCACTGTGCTCCAAACATAATTATTGCACCAGAGTCTCATTTCATGAAATTATTAGTTAAGATGAGAGCCTCTGAACAAATTCATATTTGATTAGTTTCACTTATTTAAGAACGCTGAATAATTTAAGACAGCTGAAATAAAAGGAAAGCAAAAGGGGCACTTCTGAGCAGTGCTGACGTCATCTGCACCCTGCACTCTCCAGGTGGACCCTGAATTCAGAACGATTATGAACTGTGAGTACCTTCCAGGTGAAGCCACATCAGCCTCCCCTTCACAGCAATGACAGAAGCCACGCAGAGTTCTCCCGGATTCCTGGGGTTCACGGCTTCAAGTTTCATGTTCTGTGTGAAGCCCCGGCTGAATGACGTCTGAAACAGAAACAGAACTGACACTGAGCCAGCAGATACCACAGCCAGATAACGCGCAGCAAGGGAGTGGCCAGCTGGCACTGCAGAAATGTATACACACGCACGCACGCACACGTGCACGCACACAGATTTACTGATAAGACAGACAGGCGAGCGCGCCTGCTTAGTCTTTCCCCACCATCCACGAGGAAAGAACCACACACCCTTCGCTTGTTTCCCAGAAATGAGAACTACGCTGGGCACACGGCAGGTGCCTAACAATATCTGCTGAATGAGCACGAGGGTGAGTCCACTCTGGCTTCCCAGTTCCATGTGCGTCCTTCCAACCTCAGAATCACTGTGGTACCGATCACTCTTCCCACGTCCCTGCGCTCCTCACTCAGGTCCCCCCGGGCGTATCTGAGGGTGAAAGGAGACGGCGACCTCCACCTGGGATCATCTCCTTCAGCTGGATGTCTGTCCTCTAGCTTTTCTTTTGGTACAAGGTCCGCTGGTGATGAATTCCCAGTTTTCTTTTATCTGAAATGGTCTCTATTTTCCCTTTGTTCTCTGTTTATTTTTATTTACTTTTAAAATTCATTTTTAAAAATTCACAGAGGGAAATTCACTTTTTGGTGTGCTGTTCTAGGAAAGCAGGGCTGTCAGGTGAATGTACACACAATCCTGTAGCCACAACCACCATCAAGACACAGAGCGTGCTATCACCCCCAAAATGCCCTTGCACCGGCCCTTCGGTGAGCAGTCCCTCCTAGACCCCCAACTCCTGGAACACTGATCTGCTTCCTGTTCCCGTAATTCCACTTTTTCTATGATTCCACCTAAGTGGAATCCTACCCTACTTAGCCTTGTCAGTTTGGCTTTTTTCACGAAGCAAAGTGCATCTGAGAGTCAGTCAGGCCATCACACGGATGGGTACCTCAGTCTACTTTACTGAGTGGTTTCTACACATGCACCATGATTTATCTATCCATTTACCAGCTGAAGGACAGCTGAGTTGTTTCCGGGTTTTGGTAGTTGTGAATAAAGCCACTATGGACATTCAAAGTTTTGTGTGAGCATATTAAGCTGCTCAGGCTGCCACAGCCAGTACCATGGGCCGGGCAACTTAAACAACAGAAATTAATTGTTTCATGGTTCTGGAGGCTGCAAATCCAAGATCAGGCTGTGAGCAGGGTTAATTTCTTCTGAGGTCTCTCTCCTTGGCTTGAAGATGGCCATCCTCTCCCTGTGTCTTTACATGGTCTTTCCTCCATGTATGTGGCCTATGTCCTAATCTCCTTTTCTTATAGGGACACCAGTCATATTGGAGAAAGGCCTACCCATGTGACCTCATTTTACCTTAATTACTTTTCTAAACACTCTAAGTACAGTCACATTTTGAGATACTGAGAATTAGGGCCGTAACACATGAATTTTGGGGGGACAAAATTCAGCCTCTAACACTAAGTTCTCATTTCTCTAGAAACGGAAGGATTGCTGGACCATATGGTAAATGCACATTTCTAAGAAACTGACAAATTATTTTCCAATATGCCATTTTGCACTCCCATCAACAGTGTACAGAGTTTCAGCTGCTAAACAGCCTCACCAGCACGTGGTATTGCCAGTTTTTCAAATTTTAGCCTTTCTAATAGGTAGGTCTAGTGGTATCTCATTGTACTTTTCTTTTTTTTTTTTTTGTGGTACGCGGGCCTCTTACTGTTGTGGCCTCTCCCATTGCGGAGCACAGGCTCCGGCGCGCAGGCTCAGTGGCCATGACTCACGGGCCCAGCCGCTCCGCGGCATGTGGGATCTTCCCGGACCGGGGCACGAACCCGTGTCCCCAGCATCGGCAGGCGGACTCTCAACCACTGTGCCACCAGGGAAGCCCTCATTGTGCTTTTAACTTGCATCTTCTCTGTAACCAATGAGGTTCAGCACATTTTCACGTGTCTGTCACTTGTACAATCTTCTTGGATGAAATGTCTTTTTATCTTCATTCCACAAGTATATTTTCGCTGGATATAGAATTACAGTTTTCTTCTTTTAGCATTCTAAAGACATTAATTCACCATCTCTTAGTCTCCATTGTTTCTGATGAGACGTCTGTTGTTATTTAAATTGCTGTTCCTGTATAAGGAATGTATCATTTTTCTCTTGATGCTTTGAAGATTTTCCTCGTTATGTTTGGTTATCAGCAATTTGACTAGGTTGTGTTTCTTTGTATTTGTGTTGCTTATTCACTGAGATTCCTGAACCCATTAATTTAGATCTTTCAGCTACTCTGGTAAATTTGGAGTCATTGTTTCTTCATCTATTTTTTTCTTCCACAATTTCTGTGGCCACATCTTCTGAGTCACCAAGTACACATGATATGGTTGCTCAGATCCCTGGGATTCTATTCATCTTTCCCTCCCTTCCTTCCAATCATTTTTTTCCTCTCTGTTCTTCAGATAGTATAATTTCTATTTTCAAGGTCATGAACTCTTTGCTCTGTCATCTCTATTCTGCTATTAAGCCCTTCCAATGAATTTGCTTATCTTGGATATTGTATTTTTGGGTTCTAAAATTTCTCTTTTTTATCTTCTCTACTTCTGTTCTGGCACTTCCTATCTTTTTATTCATTACAAGAATATTTTCCTTTACATCAATGGTTTGAAACTTTAGAGTATATCCGAATTATCTAGAGAGCTTTTTAAAAACATAGCCTGCTAAGTCTCACCCCAAAGTTTGTGATTCAGTTGATCTGAGGTGAGGTCAGCAAATCTGTATTTCCAACAAGTTCCCAGGAGATGCTGAAGCTGCTGGTGCAAAGACTACACTTTGAGAACCACGGCTTTACACCAGGGAGCTTAGTTGTAATAGGGGCTTTAAAATACTTGTCTGCTAATTTCAACACCTGGGACATGCTGGATTTGGTCTGTGTTGATTTATCTTTTCTACTGAGAATGAGTCTGATTTTCCTATTTCTTCATGCATTGAGCAACTCTGGATTGAAACCTGGATGTTTTAAATATATATCACAGAGACTCTGGATTGTGTTATATTCCTCCCAAGAGTGTTGATTTCTCTGTTTTAGCAAGCAATTAACTTGGCTGGACTCAAACTATACACTCTGACTCTTGAGAAGCAGCTCAAATCTCAGTTCAGTTCTTTCATCCTTAGCAAGGCTTCTTGGAGTTTTCCTGGCACATACATGGTTCAGGGATCAGTTAAAAGATTTAGGCAGAGTTTATACACTGGATTTGTGGTCTTCCCTCCTGCCTCTCCCCTGTCTGAGTCTTCCCTCACTTTCCAGTAGCTGTGGTTGCCCAAATTCTGTTAACTGGTTCATCAGGCCAGAAAGACCTTGAATTTTATATCACTGTTTTCATTAGCCCCTATGTTGTCAACTGTGGCTGACCTTAAGCCAAAAGTCTGTAAAAAATGGGTGACCACTCCTGCTACTACTTTCTTCCAAGCATCTGTTCCCCTCTAAAACCCTTCTGCTTTTGTTCATTTTCCATGTCTCTCAGGTACTAGTTTTGGTATTCTGCCCAGAATTTATAGTTGCTATCTGCAGGGGGATCAATTCAGTATGAGCTTACTCAGCCAATACTAGAAGCAAAACTCCCTCCTAACACTTTAAAAATAAATATGAAATTTTCCAAAATTACCCACTACTATAAATTTTTTTATCAGACATTGCAATACTATATAAATGTATCTACTTTGAAATACATAAACTGAGATAAACAGGTTCCTGTAAGTAAGAGAGATTACATCTTTATATGACTCATGGAAAGAAACCAAGGTAATTCACATTTCCATGTCTTTTTATAGAAGTTAAGTTGAAAATGCAATTATATTTTTATGTTACCAGAACAAAATTATCCAATGTATGTTGAGAAACCAATATGCTCCTTTCCTTTATGTTTCTTCAGAAATCGAAATCAAAGGAATTCTACGCTGGCTGTTTTTCTGCAAGTCGTCTGGCCTCATTCATGCATATTAGGTATTGAGTTTCTTTTTGATGACATGACTCGATACACTGCCTGAAAAGCCTCTAAGTAAGTTAAAATGCATTTTATCCTACTTAATAAGGGAAAGCTACAACCGTGTAACCTATTTTCATTTCAACTCACTGCCTGAGGGTAATTTATAAAGGATCAATAGCAAAACTGTTACCTTTGAGTTTATTTTACTAAGCATTTGCCTGTGTCAATCCGTCTCAGAACAGCCTCGGATTGCTAAACATCCCCAGGGTAACGTCTTCCACGCATCCACTTCCACACGACCCCTCCTCTGGTACACACGAGATGTGTGATTAAAAAATGATTCATGATAAGCATTCCATTAAAGAGCACTTGTAGCCTGTTAACATCATCCAGCAAAGTACCAGTAATGCAATGCACGTGCCACCAAGGCAGATAACAATCCTGTCGATTAAATAAACGGACAGCAAGAAACAAAGGGGGCATCTTTGTAACAAATGCATTCCTAATGAATACGCCAGCATTTTCATTAATACAGATTTCATCTTGGTAGCTGAATCCTGAAAGCTCAGAGGCCACCTGGGGATATGGCTCCTGGGTCCACTATAAATATCCATTTGGACAACGGCTGGCTGATGGGAGCAGAAGATATAAAAAGACACCTTGGGGGAACCATGTTGTCATAGAAGAAATAACTCCCTAAATCCAGAACAAGGGGAAGATGTGAGGAGTTTCTTCCCAAGGCTAAAGAGTTAGGGAAAGACAATCTCCCGTCTGGAAGAAAGCACAACCTCAAAGGGGTTTGAGGATGCAATGAGGAGTTTCCACAATCACAAATAAAAGGCAACGAGGCCAGCAGATTCCATGACAAGTGATGTCAACCCAGTTTGAAGTGTAGTAAGACTCCACGGACTTAATATGCCTTAAGAGCTAACCAGCTGCTGTTCCCATGGTGGCAGATCGCACAGCTGTCTCCACACCACCTCACTCCCTTCATACAGCTCTTTCAACGCTTCAGAAGAGCTACCTTTGTGAAAGGCAATGTCATCCAGTAGAAGTTCATTCAATCGTGTAAGGAGCCCTGATTTCCAACCCTGCCACTGACGTGTTTCCGTATTTATGAGCACAAGCTGACCTCGTCATCAACCTACTTAATTCTCCAAAATCTGATTATGATTTATGCTCAGTGTTGAGCTTCTCTCTGTTAAGCCAGCTCTTCCCATCAGAAAGCATTGCCAACTGAATCCCTGGAGTAAAAATTATCGGTGGGGCAGCAATGAATCAGCAGCTCTAGGCGCACGTGCCCAGAAAACGATTCTTTGGTGTGGGAGCACATTGCACTGTAGTATCTGGAGTCTCCAACCGGAGGACTGCATCTTTTTTCTTAGCATAAAAAATTAACTCTCATAACTAAACGCATGTTAAACATACAAGGCTATACATCTCTGCCTCACTCTCAAAACGAACATGATAGTTCACATCCCTTTTTAGTTCCTACGGTTGATAAAGTTTACATGAATAACTTGTAAACTATTTTCTACAACAAACTCCTATAAATAAGCAAGTACACACGTTCGAACACACACGCACACACGCACATGCGCGCACACACACACACACACACACACACAGAGTTATTTTATATGTCTCGGTGCCAATAAGCTGTATTTGAAGAAGGAGGTGGCTTAAAGTAAGCACAGCAGAAAACTGTTGGGTTAGCATGTTATTACTTTAATCCAATGAAAAATTTAGGAACATATTTTAAGAATATACCTCAGGAGCAGAGAATCTCCCATTCAATGTTAAGGTCTTGACCTTAACAAAGTGCACAGCTAATGGTGGCCCTGCTGGCTGGCTGTCCACCAAACTCTGTCCTCCTCCTGCCAGTGTACAGGCTCAAGGTGGGGGGACAGCCCAGCCAGGGCACACTGCCTGGTCTCACTCATGGCATGGTGTAGCCGAGTGACTAGTTCTCAACGACAGCAGGTGACAGGAGTAAGATGTCATATGTGTCAATATCAAGCTACAGTGTCTAGAACGAGGGTTATCTTCTGCTGGTTCTCTTTTCTTATCTGCTCACTGGACGAAGCCGAGTACAGACCTAGACCAAGGCTCAGTGCAAGGAGAAGAGCCACCTGGTAATCAGGAACAACCTGGACCGTCCACAAGTCAGAGAAAAACTTACGACATGTTTAGTAGTCAACCTGTCACTACAGCCCAGCGTCTCCCTAACTGACACAAAAACGGAAAGGAGGACTTTTCAAGACTGACAAAAAGGCTTAGCATCCCATGGTACAGGGTAGCACCCTAACCTCATCTTGTTCAATAAATAAAAAGCAACTTATACAACTTACACAGCTCAAGGTGGACAACATTAATGAGTAAAGGAGTAGCAAGAACCAGGCTTCTTACGTTTCTGAAGCAGAAGGGAGGTGCTTCTTCTGTCCCATGCTGCTTATGATAATCTGCCCAGTCGAAGTCCTGGCCAGAGTAACCTGTGCGTGAGAAAATGCAGAGAAGACGCATTAACCAAGCCGCATCTCAGACCAATGAACAGCGCCAGGGTGTGTCGGGAATTTAAAGTAATAAGGGCAGCAAGTATAGGGCCCCTCCCCAAAAGGTGAAGCCCTTTCTCATGTGTGACAACATATTGGATTTTATGAGGGTTCAATGAAATATTGTAGACAGTGTAAAGTACTAAATATAGGTAGGGTGTACCATCATTATCATAATTCGGTGCTTGAAACCAGGTGAAGAAGGGGGGAATTTACCCCGTCAGTGCATGCCGGGGCATAGATTTGCTCTGGGGGAGAACAGATGAGACAGAGCATTCCACAGAGCACACCCGCACAAGGCATTTGGCAGAAATACACAACACGTGCCTTCATATCAATTCTGAGTTCAGGTGAACTTACAACTCGACATCTTCGTGGAAACCGTGAGATTTTATTGGAAAACAACACTAGAGGAGAATACTTTTTAAAGAGTAACTGAAGGTAAGACAAATGGCCAAAAAGGAGTTGAGATTCTAGCGGGAAATCCTCCAAAGACATGGAAGTCAGGGAGGAATAAACCTTGCCTTAGAATTGAATCACGGAGAAGGATGGAAAATGAGAACTGGGGAAGGTGCGCCTCTCCGGATGAAGTTTTGGGGGCATATTTGAGATACTGGGGGAGTTTGAGAACCAACTATTCATATGTACTAACTTTAACATGTTTTTTTTCTTTCTTTCTTTATTCATTTCATTTGGGGTTGGGGGAAGAGGTACATAATTATACAATATATATCGATCTACCGTGACCTCCAAAACAAGACATGGGAGAAGTTTGTAACATAAAATAAGGGCTTCCCTGTGGCGCAGTGGTTGAGAGTCCGCCTGCCGATGCGGGGGACACGGGTTCGTGCCCCGGTCTGGGAAGATCCCACATGCCGCGGAGCGGCTGGGCCCGTGAGCCATGGCCGCTGGGCCTGCGCATCTGGAGCCTGTGCTCCGCAACAGGAGAGGCCCCAACAGTGAGAGGCCCACATACCGCAAAAAAACCCATAAAACAAGAAAGGAGTTGAGTATATGGCTGAACCTAGGTAGGAAAATACCTCTTAATGGGTCATTTGCATTTCCTGTGAACAAAGGAAGGGAATGGAACCAAAAAATACGGCACCAATCAGGATTACCTGAAACTGCAAAATGCCCCTATAATCATCACTTAACAGTTCTCTCTTCACTGGTTTAAGTATATGTAAAATAAATCTATAAGGGATTTCTTAAGGATATTTTTAAGCCAAGCCCCTGATTCTTTGCCCTGTATCATCATAAATTCTACACCTGCAAATTCACTTAACATGGGGAATTCTGTTACTAAATCCACACTTGCAGAAAGACTACAGAAATTCCATATTGAAGAAATTCAAGATACTGTTTGCTTCCTACCTCCACCTGTACAAAATAGTATGCTTTTCATTAAGTAAGCTCAATTTACTCAATTCTTTAAAAGATGGGGGTGGACGTTAACCAAGAAGGCAGTTGTCTTCCTGGCCCAGGGACTGACCCTCCCCCCTCCCTCCTCCCCTGCCGACCATCAGTGAGAGCACACCCCCCCCCCCCCAACTTGCTCCTGAGATGTCCCTGTAAAGAGTGACAGCTCCTCACTACTTTCCAACGAGGAGATAAGATGTCTCAGAGTCCTGAGATGCTGTGTAATCTTTCTAGCTGGTTTTGAAGAGGTTCTGCACGTTCTTCCACACTCCCTTCCCCCCAGACCTTCTGTCCAGAGCTGTCCCTCCAGCCAGAGGGCTCTGGAAGCAACCAAACCAACCTTCTCCTGAACATCTGCAAACAAAACAAACGTGTCTTAATCAAGGCACTGCGAGTTTCTTTACAATTAATGTAATCGTCCACTTCGAGTACTTTCTCTGTAACTGTTTTGGAGCAAATCCTTGCGTTAATATATAAGAATAGAAGAATTCACCGAAAGACACCTCAAACTGGTGAGAAGTCACCTCACTGTATGAAAATACTGAACCAGAAAGGAGAACTGGATGAAGGACCCAGTTCTACCAGGGCTTGGATGAACCAAGGTCGAAATAAATTAAGTCTTCTGTACCTGGCTTTCCCTCTCTACTAATCCGCAAGAGAAAGAAAAGAGCTTCAAACTCTCCTCAAGCTGCTGCATTTCATGATTCAGAGCCACTACTACTAATTACCATTGCTATTTAGGATTATTTCCCTTCCCTCTGCGGTTAATTCCCTTCTCTTCTCCTAGGGGAAAAGTGTGACAGGTTGGATGAAGAGCGGATATATAACAAGACATTCCCTAGAAGAGCTCTCAAGTGAACAGCTGGAAACAAGCTGAATCCTGCCAACAGAAGGACCCTGGTGGTTTAGGCCCACGGCTCACTGGCTTTGTTAAGGTCAAGACCTCGTTCTGTTACATATCTCTTCCCTGGACCTCTGCTACTTCCTGAGTTAGTTTGTGAGCAAAGGAAAATCTTATCAAGATCATGTGGGAAGGGGAGAAATAGGAAAACACCCATACAAATGCACAGCAAACCATTTTCTGAAATAACATCAAATTTAGGTATTCTGTATGGTCGGTATCTGTTCAGATAAAACTTTCCAACTTAGGGGTCACCTCTACACCCTATACAGATAGCCATGTAGCTGGATTTCCTATCACGTTCATAACCACCAACTTCCAATGGATTTTCAACCCACTCCATAAATGCCAGGCTCACGGTTTCTTGGACCTATATTCAATCTTTCTACATCCAGTCTCCAAGATTCTCTGTGGGGAGCCACTTTTAATCTAATAATTTCAGGATATATCCAACTCTTGCTGGGTACCTAAGCAACAAGCCACTATTCTGTCCCCAGAACTCTCTCCTTTCCTTGAATATTTGAACAGCTTCAACTCCTCTGCCTCCTCCTTCTCTCAGGGACCTTTATTCGCTTCATCACTTAAAATTCTTCTCCTTCAGTCTGATAATGAGCTCGCTTTGTAAGGCATTTTCGTGACAGCTCAGAAAATAACTGTTACATAAAAACAAACTGCTGTGGCTCTTATAATAGAGACAACAGGGGTCAATTATGCTCATTAATCAACAAAGACAGAACAAGAAGTACTAAGGCTTAACCACAGCCAGGAAAGCATGTTTTAAACCCAGGAGGGAGGAAAACACCAGAGGGGAAAAGCAAATAAAAGGAAATCAAAACCCCTTGGGCTATTAAAATTTGCAACACTGTTGAACTTCCACCACTAGGGTTATTTAAGCTTTAATTAGTGTTTATTCTGCATGAAGTTCCAACTATTACAGGTCCAAAAGGAAACAGGTCAATGACCCATTTTTCCTTATGATACAAATTAATTGACATAAAACAGCTCCACTTGCAAACATTACTATTGACAGTGCAATTGGACAATTATTCTGGAAAACAATTTGGCAGGAAAAACGTCCATGAACTTTGACACAGCAATTGCACTTCTGGAAATGTAACCCATTAAAAAAAAACCCCAAAACTGATAAAATGTGATACATTAAGATACAATGGCATCATTACTAATAATTTTGATTTAAAACAATCTTTATATCCAAAAGTAGAAAATAATGTGAAACTTAGCCAAGTCCATGGAAAGTCACGCAGGCATGAAAATTGCACCTAGTTTACTAAAAAAAGTCATGAAAAAATGATTACTGTAAGTTTAGCTGAAAAGACTGCTACAAGCATACACAGAATTATCAAACTGACATTAAAATATGCAAAAGAAAAGACTGAAGAAATGTAAGAAAAACTTACAAGGAAATAACAAAATAATTATCTGTGTGGTGGGACTCCTGGATACCTTTTTCTTCTACCTCCTTGTATTTTCCAAGTTTTCACTAATGTTCATGAATTATTTCAATAATACAAAAATTTGGAAAGCATAGCATCTTCACTCTATCTTAAAAAGATAATCAAAGCACCAGTCAACCAATCCAGGAATACCATGATGACCTCCCCTCAGCCGTCCTCCTGCTTCTTCTTTGCTAACAGAATCCTGACTGTATCCAGTTCCTAGAGGAAGTTAGGTCTCTCCTCAGCACCAGGAAGTGAATCATGACAACCCTGAGGCAATCATGGCGGTCTCACACCCCTTGCCAGTGACTTGGGATGGAGGGAAGGGCAGGGCTTTTAAAAAAGATTTCTCTCTCTCTCTCTCAAAAAAAAAAGAGACCACTGGAGTAAAAGGTCCTGTTCTGTGCTAGGTGGATATGAAAAAAAAGTACAATCTTAAAAAAAAATAAAAATAGCAAAAGAATATCATGTTTGACATCTACCTGAATGACAAAATGAAAAACAATGATACAAATCCACCACTGTAAAGGCTGTCTAAAATAATTACACAGAAATACAAAGTTACATATTCAAGGAAACAGAAATCTCAAAGAATATACACCAAAAGTTATTTTTTCAGGATAGGGAACTTTTCTACTTTTTATCAGAATTTTAAAGAATAAATGCATATTAAATCTGCAGTTAAAAAAAAAGTATTTAGAAATATACCCTGAAGTCCTATAAAGTGGCAACACTTTCTAAAGCAAGGAAATGCATCCATTTCATAACAATTCATTGTACGTCTCCAGCTTAGTTACTGGTAAGACGGGGATGAAACAGGCATGTGCTCTGCTTTCACCTGTTCCGGCAGCTCAGAGAGTGACAGACACACGGCATGGGAAGAGTGATGCAGTGGGTAAAGGCAAGGCTGGAGGGAGACGTGGAGAATGAGGAAGGAAAGCCCTGAAGAAAGCCACCCCTCATGATGGAAGATCACAGAGCTCCAGGGAGATCTTCCACAACTCAGAGAACGTTCACATCCTTGAGGTGCTGGAGCACCTGGGGTTCACAGGAAGCTTCTTTAGCTTCTAGTCCAACTTCTCTTTGAAAGGAAATATGACACAATCATCTTCAAAGATCAGCAAATAGCAGGACGGAGATACAGGAATGAGAGACAGCAACAGAGAAACCACATTATAGTAAGAGCAGGTTCTTAACCCTTTCTCAGAAAATCTCATGAATCGTGAGAGCAGCCCTACTGGGCACTTTTCCAGGGCACTGCTCTCCTTACTGAATGGTGACCTCTCTCCTTTCAAGCCCGAGGCTTTCAGCGAGTCCCTCGAACACTTACTCAGGCTTAGCCCATGATAGCATCTCCTTGAGTGAGCCTCACAGCCACCCTGAGTGATAAGCAGGATGCAAGTGCCCAGGGCACAGGTGAGGCAGCAGGACCACACAGTCCTCAGGTGCAGGAGTGCTAGGTCAATTCCTGAGCAAGGGTTCTCAACAACCTCCTCATTTGTTTCATGAGTTTGCTTATAGGGAACAAGATAAAAACCCTAGTAATTGATTAAAGCATTTCCTTTCGTCCATGTCATTTTTTAAAGAGCTACCATGCCCCCTTTGGAATCCACCAGCACCCTCCACATTCTCAGCTGATGTTCATCTTCCAGACCTCCCTGATGGAGATCTTGAAAATTTACACATTCATTTTCCAATCGAATTATTCTGTTTTTACATTCATGGAATAGTGCAGAAAAAAAAAGAAAAACAAAGACAGACAAGGGAAGGAAACAAATAAGTCAAGTTAGTATAAACACCAGCCATTCCAACTTCTTCATCTTTTAGAATAAAAATAAATGTTGAGAAGTATTTAATGCACGTATGGTCACTGTGTGACATGTACTGGGGGCAGGCTCAAAATGTTATTCTGAATCATAAACAGTATTAGGAGATACAGATATGTCCCCAGGATGGAATCTAACATCGTAAAGGCCAACTGCCAATGGCAAAACCATCTTAAGAGTCCTGAAGAACGAAGTAAATTCAGAGATAAGTGAACAAGAGGGAGGTAGTTTTCAACAATCAGAAATGTTTTCAGATATTAAAAAAAACACCCAGAGTTTTAGTCCCCCAAATATTCAATCAAAAGTGCTTTTTGCTCGAGAATGAATCACAGAGCCAGAAATGAGAACATGCATCCAAGTCCAGTAACAAGGTGGGCTGATCAATAGTCCCCTTAGATGCCAGATGAAACATAATAATAAAAAACTACTTATGAAAGCCCAGGGATGGAAGACAACCCTGTGCTCAAGGAAGGTGAGCAGCAGAAGCTGAGATTATTATCATGCCTGGCCTCAGTCAACAAAAAAGTAACCAGACCATCTTAGCCCTGTCCCTGGAGGGAGAAGCAGCGGAGCAGACATGGTTGCCACCTGCCCAGGGTTCCGTTTAGGGGGAGAAAGAGAGGAACCACTTGCTCATTCAAGGCAGTGGCACACACGGCTGTAAGGTCCAATTTTACAGTTCTGTATGGTACAGACAGAGAAATTAATGTAAGATTCACCCGTTAGTTCCTTAAATAATCAGGGACACCTACGTGTACCAGGCATTGTTTTATGTGCTGGGGAAAGGGAAGTGAATAAAAAGATTTTTAAAACCCTCACTTTCTAGTAGGAAGATAAAGTGATAAATACTCTAGGACTTGTGAAAACCCTAAAACACTGGCCAGACGCTAACGCAAAAGCAGACCAAAGAAACGAATCTTTCGGTCTAAAGATTTTGGAACTCCCACAGAAATAACAATCGTCACTGAAAATGAGCTCACAATGAAAAAATCACAAACCACATAAGGAAACAAATGAACGTGAGAGTCAGACAAAACAGACTTTAGAGCAAAACGCTTCACTAGGGATAAAGCGGGTCATCACCAGGAAGTTCTAACCATCCTCACCCTGAATGCCCTTACACAGCTTCAAACACATACACATACACACACACACACACACACACACACACACACACACACACACACACACACACTCGTGAAGCTGACAAACCCTCAGTCTCAGAATATTTTAACGCACCTTTTAGAAAATTATAGAACAAACAAAAATATAGGGAGAACATATAATATTTGAACAATTCAATGAAAGTTTGACCTAACAGAATGATCTGACATGAAATTTGGAAACACGGCTAAAACAGACACTTCTGTACATATATATACATGACCAAAACTGTCTCAAGCAGAAGTGGTAGCCATGACTAAATATATAACCCTTGAAGGAAATAAATTCATACTCCATAAAATACAAACTAAAGGAGAACCAGCTCCAGACGGTTTTACAAGCTACTTTCACCAAACCTTCAAGAATCAGCTAAACTGTATCTTCTACAAATTGTTCCTGAGACACACTGCTTAGGAAGGTGACTAGATATGAAATAAATACACAAAAATCAGTGGTATTCTATTAGATGGTTTACATCCAATAAAAAATAATAAATTCTAAAAAAATATAAAAATCTAATTCATAACAGCAAGCTAAAGGACAATGTACCCAGGAAAAAATTCTAGAAAAAAATTCTAGAAAAAGATTTCAAGTTATAGAAAGATAATAAAATAAAATGCCAATTTTCTAAATTAATCTATAAATGCAATGCCATTAAAATCCAATGGGGTTCTTCATGGAGCCTTTTAAGTTGATTCTAAAATTCACGTACAAGAATAACCTGACAAAAATAACTAGTCAATTTTGAAAAGGGAGAAAGCAGAGGTGTTCACCTGATATCAAGACATATTATAAAGTAAAATCAATTTTATAAACTGAGGTATTTGTATAGGGATGGACAAATAGACCAATGAAGCAGAATAACTAAGAATAAGATATGGTTCACAACCATAACGGAACTTGCTATATGCCAGTGGTGGCATTACCAGTCAGAGGGGAAACAGAAGATTACTCAATAAATGATGCTGAGACAATTAGTGAATTTGAAAATCCAATTCAATTCAAGCAAAAACAAAAAACAAGTAAGCAAAACTTTTTTCTCTTCTCATGCCATGCAAAACTTCCACACTCTCCTAGCTGCTGGGCTGGAGCAGAGAACAAGACAGAAATGCCTGCCCTTCTCATCTTTCATTTTAGTGGAAAGACAGTTGAAAAGAAAAGAAGTAAAATATGTATTACTTGTTATTTTCCATGATAAAAGGTTCTATGGAGAAAAGCCATGCAGGGAAGGAGACACAAATGTTGGGGGTGGCGATTTGCTGATTAAACAAGGCTGCCAAGAGAGACGACACCAATTAGGGGACACCTGGGTCAAGACTGAAGAAGCAGAGGAGTGACCCAAGCAGAGGGAACAGCCAGTGCCAATGGCCTAAGGGGGTGACGTGCTCCATGTTCCAGGAAGGACAAGGAGGCTGGTGTGAATGGGAGGACTGGGGGAAGTCTTAAGACAGGAGGCCAGACCAGGTAGGTGCTGAAGGGTGTTGTCATGACCTGGACCCTGACTTGGCCTCTGAGCCGCGTGGGATGGCCCTGGGAAGGCTAGGCAGAGGAGGGGCGTGCGTGCTTTAGGTTTTAACACCATCAGTCTGACTGCTGTGTTGAGAGTAGGCTGAGAAAACTGGAGGTCACTGGCGTAACCTGGGAGAGACAGGACGGTGACCTGGACCAGCGTGGTCTTGATGACACCTGGTCAGATCCTGAGAATATGGTCTGGATTTGCTGACGGATTACATAGTGGGTAAGAAATAGAAGAGTCAAGGTTGACCCGGTCTTCAATTACATCTATGATGCTCTGTTTCATTTTTTAAAACTCTGAATCAAAAACGGCAAAATGGTAGCATCTGCTCAATTGAGGCGGGACATCCATGAGTATGTTTATTATTTTCTGTCCCCGTTGGTATGTCTGAAATAGGAGATGACAGAAGGATTAGGTCGCATGAGTCAGCGTCTGAGGAAAAGAGAATACCAATTAGGGTTCACCAATGTGGGTCTTGAAAATCATTAAAAAAAACACCTTTACGGTCTTCCCTGGTGGCACAGTGGTTAAGAATCCGCCTGCCAATGCAGGTGATATGGGTTCGAGCCCTGGCCCGGGCAGATCCCACATGCCGCGGAGCAACTAAGCCCGTGCGCCACAACTACTGAAGCCTGCGCGCCGTGCTCCGCAATAAGAGAAGCCACTGCAATGAGAAGCCCGCGCACTGCGACGAAGACCCAATGCAGCCAAAAATTAAATAAATAAAATAAATAAATTAAAAGAAAAATTACTTCTTAAATTGTGTGAAGTTTGTGTGTCTATTAAGATGGCCAAAGAGCAGAGACGAAGTGCAAAAATAAGTGACGTACTTTAGCTTTTGCTCACACATTTTACAACAGAAAGGGATAGGCTTCACTTGTCTACCGAGATCCCCCTGCTGATTCTGTGACTAATCTTGGGTGTTACATGCCAAGGAGATTAAGGAAATGATTTAAAAGTAGCAAGTCGTGGTTGGCAACCTATATGCATTTCTGCCTGCTTGATTTATTTACTTGTTTGACCCCGGTTCAGAAAGCCTATAATACTGAATTGTTGTTTGTTGGGTTTCAGCGAATGGGATGAAATCTCCAAGATTCTGTCCTTTGCTTACCAAGAAAGCACGTGCTCAAAGACAACAATAAAACATTTCGATCCATTCTAGCTTAGACGATTTGTATATAAAGTTTGGGGATAGATTTTTTTAATAGGAAAGGAGTCAAAATAATGTGAGTAGGGATGTATGCTGTCTGCACATCTCCTCTACCACCCAGGTGTCTTGTTTCATCAGCTGCTTCCCAATGGGGAATGAGTGGGTTACTCTCTTTTGGGGATCAGGCAACACATTGTAACTATAAGCAGAAATCTAAACAATGTAATACTTTTGTGGGAACACACCTACAAGAAAACATCTAAACTCACTTCTCAACATGTGTAATAAATCCTACATATTCTCAAAATTCGAGTGAAAAACAACAAACTTTTAAAAAGAGCATCTACTTTCATACATTACTAAAGCCAAGAATGGTGTTGGAAAACATCCGACAGCATGATTCCCAGACCAGGTGTTGACACGTAAGACACCTAACAAGTTACTTCAAAAAGAAACCATAAAATCATCACTACCGAAACCACCAGCATCTCTCAATTTTAATTCACTTTAATTACAAAAATAAATATACTTTACTACATATATGGTACACATAAATATACAGTCTCCCCAAATGGTAAGGGAGCTCAGTAACTAAAGCTGTGGCTTTGTTATAATGGCAAACACTTGGAATATTATTCTCTAGAATTGAAATTCTCCAAATGCTTTGACACATAGATCATTCCCGTCATGGGTAAGTCATGGTCCACTGACATCCCTCAGTCCTGCGTAAGGCCACCAAAAAGTCCCCAAATTACTGAGAAGGATGGCTTTTACGAAGGTACCAGTGAGAGAAAACAGCAATAAAGGGTGGATCTGGTTATACAGAAAAAGCATTCAATTTGGGATCTTAAGACTGGGGTTTTAAGCCAAGTTCAGCCCCAAGACTTAAAAAATCATTTAACACAACTGAGCTTCAATTTCCCCACATATATAATGATTGGAGTTGATGAGATAATCTTTAAGATCCCTTTAGGTATAAAAACCCTCTACCTGTAATATCATATGATTCCTTTTGAATAGATAATACATTCACACTCAGATCAAAAAGAAAAAAAAAAGATTTTAAACGTATTCTGTGAAGTCTCATTCCCATCTGCCCTGGTCGCCACCTCCATACCCCACATAGAAGTCATCATTTTCATTAGTTTCCTTTTTTTTGAATTTTATTTTATTTAGTTTTTTATACAGCAGGTTCTTATTAGTTATCCATTTTATACATATCAGTGTATACATGTCAATCCCAATCTCCCAATTCATCCCATCACCACCACCCACCCCCTGCCACTTTTCCCCCTTGGTGTCCATACGTTTGTCCCCTACATCTGTGTCTCTTAGTTTCTTACGCAACCTTCCATAGTCTCTTTCCAGGAATATGTGCAAACATAAATATATATCCTCATTAACCTCTTTTCTAACAAAAAAGACATCATACTATAACTCACTGATCTGTCACTCACAGTACATCTTGGAGAGCTTCCCATGTCAGTATGTAGAGATTATCCTCATTCTTTTTAACAACTGCATAGTTCTCATTATATAAACATCCAAAATCGACTTAACCGATCCCATACAGACAGGCACTTGGATTTTCCCCAGTCTTTTGCTATTATATATCATGCTGCAGAAAAAACCAAACTCTTATGCATATTACCTGTAAATTGTAAGTTTAAGAGAAATTTCCACAAGTCGAACTGCTAAGGCAACGGCTAAACGCACCTACAATTTTGGTTAAATTTGCCCAACTGCCTTCCATACGGTTTGTACCTACCTGCGTTTTGCCAGCAAATCTGAGAATCCTGTTCCTCCAGACTCCCATCAAAACAGAGCCACTTCTTTCTTTCTCTTTTGGATTTCTTCCTCATCTGAGAAATCCATGCCATCTCAGTAGGATTTTTAACGGGCATTTCTCTTATCATGATGAGTTTACATAAGAGTCATGATTCTACTACTGTGAAGTGTCTGCTCATATTCATAAACCTTTTTCTGTAAGTTGTTGCTCTTCTTCTCACTGGTTTATAACTAAAAGCTCTACTATTTCAAGACAACAATCCCACAGCCAAAAGACAACCTCTACAGATTACTGGTGGATCACAATTCCTGAATGCTTCAAGGGTTTAAAAATGGTTATTACCACTGAGATTTTCTTACTGGAAGGTACTGATCACCATTACTCAATATTTTACAAATAATATATAATATCCATAAAGAAACTTTCCTCTTAGAAAAGGTATGCTTCACTTTCAAAAGGGGAAGGAAGAGTTTGGAAGATGACATGAAGACAATTTCATTTCACCAAATATCACAAATACTGGAGTGACAGAGAAGATGCAATAATTACGGCTAAACGGTAGGTATAAAACGCTTAAGACATAAAACTATTTAATATCATAAATATATTTGTACTGTCATTTCACTGCACACTTAAGAGTTCAATTACATTAATATAAAACAATTTTCTTAATATCATGAAATGCCATTATCCAAATAAGCACACCCATTTCCTAGCAAAGGTCCAAGCTACGTGAACAACCTCGTCTGAAACACATTTAAAATTCTAAAGATGCTGGTAAACGTTAAAACTCTGCCATCCATGAATCCAAAATGCATATATAAATGTTTTTCCTATTTTTTTAACTATGTGAGGAGATACCCAACTCATTTTTTAAAAATTCTTAAACAGATCCTATTTTACTAGGAACTAACTAGGAATTTGCAAAGTCCAACCAAGATTTTTTTTAAAGATTTTTTTAAAATTGGATCATTTCTAAAGTCTTTTAGACTTTTATTTTTTTAACTATGTGAGGAGATACCCAACTCATTTTTTAAAAATTCTTAAGCAGATCCTATTTTACTAGGAACTAACTAGGAATTTGCAAAGTCCAACCAAGATTTTTTTTAAAGATTTTTTTAAAATTGGATCATTTCTAAAGTCTTTATTGAATTTGTTGCAATAATGCTTTTAACATCTTTACTGGAGTATAATTGCTTTACAATGGTGTGTTAGTTTCTGCTTTATAACAGAAGTGAATCAGCTATACAGATACATATATCCCCATATCTCCTCCCCCTTGCATCTCCCTCCCTCCCACCCTCCCTATCCCACCCCTCTAGGTGGTCACAAAGCACCGAGCTGATCTCCCTGTGCCATGCGGCTGCTTCCCACTAGCTATCTATTTTACGTTTGGTAGTGTATGTATGTCCATGCCACTCTCTCACTTTGTCCCAGCATTTTTTATGTTTTGGTTTTTTGGCTGCAAGGAATGTGGGATCTTAGCTCCCTGACCAGAGATCAAACACGCACTCCCTGCACTGGAAGGCGAACTCTTAACCACTGGACCACAGGGAAGTCCCCCGAGCAGCATTTTAGATATCTAGAAAACATCTTTCTTCACTGACATGGGACCCATCCACACACATGCTCTGATTAGAAGTTGGCCTGAGGGCTTTCAAACTCTAAAACTGACCAGCTGCTGAAACTTCACAGCAGGAAAAGACTTCTCTTCCTTACCACCAATAGATGTTTACAGCATAGCACATGCATCATCATTTAAAAGATTATAAAAATATTTGGACGTGTATCATGTCTTTGATTCTGCAGAGTACCTGTGGAATATTAGGGGTGTCCTCATCTAACCGTCTTGAATAACTGAAGCACACTGATTTGGATAGTCACCTCTAGGCCCCCAAATGGACACAAACACTGAGGCCACATGAACTGGAGTCCTCACCACCCACTACTGAGCACAGAACCAGAAGCCTGACCTCCTGTCCTGCTACTTACTAAGCCTGGGGCCCTGGGCAGGCTATATAAACTCTCTGGAGCTAAGTCTCCTCAGAGGGCAATCCTCATTTTGAAGATTCAGTGAGTTTGGCACTGAGAACAGTGGAATCAGTGTTCTGTAGAAGTTCACCATAGTGTAATTAGAATGCACTCCATTACTGAAGAACTTTAATGGGAAAAAGCACCAGCTGCATGGAAATAATTCAAAAGAATCTCCTCCATAGGGATGAGGATGGAGCATAAGTCAGGATAAAAGCCCAGGGGAGCACAGTCACGCCATAGGTAAGTCAGGTGCAGCACAATTAAAGTACAAGTAATCCAGTCTCTGGTGATCTGAAAAGGTTAGCACAAAACCCCTGCTTTATTTGAGATTATCTGTTAAGATCTCCACTGAAGTTTATTTTTCTACTCTCATTCTGCTTTTGTCTTCTATCATTCCCTTTCTTTTCCTTCCCATCTTCTCACCTTTCTCCTTGCTGCACCTTCCCTGGATAAACCTTAGACCTACAGGGACAACAAATCACATTCCTGAAGTATACTTACTGACATGTGGTTTATGGGTCTCAACTTAAAATGACTTTAATGCAACCTGGTTCCCAACTTAATTATTGTCATGTCTTATGGCATCAAAGTGTTGGAAATCTGAAAGCAACTGGGCTCTGGGGAAAATTCAACTTACTGGAAATAAAAATGTAAAGAAATGCTTCATTGGTATGTTGTTGCCTTTTTAAAGTCACTTCTCTTCCGCGTTCAAGTTTTTAACCCCAATCACTTAGCAATACTGTACCGTTTCTCAACACACAGCAGCAACACAGCTGCCAATCATACAATAACAGACAGGGAACAATGGTTTATGGAGGAGCCCAGGGCCACACACCTCCACAGGGGAGGGAGCTGTACAGACTCCTACGTCAGGCTAACCATGAAACAAACTATTTTCTCACTACATCTAAAATCTTTACAGCGTAAACTTCTCCAGATTAACAAAAGCATCACTTCAGTGACGATACGACGCCCTCCTGAATCACCCAAACCCTGTAAATTTTCACAGAATACAAACCTTTGGGAGGTGTGAGATTGACTCCGTTTTTAAGGCACCACTGTACTGGTAAAATCCCCAAAGAATCCGCGTGGCACAGCATCGAGAGTTTACTAGGTTCTGGTCTGAGGTCATCAATAGTCACTTGGAAAAAACGATTGTTAAAAACCTGAAAGAAAAGACGATAGAGCCTGGGGTTAATTCCTCGAGATTAACATGTAAGACTCGTAAGAAATAGTGGCACAGCTTCCAAATGCAGTAAGCGTATTTCATCCCAATGACCACAGCACAAACTGGAATTTCATCGTATATTACAAAAGTGGTCCAGTTGCGAAAAAGTTAGTTGATCATTGTGGCCATATTGATGGAAAGTAAACAAACCAGAATTATGTCGGAGACAGAAAAGGAAAAACATCAGTATGACTTTATAGAAGTAAACCAACAGCCAAAGCCAGAGGAAAAACAAGCTAGAAAACAAGACAGACAGACAAACCCTAGCCAAGATGGGACCATCTCCACCATCCGGCTCAGAGATGTCTAGCCTCACCTTGCGTCCCATCCTTCCAACCCAAGAGGAAATCACTCACACCGGGCATGTCCTTACTCAATATTCTCACAAGTCTAAATAGCCCACTCTACTGTCCGTGTATTTTTCAAGATGTGTCCCCAAAGCCACTACTGCTGGAACGCCCCCCCCACCCGCCCCCGCCTCACTCTGTGTTCTGGCACACAGCATCAGACGTGAACCTCTGAACCGAAAATCCTCATTCCCTCCTGTGATCTGATACCACATCTATCTCTCCCAATAGACCTCAAGTCCTTTGAGGACAGCCTCCTGTTTGTTACTCATCAAGATATTCCCACAATGCATAGCAAACGCTTTGCACGTAGGAACTGGTTAAACACCTACTTGAGTATAAGGAAAAAAGTCAATGAGGAAAAGAAATAGAACAAGACATGCTGATGGAAAAAGTGGAGTGCAAAAATCAGGTGGACAGCCACACTGAAAAGCATGATGGATTTAAAGAATGTAGAATGTAAAACAGGCCAGAGGCAAAAAATCACTTTCCCAACTCAACAGACATAAACCAGTCTTTCTTAGGAAACTTAACCCTCTTACTAAGCTCTGATTCCTGGCTCCTTGGTTTACAAAACACTTTGTGGAAGCAACCTGGTTCAAAGCTACGCAGGAAGAGTGAACTGACTTCTGTTCTTCTTGATGTTATAACTCCAGTAACTCGTTAGAAATCTGCTGCCTGAGATTTGCTTTTGGAAACAGCCTTTAAGGAGCAAAGGATCAAGCTTCCCCTTCTCAGGGAGGCCGTTCCTGGTAGCCTGAATTAAAATCACATCTTCCTTCCTTCCACTCCAACACCCTAGAGGTCCTTTCCCTGATGCCCCTTTCTCCTTAGCATTTAACATACTTTATTTCCTTATTAATTTTATTTCTTGTCTGTCTCCCCCCGCCATCAAAATATAAGCTCTGTAAGAGCAGGGACTTTATGTTTCCAGCATCCAGAACAGCGTCTACAAATGCTCAGTAAGTATTTGTTAAATTAATGTGATCTAGACCCTCATGCATACACGCACACACATGCTCACACAGAGATGTATCATATAGTTCTGGAGGCAGGAGCCCTTAGCAAAGCTGAACTGTGTGAGAACAGGCACTAAGGGACCTCCAAGCCTATTAAAATGCACGTTCCTGTGCACACGTTTCAGAGGAAAAGCTAAATTAAGTTCCCTCAAATCCATCAGGGTTCATGGTCCCAAATGGTTCAGAGACACTGGTCCATCTGGTCCAGAACCACAGGCCTCAGAATCAAAGCCCAGAGCAGTTAGCCAACTTGCCCAAGACTGTGCAGCTCAGAGCGAGCAGACCTAGAAACAGAACCCAACACGTGTCAAATTCCAGGAAACTTTGTCTAAACCATGCATCTCACATACACAGGTGATATTCTCCCCATCACGCCAACACAGTCCCCCTGTAGGGCCAAAGGTTGGTCATTTAATACTGAATCTGCTGTGTGCTTCTCTGCCTTCCTGTCCGTTTGTTATACTTCACAGCACAGTGTGTTAGAGTCTCAAACGTAATATTCTAAAACCTTTTCCAATGGTAAGAGAAATAAATTTAATTATAAACAGCTTCTACATTAAGAATATTCTACTACTTCATGACCTGTAGGTGAGTCCTGTGCCTGGGGAGGTGCCGACCCAAGTTCTAAGAGGCAGCAGTACACGGCCAGTAAGAGAAGGAAGAAGGATAAATGTGAAACAGAATGACGTAAGTATTTTTTTTTGTGGCCTCTCCCGTTGCGGAGCACAGGCTCCGGACGCACAGGCTCAGCGGTCATGGCTCACGGGCCCAGCCGCTCCGCGGCATGTGGGATCCTCCCGGACCGGGGCACGAACCTGTGTCCCCTGCATCGGCAGGCGGACTCTCAACCACGGCGCCACCAGGGAAGCCCGACTTAAGTATTTTATCTTAGGTACAAAGGGTAAGAAAAAATAAAATGAAAAGTGACTTAAAAACCAGAGAAAATACCTCCTCACCCCCAACCTCCAATGACATGTATTTAGAGAGAAGATTCTTTTTTGTGAAAACCAAACTACTGTCCCTGGAAGTCTATTTAATGAGATGAAGATACCTGGGCTGAAACTGATGATAATTAGGATGTCACATTCTAATATTATGTATTGCAATTATTTAAAGGTAGAAAAATGTGAGTGTCGACCACTGACAGACTGCACCTCGGTTTGGTTTATCTTATAAACACCAGGTGAAGATGACACCATGGCCTATTAGAATGAGAAGGGAATGACACATACCCAGATGAATGGGCAGCTGGCATTACCGAATCACCTGCTTGGAAGAAAGAGGAATTCCGGCCAGGGTTCAACAAGGTATCACTCCTTAGTTTTAGAAAAATGTGCCAACTACCAGAACACACACTAAGAACCCTAAAAGCCATTTCAAATAAAAAGGTTATAAAGGAATGGTGTATGAACAGCGAGAGCAGGCACTTCAACCCGAGATGATCATTCAAAGCGTAAGTCATTATTTGTTCTACGCAGCTATCCTTTAAATAAATTGCTTTAACAGTTACAAAATAATTTATGTTCACTAAAGAAAAAAATCTTTAGCAAAGAACAAAAGGACGTTTCATTATAACCATTTCCCATATTCTGTAATACATGATCACCACTGTATTTCTCAACTTTTACCAAATCTTGAATAAAATCATAAATAAAAAAGCATGACTCAAATAACTTCATACTATTAATCACCACATTAACAATCCCGTCTCCTTCAGAAAAAGAAATTAAAATGGAATTGACTTTAGAACCCCAGGAAATGCACGGAAGGCCATTAAGTAAAACACATGTTGGCTAAGAATCTTAGTTTGTTGGTTTCTCGCGCCATTAACAGGACATAAATGGTATGTGTGTGTGTATGTATGTATATACATATATATATATTTTAAGGTAGAAACACATACTTTGTATGTTATGATAGGTAACTTCGTTGAGATTTCTTTGATGCGGAAGGGAAATTAGAATCTTAAAAGACTATCAAGGCCATAATAAAAATGTCTTTGCGTGAAACGGTACTTTCATTTTAAATCTACGAACATTAGACGTATGACTTTTCCTTTAGTCAATGAAAGCAGATGAGAGAACGGAAGCGAGGTGCTAATACCCTGGAGACGGGAACTTGCTTTTCACCATTTCCAAGTATTTGCAAAATAGATCATATGAAATATGATCAGTGCAGCAGGAGAAGCAAGTTACTATTACAAAGATTACAAACTCATCAGCGGTTTCTTCTCACGAGCACAGGGACAAATGGCAGTCTCCATGTCACTGTGGTTAGTAAGAGGAGGTGCCACCTATTCAGTGGCTGAGTTCACTGCTGTGAACTCACAGTTGAGCATCTGAATCTTCCTCCAAGTCTCTGCAGGACACGAGCGTCTGCATCCTGTACTATCGGAGGACAAGTGAAGCTCACCCCACCCATTGCAAGAGGAGGCATCTGATCACACTCACTCGGATATCAGTGATGAAAAGGGAGCTTGAGACAGCACTGTACTGGAGAGGAGGCCCTCCTCCTTGGGTTTACTCGCGTCACCACAGATCCCCACACGAGCCTATTTCCTCTGGTTGGCTTGGAGTAGAAAGACTTACTGGATCCACTACGGAGACGGAGGTGAAAAGCAAGGGAGGGACCTCACCTTGGTCACTGATGCAGGACAGATGTGAAAGGGCTCCCTCACGTTCACTGTTTCTAGCTTCATCCCAACTGTGAAAAAATGGCTTCTCAAATCTGCATGGTCCTACGGGGAAAAGAACGAAAATATTAAACGCAATGGTATTGTAAGCGAATTCAGTAACTGTCTGGATGCTTTCCTTGATCGTTTTAGTGGGCAACTGAAATCGGATTGAAATCATTAACCCTCCCCCATTTCAGATTTCTAATTATGGCAAGATATCACGGATTTAATTATTTTCTGCAGGCTAAATTGCTTTTCCAAGGGAGAAACAAGCCTTGGTGGCCAGGCTTAAACTTAGCAAAAAAAATTCACACCGCACAGCTTTGATCTTCCCAGGGGCCATCAGGAGAGCTCGGCAGAGTAATAGAAGCCATGAGTCATCTAAAACACGGCAGGGGCCTCCTCAGAAAACACGGCCTCTTGCTACTGGAGTTACTTTGCAGGCTTCGGGGAGGATCTTTTTGGGGATACAGCTTGTCTTCCGTGTTGAAGAGCACTGAGGTTATCAGTTACTGGTACTGATACTGGTCCTTGGACATGTGGGTATAGAAGACTCCAAAACAGCCCTGCGCCCAATCAGAACCCGTCTCCTGCTCTATAAAGATGAGCTACACCCCCTGTTTAATAGGTGCCTGGCAGTTTTATAGACAATTCGCAGCAACCTTATGTGTGTGAGTGGAGCCTTCCTGCCTTCTCAAGAAAACAAATTTCAATAACCACTTCAGCTACACAGCAACAGATGAGGCTGGCGGGACTCTGGACACCAGGATTTATCTTGCAGAGATGAAGGTCACCTCATAACTCACAGTCTGTATAAACAGTAGTGGATAAATAGATGTCTCTGCAGCCTGTCCCTGAGGAAATAATAGCTGCAAGTAAATCCTCCTGTTTCTAAATACATCAATTGGGTGAGAAGTACAAAAATATCTGGGGATCTATGACTTTCTTTTATCTGCCAATGTAAAGTGGATTTTTAAAAAATTTTTATTGAAATATAGTTGATGTTAAGTTTCAGGTGTACAGCAAAGTGATTCAGTTATACATGCATACATATATTCTTTTTCAGCTTTTTTTTTCCATTATAGATTATTACAAGATATTGAGTAGAGTTCCCTGTGCTACATAGTAGGTCCTTGTTGGTTATCTATTTTACATACAGTTGTGTGTATATTTTAATCCCAAACTCTTAATTTATCCAGCCCCCACTCTGGTAACCCTAAGTTTGTTTTCTACGTCTGTGACTCTATTTCTCTTTCGTAAATATGGTGTGTGTGTGTATAAATATATATGATGGAATATTACTCAGCCATAAAAAAATGAAATAATGTCATTGGCAGCAACATGGATGGACTCAGACATGATCATACTAAGTGAAGTAAGTCAGACAAAGACAAATATCATACGATATTGCCTCTATGTGGAACCTAAAGTGGATTTTTCATTAATTCAAGGATGCCATTCTAAATACACCCAACTCTGAGGACCGTGCAGAGCCCACAGGGCTGTGCCTGCTCTTCCCACAAAAGTTGATCAGAACAGGACAGTGTATGACACCAGATCCACTTATTAAACTCACCACCACCGCTTTGCTTTACCAAAGCAGGTACAGAATGTAAATGCCTATGGAACCACAAGGACCTGTCATTTCTCATGTGGCCACAGCTGCCTGCAAGTCTCTGTACCCAGTGGGTGAGCAATAAATGCTGGGTCTGGCTGGAGCACAGGGTGCCTCGTGCAGGGAGGGGGTTGCTCAGAACGAGGAAGGTGATGTGCTCCGTGGGCAAGGACTTACATGACAAAAACTCATTGAACTTAACAATCATCACTTGATTAAAAAATATTCTTAGGTACAGGAGATGATTTCCTTTTTTTATTACTGAAAATAAAGCATTTACTTTTAAAGGTGGCTTGGAAAAGGAATCAAAAGAAACAGCATAGAGATTTAATGCAAATCAACACACATCACCCCAAACACCAAGGCAGAGCCAGAAACCACATGTGTTAATACAAAAGTAGGAAACCCAAAATGACTGAAAGAAAAGATTAAAAGTTAATGCTCTCAGCAAACATCAACGCACCCCAGTATCTATCAGTAAGAACTGAATCACATAAGTGGATTTTGCAGATAAATATTTTTTCCATTTCAGGCACAAAAGCCTTTAACCTTCTGAAAAGAGGAATTATTCTAAAATTAAGACATACCATAAAACGTTGCCTGAATGTATTCAACAAGTTTATCAAGCAGTCGTTATGATACTATTTGGTATTACATAAATGTCCTCAGGCACTAATGACATGTGTAGCTATGATAAATGGGCAAGATGAATGTACTAGTTTCATGGAAGTTCTTCCGTTTCCCTCGCTAGCAATGTCCTTCCTTGCTGCAGTGTCTCTCCCATTACTCACAGCTACAAGGCTAAACGTTCTTGAGATGCGGTTCACCAATAACAGGAAACTCGTGCCTGTTCCCTGGCTGCCTCTAACACTAGGGCTCTGCTTGCAATTTTGATCTCTCACCTGCTCTCCCGTTTGCTTCTCCTTTCGTTTCTGCTGTAGGGCTGTCCTGACAGCATTCTGGGCTTCTGGTCTACCCACCGTCCGAATCCCCTCTTGATTTCAGACTGTGTGCCCGCTCTTTGACCCACACACTTTTGTCCCTCCCTCTGCACTCTGAGTAGAGCCAGCTTTCTAAGTAGGGTTGACCCATAACCCCCAGGCACTTTCTATATCCCAGGCTCTCACTGTGACCTTGACCACTGACTTGAAGTCTTTAGCTAAGTCTACACCCATCTCATATCTCTGCCAGAAGGTTGCTCAATCACAGCTCCCAATGCTGGGCTGGAAACCCTAAAGCCCCCAGGAACCCTACACTAATGATTGTCCTTTACCTGCTGCCTTACTTGATTCACAGTTGTCTAGTGGGACCTGCCTTTCCTTAGAAATAAAGTACAAGCTTAGGACAGCAATCTGGTCCTCAGATAACTTTCTCTTTTCAAGGCTGTGGACTCTGTTACAAATGCTTATCATTAATGATTCCAGGGCACCCTGCATCAAACAGTACCTCTAGGTTAAGAGGGGATCACTTTGTGCAGATACCACACATTTTCTTACTTCTTTATAGATGTCCCTGTGCTCCCTTGTCAACCTCTGAGAATCCTTCCCTCTGCTCATACATAAGAAATACCACCCACCTCAAAATCATCCATGGCCACATGTGGGGTGAAAATAAAATGTCAATGACATATTTTTAAACAATTAAAATATTGTTGACAATGTTCTGTCCTGATGACATTAAAATATTAAACAGTTTAAAAATAATGCTTAGTGAACGAAGGTTTAGAAACAAGTTTTCCCTTGCAAATCATGGCTCAGATTTCCTACACCTTAAATTATTTCTACTAGGTTTCAGTTGTAAGCACACAAATTTCTTACTTGCGAAAATGCATCTGTTTTTGTTCCAAACTATGTGAAAACTCTTAAACTCTCTTGTTTAATATACTGAAAAAGAAGCCGGACATTTTGAGAGGTAGCTGCATACACACATTGGTTTTTTATATTTTGGTCTCAAATATCCATATCTACCTGTTATACCTTATTAAAACTCTCCAAATTTCAGAAAGGAACTTGAAAACTATAAAATACATCCCTTTATCCCCAGCCCTAACTTCCATTTTCTTAAGGTCACTTTTTAATCAGCATTTAAAAGGAAAAAAAAAGAAAACTGGTAATAATGTGTACAAGTCCCACCAGTTTCGAAAGCAAGTCAACAAAATGAAAAATTTTTAAATCCAAGAGCAAAGACCATAATGATTATGAGTTTGATTATGATTATAAATCTGCTACTCCGATATTTATGTTATTCATGAATGGTAATGCCAGAAACTTTGAACTCGAGAGGAAGGGCAGTATTTTCTAAAAGGCCTTGCCCATTAGATTTCTGGTCACTGGAAATCTTTAAAACACATGACCGTTAGCCATGTAGTACATGCAATATTTTCCAGTCAATGCCAAACCCTCTCACTTACGTTATGCAGTTCATCCAAGAAAGATGCCCAGACATAATTATTGAATTAAGCTGGAGAAACATCAAAAACTAGATTTCTTGACATCCATTCTGATTCTATATTCTATCATTCGTTCGTTCACTCGTTTGGCATTCATTAGAAACCACTGGGGTTCCACACACCATGCCACTAGGTGATGCACAGAATACACACAAAAACTGCATTTGTCGAAAGGGAGAAGACATGAAGAACAGCCATGGAAGATCCAGGTTTAGAAAAAATTTCAGAACAAACACTATTTTTACTTGTAGCTTCAAAATATTATAACCACCAAGATGACGGCAGTCCAGGGATTTAAAGGAGTGAAACTTAATTTTGAATATAAAAAGCATGAGACTTAGAATGACGAAGAAAAGATTCTGAGAAGGTGGAACTGTAAATTTAGTTAGGGAGACTGGGTCTTAAGATACTGGATTGAGGATTTTAAGTCTGATTTCAGAGGCGAAAGGAGTCATTCAGCACTCCTAACAAACAGATTTTTATGATAAAAAATTCAACACCAGTCAATTTCTAAATAAGCCAATACACAGACCATCTGAGCTCTTTTTGTGTATAAATGTACATCCATATTAGTATATAAGAAAGGGTACATAGTATGTAAGATATTCTCATTGGAAAACAAATGTATCACTACTAGACCATTTACTTCAGGCTGTTAATGCAGTCAGAGTACATGCGTTCATTTACAAACACCAGCTAATCATTCTCAATTCTAAGTGGGGAGAGGGAGACAGAGACAGAGACAGAGAGACAGAGAGAGAGTTCCTGGTTCCTGAAATGATTCACAAAACCGATTATCTACTGAGAGATGATGGGAAATGCACTGTGGGTTGAAAGATACGTTCTGGCCTTTGCAAAGCTCTAGAGAATCCTTCACACCTCTAAATTATTGGATCAAGAATGATGTTATTCCTGAGATCAGGAGTAAGCAGTAAATCCTCAGGACATTTACAAATGTGCCTGTCACACTCACGAGATACTGTTTATTCAAACGAACTGGAGTCCCGTTAAACTGCTTACAGAAAAACTCCTTAAGACAGGCTGGCAATGTCACTCCCATCTACATTCATGGCTACACATTTTATTTTTGCCCTGAAGTAGTTTCAAATTGATCAGAAGTAAAAATACCATTCATTTTACTGGAGGGCTGTCTTACTAGCCTACCTTAACAATTACTCTTCAGGGAACCTTATTTTCAGTCGAATGACAATGTAAAAGAGATTATACACACATCAACTTCCGTAATCCACACGAATTTCATCAGCTTTCTTCTCTCCTGACCCCACGGAGCTTTCACTCACTCCTACTAAGATACACTGACGGCACTGAGAATAGCTTGGTTTGGTTTATAATATTCAAGCCGGTAGAAAGAGTAACAGCAATGAACACACTGTAAATACTTGTGAGCACTTTCCTTGTATTATTATTTTCCCCTCACAACAGACTACGGGGTAGGATCCATCTCAGAGAGGAAACTAAGGCACAGAGAAGTTAAGTTACCTAAGCAAGAACACACAGCTAAAAAGAGGAGCCAGGACTCAAATCCATGTGGTCTGACGCTAAGTACATGATCTAGCCATCAGATTACCTAGTTGTGTGTGATCAGTTATCAGGTTATGGCCCAGACCAGGAAGCAAAGACCAAAATGGATCTTTGCGTTTTTTATTGCTAATGGTAAACAAACAAACAAACAAAACCCTTATAACCTATAAGCTCCTAAGATGCTCTCAAAGACAGATATTGCCAAGTTAAAAAGTGATAGCTATTAATACGGACCACTTACTGAAAACCTCCAATGTCTGCTGTCAATTCACAGCACTTTTCAATGGTTTATGAAAAAACCGTCAGAGAGAAAATTTTGACACTAAAATTACCTCCCAATGTTTATATATAAAGTCAATCAGTCTTTATCAACAATGAACCATTATATTTTTACTAACTGCTTTCGTGTTCTTTAAGCCACGAAGATTTAAAAAATGTGTCCAGTAAATGCCTGTGATGCTCTACAAGGTATCCATCATCGATACCTATCTCTCATAACATTATCAATGTTAACCCAGACAGGTTTACCTGATAAATGTGGTTCATCTAGTAAACGTCCCCAGCTGCAAAGTCCCCATGAGTCTCAATCTGCCAGTGGTATTTTTCAATACTCTATGTTAAGCACTAACCTGTGTACTGAATGAAGAAAAAAAAGAGGAGGATGTGGTTCCCGACATCGAGAAGCTTGAAATTTAGTTAGAAAATGACAGAGATGTGATAAATACATGTACAACGCTGGCAAAAGAAGTCTGGACAAAACACAACATACCTGGTTGTTCTGCCTTTACAGTTTGGCTGGTGTCCCACTTTATTTCACATGTGAGACAGAGGACATCAGACAACCTCAGAGCATCCCCAGGTACTCACTGGTCCCCTAAGCGCCTCTGAAGGGCCTACCAGCCCTGGGAAGAAAGCACAACCTGACTCTGGAAGAATCAAGCAGCGCTATTTAAGAAACACTACTGTACAGAGCTGCCTTAATATTGGTCATTGGCAGAATGACGAAGCTCCAGGGTAAATACTGAGGTTCTCTATGAAACAGATAAGTGACAGAGTATTAATCTATGGAAGGAGGAGAAGGTATTACTAATTGAGAGACAAAAGACAAGGAAAAAGAAAGAACATTCGATCATCTTAGGTTCAACTCATCTCTCAAATGCCTCCTGGATCTTAACCCACTGCTCTCCGTCTACTTTAGAGGCTGGAAGCATTGCCAATTACGGTCTTACGATTTAGTATGTGCTGATCACAGACTCCCAAGACAGCTGATGCTTCTTGCCAGCCCTGCTTCATGGGATAAATACACCCCACACGATATAAAAATATGAAGAATGTGGCACAGGGGAGAGGGAGTTCAAACTAATTAACACAACACAATTAAAATGCACTTGGTGAGGATTTTCATGTAAGAAAAGCAGTGCCTCATTTCCTGTGCAGAAACCTAATTCTTACAGCCTGAGTTCCACAATCAGATGCTCCAGGAATTTCCTTAATGGTGGCCATCTGATCCTCAATCTTTAATCCTCCGGTTCTTTCTTTCTGCTTATGTTGATATGAAAAAAAATGGACAAAAAAACTGATAATGCAATTCAACACCCCTCCACATTTTTTTTAAGTACTAAAATCTTCGAGCGCATCATACACAAAAACACTGCACCATATAATTTTTTCAGTTCCAACATGCCAGTTTTTGGTCCGTAGGGACCTCAAACATTGCATAGGCATCTTTTCAAAGGCTTCAATTAATTTGCATAATTTCCAAGAACAGGCTTCAGAAAAGTCAGAGGAAGGTTTTACTTAGTACTACATTCAAATCAATATATAATGACCTAGGCTTTAATTCCTTTATTCATATCAGCATGCTATGTTATGCTAAAAAAAAAACTCCAATGCAGTTCATCATACTGTTCCTCTTTTTGTTTTACGAAAGACCTAGTGCTCACATGTTCATTAGATAATTACCCTCATTATATTAGTTGCATCTAAAAATGTACATTAGGATGCCAGCATTTATTAAATCAATAGCATTATTATATTTCAATTCCATTGCACTGAATTAAACTCAGCCAATGAAATATTTATAACAAAAAGGTAATAAAACATCTATAAGCTGAACACTAATAAGCGTTTCCATTTTTTTACTTACAGCTGTAAACAGCAATTTTATCAACTAGTCCTGCATTCAATCAAGGTAAAAAATAGTCATGAGAAAATGTAGTACTATATACTTCAACCTGAACCACAAGAATTCATAACAGGCGATTATAGCAGGACTATTTCCACAGTAAGTCCAAAAACTGGTACACTGGTTGTTTTAAAACAACAGGGGCAGGGCTTCCCTGGTGGCGCAGTGGTTGAGTCCGCCTGCCGAGGCAGGGGACACGGGTTCGTGCCCCGGTCCGGGAAGATCCCACATGCCGCGGAGCGGCTGGGCCCGTGAGCCATGGCCGCTGAGCCTGCGTGTCCGGAGCCTGTGCTCCGCAACGGGAGAGGCCACAACAGTGAGAGGCCCGCGTACCGCAAAAACAAAAAAAACAAAAAAAAAAACAGGGGCAATGAGGATGCCTTTCATTAATACTTATGCACCATAAAAGCATTGTTAAGTGGCAAGAAATTCAACCTTACTTACAGTACCACTATGAGAAAAAAACAGAGCCTATGCTGTGGGTACAGGTAAACAGTGATTACACTGTCTGTTCTTAAGCTTAGTTACTTCTCTCCTAATGAGCTAGGGTATCTCCACACGTGTCCAGCCTGAGGGCTGTGGGCTAAAGAAACCCACAGTCGGGGCTCTGGGGGTTAGCTTTTCCCCAGCCTCACATCCCTCTGCCAGATGCCGTTGACAAAATTATTGCTGGGTGTTCCTTTCTACTGAGAGCCCTCAATGCAACTCAACTGTTGTCATGGAAACAAGGCCAATGGCCCTGAACTGTCTCCCCGCATGTGGAATCCAGCTTTCAGAGGGAGAATGAAGAGTCAGTGATGGGCAAGGCTGACTCTGTGTCCTGCCCTTTCTGGACACAGCAGGAGCTACTGCAACACAGGGGCTTACGTCCATCTGTGTTCTTTCTGCCACAGGTGGAGAAGATTCCCAATGGGAAAGTGCCAACTGCCAGCCAGCCTGGCACAGATCTAAGAACAGTGAAAATCTCAGGCATCGTCCTCAAATCCCGGCTGCCCTTGCCTTCCATGGGTCAACCTACCTCCTGGTAAGAAAAGCACCCAGTCTCTAGTCAGGGTTTCTCCACCTGGGCACTGCTGGCACCCTGGGGCAACTGATGCCTTGTTAGTAGGGGCTGTCCTGTGCACATAGGATGTTCCGTCCATCTCCAGCTTCTACCCACAGATGCCAGTAGCATCTCTCCCAGCTCTGTGTCATCATCAAAATGCCCCCAGACACTGAGAGAACTATCAGATCCTCCCCCGTTGAGAACCACTGATTTAGATACAGTTAAGCCTAAAGTCGGTTAAGATTTGCATTTAGGTCCTGCTTCCACCATAGGCTCTGTGTGAGGTAGGACAGATTAGCTTCTCTGATTTTCCTCAAGTTACAGGAAGACTAATAATACCTGCATGTCGGGTTATCGTGAGAATAATGAGATTAAGTGTGGGGAGTGGCTGGTACCATTTCTTCCGTCCTGTCTGGGCTCAACAACTGAAGCGACGGTCGACATCGCTGCAATGACTTTCCACTGGAGGATGATGTGGGCGTCCAGGTGAAGTCTTCACGGCTTTATTTGTGTTTTTATTCTGTACGCTATCCTGAAGGGTCTGAGCACGTTAATATACTGTATATCCCAAAGATATCCCAAAGGTGTGTAACTTACTACAGGAGAACGAGGAATTGTGACGCGTCGGCCACGCCCTGCTCACCACCCCCCTGGCTGACGGACCTGAAGTCTCCCAGGAGCCCTGGAAGCTCAGAAACAACCAAGGTCCAGCAAGTGGACTAACTTGTACAAAACCACAAGGGAAGTGATCAAATGTTCCAAATTCCTTTGCAAAGGCGCGTTACGTGTGCCATGTATGCTTGTGCTTACTCTGAGCACAACCAAGATAATTAGGCAAAAAGTAATTCTGTTGGAATCTGGAAATCCCTCCACCGACTCCAAGCATGACATGTTCTTAAATACTGGGGGGGCTTTAAGTCAGGTTTCTACTATTCTAAACTCATCCATTCCTTTTATTTAATGTTAAACACAGAACGTTATCTATTCATGTAAAAGTTTATGTGATTTGTTGAAACAGACTCACAGACATAGATAACAAACTTACGGTTACCAAAGGGGAAAGGGGGGAGGGATAAATTAGGAGTTTGGGATTAACATATACACGCTACTGTATATAAAACAGGTAAACAACAAGGACCTACTGTACAGCACAGGGAACCATATTCAATATCTTGTAATAACTTATAACGGAAAAGACTCTGAAAAAGAATATATATGTATAACTGGATCACTTTGCTGTACACCTGAAACACTGTAAATCAACCATACTTCAAAACAATTTTTTAATAAAATAAAATAAAAAATTTGTAAAAAGTACACACACACAAATGAACACATGTAAAACTGGGGCCATCTGAGTAAGATCATGGATTGTATCAATGTCAATATCCTGGCTGCAAAACTGTGTTTTTTTCTCAAGATGTCACCATTGGGGAAAACTGGGTGAAGAGTAGGTATATGGGGTCTCTCTGTATTATGTCTTACAACTGCATGTGAATGTACAATTATCTCAATAAAAATTTCAGTTTAAAAAAAAAAAGGTTATCTGATTTGTTTATGTGGGTTCTTCTGGTTATAAATGGAGCTGGAGAAGAAACAGGGGGCAGAGTTTCACCTTATCCTTGACTTTGTGCCATTGACGCGGAAATTCATTGTACACTGGCTGCCCACGGAAGGAAAGAGAGAACTCGCAGGACGGAAGGATGCCCACACTTTCATTTACACCTGCAGCTCACACAAACCTCTGCACCAGGGGGCCTTTCTCAGGCAGGAGGGAATATGCGGAAGGTTCAGTAGCTGGGGCCCCATCATATGTGGTCCTCATTTTCCGTTAGATTTTAAACCTCTGTAGACAGAATGAACTTAAACTTCTCTTTACATCCATCTGCCTACTTGAGATCCTGCAATTTACAACTGCCTATCCATGAAAGAAAAGACGGAGATTAAAAGTACGACCTAGGGGACCTCCCTGGCAGTCCAGTGGTTAGGACTTCGTCTTCCAATGCAGGGGGTGCATATGCAATCCCTGGTCGGGGAGCTAAGATCCCACATGCCTCGTGGCCAAAATACCAAAACATAAAACAGAAGTGATATTGTAACAAAAAATAAAGACAAAAAAAAAATGGTCCACATCAAAAAAAAAAAAAATCTTAAAAAAAAAAAGTACGACCTAACCTACAAAAAAAAATAATCTGTCCGTGTTTTGAGGGGAAAAAAAACCCTGCCTCCATACAACTATACTATCATTTATTATCAAATCATCCACAGAAAAAAGAATTATCATCAATTCTTAATTATTCTAACTAATGGCGAGTAGCATGGAAAATCTAGAAGAAATTAAAATATGCTATGACAATCACTTTGAAATGCATCTGCTTCATAAATTAGAGATCGATGTCCCCTCCTCGTATCCCAACACCCATGACATGAAGTTCATGCAAATATTATCTTGCTTTCCCTGAAACCCAGGAACTGGAGAGAGCCGGGATAATCAGGGGCCAACAGAAGCCATTTGGGAAGGATAACTCTCAGCTCAGATAACTAAGAGTGGACTGTATTTTTAAATTCTTAGTGTTTAGAATTAAAAGCAAGTCGCTATCTAGCAGATGCAGGCAGCAGTGTAGGGGGCCCTGAAATCAAGCCATTGTTGAGTGAACTCTTTATACATCTGGCCTTTGCGATTTTCATCGTTACCTTTACTGTTGGACCAAAGTTGCCCTCTTTAGCAGGTCTCACCAGATTTTTTCCAACACGCATAAAAACATGATGTCCCCGCGGCGCTTTCTGAGTTAACGTAATGCGTGGGCTGCAGTTCAAGAACCCAGAGCACATGAAAAATAACACAAACAAGCCCCTCCTCTGGTTTCTGAAAGTGGCAAAGGATGGGCATGACACAAACTGAACATCTCTGCGATTCACCATCCCCGAGAGACTTTAACAAACCTCTCCAAGTCTTTAAAGAGATGAGAAGGACAAACGAGGGAATGGCAGAGGGCAAGCTCCCAGGTCTGGGTGTTCGGGGCCAGAGCTGGAGGTAAGCCAGCCTGGGACCAGCTGCTGGGCAGAAACTCAGAAGTCAGGCCAGCAACACCAGCAGGATACAGGGGTCGAGCCACCCGTCCAGTCACAACATGACCTACTGTCTAAGACAGACTCTCTTTCAAAGAACCACTGGGGTTTCAGTTGGTGAGAAGGAAATAGCAACCAAGAGTCACACAAACACTTACTGCTAAACTATTTGGTAGCAGACACCCTGCCAGGTGGGACAGGGAATGTCATGCTCAAGAAATTAAGTTCTGGCCCTACATAGGTGGCCTCGAGCAAATTCTGGGAGAATCCAAGGATCCTAGTGCCTGAAGGCCAAACTCAGCTACGAGTTTTGTATTGCTGCTGTATTTAGCTACCAAAAGAGAGCAAAAGTCGGTCACCATAGAAACCGCAACCTGACAATCTATGGTAACAGCGGCTCACACCCTTTCTTACCCCTTTGGCTGGACCAGATGACTAATTCATTTGGCTGGACCAGATGGAATGAGAAAGGAAAGCTTTTCACTCTTAACCTTCTCTCTCTGGCCTGTAACCTAGGTCTCAGATGCGAAAATAGACAAGGAGTTTTCTCCTAAAGGCTGAATCTACAAATGCACCAACAGATGCATAATTCAAAGCTGAAAAGAGCTAAAGAAATAACAGATGTGGACTGTTCCGTGTATTATGAGCACAGCCTGAACACTCTCAACAGAGAAGAAATATGTGCATGGAAGGCCTTTCCTTATGTGTTTGTGTAAAAATATAATAATGGTCACATGTAGCATCTTTTTTTCTCAATTAGCCTTCTCTCAGCGGCCCCTTCCTTCTGTTTATTAAACATGACTTATGGGGAAAGCAAGAAGCAATGAAGCAAGTGAGACAGGAATCACTCGAGACCAAAGCAAGCTGAATTTAACTTACTGCTTTGCCATTAGTGGAAGCCCTTTATTTACAGATGTCAAGGGCACTTTTAATGCATATCAGTTATAGATACACAATTCTGGATCCATTCAACCGCCACCCAAGTCAAAGGAGCCTGGGTATTTTATCCAAGTACTGGACCAGGTACACTTTTTACCTGCTGTGAGTCCTGATGAAGTAAAAGCCTTAGTTATCATAACCTCGACTCCCTATAGTCTCCACCTTGGCCACAGATATTGATGGGGAATTGGTCAGGGAGGCAACAATGGAAGGGAACATAGCTAGTATCGTGGGTGTACGTGTCTCACTGAAAATCACATCTCTCCTCAGCCTCCAATGAAACGGAAATAACCCGGAAGCATCACGTCATCACCGTCCAACCGCATCCCATCCGTTCACAGCTACAATCATATCAGAGGAATCGCGTGTGATATTAGGAAGGCATGCACAGCAGTGCAAAAACAGACGGAGCATAAGGCAGAAACCTGTCATTTATGGCCAAGTCTGTCCCTAAACTAACATGTTCCCCCCAGGGTGTTCTTTAAGATCCTTGTGTGTCCACTGATCTATGTGTTTAAAGAGGAAACAATACATATACCATACACTGTAGCACCTGACACTACGTTATTGTCAAGACCCTGAGAGATCATAGGGCCAGATGCTTTGAAAAGAAAAAACCCACAGGCAACATACAGGAGGCAATATTCCCTCTACTCTGTGATGACGTCCAGCAAGAAGCAAACATTGGCCCTGTAAGCTCACCTGCAATGGGGTGTCATAGAACGTGGGGGGTTTTATGCTGAGTTGTTTTCTTAATTTCAATTCATCCCTAATCTTCTTCTCGGTGCTCTCAACTATTTCATCCACTTAGCCAAGAACTGACCTGGGGTATTTTTAGCTGATCATGAGGTGAACAAGAAGCAACTAATTTAACATAGTCAACAGAGCCAAGTCCCAAGCCTCCTACAGAAAAGCTGAGACCCAGCCTAATGAACAGGGCAGGACCTTCAGGAGACTCAGAAACCGGTAACAGCAGGTATGTATGAAACTGGGGGCGAGTGGGAGGTGACAGAATAAGATGCGTGGGGAGCTGTCTAGGAAGCAGTTGGACCCCAGGTATTCTCCCCTCCCTGACTCTACAGACCAGTGGTCCTCCCGTTTCCTCAGAAGAGGATGAAGCAGGTGGTCCCTGGTCTGTGGATACAGGAAAATACAAACTCAGCACAGAAACCCCAGGCTCTCTTCTTGCCACTCAGCTCCTAGAATGCAGGCAGCTCGACCTTGAACCCCAGGTGGGAAGTTGAAATTCTCCTCCTTGGAAATCACCTAAAGAGGAAAAACCATCATACGAAGAAGTAGGCTCCACACAAAGGAGGTCCCCCTACATGGACCAGTCCTGCCCTCAGCTTTCGAGTCTCCCTCCTACTCAAGAGCGCACAGTCAAGGACTCTCAGATCTCCAAGGAAAGCCTCTAGCAAGAAAGTTAGAAACTAAAAGCAACGTGGAGGAAACAAACTACTCCGGGAAAAGAAAACTTTAAAAAATCAATACTTCCAACAAGATAAAGTCATGTTTCCAGGCTGCAAGAAGAGGAGGCCATAAACAGCAGCATTCAGAGAAAAAGCGCCAGACAAATGCTCGTAAAAACCCAACAGCACAAATGAGTGGAGAAAACCTCTGACAGTAGAGCAGAAACAGAGGAGACAATGAAAACCTGAAATGAAAAGAAGAAAAAGTTACATAGCCAGCCCAGGACTACCACTTGGTCACAGATGAAGAAGACAACAGAGAAAAGAGAGGTGGAAGGTGTCATTTTAGAAGAAGCATCCCCAAAATTAAAGGTATGAGTTGCAGACACCCGGGGTACCCTGCGTTCTGGATGGAAACAGACACCTGCAAAGGCCTATCATCGTGAAATTTCACAACAGTGGAGAAAAGGAGAATATAAGATGCCCAAGGAGAAAAGGAAAAATGGAGCAATACCTCCAAATTCTTGAGAAAAGTGACAGCTGACCTAGAATTCTACACCCAAACTGTCAGGGAAGCGTGAGGACAGAATCAGGATTCTTTCAGTCACTCGAGGTGAGAGGAGAGCAGGCTGCCAGCACTAAGATGCTTTGCCGTGTTTTATCATCTTTGTAAGCTGAGGACAAAATGCCAACGTAAGCTGGACCCAGATTGTTAACGGCACCTGGCTCGTCCTGACCACACTCTGAGCAAGGTCCCAGGGACCCCTCGAGGTCCCGCTGCCTGGAGCATTAGAGAACATTCAAGTCACTGCACAGAAATGCTGTGCTGGGCCTGTTCTGAGAACCGGAGCCAGACCCGTCCACATTTCTAAGGGAGGTCCGGTACCTGGAGTTCAAGCTACAGTTTGGCTGATGACCCAACTAATTCCCTAAGATTAGCTCAGGACTGTGCCTACTCAACTCCCCTGCAAACTCTGTGGGAAAGTGAGGCCATCTTAGGACCCAGGCACTGTCCAGTCATCCTCCACTCTGGAGAGCAGGAAAACACCCTCTCCTGAAACAATCAGGGCTGGTCTTGTTTCTCGTGCTGTCAAAAGTAAGTTGTGTAATATTAAGGAAAACATACATAGGTAGTAATACTACAAGGAGAGGCAAGGAAATGGTTAACACCAAAGTTAGGGAGCTGGTTACCCACAGCTAGGAAAGGTCAGGTGGAAGGATGCTAATGGACCCGCAACTTCCCGTGTCTAGATAGGGGGCAGGGAGGATTTGTATTTCCTCTATATCACTCTGTGAACTCCTCACGTGTACATTTCAAATGTATGTGTATAATATATTCCAAAATAAATATATTCATACTTTATTTTGAAATAAAATTTATTTTCTCAAGGGCAAGGAACACGATCACATTTACACATTTAAAATATCACTAAGGGAAGCAACCTAACTGTCCATCAAGAGATGAATGGATAGAGAAGGTGTGGTGTATACACACACACAACACTACTCAGCCATAAAAAAGAATGAAATGCCATTTGCAGCAACCTGGATGGACCTAGAGACTATCATTCTAAGTGAAGGAAGTCAGACAGAGACAAATATCGTATGATATCACTTATATGTGGAATCTAAAAAAGTGATACAAACGAATTTATTTACAAAACAGAAAGAGACTCACAGGCATCAAAAACAAACTTACGGTTACCAAAGGGGAAAGTGGGGGAGGGATAAATTAGGAGTTTGGGATTGACAGATACACACTACTATATATCTAATAGATAAATAACAACAAGGCCCTACGGTATAGCACAGAGAACTATACTCAGTATCTTGTAATGACCTATAATGGAAAAGAATCTGAAAAAGAATACATAAATACACACACACATATATATAACTGAATCACTTTGCTGCACACCTGAGACTAACACAACATTGTAACTCAACTCTACTCCAATAAAAGTGTTTTTTTAATATCACCAAGGCCACTGGGAAAAGACAGTGGACACCAGCTGTAGAGGTCAAACGAGTGACAAGCGTGGTGGGCTGGCTTCCGAAGAGGCAGTGGAGCCAGTTCACAGAAGAGTAAATGCTATTTTTCTTAATTTTTATTTTATTTTATTTTTTGCAGGAAAGGAGGAGGAAAAAGAAGTTATCTGGTCAGTTAGCAAAAAAAAAAAAAAAAAAAAAGCCCAAGATAATGTTGCATGATCAGTGTGATTATTACTGCTAATAATAATTTAATAATTATTTTCAGAAGAGGTCTTAAGTCCAATGTTGCCAATGCGAAAAGTGCTGAACAAGAGTATCGGTGATTCACCCTGCTAGGTTAAGGTTCTGAGCGAGGACTTCCTCGTAAATAAAATCCAGGAAGCCAGCGCCCCAGTCCGAGCCTCACACTCCTGCTGCAGGCGGTACCTAGACACCATTTTAATTTCATTTTCCACATGAAACTTCTACGGCCCTGCAGAAATATGCCCGTTCGGAACTGAAAAGCAGGTTTACATCAGCCCATCACAAGCCCATCCACAAGTCTCCCAGGAAACGGTCCATGTAGAGCTGTTTCCCACCTACTCGAGCTCCAAATAGAGACCGTTTTATGGGTCCCTCTTGCTGGAGGGATCACTCCTGCCCAGAACTTAATATTCTACACATCATATAAATTTTAAGCATAATTTTTAAGAGTTTTAAGAACTAGGTGATCTATTTCAGTCATGGTACATTTCTTTCATTGTCTATTAGAGGAAGGCCTACTACCCAACAGATACTCATATGAGTTTCTCAAGCCATCAAGAGAAGCATCATTTTCTATCATCTTTACCGAGCAAATACCAAAATTAGACTTGTTCCATTTTCTTTTGTTTCTTTGGTAAGCAGTGAGAGGGTGAAAATGAGATTTCCATAACAATACAAGATGGAGAAAAAAAATGTAAATCTGAAAAAAAATTTATTAAGATTCAAATTACCTCATAATATCCTTATTAATTACTTGATAAAAGATTTTAAGCATTATCTTGGAACATGGGTATTTGGGAGGATTACAAAGCAGAGCAAAATGGAACAGATAACATTTTAAACATTATAAACGAACACCGGCCAAGAAGGTAGCTTTTTAAATAGTGGGAAATGATTTGATGTGGGCAACTTTTTACACAGTTTATTCTCGAAAAGAGGAGAAAAACTGCTATGAATCTACATCTTACCTTAAACACTTCCATTGGAAGAGGAAAGTTAGCAGCATCAATAAGGGATTTCTCCAGAGCACTTTTCCACTCTGAGTCCATCTTCAAAGGATAGATTTCTGTATCAACAGCAAATCACATAAGAGTTTAAGGGCTGAAATGTTCTACTGGGTGGTTCTTTCTCGGATTTTATCTTCTCAGGATTTCATAATAACTTGGCAGGCGCAGCAATCCTAAGAATTCACACCCTGCCCGCCATAAAAGGCCACCTGCTAAAGAGATTTCCTGAAATTAAACAGCAATTCGGGATTCTGCGATCAGAAATGAAGAATAAACTTAACAGGGCTCTTCTTCAGGGAATATACGCATGCATTCTGGGCATAATTGAATAGTATAAATCACATTAACCACACTTCATCCATCCACTGCCCCGAATTCCATTCCAACACCTGGGAAGTAAGATCCATGGATGAAGAACTTATTATCTGATAAATTTCCAAACTAGAAAAGACTCTTGTCTGGCGTTTGCAGTTATGACAGCCTATTTTTCACTAAATCTCCAAGCTCTCATATGCTAAAAATAGTCCGCGTTTAAGTCAGGAAATTATGAAAAGGTAAATTAAAATTTACCAACCAAGTCTAATATTTACACTTGAAATGTTGCTAACACATCACGTTGCCCATGTTTTCCCCCAGGCAGTGGGGGGAAGGGATTTGCGAAAGGAGGTTACACCGTCTGAATACAAAATTAAAAGAACAAAATCGTTGAGCACTGTTTTTACCGATTGCTGAAACTGCGGGGGAATTTTATGATCTGATCTCAACAGATTTAAGACCTTATCAAAATAGGATTTGCAGAAGCACTCACTTGGAGTAGATATGTTTATACCTTCCCTATATCAACCCAGGCTACTTCAGACAGACAGCTAGGATATGAATATGAATTTAAGCACAGTTAAAAGGCAACATTAAGCCTTTGGGGCTATATTTTTAATTTCTTGCATGTCTGCTTTTTAGCAGGCGGCCATATATTTTGATGATCATAGCTTCTGAACTCACCTTGAGCTTGAAGCACCTGTGTTTCAGCAGTTTACTTAGTCTTTTCAGACTATCACAATTATGGTTAGGTGAGAGATGCTGTCAGAAGGAGCCAGGTTATCAATGCACTACCCACCGCCCCTCGTTGTCAGACACACCAAGTCACATAAAGGATAATTAATGACAAGATAGGCTCTACTTGTGTATAGTGTCTATAATGCGTTCTAGCCTTTTATTTATGCTCTTACGCCGCTGCAGAATTTTTTCCCCCAATTTGGCGTTTCTCTATCAGAGACAAAATAGCCTGTAATTCTCCTTGGTATACATGTTTGGGGGAACATAGTGAGGTCCCCACAACAAACACCTCTACAGAGAATGAATGAATGGTCCCTCCAACCTCCACAGGTGGGGGGGGGGGTCCTGAGGGAGAACTCGCTTATCACAGAGTCCCACAAAGGAGGGAGAAGGACCAATTCATGAAGCCCTACAAATTGTCCCGAGACGGTGAGGCAGATTCCCTGGAATATACCAGTGGCTCAGCTCAGGGGCACTGCGTCAAAGTTTCGGTGAAAAGGGAAGGCAATTCAGGATTCTAGGAAGCAAAGCCCAGACGACACCAAGGGCAGCAGTTCAAGACGGGGTCAGGAGGGAAACAATAAATAAGACCCTGGACTTCCTCAGTAGAACAGAAACAAATCCACTCCTCCAGGGTTCTGGAAGCAGGTCAATGGGGAGTTCAAACTCGACATGGTAGTAAAAGGAGAACCAAGTCATGGAAAAGGATGGTGACCTCCAAAGAGAAGGTCAGAGGAAAGGTCTGCAGACATACAGGGGATAGAAAAAGGGAAGAGGAAGTGTTGGTGCCCGAGCTCCCGCAGTCTGTAACTGAGGTCTCTGGGTGGGAAGGGGAGCCCCTGAAGCACAGAAGAGGGTAAAAGAAGAATGGCTTAAAAATTACTCAAGGCCAGAGCCATGAAAACCCAACATGGTCAGGTCCAAACTCAGAACTGAGCGAGGAGACAGGCAGCCCCCAGAGGGATGCTCACAGCCTCTCCTGACACCTGGGCTCACACACACTGGCAGAGCAGGACTGGACCAGCCACATCACCCTAGAAGGTTGCATCCACCTGATGCCTGTTCCACCAAACCAAAGACAAGTAGCCTAAGAAGCCTGGTGCTTTGATCTGAATATGCCCCCCTCCCCCAAAATTCATATGCTGAAACATCTAAGGCGACAGCATTAAGAGGTGGGGCCTTTAAGAAGTCATGAGGTCATGAGGACCGAGCTCCTATGATGAGATTAGAGTGCTTATAAAAGAGACCCCAGAAAGCTCCTCTCCCCTTCCTCCAGGTGAGGACACAGTGAGAAGACGCTGTCTGTGAACCAGGAAGTGGGTCCTCAATGGACACTGAATCTGCTGTTGCCTCGATCTTGGACATCCAGCCTCCAGAACTGCGAGAAATCAGTCTCCTGCTTACAAGCCACCAGTCTGTGGTGTTGTGTTACAGCGGCCTGAATGGGTGAAGACACCCAGGAAGTCTCACGGGACTTTTATCTCCGTCCTACAATCTTAAGATTCTTCGTCTTCGTGCTGAGGACGTTGAATCCTAATATGGAATTTAACCCCACGGCAGGGCATACTCTTTGTCTTAAAAGGTGAAAAGCAACCGCAATTCTGTCAGTACGCTCAACCACCTGCAGAAGCTAAACACCTCCTAGTTTCAATAAGCAGAGAGCAACAGTCCATGCGTGTGTTTCATTAGACAGAGAGGCGCTTGGTTACACCGGCAAGTGTACGGACAATAAATAGCACCATTAAAAGAACATAAAACAGGTTCTTAAAGTGATCGTGTTGCAGGTAATTTAATAGAGTGAATCATGTCAATTTCTGTTGGTGGGAAGTAATAAGCAATTAAAACCCGTCCTGATTCATCTTTAACTAGAAGCCTGAGTGAAAACGAGGTATCCCCCTCTGTGCATGTTGGCAGGACATCTCACAGAGAGTGTGGCAGGAAGAGGAGTGAACAAAATCATCATCTCACAGCCTCGGGTGATCGAAGGCCTGGAGGGGTGATCCCCTTTATTCATGCATCTCACACCCTCCTCTCCTTCCATCTCCACCAGGCTCTGACCAGTAAGGAAAGGCTCATCTATGCTTCTTAAAAGACACTGGGAAGTGCTATGGACTGAATGCTTGTGTCCTTCCAAAATTAGTATGTTGAAGGCCTAATGTCTCAATGCCATGGTACTTTGGGAGGTAATTAGGTTTAGATGGGGTCATGAGGGTGGGACCCCCATGATGGGATTAGTGCCCTGGTAAAAGGAGACACCAAAGAGCTCTCTTTCAAGTGCATGCTTGCTCTCTCTCAATACCACATAGATATAGATACAGATACAGATACAGATACAGATATAGATATATACATCTCCATGCACACATAAAGAGGAGGCCGGGAGACTTCCCTGGTGGTCTAGTGGTTAAGGCTCCATGCTTCCAATGCAGGGCGCATGGGTTCGATCCCTGATCAGGGAATAAGATGCCACATGCTGTGCAGCATGGCCAAAAGATTTAAAAAAAAAAAATGAAGAGGCCAGCTGAGGACCTGGCAAGAAGGTGGCCATCTACAAATCAGGAAGAGAGCCCTCACCAGTACTCAACCATGCTGATGCCCTAATCTTGGACTTCCATCCTCCAGAACCATGGATTTGTGTTTTTCAAGCCCCCTCCCCCAATCAATGGTATTTCGTTAAGGTAGCCTGAACTAAAACAAACAACTCTTTTTGAATGAGAAATAGTTCAAGTAAGAAGCATGTGAATTAGATTCAGAAACTTCTGGCTCCAGAAACTACCTAAAATAGAAAGAAAAGGGGGGGAAATGGTTGACATAAAGATTATGTAGGGAAAAAATATACAAAAGAATATAGAGATAAGGATTCTTCTTAAACTTCAAAAAGTTTCATCTCTTTAGTTTCTGCAAAACCATGTCAGATTCTATCTTGCTTTCTAAACATCCAAAAATATGAAAGTAGGTGGGGCCTCTAAATGACCCCTGACCTCAATGACCTACTTAAATTTCTTAGAAGATCAAATATAATCTTAAAACTCTGATCACAGATTGAATATTTAGAAAATACCAATCACCCGAGTAATACTTAGCAGCACAGCAAATGTATGATTATCCCCATTTTACAGATGTAAAAACTGAGGTTCAAAGTAGAGTAACTTGCCCAGAAGCTTTGTAGCCAGTGACAGAAGTGGAAAGAGAGGCTGACTTGAACCCTGACTCCAAGCCCATGTTCCTTCCACTCTGTCGGGTTTCTCAAGCTCTGTTCACACGTGGACCCTTTTAAAGGAAGAAATTCTCATCCTGAACCCCACAGACCACATTCCCGTGCATCTCATATCCTGGAGCCATCCTGGGTGCTAAACAAGAGATCACATCTCTACTTGCTCAGAAGCCCCCCTAACACTTCAGGGGAAAGAGGACAGTACAGTCCTCGTTGTGTGGAGGTGCGTCCACCTGGGCTCTCCCCTCCAAATTGGCTTCCAAATCCCCATCAATTATTTGGCTCCTGGAAGGTGGATTTGGCTGGTTCCTTCCTTCTGTCTAGACACACCCAGTTTTTATGCAGTCAACTCACTCAACACATATTTACTGAGCACCTACTATGTGCTGGGCAGGGTGTCAGGGGACACAGCAGAGAATGGGTCCCGCACTTTCAGTTTCAGCTGTGAGTGAAATCCTCTCATCCAAGGTCTGGATGAAGTGGGGGCATGGTAAAGCAGCATTCCAAAAGAGGGGACACGCATAGAAAGCTCGAGGAACACAGAGAAGGCCACAGGGCAGGAAAATAAATGAATGAGGGGGGGCGTTAGGGGTACACAGCTGGAAAAACAGCTCCAGGTCTGTCTAATCATGATTTGCCTTCCATTCAGCACTGAAGAAAAGGCACCCGTGGATTCCCAGTCCTGTCCTGATAACGCCTGAATCACTAAGGACCGCGGGAAGCCACTGCCTCTCCCATGATTACTGGCATTTTACCCTCTTCCATTCCTTCACCTGGTCTTCACTGAAGCTGGACTCCACCTACCCCGGCAGCACTGCAATCCTGATGGTGGGTCGAGTGGGGCAAGGTGGCTTTGCCCCTCTTTCTAACCTCCCATTCCCCCACCCCGTGTCCTCTGATTCCACCCAAAGATGGGATGCAGGCTCCTCGCTGGCGGACAGCATAAAAGCCAGCACCTTCTCCTCCAGTGTTTGAAGACTGACTAGCCAGCTACTTTCTGTCACCTATTTCTATATCTCTATTCACACCAAACGGTTGAGAAATACTGTGTCCTTCAAGAAGTAGAAAGAATAAGGAAAGGAAAGGAGGAGCTATGGTTACTTTTAGCAAAGGTGTTGATGTCAGCACAGCAAAGAGGGCATCGAGAGTAGGCTGACCTGGCACGGCCTCACTCTCAAAGTCCAGTCAGCCCTCCCGGCCCGCAGGTCCTGAATATTCCACCTGCAGTGGGTGGAACCCGCGGATGGAAGAAACCACAGACGGAGGAGCCCGCGAACGCGGAACCTGGGAAGGGGAAACCACAGGTGCAGAACACCTCCAACCCTCGAATGCAGAAGGCCAACTGTACTGTGCTATTTTATACAAAGGACTGGAGCATCCCTGGATTTTGGTATGCTTGGGGTCCTGGGACCAATCCCCCGTGGATACCGAGGGACGACTCTATACCCAAAGTCTCTCTTACCTGCTCTCCTCCCCAACCCTTCCAGCTCTACTTACCACCAGTCAATGATGAACACTTTTCACTTACTTAAGCGTGTTTGGGAATAAGAAAAAACAGCCTAGTATTTTCTATGCAAGTGTGAAATTTTACTCCCACCTAGATTTCATTCAAGGAAAGAGCACTACCATCTAAGTTTAACAAGTCACATTGGGTTCTGAAATCAATTTATGCAAAGGATTGGGTTCTGTTCCCGTGTGTAAAACCTGGGTGATTAATTGCCTTCCCGGGTGTGGTTCTGCTGAATCAGGTAGGAGAATTCAGTGTTCATCTTGTAACTACTGCATCTGAAGAACTAAGAGTCACATTTGGGGGTGTCCTTTCACCTTTTAATTTCTTCTTCCCATCCATAGCCTTTCCTGCAGACAATTTTTTTTTTTTTTTTTTTGCCATTGCCATCAGGACTTATTGCTTGAAACGAAAAGTCTCCTGATGTTTTTGGTTTGACCAAGATCCATTTTAAACCTACAGTACCCCAAACTAAGTTTAGCTGCCGACAATTTCAATGTTGGGAAGATAACTTCTTGATGATGAATGCCTTTTCCAAAGTCTTCAGTGAAATGGACAACTCCAGAAAATTACTAAGATGAGTAAACACAATTTATTCTTGTCTTGTAAAGACATCAAATTATCTACAGGAAGAGAGAGAACTCTCCTATGGAAATATTTCCTTAGTTTCTGCAGGGACACCTTCCATTCTGCCTGCTGAGTATGAGTCCACGATGTCACAGGAAGGGTACATTGCACAGAACCTAAGGGCCAGTAGTAATCCTTTGCTTTGCTATGAATTTTTACACTGGCAAATATATGTTTTTCTTAACATTTATAAAGCAATTAGATACCGAGCTAAGACTTATACACCCAGCTTTCTGCACAGAGTAAATTTCTCCTGCTAGGTTATGAATCCCAAGGCAAACGTGAGCTTAGATCTCTTCTCACGGAACTGACAGGCCCTTCGTTTGTCATCATATCCCCACATTACTCAGGGTATAAATGGATTTCCTGGCTGCCTCTCAAAACGTTGACAACAATAATACTAATAAAATACCATGTTCTATGTCTATATGCCTGTCAAATTCAACTCAAATGCAAACACATGACACACAGAACCAAGACGTTTTTTCAATTAAAGCCCTTGACTGACGGAAAAGGGAAATACAACGCCTCAGCTTCATGTCTTCAAGACTAACACTGGCAACTAAGATGGGAGGGAAGAAAAGTCTCTGGCAATTTTAATGAAGGAAAGAGCCAAGTCTTTGCTTCCAATAAACCTGTGAAATTGACCAAAATGAAAATCAGCAAATTTGGGAAGAAAGGAGTATTCCTTCCTTGGCGTCTTTAATTCCATAAGAATCCAACATTTTTGTTCTGAAGCTACATATCGAAAGGTTGGTAAGGCCAGTCAGAGGCAGCAGGGGGAACTGGATGGAAGAGGGAGGGGACCTGGGAATTTGAATTACAGCACGTTCCTCCTACAGACTGGGTGATCTTGGACAAGTAGCTTAAACTCAGTCTCAAATTTTCTCTGCTGTAAAAGGAAATAGTCACATGAAAGAGTTTTTTGGAATCAAAATAAACATCCGAGCAGATGTAAACTCACCTGGCATGTAGTAAACATTCAAGAATGGTTATTTCATAAACATTGAGATTTTTGTCCAGTTAGGTATGTCAGGAAGAATAACGCACTCTTCTACCCAATTAAGTCTCTGGAAAGTCATTTGACAAGGTATTTGAAGCTACTTAGAAGTCTATGATATGCCAGGAAAAAAAGCATGATGATTTTCTCTTTGCTATTTCCAGGTCAGGACAGATAACATAATGATAAGCATTTGGTTTGGATATTCAGACGCATGGATGGATGGACGGATGGATGGGTGGGTGGGTGGATGGATGATGGATGGGTGGGTGGGTGGATGGGTGGACGGGCAGAAGTACAAAGACTTTAGAACCTACTTGCAAGACTATCAAATTCCTAAAGAAAAAGAGAGAATATCACCAAGTCCCACTATAGTGTGTGTTTCATTTCCAAACCATTGATTGCAAAGGAACCAGATCAACTTCTCCACGGCCTCCAGCTCTGCTTTCTCATTTTTGAACGCTATTCATAGAAGTCTTGGGTTCTATTTGCTACAGAAAGTATTTGAAGTTAAAACGCTTCATATCCACAAGTACAGATGTAAAAGACACCACAGAGCTAATACATTTTCCAGAGAGACATCCAGGAAAATAATCACATCTCTTTCTAAAACGCTTGAGAGCAGCCAAAGCTCTGGCCCTTACCTGAAGGTGGGTCCATTCTGTATTTATTCTCTTGACACCAACCAACTGGTCGAAGTCTGTAATCCAAGTAAAACAACCACTGGTCATAGGATTCAGTGTCCTCCAATCCCACATAGCGAAGGCGTAATCTTCCTCCAACATTCTCAATCACACTAACTATCCAGTACTGAAAAGGGCTCTGAGAATCCTGGAGCTCTATTAAGGAATCAACTGTAATGAGGTCTATAGGGCCTTTCCCTCGCAGAGGCTGTTTAAACAGAAGCAAAACTCCTTATTTTAAACTTTATTTTAAGGTTCTCATGGAAACAGATGACAGCAGAAGATAATATTTTTTCACACCATCATCCAAGCTACTGGCAAACAGTCTGGTGTTTCCCTCCACCCCACTGCCCCCGCCCTCCCCTCCCCTCCCGCGCACACATCCATTATACCCGACTCTGTATCCAACAACAAAGCCACAAGTAAATAGAAAATGACAGTTTGTGCTAAGTTCTCACCAAACAAATCACCCTTCCCAGATAAAACTGCATTTGTGAGGAACGAGGGTGCTTTTAAGAAGCGTTACACCAAATTTGCCTCGAGCTAGAAAACATGCGGTAGCGGAATGTCTGCTCTTCCCATAGACGGACACATCTGATATGGGGCGATCAATTTATACCTTGACTCAGCAGACGTTTATCTTACGATGGCCCCGCTCGCATAATCAGGACACTCTCGTACTTTGATTACGTGAGTAATGCACGAATATGTGTAGAGGACATTTTTGATGAATGCCTAATACACATTAATAATCAGCTAAATTAGACTATTGTGTAATTTGTACACTTAACCCCATAGTTGGTTTACAAAATATATATAACACCTGCCCCATTTGAGCAACCTTCTTAGCACATGTTTGCATAGGAAAAGGGTGTTTGTTCAGCCAGCCTTGCAGGCAAATATGTTTAAAAAATTTAACAGAGTAAAACAATTTGTCCTTTTGAAAGGGTGAACAATCATCATTTTGATTTGTCAACCAAACAATTAAATTAGTAGCCATTGAGATACAAACCTACACGAGGCAAAAATCATCACAAAACAAAACCAGATGACTATATATTAGACCGTGGTGTTCCAAAATATCAATATCATTTATGACAGGTGAGAAATTTATGGTTCATGTTAAGAGAATAATGAGATTGTCAAAATCCACACTGTATTCTTGGTCATTCATTGTGTTCACCCCTTTATCAGGGGCATTCTTCAAACAGATTTGGTGACTCAATAATTATTTATAACAGTACATTTCTCTTCCTGTTCTAGAATGTAAATATTAAAATGTTTTATGATAAAATTATTTTCATATCACCATCAAGATTGCAGATTAAACTGTTTTTACTTCAGTACCTTAAAATGACCTTAACCACATTTAAATATGGTTAGCCATTTCTATTACTTAACGTGTATGTGTTTAAATTTCGGCATAATGCATCCGGAATACAATAGTTAATGGAACCATTTATCAATACACTTTGAGACTACAGCCCAGCACATATAGGCTTAGTCATCACCTCTACAAAACAGTTATTCTACAGGATTTTATATACATTCACTAACATAAGATAGAGTCTTAAACATATAGGATAGTGGATACCTATCCTAGCATGTTATTATTTTAAAATGTGTTCACATAAAAGCGAATTTTCCACTTATTGATTGGACCAAAGGTGAAGATTCTTCAGTGCCATTAGAATCAGTAACCTAAGTAATTTGGGAAAAAACAGGAAGTTACGCTATTGGACACCGATATCCGTGTGGACGCATGTACCCGCAGAAGGATATATGCAAAGGTGCTGTTAGGTGTGAGCTCATGTAACTGTGCTGCTTCAGACAGAGAATAGCTGGATAACAATACATACACCTTCTAGGAGGCTGGCTGGGGCCGTCCGGGAACCAGTCAAATCACGAATGAGAAATTCCGTCCAGTCCGTGTACTTCTCTTTGATTGCTGGTGAGACAAAGGAGAGAAAAAAAAAAACACACTTCAACAAATCAGTGGAGCTTTCAACATGTTAAAAATCCCAGCACTTTTCTGTACACATGTGTTCTTTCATGACTTTTCTTCGTTTTAAATGCTGTGCTTAAGTGAAGTACTAAAATGGCAACAACAAATCTGTCAGCAGTGGGTGACTTCACACCTACCACGTGCCTAGATTTTGCTAGGCACCAAGGAGATGAAAGAATGTGAAGCCCTGAAGTCTTATCATCTGTTCAGAAACTTCTGTAAACAACAAAGAAGAGGGACTTCCCTGACGGTCCAGTGGTTAGGACTCCGCGCTTCCAATGCGGGGGGGAGGGTTCAAGCCCTGGTCGGGGAACTAAGATCCCGCATGCCGCGCGGTGCAGCCCGAAGAAAGAAAATTGATTAATGAATTAACTAACCATTAAGAACAAAATTATTTTTAAAAAACCTAGAAAATATTCCAAAGCACAGAATTTAGGAGGTTCCAAGAAGAAACAGCTCCATGAGGGTGCTTTATTTATTTCCAGGTGGGGAAATAAAGCCAGGCTCTGAATTATATTAAGATTTATTATACAGGCAGAGAAGAGGAAGAAGGGATTTGCAGGCTGAGAGGAACATCATATGCTAATGAGAGTGATGGAGGGAGGAAATGGAGAAAGTGCAGCCCTCGGACACACGGCCCGGCCTGAGCACAGAGCATTGGGAAATAATGGAATAAAACGGTGGACAGCCAAGCACACACGTTTAATAAACAGGAAATCTCTGCATAAGATGAATCTGAAAATAGCATAAAGGCTTGAAGGGAGACAAAGGAAGCTAACGGCAGAGAAGCCAAGGTAGAGGCTGCTCTCTGGGGCCCCAAACAGCGGTGAGAGCACTGCATTTGAGACATCTTTTGCAGAAGAAATATTGGCCTTTGGAAGCCTGCATTCTACAAGTGCTTCAAACCCAAGACTTGAGAAAGATGTAACTTGCTTGCCATAGCTCCCAGGCTACAGATGTCCCAAAGCTAAGGTTACATCCACCCCTGGGAGAGGCCCCAAGCCTTCTCAGGACATCACAGGATTCACAACCTCGGCCACATGAGAACAGCACACTGGCCCAGACTCCCATCCACCCACTGTGATTCCGACCTTCACATCCCATGAAGACCAGACACTGCCCAGGGTACCATGTTCAATACATAGCCTCTGTGAAAGGTTCGAGACTCAAGCAGTTCATAGATTGTTTAGGTTCTTTCAAAGCAAGATGCAACCATTTCTAGCTCAAACCTAAAGGAACAGAGTTATTACCCAAGGGAAACAGGCCACACCGGTGGTGGGAAAAGCAAGCTCACGGTGTGGCGAAGACCCGGACTCTGAGCTGGGCTCTGCCACCACTGGCTACGTGACTTTGAGTAATTCACCCAATTTCTCTTGGACTCTTTCCTCTAGTGCTATAACATTTTCCTTGTGCGATGCTATAAGAATTAAAGAAGATACACCCGTCAGAAAAATATAACCATACCTGGCACGTCTATGCAATTAATAAATAACAACTCTAGTTTTGTTATAAGTATATACTGAATTATTACACATTCTCACCAGATATTTTTTATTGATTCCCACAAACTGCAGATGCAAACTTTCAACATGCTTTGGCAGAACTGCCAACAGCTTAGGGAACAGTGGCAGCAACCTGCTATTTCAATCACTAACCTGCAGCTCAGTCAATATCTCCCACCATCACCCATTAATGATCGTAAGACCAAGAGAAACATCAAAATGGAAGGGACTCAAGCAAGACGAAAGGGATTTGGGCAAAGTTGGAAAGCCCAGCTTTGGGTGGGACAACAATGTCTTAGACCTGGACCCACTTAGCAAAGAGCAACCCACCTCTTCAACATCTCTTACTACTCGGGATTTTTTTCCTCAAATAAAATACCACCTTCTACATACCTACCTATAAGGAAATGCATATATTTGGGGCAAAAACTGTGTTATTGGGTCCTTTTCCATCATTAGCAAGTGTAGCAAACATTTTTCAATGCTACACCCATTTCTATGGACTGAATGTGTCACCTCCAAAATTCATTTGTGGAATCCTAACGCCCAATGTAACTGCGTTAGGAGGTGGGACCTTGGGGATGTGATTAGAATTAAATAAGTTCATGAGACTGAAGCCCTCATAAGTGGGATTAGTAACCTCATCAAAGAGACCCGCCTCGCCCCTTCTTCCCTGTGAGGACACAGCGAGACGTCTGTCTGTGAACCGGGAGGCTGGTTCCCACCAGACACGGGGTCTGCCTGTATCTTGATCTTGGACTTGGATCCAGCCCCCAGAACTGTGGGAAATAAATTTCCACTGTTTACAAGCCGCCCAGTATTTTTGTTACCGCAGCCCGAATGCACTAAGACAGCTCTGCTGCTTGCCTAAGGTGACTGAGAAGACCAAAGCAATGGAATACCAGATAAATTAATTAAAATTTGTATTTATCTTTCACTTTACAAAGCCTTTTAATTTACTTTGTATCTTTTGATCATCCTAATAATGCTACGAGGTGGCTGTTTTTAACTAACTTTCGCCCAAGTTCACTGGAAAAACAAGGGCAGAGCCAGCCTCAAACTCGAGTTTGCAGATGCCAAACTTATAAGGAGTCTTTCCACTAGCATCTATGATTCTCAAAGCTTTTGCATACAGAGAAATCAACCATTTAAATTGCAGGCATGACAGAGATAATATGAAAATGACTGCTTAAAAAAAGTTTCAAGATTAGGACAAAATATACAACAGCACCCGATAAATATGCATTTCATTTTTTATTCCAAAAGGGTGACAATTAGCACAGTCGAGGGAAACACTGTCCCGTGACTGACAGAATTTATGTCTACATCCCCTATGAGAAGAAAACTCAGTTTTTCATTTAAGGGTTGTTTCTAACATCCATGTAATCAAAGTTAAATTAGAATTTCTGAAATACGTATGCACCCTGTGAAGACACTGTGCAGTGTTGAAATTTAAATAGTCTGAGTCACAGCAAGAGAACACTGGAGATGGCTGTGAAATTTACATATCCGGGGCCCTGCACTCCAAAGGTCCTGTAACTGTCCATTAATATGCTTTTGCATGAGGCTCTGAAGCAAGCTTTTATTTGCCACAGAATATCTAGACAAATGGCTCTCCATGGAAAAATGTATCTTAGCTACAAAAGGTACACCAATCATTTTAGGTTAGAAAGTAGAAAGAGAACAGTTCTCAGGAACTATGCTAATTTTAGAACAACTATTTCAGTGGACATTTAGTTCTGAAAACTCTCAATTTTCACATGTAAAAATAGATGACAAGAAGTACTGCCATATATACAAAACTATGCCTGATGAATTTACAATTCCCAGGCAATGGGTTTGTTTTAGACAATATTCAATTCAGTTAAATTCTAGTACAATAAAAACTGCCCAGAAAGCCCTGAGAATTCATTGCAATACAAGCTGCCCTGTAATTTTCCACATATAAATTTCTAACTAAAAAATTTTCAACTATGAATTTTAATTTACTACAGAACATCTCTCTTCAAAGACTCAAAATCAAGGCATATGAATGTAAGAAAAATCTCTCTCAAATGTAAACCAATTGCTTGCCCTATGGTCCTTATCTTTTTCTTCAAATGACATTAAATCTCAGAAAACTTAACACGCAACCTAACTACAGTAAATGTGAACTTTACAGCAAGAAAGAAATGATTAAACTGGAAAAACCCCGCAACTTTAGGTGGATAAAAGTGTATCCACAACTTGGTAATCATTTTCCCATTTCTTTAACTTATAGAGAGAATCTCCTGGAAGTCCATAAGAAGAATAAAATCCGGATCTTTCTACAACGTTCTCATGAACATGTTTTCAAGGTTCTACTGTTACAACATTATATAAACATTCAACTTCACTTTTTTAGAAGTCCCAGTTACATTTTTCATTTTCATACCTCATTTTGGAGAGGTACCCACATCTCACCTAAGGAAGCCATCGTGAACTTGAGTTTCAGAAAAAGGAAACACCCCCCCCCCCACACACACACACACACACTCTTTTTATGAAGACATTTTAGATGACCCCCAAATCCTACAACTGCTTTATTAGAGAGCTGTCTATAATAGGAGTTCCAAATGAAAGGCAGAAGATTACCATCATTTTTTCAGAATTTGGGAAACCACCACTCTTGGTGGATTTCCAGCCCCACTGAGCACATGTAAACATAAAGTAACTCACCATTTCTCAAGGATACTGTTTCCTATGGACATTGGTCTGGGGGAACACAAAGTCACCCATCAGAGCTGCCCATTCAGGCAGATCCTGAACACTGAGACCTGGGCTGGGGTCAGATGGACACACTTACCTCTCCTTCCCTGTCACCACATAGAAAAGACAGGTCCATGGAGAAGTCGGCTGTATCATGCCTTTCTGCTCATTTGAAAGATGGGGAGGACAATTACCATGAACAGTGAGGCCACTTTCACTCAAACACACTGTGGGTAAAAGGAAAGTCACATTCCTTACAGTCCTAGAGTTTAAACAGGGGATATTTTGTTCTTCTTTCTGGCCATTTGCTCAACTTGAATCCATTGTATCAGTCATGTTCTTAATTTGTAATGGTTCTTTCTTGCTCTTTGATTGTTCCTTTCTTCTAAACATTCTTCTTACCAGACGCCATTTTCAAAACCCCTCATTATAGTAATTAGAGGATGTTCTCCTTTTCTGTGCCCTGGATCCTCTGATTCCTATGGGTTTTTTGTTTTTTTATCTGCCTCTTTCTCTCCTGCATCAGAGGCTCTCCTGCAGTGACTGGTGGCCTTTAGTCGTGCATCATACTTAAACTGGACACTAGAGAAAGCCTGAAAGTGGGATTCGTGTCCTGGAACAGAGGTTTTTGACGCAGTGGGCACTAAGCAACTCCCCTCTGTGAAGCAAACTCCCAAACTAGATTCCCTGCTTCTCCCCCGTCAGTTCTGCCCATTTCTTTAGAGGTGAGCTTGAGGGAGGAGCCTGTGGGTTCTGGTCCTTGGTTGTACCAAAGGGGTAGGGGAGACAGAGCCTGGGAGGTGTTCCAATTACAAGCACCCCGTTCAACGCTGTGCTTCTCAGCCCCACGCGGGACTCCCACCCACCGGGCATTCAATCCAAAGTCCGCTGCCTGCGGGGGATCCCAGGGCCCCCCCCAGCTGCAGCCCACACGTGTGTCCAGGGCTGCGGCAGCCCCTACCAAGCATCAGCAGTCACCAAGCCTTCATCAGCTCTCAGGCCACCAGAAACGTGAAATTTCCTTTCTGCGCTGGTGCCTCTGCAATTCTTTCTGTTGCTGGTTTATGTATTTGTTATTCCTTTACTATCACTTTAATGGGGTTTCTGGAGGAAGAAGAGATAAATAAGACTGTTCAATCCACAGCTACTCCCAGCTCACCAGAGAACTGGGCCGTTACAAAATGTGAGGCAGCAAGCCTTTGACTTATCGGGAAAAGATTCTATAACACAGAGTTTGCTAAAGAAATGAGGCAACAGAGAATCTTGAATTATAAATGGAAGCACTTACACATACTATTAAGAATACAAGACTGTAGAGTTCTCTCCCTTGGAGATTTTTAAAGGAAAAAATCTGTACTAATATTTCACATAGGGTTCAAATTAAATTGTCCCTACAAACAAGAGAATAGATCATAAAATGATTGGAGAGGACTGATAAGCTCCTACTAAGTGCAATGGACCACATTACATACTACTGGGGTTCAAACATATAGACAGAAGTATTTCTGTCTTTAATAATAAATACAGATTAAGATATAACTTGTGAAGAATGTCATAAAAATCATATATACGTGCACAAAAATACACACACACATACTCACACATTCCTTAGAACTTACACAGAATGGAGGAAAAGTTTCAATTCAAAGTTTCAGACCTCTTTCCATTATATAAATATACTTGTATAATTACAAAAAGAAATATTATTATTTCGCTCCAAAGAACAGCATTCAACAAAGAAATTACCTAAGAATTGTTGGAAGCAAATGATGGAGACAATGATAACCTTAGGTTGAAACAGAAAAAATAAGTTGACCTCAGAATATTCTACATAATTAGAACGTTTAACATTCATGCCCTACTCATTAAAACCTTGGTCAGTATTTCTGCATAAATGATTTAATTTATCCCTTAAAAAGAAAGGCCTTTGCTACTTAATATTCTACACATTGCTTAGAGATTTCCTCAATATTGGGAATGGATAAGAAGTTATCTTTTGTTGAAACTAGCTTATCATGGGGTCAGATGTGACTTTTAATGGCAGCTACTTCATTAGATGGTTGTATGGATTAAATGAGAAAATAAATATAAGCTTCCTAGCAGTTATTACTCAAGTGGTAAAGTATCAACCCTTGTAAAAAGTGAAGTATTCTTTGATAATGTAGCCAATCATTCCTTCTTTAATGCACTCCAATGTTTGTATAACATACTAAGTCTTCTTTCAGAAGAACATATATGAAATGTCTCCAAGTGATGTTTTAACTACAGGCTAACAATTTCTTGCAATCCAAATTTAACTTTGAATAAACCTGTACACCAAATCAATGGATACAAAATGATGGCCATGAGTATAAAATCACATATTAATGTTTTATTAATTTGAAAAATTATAATTAGAATAAAAATTCCTTCCAGAACTTTCAAAAAAGGGTGACTTTTTTGCCTTCTAGTCTCTTACCCGCCTCTCCCTAACTTGGATGTTAATGCTAATTTTGCCGTCATGATCACATCATGAAACACTGACAAACTGGCACAAAAAATAATAATAATCTCGGATGAACCTAGAGATGATCATACTAAGTGAAGCAAGTAAGAGAAAGACAAATATCATATGATACCACTTACATGTGGAATCTAAAAAAAATGTATTAACGTATACACACTACTATATATAAAATAATCAACAAGGACCTACTGTATAGCACAGGGAACTCTACTCAATATTTTCTAATAACCTACAAAGGAAAAGTATCTGAAAAAGAACAGATATATATATAGGTGTAACTGAATCACTATGCTGTACATCTGAAACCAACACAACACTGTAAATCAACTATACTTCAATAAAAATTATAATCTACCTCATGGAAAATAATTCCCAGTATAAACCATTATGGGAATCCAATTCACTTTTATCTTCTATTCCTGCTTCACATTATTATAAAATTGACCACCTGCTATATGGTAGTGAAATGCAATCTCTCTGGTTAAACTTAGAAATAATAGTCTTAACACAATATACAGGATACCCCATGCACAAAGATCATTATTGGAGACAGTAACTTGCTGGTATTTTTTAGGAGAACGAGATCAGTTGTGAATAGATGAGACAGTGCTTACATCAATATGAATGTTTTACACACACAGCTATTTATACATAATTTTAAACTGACACAACAGAGCACACTATAGTTCCTAAAGTCTATTGTACATTTCCTCCACATCCAAATCAGACTTCTGTTCTTTATATTATGCACAAAAGCACATAGAAACAAGTAAAACAGCCCACTTGAGATAATCACAGAACTCGGCATTCATTCAAACCAGATGTCATTACCCCTATACTCCAAATCTGGCTTGAGCAGTTGCTCTGAAACTTCACTTCTCGGTTAAATTATTCCTACAACTTATGCAAGTCGCAACTTACTGAAGAATGAATTGATTCTAATAAGCTCTTCTTGTATTTTATTTTGCCTGTTTAAGTAAGGCAAGTACCTCCCTACGTATCTATTTGCAGGAGTGGATTGTTGAGGGGATTTGGTGGGATTACGTAATATCTGGAGGAGCATCACGGAATGTCCCTGTCAGGGACACACAAGAGGTGAGGTGGCGCTTTCCTTAAGGGATCCACTGCCATGCCTGTTCTGCTTCCTTTAAAACCACCCACTTCCAAACCAACAAGGACCTACTATCTAGCACAAGGAACTCTACTCTTTATTCCTGTATGTAATATAGGAATAACCTATATGGGAAAAGAAAATGAGAAAAAATAGATATATATGTAGGTATAACTGAATCACTTTGCTGTACACTTGAAACTAAACGAAACATTGTAAATCAACTTTACTCCAATGAAATTTTTAAAAATCCACCCACTCCCAATCTTGCCCAGCCCAGGTCCACACACTCTGAGTCCTTCAACCTTCCCATCCTCTGTCCCCACTAAGCCTCACTCAGACTCACCACCCAGGCCCCTCTAAAACTACAGCGACTAGACGTATAACTGCTGGGGAAAGAAAAACACTGGGCTAAACCATCACCCACAAGTTCTGGAATCACTCATCCCTTTTTTTTTTTTTTTTTTTAAAAAGCCCTCGAACTCACTTGTCTGACAATTTCCTACCTCCCTGCTCCCCTCCAAAACCAAACTTAGCAAAGAAGACTTAACTCTTCAGTCACTGTTCAGCCCCTTCAACTTCACCCCCCAGAACTTCCACCAAGAAGAGAATGATCAACTGTGTCAAACGCTGCTGATAGGACAAGGAAGAGTAAGGCTGAGATTAGACCACTCAATTTTTTTTTTTTTTTTTGCGGTATGCGGGCCTCTCACTGCTGTGGCCTCTCCTGTTGCGGAGCACAGGCTCCGGACTCGCAGGCTCAGCAGCCATGGCTCACGGGCCCAGCCACTCCGCGGCATGTGGGATCTTCCCGGACCAGGGCACGAACCTGTGTCCCCTGCATCGGCAGGCGGACTCTCAACCACTGCGCCACCAGGGAAGGCCCTAGGCCATTAAATTTTACAGGAGACATTCCATAGGATCAATTCCTGGGAGTAGAAGAGCAAAGGATTTACTAGATATCAGCAAACTGCCCTCCAAAATTATGCTTGCAATTTGAACAATGACCATGCGTATATAAAATTTCCCATTTCCCCCCATTCTTGCCAGTATTTTATATTCTCAGACTTCTCTGATTTTGTTAACAATCTCAACCATACGAAACTGATTTTTTAGTTTTCACTTTATTGATATCAGGGAGGCTTAGTATCAAAAAAACATGATGACAATTCAGATTTCTTTTCTGGGAACTTACTCTTCATGTATTTTTCTATAGAGATACCTTTTTTTTTTAATGCCAATTTGTAGGAGCTCTTTATTTATGGTAGATGTTAATTCTTCATTAGATATAGCAGAGGTCTTAACTTTGTATATCGTATTCAACATGAGCCTTTTAAAACAAGGCATGAGATCATGTCGTCCAGACACTGAATCTTGGAATAAATTTCTAACTCCTAAGCCAGGCTCAACATCCCGCATCACTGGGGCCACTCCACTCTTCTTCCCTTTGCTCTCTATCCTGGTTTTCTCTAAACCCATCTCTTCCAAAGGGCTCTGCACATCCTCTTCCTTCTTCATAGAAACACTTTCCCCCATCTCGCCCCAACCAACCCCTCCTCATCTCACATCCTCCCTGATCTTCCCTAATTTCCATGATAAACTGTGTTCTCTTCTGGAATCCCACATTCTTTCCCTTCCTAGACTTAGTACAATTTATAATGACATGTTCACACTCATTTGTGTAATGAGTCCCCGCCTGATGACTCCGTGAGCCTAGGAATTATCATATCACTGCCTTACTACTATATACCTGTACCTATAACAACTGCATATAGTAGGTGTTTAATAAAATTTTATCACAGGAGGGAAGGTCTGACAGACCAGATGGTTTTATAAATTGTGTCTGTTTTTTAACTGATCTTTGGATGAAAGGGAACTTGTTGAATTCAGATGAGGAACTACCGTTACCATGGATATTACACAGACCTGTCGATAAAATATGATTTAGCACCATAGTACACCACAAGCATTCATAAAGGAACCGCCATTGCTTTTTGTTTCTTCTTTTATTGGGTTGGCCAAAAAGTTCGTGCGGGTTTTTGCAACATCTCACGGAAAACCCGAAAGAAATTTTTGGCCAACCCAACATTTGCGTGGCTCGTAACTGCTTACCTATGATGTAAGTTACTGTTTAAGATTTCAGTTTCGGCACACGTAACCCAGAAAGCGAGAGATCATTCATTTAATTGAGTCAGCATTAAACACCTTATGAGACAGGACAGAAGTTTAGTATTTCTCTTGAGTTCTCCTTCTGGGTGAGTACATGGTATTACTGCATTAGGCAACCCTGATACTGTTCATTTCAGACAAGGGCATCACCCAGAGATGAAAGAAACACAAGGTACTATATATCCATAGCTTAATCTCCAAGGGACCAACTGCTTTCTCTGAAGTTCCCCAGGACCTCTGAGCCCAATAAACGGCCATAATTTACAATACAAAAGCCATAAAGATAAGAACTATTTATGACATTCTCAAGGTATAACTCATATTACTCTGCACCATATCTTTAGGAGCCTAGAAGATAAATAGCCTCTAAAACTATTAGAAGAAATTTAAAACCTTATCACTGTTTGCTGGTTAAAGACTTATCCAATAAAACATGGAATTTCTCTCATTCTTGCACATTTCCCTTCAATTATTCTCTAGCTGTCAATATCTCACTTTATAGACATTTCTGCTATTGCTTTAAACATTTCCCTGTTTTTAAAGAATACCCTTCCAAAGAGTCAGCAACTATTTTTTCTCTCTACTAGGAAAAATTTCCTACAGGTCTTTTATTGGCTATCACTACAGAGAAACAGTCAAGGCTGAACTGACATATCACAGAGGTCTAGGGCTCTGAATTCAATGGAATAAGACAATTGTTTGTTAAAGATTTTATTTTCATCGGTATATCTCTCTCCCTCATACGTGACTTATTTCTTTCTGTAAAGTTACCTTCTTTGCTGCAGCTAAATAGTTTCCATTCAAATTTTTCCCAATGATCCACTTAGGGGAATGTTTTAAAAAGAAAGAAAGCAGCTTGCAAAAAAATTTAAATCCACATGCCCTTTGTATATATCTAATTACATGAGTCAGTCTGTTTATCAACAGCTTTCACATTACTGTCCGTGATGGTTAATTTTATGTGTTGACTTGGCTGGACCACGGTGCCCAGATATTTGGTCCAACATTATCCTGTTAACAAGAGGATGTTTTGGGATGAGATTTACATTTAAACTGGTGGACGTTTGAGTAAAGCAGATTGCCCTCCTTAAATGTGGTGGGCCTCGTCCAATCAGTTGAAGGCTCAGATAGAACAAAAGACTGACCTCCCCTGAGCAAGAGGGAATTATGATGAAATCAGAGGAGAACTAAATAAATGAACAGATATTCTTGTTCATGGATAGGAAGACTCAATTTTACCAAGATGTCAGTTCTTGCAATCTTGCTCTACAGATTCAATGCAATGCAAATCAAAACCCCAGCAAGTTATTTTGTGGATATTGAAAAACTGACTCTAACATGTATGCAGAGAGGCAAAAAACCCAGAATGGCCAATACAATAATACAACATTGAAGGAGAACAAAGTGGGAGGTCTGAGACTATGTGACTTCAAGACTTACTATGAAGCTACTGTAATCAAGACAGTGCGGTACTGTCAAAAGAACAGAAAAATAGATCAATGGAACAGAACAGAGAGCCCAGAAATAGACATACATATATAGAGTCAGCTGATCTTTGACAAAGGAGAAAAGGCAATACAATGGAGCAAAAATATCTTTTCAGCAAATGATGCTGAAACAACTGGACATCTACACGCAAAAAACGATCCTATGCACAGACCTCACACAAAAAATTACCCTTCACAAAAATTAACTCAGGACTTCCCTGGTGGCACAGTGGTTAAGAATCTGTCTGCCAATGAAGGGGACATGGGTTCAATTCCTGGTCTGGGAAGATCCCACATGCCGCGGAGCAGCTAAGCCTGTGCACCACAACTACTGAGCCCGTGCGCCACAACTACTGAAGCCCACGTGCCTAGAGCCCATGCTCTGCAACAAGAGAAGCCACCGCAATGAGAAGCCCATGCACCGCAACAAAGAATAGCCCCCGCTCACTGCAACTAGAGAAAGTCTGCACACAGCAACGAAGACCCAACACAGACAGCAACAACAACAAAAAATTAACTCAAAATGGACCTAAATATAAAATGAAAAACTATAAAACTCCTAGCAGATAACATAGGAGAAAACCTAGATGATCTTGCATATGGTGATGCCTTTTTCGATAAAACACCAAAGATATTATCCATTAAAAAAAAAACTGATAAATTGGACTTCATTAAAATTTAAAACTTCTGTTCCCCAAAACACATTATCAATAGAATAAGAAAACAAGCCACAGACTGGGAGAAAATATTTGCAAAGGACACATCTGATAAAGGACAGTTATCCAAAATATACAAAGAGCTCTTAAACAACCTGATTTAAAAATGGTTTTAAAAATTTAAAAATGATTTAACAGACACCGCACCAAAATGGAATACATGTGGTAAGTAGCTTATGAAAAACTACTCACATCATACATCACCAGGAATACATGTGGTAAGTAGCTTATGAAAAAATGCTCACATCATACATCATCAGGAAAATGTAAATTACTACTTTGAGCTTCTACTCAGAGCCTTGCTCCAAAGCCAGACCACTATGCCTCCACTCACCTTTCTGGAGCAGCCCCAGAAGAGATGCTGGAGACCGAGACCCACCCTTCACACATGACTCTAGTCCAGCTCATGCTTGGCTCTTCCATCTCTTGGGCCGCCATATTTGGACTGCTGGCAACATCACTCAACCAAAAGCCTGGCAGCCAGGTCAATCCCCTCATCTTAGACAAGCTCATTACTAAAGTCTCAGACTGACCAGTTATTATATCCCCAAAGCAAAGATTCTTAACTTACAGTGAGTGACTGCCTTCACGGAGTTCATGAAATTGAGTACAGTGAATAAATGAGCTCATAAAATTGAATACAAAATTGTGTGTTTGTGCGTGTGCGTGCGCGCGTGTGTGTTGAATGCCTCTTCCAAGAAGTTGCATTGAGTTCATCAGATTCTCAAAGTAGTCTATGACCCCAGAAAGACTGAGAATGATTACAGACTTAGAAAACAAACTGATGGTTACCAAAGGGGAAAGGTGGGGGGAAGGGATATATTAGGAGTTTGGGATTAACATATACACACTACTACATATAAAACAGATAAACAACAAGGACCTACTGTATAGCACAGGGAACTCTACTCAATACTCTGTAATGACCTATATGGGAAAAGAATCTAAAAAAGAGTGGATATATGTATATGTATAACTGATTCACTTTGCTGTACAACTGAAACTAACACAGCATTGTAAATCCACTATATTACACTATAAAATAAAAATTAAATTTAAAAAGAACGATTACAGAGACGATACCATATTAAAACACGGCTATGATATACGTCAGTAGACTTGAGTTCCCTGAGGACGACATGCTCTTTCTTATCATCACTGTTGATCCCAGCACTCAGCACAGAGGCCCCAATAAATGCTCCCCACACAGCTTTCCAAAGTGAAACAACTTCTCACCTTTCTCCAACCCAACGGGTATGAGACACTTCAGTTCTGATCACAAAGACACCTACTAAGTGTTCGTTACGTACCAAGCACTCTTTCACATACAGCATCTCAGTTAGTGCTTCCAAAAACCCAATGAACTAGTTATTCTCATCCCCATTCAACAAGAAAAGACTCAAACAGAGTAAGCAGACCTATCACAGTTGGTGGCAAATATATTAAAGAGTACGTTTGTAACAGGCAGATTTCTGTTAACTCACATCCTATGCATAAAAGTTCCATTTTAGAACAGTAACTCCTCCAAACACATGTATTATATAATTAAGAGAATAAAACAGATGCAAAACACCAATTATTTCAGAAATCAAGGACGTAAAACACAATTACTCAAAAAAACCCTTAGATTCTGGATCAGATTTCTCCAATCTACTTCTCGTATACTTTAAAAGATTTATATTACTAGGTAAGCAAATTTTAAACAAATGTTTGAAAAAATAAAACTCCTGTTTGCCAACAACTACACCTCATTAAATGTTATTTCCCGTAGAATGAAATTTTTTAAAGAGCAATACTCTGTGAAAATACGTAACTATTACTTTCTTAAGAGATTCAAATCTGGTAAGTAACACGAGAAAAGAAATGGAATAATTCTGTAAGCATTCAACATTGAGATCTGACATATTTATGACATGCAATGAAATTCCCCTTATTAAAGTCAAGTTCAAGAAGATTCAGAACATGTTCTTCAAGAGAAGAGGCATGATTCATACATAATGAGTCAGGTCCAACTGTGAGTGCCAACAGCCTGCAGGCATTCTACAAGTAATGGACAAACTCAGTGACCTAAGAGTCATGCCTGAATATAAAACGCAGCCCCAGAGCTGGTTAAATTCTCTAAACCTGCCATGTGTGTGAAGACTAATAAAACATAAACTCTCTTCTATCAATGAGTCCTATAAAAACACCGAGACTCTGTCTCTGAAGGGCTAGAAAACAGAGCTTCTTGGCAAAAATGGAGCCCCTAGAAAATATGTTCTTGAAAATAGATTTCTTACCTAGCTATTGTAGTTTTAAGTCCTTTCCGTCCCTACATTCTATGAGGACATTATTATTACCTGTAAATTTTCTTAACCTGTTAGCAAAAAACTATTATTGAATTTTAAGGGTTTTTTTAAAACACATTTTGTGTGTCTAAATGACAAGAGTCACTGACAACTCAAAATCACAGAGGTGGAATGACATCTAAATTACGGGTCTGCCAACTGGAGAATAATCCCAACATATAACCTCACTCCTTCACACCTTTCTTCCCTTAAGATCCTTCTGCTCTGAGAACTCTATATGGCAAGATTCAGAGATCAATTTCTCATCTGTCAAATCCAAGGGCAAAGGCTGTAACAGAACAGAATTGCCTGATGCCAGGGTACAACTATTTGGAAGCAGGTTAAGCAAGTACCATGAAGCAAGTGGGGCGAGACTTGTAGAGTACAAAACAGAGTGTAAAAGATTAAGTAGGTAGTAGTTTAAGATCACTCGTGTCTTCCATACTGCCAAATCCCATGGTCAATTCCCAATCATGTATGTATTTGATGTAATTAAGAGCACTGGATAAGATCACTCTCTCCTTCTTGAAACATTCTTCACTTAGTGTTATGTTTTGAATGCTTGTGCCCCACCCTCCCCCCAAAAATACATACGTTGAAATTCTAACCCCTAGTGTGATGGTATTTGGAGGTGGGGCCTTGGGAGGTGATTAGGTTATAAGGGTGGAGCCCCCATGGATGAGATTAGTGCCCTTAGAAAAGGGACACCAGAGAGCTCCCCCACTGAGAGGTGAGGACACCTCTCTTGGCGTCCTTTCCACCAAGAGAGGACACAGAGGGAAGTCGGCTGTCTGTAACCCAGAACCCAACCATGCTGGGCCCATGATCTCAGACTCCCGGCCTCCAGAATGGTGAGAAAGAAATATCTGTTGCTTGTAAGCCACCCAGTTTATGGCACTTTGTTAAATCAGCCCCAACTGACCAAGACACCTTGCTTCTGAGCCATCAGGCTCTCTTGCTCATCTTACCTCACTGGGCATCATGTCTCAGTGTCCTCTGCTGTTCCTCCTCATCTTTTCACCCCCTAAACCCTGGAGCATCCCAGCACACAGTCCTGGGACATCCTCTCCACCTACATGCATCCCCTAACTGACCTCATCCAGTCTCACGGCTTCAAACACCAGCTGTATGCTGGCAACACCCACTTAAACCTCTATCCGGGTCGCCTCTCTGAACTCGAGACTCATACACACAACGCCCACCTCGACGGCTCCACCAACACCCCAACTTAACACGTCAAACACAACCTATTGGTCCCCCACCACCAGCATGTGCTCTGCCCACAGACTCTCCCAGCTCTGTAACAACTGTGCTTCTCCTGCTGCTCGGGACAAAACCTGCGGAGTCACCCCTGGCTCTGACACTCTCTCCCTGACCCTCAAACTCCTCTAGCAACACCCCCCCAAAGACACACACAAACACACTCACGTCAGATCCACCAGCAAACCCCGTTGACTCACCTTCAAAATCCAGAATCCAATCACTTTTTTGCCAAATCTACAACCACTACCCTGATCCACTCCGCCTGGATTATTGCTACAATCTTCTCGTGGATGTGGCCTCCCCACAGAACAGCCAGAATCATGCCTTCAGAGCACAAGTCATTTCTGAGTGATTCTGCAGCTCAAAACCCTCTGAGGAGGAAAAGCCAAAGTCTTCACCCCAGTCTACATGGCCCCATGGGCCACAGCTCCAATGTTCCTCCCTGTCCCACTGTGCTGGCCTCCATGCTGCCCTATAACACAGCAAGCACATTCCTGCCCCAGGACATTTGCACGGGCTGTTTCCTCTGCTCAGAATGCTCTTCCCCCAGTTATACCCAAGGCGTGGGTTTACCCTTCACTTCCTTCAGGCCTCTGCTCAGATGGCACTTTATTCTGGAGGACATCCTACCCCCACCACATAAAACATCTCTTCTTGTCCCACCAGCCACTGTCATTTTCCTTCCTACTGACCTCACCAACGTTCTATCCAGAGCACCTATTTCCAGCTGACAGACTAAACACTGGTGTGTTTACTGTCTGCCTCCCCTTCTTTCTCTAGAACTTAAGGTCTGCCAGAGTATTTTGTTTCCTTCACAGCTGTAGAAAACCTAGCACCTAGCAGTGCTGCTACATGGTATTTCTTGAAACAGCCTCCCCCAAAGTTAACTGGCATCTCCCATAAGAGTCCTCCCCTCGAGGCTGCCCAGGGAGACGGGGACACACCTACACAGCTCTACATCACCAAAGGGAAAAAATGTTCTGCATATTGTTTTTTGGTTTATATCTTTAAAATATTTTATTTCCATCACTTAAATACTAGAGCAGATGATTTTTTGCAAACAAAAACATCTACATTAACTGCAGGCCACAATTCACAGTAGAAAAATGACATGGTTTTATTTTACTTTTTCAGTTTTCTTAATCAGCATATACTGTATAGATTCATTATATTTTGGTTAAAATATAAAAACAATACACTGAATTCAGGTTAGAATATTTTTAAAAAATCAGGCCGAGATTGGGAGATCCCAAGAGTCAACCTAGTGTGGGTATGTGGACCAGAACCTACTGACCACAAGGAGCAGAGGTGACAAGGGATGGGGAGAGCATGAGAGATTTTCAAAGACCTCAACATGGTCCCAGAGAGACAACCCCAAGTCAGAGAACACACCATCCACTCAAAACAGAACAAAACTCCTGGTGAGGCAACTGCACAACTTGCCTTTGTAACATGCTTGCATTTCTCCGTCGCTGGACCTTCTTAATTCTTTTTCTTTATTTTTATTGGAGTACAGTTGCTTTACAATGTTGTGTTAGTTTCTACTGTACAGCAAAAATGAATCCGCTATATGTATACATATAGCCCCTCCCTTTTGGACTTCCTTCCCATTCAGGTCACCACAGTGCATTAAATAGAGTTCCCTGTGCTATACAGTACGTTCCCATTAGTTGTCTATTTTATACGTGGTACCAAAGTGTAAGTGTCTCAGTCCCACTCTCCCAATTCCTCCCACCCACCCCCGCTTTCCCCCTTGGTATCCATACATTTGTGTCTCTACCTCTGTGTCTCTATTTCCTTTCTATGACTGAGTAATATTCCATTGTATATATGTACTGCATCTTCTATATCCATTCCTCTGTTGATGGACATTTAGGTTGCTTTCATGTCCTGCCTATTGTAAATAGTGCTGCTATGAACACTGGGGTGCATTATCTTTTTGAATTATGGCTTTCTCTGGGTATATGCCCGGTAGTGGGATTGCTGGGTCATATGGTAGTTCTATTTTTAGTCTTTTAAGGAACCTCCATACTGTTTTCCATAGTGGCTGTATCAATTTATACTCCCACCAACAGGGCATGAGGGTTCCCTTTTCTCCACACCCTCTGCAGCATTTATTGTTTCTAGATTTTTTGATGATGGCCATTCTTACTGGTATGAGGTGATACCTCACTGTAGTTTTGATTTACACTTCTCTAATGATTAGTGATGTTGAGCATCTTTTCCATGCACCTATGGTCACCTAATCTATGACAAAGGAGGCAAGAAGATACAATGGAGAAAAGACCGTCTCTTTAAGTGGTGCTGGGAAAACTGGACAGCTACATGTAAAAGAATGAAATTAGAACACTCCCTAACACCATACAGAAAAAAATAAACTCAAAATGAATTAAAGATCTGAACGTAAGGCCACACACTATAAAACTCTTGGAGGAAAACACAGGTAGAACACTCTTTGACATAAATCACAGCAAGATCTTTTTTTTTTTGACCCACCTCCTAGAGTAATGAAAAAACGAAAATAAACAAATGGGACCTAATTAAACTTAAAAGCTTTTGCACAGCAAAGGAAACCACATACGAGATGAAAAGACAACCCTCAGACCGGGAGAAAACACTTGGACCTTCTTCATTCTGACCTCAATCTTCCTGACTGCAGCTTCAGCCGACCCCCTTCTACCACCTTCTTTTTCAAAGTCCCCAGGCAACCTTCATCCAGATAGTTACTTGTCTGGTAATAAGACTCTGGGCATCCTCTCTCTTCTACTCATACATTTAAAATATTTCACAAATCAACCAGTTCTTTCAGTTTGAGTTCGTCTTCAGCATTTGCTATGACCCCAATCTTAGTATTTGCTCCAGTAGGCAAAGTTTGGGAACTAATTACCATTCATTAGTTAACCACAGACAGAAGGGATGTTACTCCCTAGGCAAAGCACCCGAGTAGGAGTTCACAGCTCCTAAGTTGGCCATGACATTGAACCTTGACCCTGGGTGTTCCCCAGTTAAAGTTTCTGAACAGGATAAACAGGAATTCCAATGGCTATTCCAAAAACAGAGCTACCTTGGCAATTAGCTGGCCAGATTCTTGTTGTTATAAGAAAGAAAGGAGAATAAGAGTGACTGACTATAAGGAACATTCCAAAGTGCGGGAATCATGATTTAAAACCATAAACCAGTTTGTTATTAAAGGTGGACTGTTCAGAAAGAATCCAAGTTATGGTATGCTGTTCCCTCCCCAGTGAAGGAAAACTGGGGTAGTCATGGTGCCTAAAACAAGAGCTGGATTTGATGTGCAGGCACCGGCAGTACAGAAGGACGTGTATTTTAGTGTCTCTCTCTCTCTCTCTCTCTCTCTCTCTCTCAGGATCCTCAGAAACTGAACAGGAAATTTCAAAAAAGCAAAGTGCCTAGGATTTTGTCCTCTATGATTCTTAAAACCAACCAACCACCCCAAAATACTATGATAGGATATCATAAAATATCTCAATAAAAATTTTGCAAAAGGGTCACAATACATAAAGGAATGGGCTGTCCCAGCAGCTGTCAGTTATTCATTTTGAGTGCTCGCTATAAATCCGGCCTGCTCTATTACATAAACAGAATTCATTTGGATTTACTGCATGTGACAGTTCTGGAAAAAGGCAGCTGTAAACACAGCCTGGACAAATTCCCTGGACTTTTCTTCTATCAATTATGTGAGATCAAATTATATTTGTAGAAATGAAGTTTTACTAAGTAACAATTATTTTTAGGCAATGAAATATAACAGATATTAACTTATGGTTTTCTTCCTGTTATCACTGAAACCAGATTTATAGCTGTTTAACAAAACAAAAACTTTTAGGTCAGCCTTGGAAGCAGCAATTCATCAACTTCTGTGGGGCAGACAAACCAGGCCAGATGAGTGGAGAGGAATAAATTTCCTGCTCATTTTGCAACCATGACTCCCTCCACAGAAGAAGGAGAGGGCAATTTGAGATTTTAAAAGAAGGGAGTGTACAATGAAACGGGGCCTTCTGTGTAGACACTGATTCTCACCACAACCTGGAATTGACTTGTCAAAAAAATCACAAGCTCAAAGAATCTAAAAAAGAAAAAGTGGATATATGTATATGTATAACTGATTCACTTTGCTGTACACCTGAAACTAACACAACATTGTACATCCACTATACTCCAATAAAAATTTTTTTTAATAAAAAAAAATTTTTTAAATCACAAGCTCTTGGTGATTTCTGTCATTTTATCCAGTATCTCGATAACCCCCCCCCAACACAATAAACTGCTGAGATTTAAAACCAGCCCCAAATGGCATTAATCTGGAAAAATGCCTCTTTTCGTAACCATTCCTGGTTACAATTCTTATTTTTTTAGACTATTTCTGCAGGAATAAAAGGGAAAAGAAATATTTGTAATGCCATCATCTTAGGGAGACTGCATAAGCGGTTACATAAACACGGCCCCAGAGAGGAGCTGGACAGGAACCTATCTTGGCTGACCACGAAAAGGAGTAAGATTACACGGGATACAGAAAACCACAATTATTACATTCTTCTCTCATCTCAGTCCTCTTTTCTGTGTGTTAGTGAGGATCCTGGCTGGCCCAACAGGAAGTGCTGGTGGAACTGAGGATAGATCATCATTACTGATACCTTCTTTCCATGGCTGAGTGGGGACCACAGAAATGGTTCTTCCACTGTAAGGGGTCAAAGGGCAGAGAGTGCCCGAACAAGTCATTCATTTAAAGACTCGGTTTTCTTATGACCGTTACAGGGAGTGCCCAGCCTACAAACTGGTTTTGCTTCAAGGGTCCATTAGTAAACCTGTTTCAGAACTCCCCAAGACATTCTGAGCAATTGCAAAGTTACTAGGAAGAACGGTCTGCCAGGCCAACCCGGAGGAGTCTACCTATACAAACTATACTGAATGGAATTTGAATGATGACTAAATCCCATGTATGTGCCATCCATCATTAACAACATTTTATTTCCATACATTTGTATCACAAATAAATTCAGGAAAAAAGAAGGTGTGGAGACTCTCAAGGGAACAATCGCTAAGAATTGCCCAATTACTGAAATATAAGGTTCTAAGTAGAGTTTGAAAGTAATCGACCTTCAGTATTACATATATTTGACATATTTCATTTGTTTACTAAACTATAAGTATTGCAGATCAACTCAATATTGATTCATTTCCCAGGAGACTTAGAAAAACCTATGTAAGTTGATTCAAAATCGATATTTTCAGGAAGGTCACAGAAACTTTTATTAAAACATACCTACATACTAATGTTACAAAGATGCAAATTATCATCCATGGGGGTCAACAATCACTGTCCTGTTTCCCCAAGCAACAAACAACTCAGACTGTTACAAAGGGTAATTTACTCACATGCTACCTTTACCGCTAAATATTTTAGTTCCGTGGCCCACTCTCAATCTGTTCAAATGAAGAAAAGGTGATGCAAATGACAAAAGGGTAAAGAATCCAAGAATCGCTGACACTGAACTTCAGCAGCGTCTGCCTGATTTTTCCTAAATGCACCTTCTTTAAAAATGTCTTTTATCAAGGTTAATATTAAGCTGTATTTCCTGAATCCGTGCTAACTCTGGGGAGGAAAAGGCAGGTCACACACAAACTTGACAAAAAAAGGATGTCAGCCTGGGTTAGAAAATTTTCTCTGGGGGAAAAAACCCCACAGTATTTTGCTAATTTTAAAATATAAAATCCCATGACAACATCTGTGTCATTATACCCAAGATGAAGGTCTTCTTCCTAGTCTATCCAACAGCTGAACTGCTAAGAACATAACTGCCTTCTTTGCACTTAATAGGACAAATCTTGAGCAAGAGGTTTCCAGTGGCTATTTTATCTTTTACTGTGACACTCAGCTGGCTGCACTCTATTTTGCAAACTAGCAAATTCTTCCACTGGTGGAAACTCGTCATTTTCCTATTTGCAAATCCACCCACTAAGAAGGTAAAGTGACTTTTAAAAGAGAATTTCACTAATAAATCCATCACATCATCCACCGTCATCCAAGAGGCACTAACCCACCCAGGTTTATCTTGATTGACTCACGGCTCTAACCAGCGGTCACTCAGCTCCACCAAGCAACAAATGATCTCCCCTGGCAAACTGTTGTGATGAATCACCACCCTTCAGGGAGACGAAACATCCCACTCACATCACACTGACAACAAGAAAAATTGGGTAATAAGTGGCTGTGCTTTATCTAGGCTGGTACTATATAAATTACAATCAGATTATGTAGATGAAATACATGAGCTAAATTTATCTGCTGTACAACGACACTTGCCACAGTCTCTAAAAAGGATTTATGCTGGAGTCAGGGGACAGCTGAAGAAAGGCTGGTACCACCACTTCTGAAAAGCTCATCTGTCATCCAAAATATTTCTTTTTGCTGTAGAAACCATTAGACCAAAGACCGAGAAACCAAAGACCATTTCATGGTCTTTCCTCTGTGTACTTACATCCTTGGTGTCTGTGTGTCCAAACTTCCTCTTCTTACAAGGACGCCAGTCTAACTGGATTAAGGCCCGTGCATGACTTCATTTTCCCTTCAGCACCTCTTTAAAGGCCCTCTCTCCAAAAGCAGCCACACGCTGAGGTACTGAGGGTTAGGACTTCAACATACGAATTTGGAGGGGACACAAGTCAGTTCACAACACAATGCAATGATCCTTCTAAAGGGAAGAACTGTTTGGTGAAGTATCTGTGCTGTGTATGTGTGTGTGAGTTTACTAAGTCACAATCAAAATAGCCTAAAAGTCACTCATCTACTAGGTTAACCATCCATTTGATCATCCAGCCTCCCCTTCAATCATCAGAGTAACTAGAAATTTACAACTTTTATTCCTCTCAACCACTGAAAAGTTCTTTACAAAAGTTCCAAAATTACTCACACTACCTTCTACCTGCTAATCCACATTCTAGCCTTTGAGGTCATGCAGAGTTTGCCTTTCCTTTTGCAAAAAAAAAGGGCAATTATTATGCCCTCCCTTAATCTCTTCCATTCTCATATTATTGAATATCCATGTTCCAATCACAACAACCTAGTTATGTGAATTTGGAGGTGGGGGGTCTTTGTTGTTTTGGGTCCATCTGAGAGACAGGCTGTTTGGAAGGGAATAAGCCTCATATGATTCTAAAACCCACTCTTCCTTGAAAACAGCTGCTCCAGAAGGTATCACTCCTAATGCTCAGAATATACAGTATTTAAATCTTTACCCTTAATATATACCATGTAGCAGAGCATTGCCAATTCTTACAAATACAGATGTTGCTTCTCCAAAAAAGTTAACCCTTTCAAAAGCAAAGGAACAGCTACTACTGGAAGCCTTTACACCAAAAGGCAGCCTTGTGCCATGGAAAACATTAGATGGTACCATCCACTTTGGAATAATCTGGGAACACAAGAAGTTCCAGACCCTAGGTACTACAGGTATACTGCGTTTTGGCTGATAGAGCAAGGGAGGCTCAGAGCAGAGCCTGAGCACGTTAGTTTAAACAAATGAGAGCTTATGGGTATAGTCATGAGAGCCCATCCTTAGAAACCAACATAACAATTCACCTATCAGCAGTATCATCATTTAACGGCCAAGCTGACATTGTCAACAGAGGAAGAGGTGAAAGATCAGAGTCAGATCCTTGTGGAAACTAACCTGCTTAAGAAAAATATTGATTCACGTACCAATTTTAATCAAACATTAGGTGTCAAGTTCTATTAAATTAACAAGAAGATGCATGAAGGCCCCTGGTGAGAATGAAGCAGAAGACAAAACTGTATCTCTGGATGAAAAAGACACCTGATTTTCATATAAATTCCTGAGGAACAACAAGGAAATCAAATGCAATGCTATCCTAATCACTATCGGAAGATAATCCAAAGTAACAGCATAATGTTACAAAAATAGGCATCATAGCAAGAAAAGAGGGTTTTTCTGAGACTCATAATAAATACTGAATAGATAAGAGTATTTCAACATATGTGTCTATGGGTCCTGTTACAGGTAGGTCTGACTTAGCCAGGAAGACACACTCACAATTCGCACATTCACGGGGATGCAGGGGGCATCCTGTCAGGAAGCTTTTGCCTGTTTTCACTGATCCTCTCTGCTCAGAAACCAGAGCTTTTCACCCTTTTTTCCCCAATACCCCACCCTTTAGACATTTTGAGACATTTTTTAGACATTTTAGACATTTTTGTCTAAAAGACAAAGCCCTTTTAGACATTTCTTTTCCAAACCACACCCTCATGATGTTTTAAAACCACAGGTAAATTATATCTGTTCAGGTATTATATGTCTGTATGCTTTACATATTTTAAAAGTATGCTTTTTTTCACCCCCTTAGAAATGCCCGATCACCAGGACGCCCATGGCCAAGTTCTCAGACTCAGCAGGACCACTGGCTCAGTCATGAACTGTATGACGTGAATGAGCTCTGTAACATTTACTTTTCATTAGCACAAGTTCAACACACTGACTCTGTTAAATATGTCTTGAGCCATAATACGACTTATCAATCCAAGGCTATCTAGTCAATCTTTCTTTCAATAAAACACAGAGCCTAGAGGCTGAGGGAACTGCAGGGAGGAAAAGTGTGGAAGTTCTGGTCTTTGCGCCCTGATGTTCTGGGCTGGGGAAGAGGAACAGTCAGTTGGCAAATATGCTGTATGTCAAGGATACATGCTAAAAAAAAATAACTCTGCTAGCATGGGCAAGATTATTACAGTGGAAGGAAGGGCTTGTTTGAAAAGGTGACATTTTAGCAGAGACTTAAAGGAAGAGAAAGCCGTGCAATTATCTGGGATCGGGGTGCTCTGATCAGAAGGTAAAAGGCCCTGGGGTGTAAATGAACTTGGCATGTCTGTGGAATGATGGAAAAAACCGAACTGACCAAGCAAAGCAGGGTCATAAAGATGAACTGCAGAAGACAAAATCAGAGAGGAGGTGGGAGGTGGAGAACCCATGGATGGATTTGTTAACCACATGCACGGGAAAACACGTTATGCTATGTGCCTCACTGAATCTTGAGATGGCTTCGGGTAGTATCAACATTTTAACAATATTAATTCTTCTACTCCACGAGCGCAGGATCTTTCCGCCTGTCTTCTTCGGTTCCCTTCATCCAAGTCTTGCAATGTTCAGTGTACAGATCTTTCACCTCCTTGATTAGATTTATTTCTAAGTATTTTATTGTTGTGGATGCTCTTGGGATCAGGATGGTTTCTCTTCCTCTTTGCCACCATCCCGGAAGGTAAGTAATATCATCCCCACGTTTCAGATGAAGAAAATGAAGCTTAAAGAGTCTAATTTGGGGTACACTCAGTTTGGGGGAGGAGCTGAAGCAGGGATTCAGCGCTAGGGTTTTTCTAACCCCAAAGTCCACTTTTTTTATGACATCATGCTAATTCCAAGTGCCAGACTGCATTGGGAGATTAAAATCGCTGATTTCGACAGTGCAAACTGCCTTAGTATGACAGCCAGCAAATCCCATTTGCCGGCCTAACAGCCCTGGCAACACCCCATTCCTCTACTGGTTCTGACAGCAAAGGGAGTGAAATAAATTGCCTACACAACTCTCCTTTTCAGAAATCTCTTCAACACTGATTACCCTCAGGGTCCAGCGTGTGTTCTTCTTAAGTAATAATACAACAACCTTAATTACAGGATCACTTGTATATAAAACAAGTTAACAATCTCTCCGGGAGGGAAGAGAAGGAAAAAAGTCATTTAAAAGAACAAAATGTGTATCCCCTTTAAAAAGGAGCGGGTAATTCAAAGTTTCACAAAAGCACTTATGAGTGTCCTAACAGCAATGGAGGGAAAAACAACGTCAGGGATAAAACATCCTGTCTTACGTACACGATGGAGCGGTCTGCCAAATCATTAAGTTGATTGACAGGTAGGATATGGTCTCTTCTCCCTTTGAATTATTTGTTTAACACAAGAGTCCGTACATTTCTTAGGATAATCACAATATACTACCTTCAATAGTTTGTGACTCTGTCTCGTCCACTTTCAAAGATATAAACTGCTTGAGGGTAGGACTTAATCACTTATCTGGATGCTTGGAGATCAAGTCTTTGACAGTTGAAATAGGAACACTTACATCTGCGATACAATTTTTCTGAAAATGCAAACTGAACTTAATACCATAATGATACCAATTCCCCAATTAATAATAAATTCTATGCAACTCCAATCAAAAATTCAGTGGGGTTTTTCAGAGAACATGATAAATCTGACCTCTAAATTTATGCAGACTGTCAAAGACCATGGATCACCGAGACTAGTACTTCCCAAACTTTTCCACATCACGGTACACGTAGAAAATGATCATATCCGTACCCATACCACGGGAGCAAGCTTCCAGCTGAAAGTGATCAGCCCTGAAACTGACAACCCTATGTCCCCCTCAGCATTTCCAGAAGCTGACGGGATCATCAGGTTGCCAGGGAGGCCTCGACTCTGCTGGGGGCACATCCCTGAGAAAAGGCTACCTGTGAAGAGGAAGAGTTGGGGTTATGATATGAAGGGCTTCATATATAAAGCTGCAGTACTGAAGACACCTGGATCAGTGTAGGGAAAGGAAAACAGACTCAAGGAACAGAAGAGGCAGCCCTAAACCACCCCCATGCATGCAGAGAAAACTACGACAGAGAAGTCACTGCAGGTCACTGGAGAAGGGAAGAGACATTCCATGTGTGTTCCTGGAAAACCTGGTCACTGTCACAGAATAACCCTCCAGCCTACACAGGCATCAATTGCAGATGGAATAAAGACCTTGAACACTTTAGAAATTCTAGAAGGAGAACACAAGAAGAGTTTGGAATAAAGGAAGGATGCTTATTGAAGACACAAAAAAGCACAAACAGCAAAGGAAAGGTCTGAACGGACTTAAAAAGAGTGGACAGAGGTGGGTGGGAAGAACAGTCAAAGGAAATCCTAACGGCCAATAAACACAGGAAGAGACGCACAACCATGGCAGGAATCAGGGATAGAGAGACAGCATTTCACACCCCTACCAGGGCAAAATCAAGTGTCAACAAGGATGTGGGAAAACTGGAACTTTCCACCTGCTTCTGTTACACTGTAACCACGGTGGGAAATAATTATTTTATTATCATCAGAGAAATTCTCTCACATGGGAAGAGGAACACTCGGCCAAGACTTCCTTGTAGGACTGTTTATAAGAGTGAAAATTCGGACAAAAAACTAAATGTCCACCATGAAGAGAATTGATACGTTGTGGTAGATGCATACAAAGCGAATTGAAGAATTATTTGTATTGATGTCACTGATGTAAAGTCTGAAAACATGTAAAAACCACACTATACATTACTAACGGAGAAGCAGACATGCGATATAAAACACATCCGGGGCAAAAACACAAACTCAGGAGAGTGGCTACCATGCAACAGGAAGGGTACTGGGGAAGGGAACCAACACACAGGGGGGTTTCACGGGATTATTTTTTCTATCTGAAGGATGTCAAAATGTGAGAGCTTGACAGAGCTATAGAGGGAGTGTGCAGGTCTTTTTTATTTAATCTCTGTACTTTTTCTGCCCATGCAGTAAGTCCCCAAAACAGTTTTTTAAAAAAGAAAATACAGATCGACAAAAAGTTCCTTGAAACAGAGCAGTCTTCCAAGAATGTTGCACGGGGATGTTTTTTCTTTTTAGAAAAAAAAATATATATTAATATATAAAATATTTGGAGATATGTGTGTGTGTGTGTGTGTGTGTGTGTGTGTGTGTGTGTATGTATATACTAAAAGTCCATCAAGTAGAGACCAGTTAGATCCACCACAGTACATGCATAGAACGGAATTCCACGCGATTATTTAAAATGTTATACACGCATCCATTATTTACTGCCAAGGACATCCAGGAACAATGATTTAAAAGCAATTTACCGGACAGCAGCTATGGTAGGACCCCATGAATGTAAAACTGTCTGCCTGTCTAAAGAGGGGCGTGAGGTGTGTGGCCAGTGCATTCATGGACAGCTGTCTGGGAAAATAATGGTGGGTACCTCTACACAGTGGTATTTCATGAATGTTTTACCTTCCTTTTGTCCTTTCCTAAACCGATCGAATGTTCTACAGTAAGTATGAATCATTATTATAATCACACACACAAAAACACAAATCTGTTTTTTTGTGTTTGTGGGAGAAAGTTCTCTCTGCAGCATACTGGGTTGACTAGGCAATGGAGGTTTGCTAAACCCTGCAGTTCAATAACAATGCAGTGGTGACAAGTAACTGAATAAGGACAGTAGGAGGTGATGGTGGAAAGGGCAGCCCTTCTCTGTTGTTGAAGAGAGAAAAAGCAAGGGAGCTCTCTGGCACTTCTTCTGATAAGGACACTAATCCCATCAGATCAGGGCCTTACCCTTATGACCTCATTTAACCTTAGTTTCTTCCTTAGAGGCTCCCTCTCCACATGCAGCCCTACTGAGGGTTAGGGCTCCAACACAGGAAGTCTGGGAAGACACAAATATTCAGTCCATAACATAAAGGGAGAGAAAAAAATGGATTAAGAAAGTTGTACTTGTGAGAAGTGTAAAATCCATACATTAATTAACTCAAGGTATTGGTGCTTGATTACTACCTCTGTAATAAATAAAGGTTACCTCTGTAACCTTTCTTCACATAAACTTGTTTCCAACATTTCCTTTATGATCCTGAAATGCCATCCATGAGTAACAAAACCTACCTTACATGCCATTTTTTTAAATCAATAAAATGTCCTCATTTTGACATAAAAGAAAAATACATGGACAGCAATTTATACCAAATTAAGGTGAGTTTCAGTATGCAAATGCTCCAGCAGGGGGTAGAATGAGGAAGTCAAAGCTTTTACCTACTTATGAGAAATCAGCTGGAATTTAAAAGAATATAGTATTAAACTGAACACTGCTGAAGCACTCTTTTCTATGTGACATCTTGAAAGAAGCACAAGTGTATTCATACGTGTTGTCACGTGTATACCTGCCCTGAATACAACTATCACAGGTGCACAGGGATACATGTGTGTTGCATGTTATTTGAATATTACCAGGGACATTGGAATCAGTACAAAGATGATCTTCTAAGAACAAACAACTCTCGTGAAGGTTCCAAACAAAACAAGGGCAGTCTTCCCTCAATTCATCAGGGAGTCACATTCCTGAAAAATTCATACTATTTTAAAATCATACAAACTCTAGAAAAATGATTAGAGTCCAGGCTCCATGGATTACACACGTTTCACCTTCATGTCCAGCTGGACATTCCAAGATCATGGAACAATTCTCCATTGTACAGGACTGTTCCATGTGCTGCAGGACATTTGGCATCTGTAGCTCCTGCCCCCAAAATGCCAGCTGCCCTTCCCCATCGATCCCCCTGCCCCAATTCCCAAATCCTCCCAAGCGGCAACAGGGCACCCTTGGGAACCACTGATCTCGCCTATTCAATACCTTTAGCTTTCAATTCCTATCTGAAATCAGTTTAGGCAGCTACAGCTTGGAAGACCCAGAACACTCGTGACATTCCATGTAAATATTATTATTAGTCTGAACACCAAAGATAACCATTTGCATTGTCTCAAAATAAATCTGCCTTCAAATCACACAGACTTCTGAGTTTACCCTTTAATTTTCTGAACAGTGCGTGGTAATTTAATTGTATGACTCTGATTAGCCATGATTTTGAATCATGCAGTGAAATCTTCACCCAGTGCACTGAAAAAGGAAAATTTCAGATCTCCCACTCTTCATAATCACATCAAGTCAAGCGCTGTTTTCTGGTCCCAAAGGAATCTCTCTTTCTCTTCCACATGTGCCCTTAAAACCAAATCAAATTCCCCCTTTTTGGGGGGAGGGGAGGAGATTTCTGATTTCTCCATGCATTTCCTTGGGTAATATTTTAGGGAGTTAACAGTTAAAAGAAGACAATCTTGGGAATGTCATCGTGAAAGGAAGCAGCACTTTCCTGTGACCCTCCACCAGCCAGTTTCCTGTTCACCCCTTCAGCAGGGACCACCAGCTGTCAGGGAGAAACCAGGTCTTCCTTGTAAGGAGCAGTTCTCCTCATGCCTCACTTGAATCAACAAAAGAAGTTATGAGGACAGCTTCTTTAATTCTTTTCTATTATACGGCAAAATTGACCTTTTGGGGGGTATACACTTGCATAAAGGTTAACACAGGTATAGATTCACACTGTCATCACCGCAATCAGGATACGGGACACGGTTCCATCCCCCCTGCCAAAGGTCCCTTCCTGTGTCCCTCTGTAGTCACGTCTCCCCTCAACCCCACAGCCCTTGCATAGAGTGATGCTCTCCATCACTACATTTCTGCCTTTTAAGGACTTCACAATCATGGAATCAAACAGGACATAACCTTCTGAGACTAACATTTTTCACCCAGATTAGTGCCTTTGAGAATATTCCAGATGGCTGCATGTATCAAGAGTCCATCCTACTTCATGTCTGAGCAATAATCCATTACACAGATGGACCACATTTTGTTGATCCATTCACTTCCTGAAAGACATCTGAGTTGTTCCCAGTTTGGGACAACTGTGAACAGAGCTGCAATCAACATTCGTGCACAGATTTTACATGAACGTTAAGTTTTCATTTCTCTAGGGTAAACACCCAAGAGTACGACTGCTAGGTCACAGGGTAAGCATCTGGTTAAATTGATAAGAAACTGCGAAACTGTGTACCAGGATGGCTTTCCCATTTTGCAATTCCACCAGCAATGTCTGAGAAGTACAGTTGCTCCCCAGCCTTGTCAACACTTATTACTGTCAGCAATTTTTTTTTAACTTTAGCAATTCTAATAGGAATGTACAATTATCTCCTGTGGTTTGAATTTGAATTCCTATAATGACTAATGATGCAAACAGCTAAAAAGATTGTCTTGTCTTTTTAAGTCTTTTACTCATTTTCTAATTGGGTTATTTGTTTTCTCCATGTTGTATTTTCAAAGTCCTTTTGGTTCTGGATACAAGTCCTTTGTCACACACGTAATTTCAAATAGACTCTCCAAGTCTGTAGCTTCTCGCTTTATTCTTTTAGTAGTATTGTTCACGCAGTGAAAGTTTTCAACTTTCATTAAATCCAATTTATCAATCTGGTTTTTGGTCTCACATCAACAAACACTTTGTTTAACCCCAGATCATGAAGATTTTATTTTGTCCCACGTTCTCTTCTAAAAGTTCTCTAGTTTTACATTTTACTTTTACACCTCTGATACGTTTCAAGTTAGTTTTTGTAGACTTGTGTGTGTGATTTACATCCACTTTCAGTTCTTTGCATATTTGTATCCTACTGCAGGATTTTGAACAAAACAATCTCCTCTTTGATAAAGTAAATGCTAAACTTCTATTTGTCCCACATAGAACTCACTTCTGAGGTCATCCTCTCTTAACGCTTAAAAGACAAAAGCTTCTCTACATACAAAAACTTCTCTATCTTAAAAAAAAATATTTTGATTTTAAGAACAAGGGGTCTATGAAGAGTTCAAACTCACAGCCCTCAAAGCTCCCATCCGTTTCTTCTCAACAGGAGAACAGGAGGATCTTCTCTGATGGTTTGAACCCAGGCTCAACTTCTTACTGACCTAGAGTCTTTCTCTTGAGCAACTTCTTTCCAAATCAGGAGTAGCAGGTAATCCCCTTTTTGATGATTTCTGAAAAATCTCTACCATCAGGCACATTTGCCATGAAAAACCCAAACAGACCTGAGCCTTGGACAGTTTGCCTAACGTCTCATTTCTCCCCCAGGCTCAGCCTGGTCCTGAATGTGCATTAGGCCAACAGGCACCCAACCTCCACTGCTACTGTGACTATGTGGCTGTTTTTATCAGCGCCTTCAACACTCTCACTGGTTTCACATACAACAGGGATAACAGGGTTCATAAAGTCCATGAAACCACCTCAAAACCCAGGGCATTCACAGACTAACAAACATTAACAGCTGACAATGAAGTGACAGTGGACAGGTATTAGGGCCGACGCGCTGAGATGCCGGCTTCTGCTCCCACCCAGGTTTGTGAACCTGGGGCTTCCGTTCTGATTCCAGGGTCCCGGCCTGCAGGGTGCTTCTCCTGAGCCGTTCTGTGCACTGGCAGAGCTAGTCCTTAAGAGCCACAGGGACCACACAGGACAGGTTCTAGGACCTCCCCACAAACACAAGAGCAGTGGGGGAAGTGGAGAAATGGCGTCATCAATCACAGAGGGTTGCTAACACAAGCTGGAGAAACGCTCCGGGCAGAGGCGGCAATGCCCCTGCTGCAGGGGTACAGCCGCGTAACAAGCCAGCCCAACACACTGGGGCCGAACAGACAGGCTTCTGATGCCTCTGGAATTCCAACAGGAATTCCAGAAATGACAGAGATTCCTTAAGACGCTCTGTGGCCCCAGGGACCACTCTCAGCATCTAGAAACCTCTTATTCTGCCCAAAAATATGGTGTGTGAAGGCTTTCTTACAAGGGGAGGGCTATGATTCCTCTTAGAGCCCTGGAGCAACCCAGTCCTCAAGACTCTGCTTCTCAACGACCTGAAAGATACATCGATGCCTTCCACTAACTTTATAACATTTCTCATTATATTAAAAATAACCACTCCAGCCAGTTCCAAAGCTGCTATTTCATGACTCCCTTTAAAACTGCCTCCCTTCAGCGAGACCTCGTAATTAATTTGAATGCCACCACCCGGCTTCCAAGATCAAACATGCATTAGTCCCTCCTGTCCCAGAGGGAGGAAGCATGTAAGCTGAGCACCTCAGCACCCAGTGGCCTTATGGACACATCCCTTCCCCAGTTTAGTCCTGTGAGGGAGCACGGGTCACCCCAGAAGGTGTGTCACCCTGTAAGTACGACCTGTTAATTGATAATCACCATAATTACCTAATCAAGAAAAACTCCATCAAGCCAAGCCACCTTAACTAAGTACCTCTCTCCCCCTGCCTTCCTCCCCCCGACCACCCCCCTTCCTTTAGGTACTGCCAGCCACCACCCTAGTCAAATGTGTTTTTTAAATCTGTGCCACTTCCACTAAACCAATCTCTGACTGAAACACCTTTTTGCTGCAGGAATCACAGGAACAAAGACTTCTGATGCCTTTTCCTCTAACCGCTTCCTTCCACTGAATAGCCCTCAGTGGCAGGAGACTGTCAGAACTCCGACATCATTTTCAAACCCAGTCCCAGCCCGACTCCAGTATAGCAAGCCTTGCAGGGAGCAAAGCCTCAGTCCCTCTCTCACCACATCTGGGCACAGACCAGCGCAGGGGGTTTTGTTGGTCGTTTTTTCCTTGAAAACCTTCTCAATGGCTACTCCTCTGTGACTTCTTTTGTGCTCGTATTCTGACAGCTTATCCAATCTTCATTACAAACCAAGCTACTGTACAGAAATAAAAATTATATTGTGAGCTCTGGCTAAGACATCTCCCCCGTGCTAAGGTTTTCCCTCTACCTTCCATCACTCTGCAGCACATATAATTAACTCTGACATGCTGTCCAACCACGCGTCTGTGAATGGGTTACTCTTCAACAGGAAAAGAATTCTCACGACCCACGTGGACCGGGTGAATACTGTATTACAATAATCTCAGCAAATAACCTTTACACGTACGCGCCCAAGAGTCCCTTGAATCTAACTGTCTTCACCTGTAAGCACAGAATGTCATTGTCCCAGGAGGGGACAGGCGACCCGAAGGAGTTCCCAGGTGGAGAGCTTTTTCAGACTAGCGTGTGTCTCTCACGACCATCCACGTCTACCCCATCCATTCCTGAGTCTCAGTGGTGTCTTTTTTTTTGCAGGATTACTCATCTATTCCTAGACCCCCATCCTGTGGCCAACACAGAACTTCAGATCCAGCCGAAGGCTCCCATTTCACAGATGAAGCAACCAAGACCCACGGAAGCCCAGCTTCTCCTCCACGTCTAACCCTACATGCATTGAGCAAAAAGAAAGCAGAATAGTTATGGCTCCTCCAGGAACGACATGGGACCTGAAACCTGTACCATCTCTATGGCAACAGGTACCTACAGAAGCTACCTGCACGGATTCTTGTTACTGATGGGCCGTGAAGTTTTTGTGTGTAGCTACACTTGACGGCTCATTTGTCCAGCTGTGACTGTTGGGCTTTATTCGGCTTTATTCTGTTTCTTTTAAGTTTTTCCAATGAACGTACTTTAATAAAGTGAGTGAGAGTAGCCAAGAAGGCATCCAAGTTCCAATGAGTGAGGAGGATGCTACAAAGACTTACAGCATCAGCTGCCCTGGTCCTCAGGCCTTTGCACTTGGACTGACCACAGAGTGGCTGCCCGGGGTCCCCAGCTCACATTCCCAGATCACAGGACTTCTCAGCCTCCACATCTTGTGAGCCAATTCCTGTAATAAATCTCCTCTTATATCTATTGATCTATCCATCTATCTATCTACCTATGTCCGTCCTTTTGATTCCATTTCTCTGGAGAACGCTAATACAAGTAGTTTTTACCCAAAGACATGACAAAATGAAAGAAGTTTACAACAGTGGTATTCACTTCAGTATCAACCGACGCCTCTATGGTTATGCTTATTTTTGTTGTTGTTGTTTTTGTTGTCGTTGTACAATACTACATAACTTACAGGTGTACGATAGAGTGCTTCACAATGTTTAAAGGTTATACACTCCATGTATAGTTATTATAGAATATTGGCTGTATTCCCTGTGCTGTACAATACATCCTTGTAGCCTATTTTATATCTAACAGTTTGTACTTCTTGCTCCCCTATCCCTATATGCTTATTCTTTAATAGTTTCCCCTGACTGGGCAGGAAAAGGATAGAAAAAGTTTGGAATTGTCCGATAGTTCACTTCTGTAATTAAGCTAACATATATTTATTTATCCTTGCACAAGAACAAATGTTTGAGGAACGTTAACACCTTTCACTCCCCCCACCCCCAGTTACAAAAATGCTTTTATGAAAGCAAGCCAGAAAACAAGTCTCCTGGGCCATTTGCTTTAATTCCCTTGGAGAAAAGAATTACTGCACGAAAGCCTTGATATTTCCATGAAGGTCCATCACACAAAGGCAGACACAAACACACGTGGAGGAGGAATCTGGTGTCCCCACCGCCGGCCCCCTCCCAACCTTCACAGCTCTCTGCATCACAATGCAGGGCCTGGGACGCATGAATAAATAACTCAGGATAGGCCAAAGAGAGAGTATGAGGTGCATCTAAAAGAAATCACGTTTTCTGGCCAGATTTCAGCTTTCTGACGATGTTCTCCTCTTGAGATAGGAAAAGAGGAAGACTGGCACAAAAATGGAGAGAACCATTAAAATATCTGCTAAATGCCTTTCAATCTTTTTAAGATTGAAAGTCTTTCAATCTTAAAAGACCTGCTGTAATGCCCGGCACAGAGCAACTCCTAGTAAGTATCTGTTGGATGAAGATAACTTGGAGACTTAACTCAAGGAGGGGTCCAAAGAGCAGTGTTTAGAGCCCCTGGGGTGAGAATGTCCTTGGAGGCTGTCGGATAACCTTGTGAACATCTCTGCCGAGAGGGACCCGGGCAAACTGAATGCTATATGAATATCAAACAGCCCCCTCCACTTCCAGAAACTTCTCCACGACAGGAGGAAAAGATATGTCCTCTCCCCCACCTTCCTTCCTTCCTTCCTTCCCTTCTTTATTAAAAAAAATCTCATCGTTCTCTAGACTGGCAATAGGAGGCCCTGGTATTATGGGAACCCCTGAAGGAGAGAAATGAGTGATGAACAAACGAGCATCTAAAATCTGGGGAAAGCACACCTCACAGTTTATCAGGGAAAATCAAATTTAGTTGAGCATGTATTTTGTTTACTGCTCCCGACAAAGGATCAGTGGAAACCTCCCGTGCGTTATTCTACCATTTTAGCCACAGACCCCGAGTGCTCTACCTCAGGCAACAATTCCTTTCATTGATGTCTATGGGATGCACATAATGCCGTATAAGGAGAACAAAAACTCAAGTGTATTTCCCACCTGGTCCAGCAACTCACGTCACACCCACCTGGCGAGGATAACCAGGATCACGGACCCAGGAAACCGCAGGGACCTCACCCCGACCCTTCACAACAAAACCAAAAACAGCCAAGAAACGTGACCCTCAGACACACAGTAAGGCCGCTTTGCACTGCCTCGTGATTTCAAAGTAGCTGCACTTTTCACTAGCTAACAGCACTTCTGTTTGGAATTACTTCTCCCCTCTTTTTACTGAGCCAAAATGGAATCGGAGAGTCACCCGGCAGCACCATTAAAATCTCCTAACTAGCACGAGAACGCCGTCTTCCTCAGGGTTTCCATCATACACAGACCCTAACGTCAAGCTGCTAATGAAAAGCATGACCCAGAACCGATACCAAGCTGTAGTTAAAGCATCAACGGCAAAACAAAAGGATTTCTATGGTCCTCCATCAATACAATAACACTGATTCAGCTTTAAAAATACTGTCCTCTTTTCTTACCATTTTCCATCACGGAAAATTGCAAATCAAATGCCTCTGGGCTGCCTGTGGGATTCAGCTTCATTTGTTCACCACCCTACTGAGCCCGGCACCGTATCGCAGACACTCTGAAGGGCCAGAGATACAAGTAGCAAAATCTAGAACCTGACATCAAGGACTTTATGTGGAGCGATAAACACACAGATAAAAACGAAATAGCGTAGAAGTGTTACTATAACCAGAAACACGCTGTTCACCAGAAGTTTTTTTTTTTTAACAATGTTTGAAACAAAAGAAAACAGAATCTATTGGAGGATTTAGGTAAAGTTTAGGAGAAGAGGATTCTTGCCTGGAGTTGTCAAATTCATAGAGCCAGAGAGGAGAATGATGGGGGAGGGGCTGGGGGGAGTGGGGAGTTGGTGTTTACTGGGGACAGAGTTCCAGGCTGGAAAGGTGAAAAAGTTCTGGAGAAGAATAGCAGTGATGGTTGCCCAACAACATAATGTTAATGCCAGCAAAAGGGAGATATAAAAATGGCCAAAATGTTAAATTTCATGTTAGCTATATTTTACAATTAAGAAATCAGAAAAAAAAACAGGACCCAATGTCTTGCAATCCATCTATGTCACAATGCCCTAGGAGGCAGGAGATGCAAACACTACTCAGTGAGTACCTGGTGACCCCAAATGTCACTTGATTTTGGAGTAAGCACCCATTCTCCGGTTCATATGAAGAATCTGCAGCCCAACACAATTAAAATTTCAAATAAATATCTTCTCTTTCTCAAAAAAGTAACAGCCTGAAAACCATATATAGGAACATATATACCAACTGCTAGAAGCGGCACATTAGCTAGAAAAGGAATCCCTCCCACGCTGTTCTTTAGGATATGGGGTATCCCATGAAAGAGCTAAAATCCAATCCAAATCAGAAATGACACTTTTCTTGGCCCGTAAAGTAACAAAAGATTAACCCCGAAAGCAACTGGCCAGCAATTCTGTGCTACAACCCTCTCAACGGATGGTTTTAGCGACTGTATCTGTACTTAAACATTTGGGGCTATAATGCCTTATGGAATGAGACATAACCGAAGTTTTTCCAATACACTCTCAGTCACTAAAAAGAAAAAAAAAATCCTCAAAGGGAGGACAAACACGTCTTTCACAAGTATTTCACCTCCTAGTGTAAAACGTCAGGCGAATATACATAAAAATCGAAGACGTAATAATAATTCAATCCATCTGAACTCACTCAGTTCCAACAGTTTCTAAAACCCTTAATCATCTGTAAGTGAAAAACTGCCTTAAAATAATAAAACAGTGTAAAATATGTCCGTGGCATCATACAAGCCTGTTTCCCTGCATAATCATGTTTCACTTTTCTTCTCGCTAATTCCTTCACAGTAGAATTAGCTAGAACTCTATCTGAATACAACAGGAATTCATGGCTCATTACAAGAGTTTCACAAATAGTAGGACAGAGCTGAACACAAGCCATGACTAGCTTGGCCAAGGAAGGAAGAATAAACACTCAGGGGTCAAAAGAGCAGAGCCTGTATCCCCCCCTTCAGAGCTACTCTGGGGAAACAAGATATTTTATTTTACCTTCTGGGGTGTCAGCAAATTAAAATGGTGCCATTAGGTAGAAAAGTGAAGGAGAGCTGGAAATTGGATGTAAAGAACTATCAAGAGGAAATAACCGGGGAGATTTAAAAAAAAAAAAAAAAGGGCAGTTGGGAAAACAAGGGAAGAACAAATGACAAATGCAATGCGCTTATGAGAAGGTTCACAGAAAAAGGCCACCGAATTCGGCAGTAAGACTTGCTGGTGCCCTGGAAGTGTAATTTTAGCACAACAATGGACAGAAAATTGAGCAGTAAGGAGAAAGCAGATGGAGAGAGAGGAAATGGAGACAGAGGATGTCAGACGAGAAAAATTCAAGGATCCTAGACAGAAAACACGGACTTAGATCCAACTGTTTACGGTATCAGTGTACAGGGTACTTTCTACATCCAATTATACTGAACCCCATGAAAAAGATAAAACAGTCCGTTTCTGTTCGTTGATAACGTGCGCCATGACCATGCCCATGGACCTGATATGTGCTCTGGTTTAGAGATGCAGCGCCTCTATTTCTCATTAAAATGGCAGTTTGTAGGAAAGTCTGCAAATATGCAAGATGACGTTACTCAAGGGTCCTACTCACTGTATGGTTATCTGTTCAAAACTGCTCTTGTTAGGCCCAAAGATATGAAAAGCGGGCTGTTGCCCTTCATGAGAGAAGGTTCCTTTGCCAGAACATCGTTTGCCTCTATTTGAAGGTCCAGCCTCCATGGCCATCTGAGACCCACTTCCCCTTATGGCCTGTCTTGGGTCCCGGGCACCCATCCTGAGAACCCCCAGGACAAAGAAGGCAGCTCTCAGTCTTTCACACCCAGGATCACAATCACTCATGTTTTCAGCTCAGTTCAAGGTCTATCTTGAAACACTTTCTAGAATACAAATCCTTGCCACCCCGGACCTCTCAAACATAACTATTCCTCATCTCACAGGTTTAAGACCACAACAAACCCCATTTCACTGTGCTGGGCTCAAGGATTTTCCACTAATTTTTTTTTTTTTTTTTTTTTTTTGCTGTACGCGGGCCTCTCACTGTGTGGCCTCTCCCGTTGCGGAGCACAGGCTCCGGACGCGCAGGCTCAGCGGCCATGGCTCACGGACCCAGCCGCTCCGCGGCATGTGGGATCTTCCCGGACCGGGGCACGAACCCGTGTCCCCTGCATCGGCAGGCGGACTCTCAACCACTGCGCCACCAGGGAAGCCCAGGAATGAGTCTTTTAATAAAAAAATATATATTTAAGTTCATTTACCTAACTCCAATTTTGAAAAAGTAATCACTAATATCCACATTTCCTTTATTTTATCTAAAACTATCAGGAAACATTTGCTTAAAAGACCCAAATCATAAGCTACTTTGACCCAAATTAAAAACAAAAGCAATCTTACCAACAATAAAATGTCTTCTGAAGAATTCTATTAGCCTTTTGGGGGGAAAAGGAGGAGAGACATATGTATGTGTCAGAGGGATTAAAAAAAAGAACATTGTGCCAGGAACCTTTCTATACAAAAAGAAACCAATATTGATTTAGGCAGAATGAGCTGATAATCCTAACTTAGAAACACACCATTAAGGTCATGGGGACATTCAGGTGAAGGGGCAGAAAATATGACTTTATCACCACAACTTCTACAAGTTCTGAGCAGGGTTGTTCTGTAACATCTCCTGAGATTTCAGTAAGTGAGAGGAGAAAAAGTTCGCCCTTCACGTTATTCTCATCCGCTGACCCAGCTTCTGATAAGAAGCGGTGGTATGCTTTTATTTTTTTTAGTGCTTTAATTTGAGTATAGTTAGTCAAGGGCTGTTTCATGCCTTCTTGGCATAATCCTTTATTCTGCTTCTGTCTGCACTGATTTGCCCGCCTCCTATGATGGGAGGGAAAATAGGTTATTTGTCATCTTCCCTCCCTCAGACTCAAGTCCTGGCATTTTTGCATTTGATGGGTCAGGAACAGGAGCCCAACGTAGGGATATGCCACCTTGAAGAGGGAACAAGACAGTTTTCATTTGGCTGTTTTATCTGTAAATCAAAATGAATTTTTTATGATATGGCACATAGATAAAGAGGGTAAAAAGAAAGCTGTGAAGTGATCTCAGGCAATCAGTAGGAGAGGGCTGGAAAGGGACCTCATGGAAACAGAAACTGCAAGAAGGAAGGAACCAGAAATGTGAGAATCCCACTTCCCGGCCCACAAAGACGGGGTGAACTTACAGAAGAGATTCCAGATAGCACAGCTTGCAGGCCTCAATCATCTGCATAAATGGCGTTCATCCTCCATCCATTTCTCACAGGGACACATGTGATACCTGGAATGTAAGTCCTACAGGAGTGGACACGTCATCTCTTTTGCTCACCACTGTACTTCTAGTGCCAACAAACAGCCCTGATACTATTAAACACTGAGTGAATCTCCGCTACCTATCCGAGCACTAAGTTCCTACCATGTTTAAGGCAACAGTAAGGCTCTGAACTCTGTGGTCTTCACCTCCCCAATTCCCTCACTGGTACTTAATTAAAGACAAAAGTCCAAAATGGCAGGAGCTGCTGGCCTAACTTTGAGCCTAACTTTGACCATTCACATCAAAGAACACACACACCCCATAACCTCCCCTTTTATCTTTGTGCAAAGTAACTGAATCAAAATATTTTAGTCAACAGTCTGTATATAACCTGTATATAATTTTTTTCTTTCTAGATGCTTGTAGGATCTTTCTGACCTCAGTATTCTAAACTTACCTTGAGAAAGAGGACATTTTGCAGGATGTAAGACACTGCTAGGTTTTTGTTTTAAAGAGCATTTTAAAATCATTTGTCTCTAAAATATTGTGCATATATTAACTGATAAACTCAAGCTTAAAAAAACAGAATCTAAAAATGAAAAAATTAATCTAGGTCCAATATGTTATGTTTTAGTACATAAACAGCAATCTAGCCTAAGTGATAAATGATTTTATGTACTGTTCCAGATGGGCTGCAACTTAAAAACATACTGCAACTATTAGAAAGGCAATGATATCGTGGGTCATTAATCTCTTTAGAAGTTAATACCAGGGAAAGCACAAATCCTATTAAATCAACAGCAGATACCGCCAGTTAGAAATCTAAGGTACTGTATCTGCTACAGAAGATGTATTTTGACTCCCAAAGAAACAAAGTAGTCTGGTTCTATCTTTCAAGCATTTTGACATTTCCCTGAGATGTTCTGCAAGGATGAAATAGTCATCCTAAAAAATTTTGTGAGCTACATGAATTGTGGCAGGCATTGCTAGGTGTCCTCAGGCCTCTTTCTCCCCTTCTTTCTGTTAGTAAACTCCACCTGGAGTTTTGACTACAAAGTTGGGCCCTGTCAACTACTTGGGTACATCTCCCATCGTCCCTTGCAAGGGTGTATGGCCAAGTGCCAAGTTCTGTCCAATGGGAGGTGAGCAGTGGGCCCTGGATGCTCCTTTCCCTTTTTTTTTATTGTAACGGCTAATTTTTTTTAATTTTACTGGAGTATAGTTGATTTACAATGTCGTTTTAGTTTCAAGCGTACAGTAAAGTGATTCAGTTATATTATGTATACATATATGCATTCTTTTTCAGATTCTTTACCCATATAAGTTATTACAGAATACTGAGTAGAGGTCCCTGTGCTATACAGTAGGTCCTTGTTGCTTATCTATCAAGCTGCCGCTACGCAGATGTGCAGAACACCTGCTGGTGCAGAGCAAAGTGGAGAGAACCCAGTGCCTGATGGATCTAACGAAACAGAGGTACCACCATCCCACACTGCTCAGCCTGGCCTCTTGCAGGAAAGAGCAATAAACTTCTAAATCAACATGAACCACAGTATCTCAGAGTCTTTCTGTCATAGCAGCCAACGTTGTACCCTGATACATAAACTGTGCGATCAAGGCCCTCAGGTGAGCTGGAAGCGAAAAACCCTCAGGAAGGAGAAATTTTGAAAAAGAAAAATAGAAAGAGGGAAGAAAGAAGAAAGGTGACCACGAAATTGAGAAGAAAATTTAAAAATGATCAAATCTCTTTGTTTCTAAAAACCACTTAAAAATCTTCATAACACTCTGACATGCAGTATTCAGATGTATGCAGTGTAGACCTTTACTCCTTAAATGTAAAATAAAACATTCTCTTGCTATAGGAGAAAGATCAGTTACATTGGGAAGCTAGGCAAGCAAGCATTTTCCCCCAAACTAAATTTAATCTAAATATACTGTACTTAAATATTTGTTAAAGGACTCCTGCCAGCCATGTTAATAGAATTAATTGACATTTATTAGCTGGTTGATTATTTATGTGAACATCCTGCCTGCAGAAATGCTTCACAGAAATCCACCCGAGAAGGACACGTAAATACATACACTTTACTGAAAGAGCCATTGGCAGAACTTATATCTCTAAAGCTCCACGTACGTTAGGGATGGAAAACTAATTCTGATGGGCTACCAAATTACACATTAGATGTGCAGGTGAAGAATCTGAAGAGAGTGTTGCTTTACTGATGTCACAAAGCATATCTGTGATTAGATATTGCTCCACGTAACACACAGCAAGGCATATAAATCATCCCTTGACCTCTACAGGACAAGATAACATTTAAACCAGAAAGTACGTTTTAAAGAAATTTTTATTTTTTTGGCCACGCCATGCGGCCATGTGGGATCTTAGTTCCCCGACCAGGGATCAAACCCGTGCCCCCTGCCTTGGAAGCACGGAGTCTTAACCACTGGACCGCCAGGGAAGTCCCCAGTAAATTTTATTTTCTTTGGAGTCTTTCCAAGAGTTTTGTTTTGCTTATGACTGAAGGTGGTGGGGGAAGCTGGTGTGATTATTGTGCTTTATGACAGCCTTAAAAGATATTCATCACGTAATTTTCTAAGAAATGAGCTGAACAGATGCTAATGACTTGACATGCTGTCTGGTTAAAACAAAAAATTACAGATTATTTTAATGGCTATAACTTGTTTCTACAATCCATGATGGACTTTGGGGGGCTATCAGTCACCGTTGTATAAATACATCATTATGGTTTTTTATTAATTTGTATTGTTTAATCAACTATGTTTAACAGCTCTGTCAGTCGATAACAGATAATCAGAAAAGTGATTATTAAAATGCTTAAAATCATATGTCTCTTAAATTCTGCAGCACTTCCTTCTGATTAAATCTCTCTAGAAATACAAAATTTCTAGCAGTTGGCTACTGTAAGTTCTTGCTGCATACCCTAAGAAGATTTGAAAAGATGAACAATAGTTTTGTGTGACCATTCTTTCCTCAAGCTGCTGTATGGACCTAGATTTGTGCTCATCTTTGGAAAGCAGACAAATTTTTTAAAAATTATTGACATAAATTCTGATCTAAGGAAAGTCAATTTCTACAACCCACGGGCTATTTCGGCCTGTCCTGAGTGTGAACTCTCTGGAACTTCTATGGTACCCTTAGGAATTGGGGAGGGGGGCACACGACCTGGTTATTTCTACAGCATCTGGACCGCAGGGTCTTTAAGTGTGTGAAGTGATAATCTCCATGGTAAAGATGAGACACCCACGAAGGAGACCAAGAACTGAAGTGAAAAAAGCACTGGACACACAAGAAAAGACGTGGAGGTACCCTAGTGCATGTTACCAACTGCAAAAACACAGTTTGAAAAGGCTGCACAGTGTATGGTTCAGACTGTATGATATTTTGGAAAAGGCAAAACTACAGAGACAGAAACAGATCAGTAGTTACCATGGGGTGAGGGGAGGGAAGGATTAACAGGGGAATCACAGAGAATTTTAGGGCAGTGAAACTACTCTGTGTGACACTACAATGGTGGACACACGTCATCATACATTTGTCCAAACCCACAGAATGTGCAACACCAAGACTGACCCTTAATGCAAAATATGGACTCTGGGTGATGACGCTGTAGGTTCACCACTTGCAACAAAAGGGGGGAATGTTGAAAATGGGGCAGGCTGTGCCTATGGGGACTCTTTGTACTTTCCCCCTCAACTTTGCTTTGAACCTAAAACTGTTCTAAAAAGTAAAGTCTTTCGAAAAAAGCACTGGACACTGGAGATCCCGGTCTAGGGGCTCACCCCCCGTTCTCTACTTCTGCGATCTGAGCTTTCCCTCTGACTCTGAGGTCTTGAGAACCTCTGATATTTATAAACCTCCCAGGGTGCATGCACCTGGCCCTGCCCAAGCTTGCTTCATTCAGGGAATCTGTTCAGGATCCTAGGAAGCATCACGGGGTCCCATTTCCCAGCTCCCTCTTCCCAACTCTGCTACGCCATTGGGGAGGTCAGGTCATGCCCTGACCCCTCCTGGTAAGCCCAGTGCCCAACACTGTTGTAGGTTCTAGATTTTTTTCCAAGGAGCCCACCCCACGGATTGGGGTCTTGCTTTGCTCTGGCCAGTCCAAGTCCCCAGGCTTGGGGCATGTGTCCTGAAACTCCCATCTGATGCACCATCTACCAGAGAGGACCTGAATGTGTCATCTTAGAGAATCAATCTCAACAGACAGCTGAAGGGTCACAGAGTTTGCCTCAACTGTGGACCCAGCCAGCCACGCTCTGGGGCAGCCTGACTCTCAGCGCAGCAGGGATCCCCACCCTAGGCTCCACACCCATCCCACTGGCTTACCAACACAACTCAGGACATCTCGAAAATCGATTCCATCTATTATCTGTGTGCTGGGTCAATGCCCCCAGGCTGTGTTGCTTGGGGCTTTACCACGTTTACGGAGCCAGAATATTGACTGTCTTATACTCTAAGTCTAGGTATAAAAGAAGAGCTCTATGGAAGTTATAATAATAATAATACAACATTCAACTCACAGAGCACCCGTCTATCAAAGAGCAGCACCTATTTACAACCTCTGTTTCTCCACACCATACCCCTCTGAGCTTAGCCTTTTCTGTTGCCCCCTACTTAGTAGATACAAAATAAGTAAAACCTCCTTGAGGAGTGAGAGTCATATAGATCAATTAATATATACTAGCCGACACTTTACTGTGTAATAACCCCAGACCCTCCAGACCCACGACTGGGCTATTTGCTCCTACACTCCATGGCATTATATTGCTCTTGGGTTGGTATCCACTTTCCCCCGTTGTTCTCTCTCCTCCCTTGCAAATGGGCTGTCGATCACCATTTAACTGTGACACAAGGATGTACGAGTCACAGCTCTCCTCCCTGCCTCTAACCGCTGTTCCTGACACACACTAGGCTTCAAGATCAAGCAGTGTGACGGGGTGCATGAGTGCGGCTGGATTTAAAAGCGCTTTTCAATAAACAACATGCATGCGCTCCTACCAATTAGCGTCTGTTGTTGTCACTGTTTTAGCTCAGAGGCTTTGTTCTTTATCCACATAGCAAGGATGGAGCTTTAAGTCTGTGCGTGGTGTAAAAATAAGAGGCTGTGTGATTCCAACTCTATGACAATCTGGAAAAGGCAAAATTATGGAGAAAGAAGACAGATCAGTGGTTGCCAGGGGTTAGGATGGGGAGGGATGAAGAGGTGGGGCACAAGAGGATTTTTTACAGCAGTGAAGCTACTCTTCGTATGATACTGTAATGGAAGATACAAGTCATTATACATTTGTCCAAACCCACAGAACGTTCAACACCAAGAGTGACCCCTAATGTCAACTATGGACTGGCTGATGATGACATGTCCATGTAGGTTCATCAATTGTAACAGATGTACCATCTGGTGGGGATGTTGACGGTGGGGATGCAGGGGCAGAGGAAAATCTCTGTACCTTCCTCTTAATCTTGGTGTGAACCTAAAACTGCCCAAAAAGGATAAAGTCTTTAAAATAAAAAATAAATAAAAACACAAAAAGACGAATAAATTACCATCTGTAACGAGAAGGATGAAGGGAGAAAAACCAGCATTTCTCCCTCTTCTCCCACACTTTTAGCACAGCTCTGAGGTGGTCATACAAATCCTACTTCATACACTAAACAATCCTGAAAGGCAGCTATCATTATCCCCAGGTTACAAATGAGCACACTGAAGGTCAAGAAGTTTAGAAAGGAGGTTCCTAGTCCAAGTTCACATACTTAATTACGCAGCAGACTTAGAATCCAAGAGTTGCGTTTCTGATTACACAGTGTTCACAAAGCCTTACTTTTATAATCAAACAGATGCCATCACAGATCCATAAACAATTACAACACAAGGCAAAAATAACTGTCGGAAAAGAGATATGACCAAAATTCTCCAAGATCACAGTGGGAAAAAAAGGCATTCCTTGTCAGTGTCCTGGGCACGGAGCACAGCTGCATGGGGGGCTTCCAGCTAAGTAAGGGGTCTCTGCGCCTTTGGAGCTGTTTTCCTAGGCTCCCCATGTTAGATGCAGGCACGTCCTCCCTCCCACAGCCCCCTCTGTCCTCGCCTATTAAGGGGGGGACCATTAGGGCCTCTTTCATTTAAAAAAGAAGAAAAAAAATGTGATGCTAAGTGCCCTTCCCGCTTCACAGTGTTCAACCCATTACAGAGAAGTTTTGCATCTGCCATGCAAGTTACTGCTGACACCACCACCAAGAGAGCAAGGTCAGGTATTAATTAGCCATTTTAAGGATGCAGGGAGTTTGACGCAAAGAGGTTATGTGACTTTTTTACAAGGTTACACTCAGCGAGAGGCATAACTGAGCCACTGACCAGACCAATCCTCTCCATGCCTCCATTCAGGCCCGAAAAGCACTCTTATTGCACAGAAGTCAGCCACAGAGACACAACATTTTTTTATTTAAATACCAGCAGAATACGGTCGAGAAGGACTCCTCCACTTAGCTGCTGGCAGATCACCCCAGAAATCAGGGTTCAGACCTCCATTACCAAGCAGGTCCGTCTCCAGCTCTTGTAAGTTTCCACTACAGGCTAGCCACCCTTTAAAAACGCTTAGCACACACAAAAAAATAAATTTTAAAAACAGACAAAAGAAGTGCTGGCTCAGAACAGCTCCCAAGCAAACAAGGAGAGAGACGTTATCCATGTTTCCAGAGATCAGAATTTCAAATTGACTTCTGATACCTCTTAGTCAGGCAAGAGTGAGAGCCTCAAGAATGAACAGCCAAAGCAAAGCAGAAAAGACCGACAAATAAATAATTACAGCAACCGCCACATGAAACATCCTTTCCAAAAACAAGTTCATCATTATGAGTACATGCCGTCAGCCAAAAGCGGACTGTATTACAAACGTGCGTCATACTGACTACTTAATAGCAACCATACTGTATATTCAAACCAAAAAAATAACAGAACAGGTACATAGTAGAACCTCAATAAATAATCCTTTATAGACTGATACAAAAATTATTCCATTCTATGACAGTAATGCCATTCATGGACCAAAGCAGCTGCTGGCACCCATGATGGCCATCAACCCAAGACCTTCCTCTGCCAGGTCCTGTATTCCCATCAGCGAAGAGCTTAGAGGAAGATGTGCACTTTATCACAACCAAAGGAATTCAATGACTTACACATAACTCCATAAAAGCCCTATGACGGTAAATACTTCCAAAGCCCTGAGAACTTCTAATCATCTAAATTATAAAAAAAAACTGTCATGAGGGAACAAGAGAGCTGAAGGAGCACGGCAGAGTCAGGGCGATGGAGGGATGAGAGGTGGGTTGAGGGTGGGTCACATCTCATCCCATCCCATCTCCAGGATGCATACGAGGGGGACGGAAGAAGGGAGGACATTCAAAATACTCAGAGACTCGCAAGGTCGGGGCATCAGCTACTCAGGACGAATGTAAACCTCCCAGGTTCTACTTCTGCAAATCTAATGGCTCCACTTCATGTATTTTCAATTTGGCATTCTAAAATGTTGCATTGTTTTGAACAGTTACAAAGGATGTCATTTCCTATGTATAGCATGTATGCCATTTTGAATAAAACTGCTATATCGCTCCCATAAATACAGTCAATGGAACGATCTGATCTCTTCCACCACACATTTTAAAACAGACATGAATATTAGCAGTCAGTTTGTGTGGTTTTCCTTTTTCTCCTTGAAATCCTAGATCCTCAGGCTCTCACTCTAACGTAGCATCTTTTTGTTCCCCACAATGTTTTATAGTTCCTCTGACCCTACTTCTCTGAAACAACCACAAAAATTCATACGTGATACTGTAATACATAATTAAGCTTTTTTAAATTTCTCTGACCACAAAATAAAAATTTTCTTTGGACTTAGGCTATTGCAATTATTTTCAGTCTTGAGCAGAACAATCCATGTAACATTACAAAGTTCGATGATTAAACATAAAAAGGAAATTGTCGTTTCTTACGGTTGGAGGGTAGGTATGAGGCCTCGAGTAAAGGAGGGATCACTTAAAACTGATAGTTTGTGTTTAGTGTCACAAAGCAATGCACCCCGGGGACATTCTTCTCCAAAGCGGAAGAAGGAAGGCTGGGGTAGGGGAGGCATGAAAGGACACCAATGGTGTCACCTCAGGCAATGGAAACTGCCTCCCTGAATCGACCCCTGTAGAGTAACCTTGGAAGGACTTCCCGTGCACAGGGGACCTGGAAAATCCCGTTGGAAACCCGGAACAGGCCCGCCCATGATGTGTCCGGGGCCCAGGGCAAGAGTACAAATTCAGGTCCACATAAATATGTGGAAATATTTCTAAGTTATTAATCAAGCGAACCAACTGTGAAGTATGCCCTATCCACCTACACTGACAAATACGTCTTCATAATTGACAGAATCAAAAAGGATGGAAAAAGCTATGGTTTATATAGGACTGTAAGTTGGCAAAATGCTAAAGATTACTAAATTTAATTATGATGACTTGTCTGGTGTTCTGCTGATGGGCTAGCAATGTGTGGATGAGTGATAAACTAAAGACTTACATAATTGGTAAGCTGTTTATATATATATATATATTCCATAAACTTTGTTTTCCTTGCCTTCACAAATTATAATTCATGAACCTCAAATTTAGAAAAATAAAATATTCAAATAACATTGAACATGGTATCTAGTTTTTTAAGAATTTAATCTTACTAGGTGGTTATAAAAATAAAATTATCCAGTTCAAGCTTTCAATATCCATTCAGTTGCCAATGTGATAACTTGATATCACACTTAACACATGTCACGTCTAGAGCTACATATATGTGGGACAGTATGAATTTACGCTGCAAAATATATTTTTTGGTTTTGTAAAACAAAATTAAATTTTGTTAAATATTGCGAAATACTCTTCAGCCAATGTGTATAACTGTTGCAAATTCTGCACTAATTATTAAGTACCTCTGGAACCACAAGACGGACCACCAAAAAGAGTGAAGAAGAAAAAGAAGGACACTCAGCATTACTGAAAATCGATCCTTCAGGATGCAAAAATTCTATTATATTCTAAAACATTCTATTATCTGAGAGGAGTTTTGTCTTTATTAAGTATAGTTTTGCTAATACATGTATTATTTTACCTTTATGGCGATGCCACACCCACACAGTCCACAGCACTCAGACACAGCCCTTTGCTCCAAGGGCACAAGAGATAGGATCATCGTCTGGTGTCGGAACAGTTAGAGAGAATGCTCAAAATTAGGGCGGCTCCGTGCCAGCCCCGACTGCAAGATCCCCAGTGAACAAGGCAGCTCCGTAGTCTTTAATAAATGCAGATGCTGGTGCTGGCGATCCACAGGGGTCTCTATAATGCAGAGCCTAGGCCACAGCCCCTCTTGTCCTGGTGTCAGTGTAGCACTGACATCAAAGACCACTGGTCCACGATACCATCTCTCAGAGCTGAGGTCAGGCTACCTAATCAATTATGATGCATGCCCTCTAAGCTAAAGACAGAAGAAAGGCACATGAGCTCCTATCTTTTTAAACACATCACAGAACCCTGTATCTGGATGTACACCTGCAGTAGCCAAATCCCTTGTAAGTAATCCCAGCAGGCAGGTCTGCTCAGCAGCAAGAGCTATGGAATAGACACTGCCTCAGGCAGGTCCTGCCAACCTCTTAGACAAAGGCTGATGGTCCTCCTGAGAAGCAGGCAGTGAGCCAGTGAAGTTCAACCTCTGTCCATTTCACAACAGTTTTCAGGAGAATATCTGGCCCTTCACCCTGGCATTTCTGCTTTCAGAGAATTCAAAGCTACCAATGCATTATAGGCATTATATTTACTCCACCATCTCTCAGCTTCCTCCCAGAGCATTCTGTGAAGAGCATTGACATTTGGCAGTATCAGTGGAAGATCATCTGTTAAGGGGAAAACTGCTATATCAATTACAAACACACATAGAACATTCCTCCTCTAAGAAGGTGTTAAGATAGTAGAGGAGAACAGCCCTGTTAACTTGGATATACCTCTTGAGTCCACACCGCTGATGGTTAATTTTATGTATCAACTTGGCTTGGCCATTGTACCCATATATTTAGTCAAATACCATGCTGGATAGTTCCTTGAGGGTGTTTTGGGATGAGATTTATATTTAAATAAGTGGACTCTGCATCAAGCAGATTGCCCTCCCTGATTGGGTGGGCCTCACCCAATCAGTTGAAGAACTGAATAGAACAAATGGTTGACCTCCTCAGAAAAAGAGGGAATTCTCCAGCAGACGGCCTTGGACTTCAACTGCAACAGCAGCTCTTCCTGGTTCTCCAGCAGACAACCACCGGACTGGAGTGGCAACTCTTCCCTGGGTCTCCAGCCTGCTGGCCTCCCCCATCAGACCGTGGACTTGCCAAAACTCCACAACTCTCTGCACCAATTTATCAAAATAAATCTGTCTATATATTTGCACCTCCTATTGGTTCTGATTCTCTGGAGAATCTTGATCAACACAACACCAAACTCTACTCTGAATCCCACTGCCCAAGCCCCCAGGACTTTGCATATTAGTTGTATTCACCAAGCTTTAACAAGATTCTAGGCTCAGGAGACAACCTACGCAAAAATCAGTCATTCCTTTAGAGCTGGAGTCAAACAAGGCAGACTCTCCCAGGGACCTGCCAAACAGAAGGACGCAAACTGGAAGCATGATCCTGGAATGGAAGCATGGCCGTGGAAGTGGGGCACGGACCTGGAATGGGACACAGCCCTGGAAGGTCAGCATGACCTGGGAACGTGGAACCAAGATGGGAGACTTAGTAAGAAGCAGTGAGGGGTCAAGAGACTTGTTCAGGAACACAAAGCAAGAAGAGAAGTGGAAGCTCACCTGTCCAACAGGCTAGAGGGAGGTAGAGGCATGATGGAGAGCAGACAGATGGCACTGAGGGCTCCTAGACAGAGGGCACTGAGGGCCCTGGACAGCCGGCACTGAGGGCTTCTGGACAGTCGGCACTGAGGGCTGCTGGACGGCCCACACTGAAGACTCCTGGCTCAGGGCAGGAGAACAGGGAGGTCCACAAGTCAGGGTTGGAGCTGAGAAGAGCAGCGGTCCCAGAGGACCCCCTGTGCCCAGGGGAAGAGTCTGTTTGAAGGCGACTGAAGACTTCTCTTGCAGCCTCTACATTAGGGTCACTGGGGTGTTAAAGGGTCTGCCCAGAGCAGAAATGGGCCGGATGCAAGCTGAGTCTCCCTACATGGGGCCATCAGGACCGAACCCAGTTGGGAGAAGCCCAGGGCCAGGATCCCCAGACAGGCGGTGGGGGACCAAGGCCGAGAGTGGACAGGTGGGCCTGGGGCTCTGACAGCAAAGGAGATGATGGATTAACCATGAGGAAACGAGTCAGACAACAGGGAAGGAAACCCGCAAAACGAAATCACCCTCACTTCCACACAGAATTAAACACCGGCTTGATTTAAAGTACATATGCTGCTGGGTTAGGAAGCAAAAGAAAATAAATGCATTTATGACTAACACCAAAAAGGAAAATCTTATAGTCCTTTTTTGTGCTTACAGTTTTCCTGTAAGCAGAAAAACCCAAATAGCATCTGATACAATTTACATATCTTTACATAATCTCACGATTACCATTTGGCAACGAAGCTCCAGACCGAATCTCCTCCATCTATTTGCCTACAAAATGACAAAAATGTACAAAATAACAGTCTGGACAAGGAGTTTTTTACCCTCCTCTTAAAAATCACAAGAAGCCAATTCCACAATTTTTCTTAATAATATGTGTCCAATATTTCAAGTCTAAACAGTCAAGTCTTATTGACACAACTTTATCAATCAACAAACATTCACCAACCCTTGCTATTTTCAAAGCATTGATTTCAGAATTGGGAGGGAAAAAAATCGCTCTGGGCTTAAAAATCTATCCAAGATGCCATCCTGGAGACAAATTATTTACACACCCCAAGCAACATTTTTTTCAGATATAAAGTAAGAATCGTACCCGTCAGTTTACAGTGTTGCTCTTAAGGAGAGGGTTAAGCTGAGTTGTTTGGTACACAGTAGGCACACCATAAAATATTTTGTGGGTGAGAGAAACTGTTTTTAATTGTAGAGCCATGACTCAAACACTAAAATTTGTGATTCAGCTATTCACTAGGCAAGAAAATGATAAAGGCGGCATGTGGAGTATAGTGAGTTTCAAGAGATAAATACAAACACCAAACAGAAATTTATAGAAGACTAATTTTTTACTCATAAACAAAGAGTTCACCACTACCTATATATACAAAGGTTTTTGATTTAGATGAAGACCGTTTATAGTCTGCCTTTGTGTTTTTCATCTTTGTTTTTCCTTCCATAGGTTAAAAAAAAACCCCACAGTTTCTTAGGCTTCTATTCATAAAGCCTATTTATTTCAGAGCCCTTTCATAAATTCTCATCCATTGCTCTTTGAGTTCTTAGATTCAGAACATTCTCGAGCTGAAGGAAACCTTAGTGACCATACGGGCCAATGTGGCATGTTGTCAGATGGCGCCTGGGAAACTTGAGGTCACGGGCTCAGAGGCTGACACTCGAGGTGAGGACCGAGATGCCGACAGGGCCCGAGCAGATCAGAGGAACCAAGCAGGGGACAGATGGTATGGAAAGCAAAGGACCATGGGATGAGGCAGAGGCTGCAGTGTGGGATGCAGGGACGGGTCTACATCTCGCAAGTTCTCAAGAGATGCCGACAGATCATCCAAATTGGTAAATGACGTCATCTGTACATGGTAGACACCAAAATTATTTCGAATGCTTTTCAGATCAAAACATACAAATGCACACACATGCTCATTCATGCTTATGAACACAAACGCTTGCAAACACACATGTTCACGCTCACACATACGCTCATGCACACATACAAGCGCACACACACGCTCACGCACACACATGCAAGCCAGGTCCACTCTGGTCCACGCCACAGTGAATCTAGACACAGGGTCTCCACATGATCAGATAGGACTCCAAACCACGTGTGTCGTTTTAAAGGGCCATGAAGTGCCTACAGAGAAGGGATTACTTTATTTCTTACCTGAATATTCCTTCTTTCACATACCATTATCAAAAATGGCTTTTTTGACAAGAAGATACTAACTCACTTTTTTCAACGTATTAACTATGTCTTTTAGTTTATTTACTCTCATATTTATCAAACACATCCTACCCTTCCTTACATCATGGGCTTTTTTCTCTTTACATCAAACTATCTAATATTTAGTAAGAGTATGTGCTTCCCTCAACTCCAAGAGGCCACTAAGGTTTACCTTTTCTCTTCGAGTTTTTAGCAAATATATTTAATTTTCTTATTAGTGTACAAATGGGATTCCAGTTACAGTATTAGGTGGCCAATGAAAACAATGTGATTGTCTAGGTTTCATTAGTATTACTAAAATATCATTTAAATTTTTAAAAAGATAGGAATTTTAAATGATGATCATCTCATGTAACACAATCAAATTCTGGTTCTGAGTCCACGGTTAAACACTGGTTACAGACTGGTAAGTCCTGTCACCCGCTCACTTTACGGTCCTGTGAACCGACCACCACATGTCTCATTTCACAGTCAACTATACTGAAAACAACAATTCCCCAGAACAGTCTGGGACCAAGTTTCAGAACTGGGCGGGATCCACCTCCACGACCTAACAGAAGGCCATATTCACACTTTTCTCCTAAGGCTTCATGAATAAACATCCCTTATTCAAATAAGTTACCTATTAACTAACTCCAGTAATTTTGATTCAACTTTGAATGGCAAATAGAGTCATTCTGGCAAGACTGCAGAGTTTGCAATTCAAATTACAGAAATTTTAATAATGGGGAGAATAAAAATTAGTGGAATGATTCCTAAGGCGCCGGAATTCCAATACTTTTATTGCACCAGTAGAAAGCTCACATAAATACTTCTCAGTGTAAAAGCTGGGGGGAGGTATCTGGACGGTCGTCCTCACACATAATTCACCTGCCGTCTTATCAGAGCATTCCTTCCTGGGACTCCATAGGAACCTTCCAGACGCCAGAGTTCCCCAACCCCAGACATTAAGAGGCAATGTTGCTGCTTCTCAATAAATGACAGCGAAACAGTCTCTGGATTAAATGACTTCCTTACATTATCACCATAAACAATCATTACTTGGCCGCTGCCCTTTGCAAGTTTGCACGTGCTTATGAATAACTCAAGCCTCATTGATTTACCAAAAGCCAAAACGTTTTACATTTCGCTCCCCTAATGTGAGCTATCATCCTCCACCGCACGTCATGAGGCTTTCATGTACTATGTTTCTTAATACTTTTCATTTGAAAGATTAGTACCGATTAGCTCTGGAGCAGGGACACTGCTCGTGGAATGGTCAACTGGTCACTAAACCCAGGTCTCCCTGAACGTGTCTTTATTAAGGGAATTCTCTTAACAAAGTACAACAGAGCTGCTGCCGTGCTGTTTCCTTCCCCCTAACTTTAAAGGAGTAACAACGGCCAGCATTGATTCAAAGATTAGTTTCACTTAAAAGAGGAAGGCAGGAAAATACAGGACTGCAAAGGATGCTACGTGCTTGGTAAAATGTCATCTAAAATTTTAAAACATGACTCTCAGGGCAGTGACTTCAGAAGACATAAGATTACTTGGAGAATCCAAAAATGACCAGAAAGATCTAAGTGTGACCAGAAAAGGCAGTCCTCTCCTTTCTCCCATCAATGAACAAAACCACCCAAAACTCCCATCCTCTTGCTTGGCCCAACGATATTTTGAAACTGACATCCACATACTGATCGATCTCTCAGGGACTGAGTACTCCGAGGTCTCTGGCTTCCATCGAGGAAACAGAGTCTACAATTCTGTATTGGGTGAAATTCTGTCCACGGCAGTTGACAAAGGACCCAAATGCTCATCATAATTTCCCAACCTAGTTTGCCTCCCAACCCACTGAAACTTCACCATCCCAGAAAGTCACACAGAAACCTGACTTCGGTGCTCTGCACAGACTCCTGGGCTAGATTTCCATCAATCCTAATCCCAAAACAAACTCCATTCCTCATGCACACAATAGGAAAACTAGCACCCTCCTCCTTCCTTCTTTCCTTTCCAAAGATCACAAACCAAAGCAGGTGAGACTGGAAAGCTCTTTAGAGATTATACATTACCACCTCCTCATTTCAAAAATGAGGAAATGGGAGAGCGAGAGGTACCTACATTAACGGCGGAGGCAAGGAAAGAAACCTGATCTTCTGGCTCCAAACGCCATGTCCCTGCTTCATACTACCCCGATTCCTAGGATCAGTAAGAAAATCTATCACCACGGAGCCTCCCAAACCAATACACGAGGTGTCATGGACCGCTTTCACTCCTGTTAATATTCTGGGACACCTTTCAAGTTTAACCACGACAAAGATCGACCAGGTACAGCTGCGGGATTTCCAGTGGAATGAGCTCTGTAAGACAGAAAACCACACCAACAAGAATCCTTGTGCAAGAATAGATTCTACGATTCCCTCTGGAACAAGCTGCCACCTCTGGCTACGAAGCAATAATTATCCTGCACTACAGCAATCAATAAAACCTCTTGCCCCATGAACCTGCTACTTCCTGACTTTGTTCTCTGTACTCGAGATTTCCAAGCTGTATCGATCACCGACTAAATTTTTTTAAAGTTCTTTAAAAGGAGCAATAAAGAAATTCTCCAATTAGCATCACTTGGGATGGTCTGAACAGACTTCAAATCTTTCATTCACATTAATGGTTTCTCTTTTCATGGGGCTTCCCCATTTTTCATTTTCAATTAGTCATTTTAAGTGTGTCTGCGTCTTGCCTAAGAGCACAGAGTCAGGAGGATACAAATTTGATGGTGTTTCTGAAACTGTGGCAGCTGCCACATTTTTCACCCAGGCAAGGAAGAAGAATTGATTCATCAACTCTGCCTTCTTTTCTCAAGCAACAGCATGGATTTTTTTTTTTTTTTTTACCAAATGAACCCATTAGCTCTTAGAGTGTTAAAATTCTGTACCCTGGAACTTCTCACTAAAATGATCCACTAGAGGCTCTATTACAAAGTAAAACCCTCTTACATCTTCTCCACGGGTGTTTTAAAAAGTGTCAAAATTTAAGAGTAAGTCATGAGATAAGCAAGGACAGCAAAAAGGCAAGATTTCACACAGGAGAAGGGCCTGCCTCTCGGTCCCCCTCTATGCCCCCCACTCTCGGTGTCCCCAGGTATGTATCTGCCCCTGGGATCAACTCATGTCTGGACCCTCCTGGGAGTGTGTGGACATATCTACATGGCTTTTGTGTGTAGAGCTGGCAAGTGGGAAAGTGTCTAGTTCTCTAAAACTGATATTTTCCCAATATTCCATCAGTACATTCGTCCATCAAGACTGATTTATTTTGAGATACAAACTACTGTGTACAAACAGGCAAGCAGAGAGGATATACTATACAACACAGGGAAATAGAGCCATTGTTTTGAAATAACTTTAAATGGAGTATACTCTATAAAAATACTGAATCATTATGCTGTACACCTGAAACTAATATATTGTAAACCAACTATACTTCAATTTTTAAAAAATTTTAAAGGAATCGTAATAACTATATAGTTCACAAGGAGCCGGAAAATGAAAAAACGACTGGCTTTTTTCATGACAGATCGGAAATCACAGGGATATTAAATAATCTTATAGTCTCACCTCAGTGGCTGTTTTAATTCAAAGCCAGATGGAATATTATTCAGCAGTTAAAAAGAAGGAAATCGTGTCATAGGCTACCACGTGGATGAACCTAGAAGATATTATGCTAAGTGAAATAAGCCAGGCACAGAAGGACAAATATTGCCCTCTGTGAGGTGTTATATTAAAAATAAAGCTACAGGGCTTCCCTGGTGGCGCAGTGGTTAAGAATCTGCCTCCCAATGCAGGGGACACGTGTTCGAGCCCTGGTCTGGAAAGATCCCACATGCCGCGGAGCAACTAAGCCCGTGCGCCACAACTACTGAAGCCCGCGTGCCTAAAGCCTGTGCTCCGCAACAAGAGAAGCCACTGCCATGAGAAGCCCACGCACTGCAACAAGAGTAGCCCCCACTGGCCGTAACTAGAGAAAGCCCGCACGCAGCAACAAAGACCCAACGCAGCCAAAAATAAATAAAATAAATAAATAAATTAAAAAAAATAATAAGTAAAGAAAGAAGGGCCTTCTCTCTTCTTTCTGAGACGATAAAGGGCCAACACATTCGGTAAGGCCAAGGCAACGGATTCACTCCTTACACACGTCACGTAAATGCAACTCAGACTCCGTGCGTTTGTTATGACACATCTCTACGTAACTTTACAAATGCTCCAGAAGGGAAAAGCAATTGTGAATAGGATGGACGCAAGGAACCTCGGAGTCAGCTCTAATACTTTACGCGTTGCTTCAAAATAAAAATGTCAAGTCAAAATTAAGATAGGCAGGCAGGTCCTAAGGAGACATTACACCTGCTTGAGAATTAGCATCAGGAGTTTTCAAGTGCAAAGAGGACAGGGTGTTGCGATTCAGCTTTTTGGTAAGGCAGTTTCTCTCACTTACAGGATCGGATGAGTTCCTGATCATCCTAAGAGGCAGCCCATTCTTTTACAGCAGGATTTCTCGAAGTCAGCACTATTGGCAGTTTGAGCCCAATAACATCACCGTCTGGGGGGTTGCTGTGCACTGTAGGATGTGTAGCAACATCCCTGGCCCCTCCCACCAGATGCCAGCAGCACCCCCCTCCTCCCCTCTCACAACTAAAAATGCTTGCAGACATCACTGGATGTCCCTGGGGGGTAAAATCGCCCCAGTAGAGAACCACCATTTTCCAGCAACTAAATGGATCTAATCTACACACGCTTTGGCAATCTCTTTGAGAGTACTGTCATTTCTCCTCATCTGTTTGGTTTTCTACATGTTTCTCAACTTGACAGTCTCCCCACACAAGACAGATTAAAACCTGTTAGAGAAACCTGTTTCTGATGCACTATAGTGCTATTCAAAACATCAAGTCTCTAAAGCAAAAGAAAAGCAAGATAATCCATCAGCAAAGGGAGAACAAGGCCTCCATCGTGGGCATCCCTTCGGTCTTCCTTTCCTACCTCCAGAAACCCACCCGAGGATTAGGCTCAAAGGCATAAAGGCCATGGTGGGCTCAACCGTCGAGTTCAGCTCCAACATCTGAAAATGCACCCAGTCCCCCCTCACTCCAGCACCCTCAGGCTAATGCAACTCAAGGAGAGACCCTGAGAGTGCTGGACCTTCCTAGGATATCAGTTATTGAATCTCTACAAGGTTTTCTCTACAAGCATCACAAGTGATACCCGAGAGCTGGGCCAGCCCGTGCTCACCGTCCGGGGGCATTAGGGTCTTATTGTTCTGCGTGCACCACCCTACGGGGTGCAGATCCGCGATCACCACGTCACACCAGAAGTCGGCCCGGCGGTCCTCCCCGTAACCGCAGTAGCGCAGAAGCAGCAGCTGCCCGCAGGTGGTGATGACCGTGGCCACCCAGTAAGTGTCCGGGTTCTTCTTGTTGGCTACCTCCAATTTCATCCCCGGCTGGAAGTTGCTCTGAATGCTGATCTCAACCTTAAGGAACACAGAAAATCCGTCATTACACTAGACACGTCCATCCAGAAGATTATGTGAACGACTGGAAACACAGCACTTAATATTTCTGTTGCCCTAGATCAGCACCATCTAAAAGAAATGTAATGTAAGCCACTGGTGTGACGTTAAATTTTCTAGTGGCCACTTTAAAAAAAAAAAAAGAGAGAGAGATAAAACAGATGAAATTAATTTTAGTAATGTATTTTATTTAACCCAACAGATCCCAAATAGCATCATTTCAAAAGGGAACCAATATAAAAATATAGTAGCGAGAAATTTCACATTTTTATTTTCCAATGAAGCCTCTGAAATCTGGTGTGTATTCTACACTTACGGCACATCTTGTTACCGAACAGAACTTGGGTCCGTTAGTCAGAGGTGCAGCAAAGCCAGTCTACTGACCGGGCTGTGGTGAAGGAAAGTGCAGAGTTTACTGCAGGGCACCAAGCAAGAGAACGGGCAGCTCATGTTCAACAGACCCAAACTCCCCAGTGGCTTTCAGGGAAGGGTTTCTAAAGGCAAGGTGAGGGGTGTGGGTCACAGGGCGTGTCACCAGCTCACGAATAATTCTATGATTGGTTGGTGGTGAGGTAACAGGGTGATGTTTCGAGAATCTCAATCATCAACCTTCTGGTTCCAACCAGTCTGGGGTCTACCTGCTGGTGGTCAGCATGCAGTTAACTTCTTCTACCTGGTGGGGTTTCAGTATCTGCAAATCAACTCAAGGATACGGCTCAGGATATTATCTATAGCCCCTGAGCGGGAACTAAGGGCCCCTGAATTTGTGTTATGGCTAAACTGTTATTATTTTGTCTTGCCTGACTGCTTTCCTTAGTTTCTACATTTTCTTCTCTGATTAAATTCGCTCTTTGCAACTCAGAGAAAGCCTTAGGAGGCTGCAGTTTTGGAGGTGGGGACACAGGGGGGTCTGTTCTCAGGAAGGCCCTGCAGGGTCCTACTTGGTTTCAGTCTCAATTTAGATGACACACTTTCCAAATGCTGGATGGCCAGTGGCTACTGCGTGAACAGTGCAGCCTCAGAAAATGGAGTTTCTTTTTTTTTTTAATGAAGGGTTATCATCTATTAATATTTGCCAGCCCTCCCTGCAAAAGAAAGCTTTCCATCCTGGTGAGTTATAATATTCTAAGGCCAGCACGTCGGATGTCCCTGAGTAGCTGCCGCTTAAGAGATGATGGAATTACGAACTGTTCGCCCATGGGTCCTGGGCTACTCTTCCTTTAAGCCTGGCAGACAGGCCTGGGGACATTCTGCATCCACAGTACAGGGCACTATACTGTGCCTGAAAGTGGGGCAGGAGAATGGATTGGATGAAAGAGAACAGGACTGACTCCGTATGCAGAGATACTGAGAACTTCCTGGTGCAGAAAAGGAAGGAAAAAGCTGTTGATCTCTATCTCATTCCTAAAGCGCCTGGAGAAATCTAACCAAGTCATCCTGGCGTCGTAAAAGGCAGATGTTACAATGGCTTTTGCAAAACGGAATCCACACTGTATGCTGGGTGAGTTTTAGTTTTGTTTTAATATTTCACTCTTGGTTTCACTAAATGACCACAGTCCCATTCATAATAAACCAGCAATCATCACAGTATAAGTGTCAGTATAAAAAGAGAATCGGAATGCGATCCACCCTTAACGAGGTCATGTAAATTTAATAAGGTCTTAAATTCCTTTTCAAAGGAACACTTCACTTCCAAAAAGAATAAAATGTCACCTTAAAATAAAGTGGCTTCCTAATTCAACAAAAGAGCCAGAAGGAAGACCAGGTTGAGAAAATCCCCCAATTTGTTTATGATACTGAGGCTTAAATCTTTGCCTTGGAAAGGCCCAGTGGGGGGGGAAAAATGTTCCTCAGTATTAAATTTTCATTTCCAATAAAGCAATAGTAATACCTAAGAACTTAGGTCCTGGAAACTCAACCTTTTTCTTGCTAATGATATATTACCAAAATCTCATATCTAAGCAAACATCTGGTAAAAACTTAGTTTTGTTATTTCCTGGGACTTGCCCTCTGCTTGGCATGCTATTTGCATTGTTCAAAAAACAGTATAGATGACGGTGATTTTTTTTGGTTTGATCCAAACATTTCCTGAATATTTATGGTCTTTCCTGTAATTTGACTCATCTGTCCACAAATGGCTCTAACGCTTTTAGGTGTCTTTTCAAAAGAAAAATATCAATTCAAACTTAAAATATACAGCCATTACATCTCCTAAGAAGACATTACTCATTGACGCCTACTTGGCTAGTTTGCTGGCTTTTTATTTATTCACATCAACCTTACCTGTCTTGGGCTGTGCGCCCCAGACAGCACAGAACACATCATTCTAATCTGGTTTTTTGAGGCACAGAATGAGGTTAAGACCACACACCATTGCTCATGCTGAGCACCACCCCGGGGCCCAGCCCTGGATTAAAGCAAGGCCCACCTTTCCTGCAGCCCTCTGTGAAAATCAAACTCACTTCCACATCTCCTCCGCATTTCTAAGAAATCTTGGCCAAATTCCTCTTTTCTTCTCATTCCCTTTCTTCCAGTAAGTTTGGCATCTTCCTGAAGACACCCTTCCCACCCCCGCAGACAGACCAGAAGGAGAAAGGAGGTCACCCACATGTTTGAACGATGTGTGAGGAGCTGCACTGGTCCCCGTCTCTTCCAGATACTCTCCCCAGTTAAAGCCGGTTTCCTCCAAGCTTGAACCTTCTTCTGTCGAAAGACAAAAAAAAAAAAAGAACAAAAAACAGAAGCATATCAATACTAGTGTGAAGAATGGAAAGGCATTGGCCTTCCATATAAACCAGAAAATCCTTCATGCAAGAGAGAAACAAATTCAGTGTGTAGGAGAATACTGTTGAATTCTTTGCAAAGCTTCTGTTTGCTGATTTTAGAGACGGGTGACTCAAGAAAGACACGGAACCAACCTATGTGTCTATCAACAGAGGAATGGATAAAGAAGATGTGGTCTATATACACCGTGGAATATTACTCAGCCATGAAAAATAATTAAATCATGCCATTTGCAGCGACATGGATGGACCTAGAGATTATCATATTAAGTGAAGTAAGTCAGACAAAGACAAATATCATATATATCATTTACATGTGGAATACAAAAAATAGTACAAATGAACTTGTTTTCAAAACAGAAAGATTCACAGACATAGAAAATAAACTTATGGTTACCAAAGGTGGGGGGAATAAATTAGGAGTATGGGATTAACAGATACATACCACTGTACATAAAATAGATAAACAACAAGGATTTACTGTATAGCACAGGGAACTATATTCAATATCTTGTAAAAAACTATAATGGAAAAGAATCAAAAAACGAATATATATACATATGTATAAAGAAATCACTTTGCTGTACACCTGAAACTAACACAATATTGTAAATCAACTATACTTCACATAAAAGAAAGAAGGAAAGAGGGCTTCCCTGGTGGCGCAGTGGTTGAGAGTCTGCCTGCTAATGCAGGGGACACGGGTTCGAGCCCTGGTCTGGGAGGATCCCACATGCCGCAGAGCAACTAGGCCCGTGAGCCACAACTACTGAGCCTGCGTGTCTGGAGCCTGTGCTCCGCAACAAGAGAGGCCGCGATAGTGAGAGGCCCGCGCACCGCGATGAAGAGTGGCCCCGCTTGCCGCAACTAGAGAAAGCCCTCGCACAGAAACGAAGACTCAACACAGCAAAAATAAATTAATTAATTAATAAACTCCTACTCCCAACATCTTCTTTAAAAAAAAAAAAGAAAGGAAAGAAAAGAAAGGGAAAAGGGAGGGAGGGGAAACAAGGAAAGGAAGGGAAGGGAAAAGGAAGGAAGAGGGGAAGGGGAGGGGAGCGAAGGAAATCAAAGAAAACCCTGACAGAATCAAGGGTAAGATTAAGGGCTCTTCAGTAAATGAAATGAGATTTGCTTCAAGGCATAGTTGCTGCACGTTAGCCTGTTTGAGATTATCCACTGGAGACACTCCGGTCTTTGGGGAGGTTGGAGGACAAGGTGAAGGAAACCACTGGGCACCAAGTGAGCACCTTGATGTATATACAGTACAACCGCTGGAGATTATAAAGTAATATCATAGATCATTGGGGCTTCAGAAAGCATTGACTCCAAAGTCATTTCAAGGAAAAACACTGAGACCCAGAAGGACCGCTCAGGTGTGTGAGGCGCCCGGCCGGTTAGCCACAGGAACTGAGCGGCTGTCAGCTGACCCCACTCCCACCCCGTCCAGGGACCCTCTCCTGCCTTCTCCTGAAACACAGCTCTCAGGACAAGGCACCCAGGTGGAAACCTACAGGACACGCATTTCTCCAAGGACAAGGAACAAGGAGAAATGCAATCAAATGTACGACGTGGCTCCTAAAACATCACTGTTTTGGAGGAAATCAAGCAATTCCCAAAACATTTCAGACTGTACAGTAAGATATAATCGGTTTAGTTGAAAAGCACCAAATACCTCATTTTAAAATACAGATAACATAAACGTGATGTCATAGTTTCCACTGAAAAAACTGATGAGCCGTAAACATCATTTTAACCTATTTGCAAGGCTGTTATAAGGAAGGAACACACAGTAGTAAGGGTTGTCCAAACAGGCAGGCCATTTAGTGCTTCAAAAGTTAAGACTCTCCCTTCTTTCCATAACACTCAATGGATGCTGACGTTCAACTTGTGTATCTTCTATTAGCAAGAGCCCATTTCATTGGCCCAGAAGAAATGCTGTGATCAATCGTGTATTAATGTAGAAGTGGTATAACCCGGCAGGTGGGCCGGGGGAATTAGTGCCTGCGGGTAGAAGAAAGACTTCTTGGAGGCTATCACTATTTTTTTCTCCTAAATGTTATAAATTATAAGTGGGAAAAGTTATTTTCTTGTAATACTCTATCTGGTCTCAGGAACTGATAGAAGAGGAGAGCTTTTGTAACATCAGAAGACGCTAACTCAAAAGGCAGTTACCTTAAACGTCTTCTAAAGCCAAGTTGCTAAGAACTTCCACCTCCAACTTTAATAAGGTGGTTTATCATGAAATGTCCGAGAACAGAAAAAGCCACCTGAAGAGAAAAGCTTTCCCCTGGAGCTCTTCCAAGATGCAGAGTCACCCTGGGGTTTAGGCCCTCCCATCAGAATCATGTTCCCTGGAAAAAGTCAGCAGGTCTTGCAGCCCCCAGTTACCAAGGGCTGTGAGGCGGGTTTCCAGCTACTAAAGGCAGGGAGGCAAACCCAAAGGGAAAGCAGTCAGGCTCTAGAAAATGCCTCAGGGGGTCACCCAACAGTTCTGCCCACAATCCTTTTCACCCAAGCCGCACTGGGCATCAGTGATCAAGTCTGTTTTCTGACCCACTAGCCGGAGGCACGGACGCAGCACGGTTTCCTTGCCAGGGTGGCCTGGTACGGAATCTCTGGGGTAGCTGACTTGTTGCAGTGAAAGTCTGTGCTTCCCTTACACCCTCCCGTCCAGCGGCAGCTCAAACCACGCCTCCTGCAGGCCCTGCAGCTCCAGCCCTGACAGGCACCTCCGTTTCCACCCAGAGACCACAGGCTGTCACAGCAGTGACGAGAACTGGGGGTGTCAGCCCTCCTCTAACTGCTTTACATGCAGCACCTTATTTAATCCTTCCAGGAACCCTGACAGACGGGCACCTCAAGGGACTTACCAGGTCCAGCTACGAAGCAGGGGTCCAACGCAGGTGGCCTGGGGTGGAAGCCAGAACTTCTCCGAGGCACCTTCCCAGGTCAGACAGCCCCGCTCCATCACCCTCTTCTCCACCTGGAGGATCCGAGGCGGACCCCGGGGCCAGCTTATCTGTCTCTGTGGTGGTGAGCGTTAATGTGTTCAGGGCCGAGTCGGGCAGCAGGAGGACCCAGGAGGTGGGGGGTGGGCGGGAGGCAGCTGCCACCCCTGGGGAGGAGGACAGAAGGGGCAGGGCTCCCGGGGCTTGTTTGCAAAGAAGGAGGAGAGAGCCAGCAGAGGATGTGGCTGTGATACTCGGCCTTGAGCCGACCGAGGCACTAGGTCCCGGAAGAGTGGTTTCTGGAGAATTCCAGCTGCTAAAACAGATCGGGCTCCTCCAAATCAGAGACACTCGGGTGGAGACTGAGCCTTTAGGAGCTGCCTGCGGCACTTTGATGAACCTCATCAGGACCGCAAGAGACCTGATGATTCCACTACTTGGAGGCAGTGGTGAGGCGAAGACCAAGGCTCAAACCTCCCAACTGCAACTTTGAGACCCTTCATCAGAGCTCTTGATCCTTCATAAAACTCTCATCTAGGCTGTTAACAAAAATTTTGTTTCCACCCAATTTTAATTCATTACAAGCTACATTTCCAGTCTCTTCTCCCAATAAAAGACGCTGCAGCAGCTTTGGTGCTCACTCCAGCATTCACTCCCGTCAATCAAGAAAGGAGAAGGTGGATCCTCCCTGGCAGTCTGGTGGTTAAGACCCCCCACTTCCAATGCACGGGGCTCGGGTTCCACCCCTAGTCAGGGAACTAAGATCCCACATGCCAATAAATAAATAAACAAATAAATAAATAAAATCCATAAAAAAAGAAAGAAAGGAAAAGGTACCACTGGGACCCACCCCCTCCCCACATGTGAGTCAGTGAGATCAGTGCTCAGGAAAACTCTGCTGCTCTCTGCCATCAAAACAAACACTTTCAAAAGCAACCAAGAGTCAGGCCTAGAATGGGATTTTAAAGATTAAAACCTTTATGCCTTTAAAGATTTATGCCTTTAACTCTATATATGCTGTTTTAACAATAAAACAAACACAAAATGGAGGGTTTTCGGAACCTGTAACATATTAACACTTCCTCCGCCACCTATGCCCTCCCTGAGCAGCTGATTCTCTAAAGACATTTCAAAGAGCAAGAGACAGACACGCCATGTTTATGAGTGGAGGTCTCATAAACCCAGAGCAAATATTTACAGCTGATTCATAAACTTCTTAAACCCATAAACACTTTATCAAGGAAACTCTGACGGCCTCTTTTCTCCGCATCGGAAATGGTCAGAGGCATCTCCCCACGATGTCATGCAAGCAGACTGTGAAAAGCTACTAAGGAAGTGTCACAGCTCAGAAGAAGGTGGGAGTGTTCTTTAGTGGCGATCCAATTCTAGAACACAGAGAGCTGTGTATGTGACTGGAATCGTTCATGTTAACTAGAAAAAGAATACTCCAAGTGGGAGTGCAAACGACTTTACAGTGAAAAATGGAATCAATACAGGACTCATTACCTTTTTTTAAGTCATCAGATCTTGGGTTGTAGAATGTAACAAGCTGAAATAAGACTAATCTTGCATAGGAGAATATTAAACCTGTCATCCGCACCCAGTCAAGGAATAGAGAATCAGCAGGTTCACGATGAATGAAATCTTACAGGGCACCTTCTCGTGCGCTAGATATTATTTTTTAAGTGGATAGAGAAAGGAGGAAGACATTCAATCTTTGTCATTTTAACTGCTGATAGTCGGTTGGTAGGATCACAAGGTTTAGAAAATGTTTGCACTGTGAGTACATTAAACAGACACAAGGTACTGATAAAACTCAGAAAGGACTAGCCAACATCAATCCTAGGTCTGAGTTCACAGCTGCAAGATTACACCTGGGGGGGCGGGGGCGGGGACGGGACAGGGCCGGAGGACAGACACCGGAACACAAGGTCCTTGAGGGTGTCCTGGCCACCCAAACCCCAGAGGGCCAGAGAGACTTTCCAGAAAAAACTAAACACCCCACCGCCTAGCTAGGGGAGGCAACAAGTATTCAAAAGACACTTTAAAAAGGGGAAGAGGAGAAATATTATTAAGTCACATTGAAAAAGTCCCCAGCTGGAAGAGTAAGAGATCCAGATTTTCCTACTAAGAATGTTGACTCCTTTCCTTCCCAAACAGAAGAGCCCATGGGACTCTGGTTAAATACTCCTAGTCCCCAAAAAAAAAAAAAAAAATCAAGCCCACGTTTCCAGGGTAATTCTTTTACTCGGTGGCTTGCCCCGTCTAAATGTGCAATGCCACTTTATCTGCAGACTTCATCAGCAAATTACATTTAGCTGGCCTGGAAAAAGAAGGTCAAGGAATCTACTGATCACTATGCCAGCACACTATTTTGCTTGCTTTTATCACCAGCAAGCAAATTGCAATTGGAGAAACCGAGCACTCCAGGAATCCAATCCCGGTCCCCTTCCTTCTCTGTGCCCTGTAACGGGGTCACCCAGGCTGTCTACCGGCAAGGCCTCGGCGCCCCCCAGGAGGAGGAGGAATTTTACATGCTGCCGATTTCACTGACAGGACGCGAGTGTCAGTCACGGACCCCAACACTCTTTGAGCCTCCCTTAGGCAAAGAGGCAAAAGTGAAAAATAAAAAAGCTGTTCATACGAGTCATTTGTTTTAAGCTGAAGTTTCTAGTGCAGCAAAGTGGACCATCATTCAAGGAATCGCAGCAGCTGGGGGTGAGGGGGCGGACCTCAGCAGCACCAGATGCGCACACCCCCAGGGCAACCACATTAGACTCCATCCTGTGGCCCCAAAACTTTGGCAGAGAAGAGCCCGAGTATAGCTGCTTCTCAGGCAGATGGCAGTTGTGTGTCACATGACACATGGGGACCGGAGAGGGACGGGGGACAAGTGGAGGAGAGGACAAGAAGGGATCTGAGGTGCGCCTGGTCCCATAAAGTGTGGGGTGGTAGGGGCAGGGGAAGTGTGCTCACAGGAACACGTATGTATGAGGGTAACTTCTCCCTGCACCGAAAGGCAGGGACAGCCCAGCGTTTCAGAGCCTCGGGATGCCTGAGATGAAATCCTGGCTGGAACACAAGAGCCAAGTGACTTGTCATCCGATGTTTCCTCAACTATAAAATGGGGCTAATAAAAGCAGCTGTCTCACTGGGCTGCAGAAGGATGAAGGGACCCAGCACGTGGGAAGTACTTAAGAGAGTGCCTGTCACACAGTTGGAACTCAGGACCACACACCTCTCCTCGCGCACCTGCCAGCCAACTTAGAAGCAGCTGCAGGCTGTCTGTGCCTTCTCTGGTTCATGCAACACACGAATCTCATCTGGAAACTTCTGGGGAAAAGAACCTTGGCACCAAGATGCCATCCAGCCCTAGGCACGTCACAGCGGGTCCCAGAACCAAACAGCCCCACAACCGATTCCAGAACGGAAACTATTTTACTGATGAACCAGTTAAAAGGAAACTCCTAGGGAAAATAAACCACTTGAAGACTCATACTTGAGTCTGTTAACATCTCAATGTTCCAAACTAGAATCGAGTTTCTACAAGTCGGCCTCTGCTCGCCACGAAGGTTTAGATCCTACCTTAAATCTGTTTCCTCTCTAGGAAATCCATCTTTGTGGCACCTTCTAAATGCCTCCTCACTACACAAGGACATAGGGAAATTCCAAGGAGAAAGGACAGGTTAGGCATATAGGGAAAAAGAAAAAGTGAGTCAGGACCAAGATCTGAAAAACGTTAGGATCATTTAGAGGTAATTTAGAGCTACTATTTCTACTAAAGATCTTAACACCTTGACGCAGGCTGCCCCACACAAGAGCAAGAACTAACCACGTGTGTCGGATAAGTTTTCCCCACTGCACACATCCCCCCACTGAAGATGTGCCAAACCTGACGCTCATGCTTTCCCCCGTCATGGAATCGCCCCAAAAGAAAGTCAGTACAAATAATATTCCCGACACCATGTTACCATTAATGGCTTCAGGATCTACTCATGCTTGAGTTATACCGCAGCTGCAAGAAAATGAAAACTCAACACACGGTTGGCTTTGAAACAGCTTTGAAAACACACTGCTGAAAACAACGCGGTAACAGGCATCAGATGTGTCCCCGACAAAAATACATTAAAAGCTCAGTGACTCCAAGTGTGGGAAGATAACCTCACTTAGCAAACGTAATAAAGACTTTTTTAAAGTATAGTTGTACTTAAATAAAAGTAGAATAATTAGGATGAACCTTCAGCTATGAGGCTATGCTGTCTCTGAAAGAGAATTTCCACATTTCCATTGGGAGACACAGGCTCAGCTCTCCTTTTAGGAGAAGTTTTCTCACTCCTACTTTATGTACAGAAAAACACAAGTGGGGAGAACTAAGCCATTTTTGAAACAGGTACTAACATCTTTCAACATAGTTAGGCAATTATTTCAGGGTTTTCCAGATTTTTTTTGCAGATAAAAAGATAATTCCAGGTACAGATATTATTTGAGAAACATAATCTAAGAAACTCAATGATATCAAGCAATCTGTAATCCTGTCATTGCCTGGTCTCATCAAAATGCAAAGACACATCTCATAACTTTTGGATGGGGGTCAAATCGCCCAGTGAGTTAATGCTTTCTGTTTACATGAATTCACCACAGCAAACGTTTACGATTCAGAGTGCTGAGTTGTCCTTGTATAATTTGCTGTTATGAAAATAATGCAATCCTTTCTTTTTTAAAAATTATCTTTTTAAAATAAACTATCATGTAAGTAGTTAGTAGTTACATTTATAAATTCTTTGGTTAAACATGAAATTCAATCAAAGATTGCTTTTTGCTTTGTTTGGGATTTCTTACAAGGAGAAATATTTTAGTGCAAATTCACGTGACCTAAATACTTTTACATCATGCACTTTTCTGAAAGATTCCTTCCAGATTTTCAAAAGGTCTTAGGGGGAGTTCGCTGGCAGTCCGGTGGTTAGGACTTAGCGTTTTTACTTCCGTGGTCTGGGTTCAATCCCTGGTGGGGGAACTAAGACCACACAAGCCTCAACGTGCAGCCAAAAAAAAAAAAAGAAAGGGTCTTGGGAAGGGGCATCCGATGCTTGGGCAGATCCTCTTGCCCTCTCTTTCCAGGCACATGGGGGAAAATTCTATTTTCCCCACCTCCCTTGCAGTGGCAGGAACACGCCAACTGGAGGTGGAGTCAAGATTGCTATTAGGAGGACGCAGAATTCGCGTCTCCTCACAACTAGGGCATCTACCAGGCACCAGTGGGGGACCACGGACACCTAAGGGGACGGGAAGAGCCCTCAGTGACCAGGTAGGATGCGGGGCCTCGGGCGAGTGAAGGGGGAGGAGAAGTGGAGGCCGGATGGGACTGGCGCCCCCGAAGAGCGGCTTAGGGAGGGGAAGGGATCCCATGCCCGAAGCGGGGAACTGGGGAACCCTTGGGAGGGCAGAGGATCAAAAGGGAGCGTGGCCAGGTTTCCCCGGCCCACTTGGGCCCCCAGGAACCTGCTGAGATGCCGGGCCTCTGCCCACCGAGGCCCCCTCCAGCCACGTGGGTCCGGAGGGAGTGGGAGGGAGGGAAGGGGGAGCAAAAGTAAAGGCTGGAAACCCGGACCGGCACCCCTGAGGGGCGGCTGGGGGAGGAGAGGAGCTCCTACACCCAGCGGGACCCACCCACGGTTAGGGGTCCAGCGGCGACAGGGGAGACCCTGGGGAAGACAGTGGAGGAGGGCCGTGAAGGAACGGAAGGGAACGGGGCCAGTGCTTTCCGTGTCCACTTAGGCACCGGGGAGCCTATTGGGCTCCCAGGCCTAATCCTCTGCCCTCGGAGCCTCCCTCCTGCCGCAACCCTACACCCCCACCCAGAGCCCCACCTCTACACCCTGAGACCCCCTCCAGTGCGCTGGGCCTAAACGCCAACCACACACCCTCGCCCAGGGCCCTACCTCCAAACTCAGGCAACCCACACTCCAGAGCCTCTCCTTTCCACATGCTGCCTCTCCCCTTCCGCACAGGTTCTAAGCGGAGGCCGGGCCCCAAGTCGCCCCGCTTAGGCCCCACCCCCAGGGCCTTTTCCAGCTCTGAGGGTCCTGAGCCAAGGCCCCGCCCCATGCTCCAACGCCACCCCCACACGCATAGGTCCAGCCCCACCCTAAACCCCGCCCCTGCCTAAGTTCCACCCCTGCCTAAACTCCGCCCCCATAGCCAAGGCTTTTTTTCTTTTCTTTTCTTCTTTCCTCTTTTATTTATTTATTTATTTTTACATCTTTATTGGAGTATAATTGCTTTACAATGGTGTGTTAGTTTCTGCTTTATAACAAAGTGAATCAGTTATACATATACATATGTTCCCATATCTCTTCCCTCTTGCATCTCCCTCCCTCCCACCCTCCCTATCCCACCCCTCTAGGTGGTCACAAACCACCGAGCTGATCTCCCTGTGCTATGCGGCTGCTTCCCACTAGCTATCTATTTTACGTTTGGTAGTGTATATATGTCCATGCTACTCTCTCGCTTTGTCACAGCTTACCCTTCCCCCTCCCCATATCCTCAAGTCCATTCTCTAGTAGGTCTGTGTCTTTATTCCTGTCTTACCCCTAGGTTCTTCATGACATTTTTTTTTTCTTAAATTCCATATACATGTATTAGCATATGGTATTTGTCTTTCTCTTTCTGACTTACTTCACTCTGTATGACAGACTCTAGGTCCATCCACCTCATTACAAATAGCTCAATTTCGTTTCTTTTTATGGCTGAGTAATATTCCATTGTATATATGTGCCACATCTTCTCTATCCATTCATCCGATGATGGACACTTAGGTTGTTTCCATCTCCAGGCTATTGTAAATAGAGCTGCAATGAACATTCTGGTACATGACTCTTTTTGAATTATGGTTTTCTCAGGGTATATGCCCAGTAGTGGGATTGCTGGGTCATATGGTAGTTCTATTTGTAGTTTTTTAAGGAACCTCCATACTGTTCTCCATAGTGGCTGTACCAATTCACATTCCCACCAGCAGTGCAAGAGTGTTCCCTTTTCTTCATACCCTCCCCAGCATTTACTGTTTCTAGATTTTTTGATGATGGCCATTCTGACTGGTGTGAGATTATATCTCATTGTAGTTTTGATTTGCATTTCTCTAATGATTAATGATGTTGAGCATTCTTTCATGTGTTTGTTGGCATTCTGTATATCTTCTTTGGAGAAATGTCTATTTAGGTCTTCTGCCCATTTTTGGATTGGGTTGCTTTTTTGTTATTGAGCTGCATAAGCTGCTTATAAATTTTGGAGATTAATCCTTTGTCAGTTGCTTCATTTGCAAATATTTTCTCCCATTCTGAGGGTTGTCTTTTTGTCTTGTTTATGGTTTCCTTTGCTGTGCAAAACCTTTTAAGTTTCTTTAGGTCCCATTTGTTTATTTTTGTTTTTATTTCTGTTTCTCTAGGAGGTAGGTCAAAAAGGATCTTGGGGTGAATTATGTCATAGAGTGTTCTGCCTATGTTTTCCTCTAAGAGTTTGATAGTTTCTGGCCTTACATTTAGGTCTTTAATCCATTTTTGAGCTTATTTTTGTGTATGGTGTTAGGGAGTGATCTAATCTCATACTTTTACATGCACCTGTCCAGTTTTCCCAGCACCACTTATGGAAGAGGCTGTCCTTTCTCCAATTTGAAAGAAAAAGGAGAAGTAACAACTGACACTGCAGAAATACAAAGGATCATGGGACATTACTACAAGCAACTATATGCCAATAAAATGGACAACCTGGAAGAAATGGACAAATTCTTAGAAAAGAACAAGCTCCTGAGACTGAACCAGGAAGAAATAGAAAACATAAACAGACCAATCACAAGCACTGAAATTGAAACTGATTAAAAATGTTCCAACAAACAAAAGCCCAGGACCAGATGGCTTCACAGGCGAATTCTATCGAACATTTAGAGAAGAGCTAACACCTATCCTTCTCAAACTCTTCCAAAATATAGCAGAGGGAGGAACACTCCCAAACTCATTCTACGAGGCCACCATCACCCTGATACAAAAACCAGACAGAGATGTCACAAAAAAAGAAAACTACAAGCCAATATCACTGATGAACATAGATGCAAAAATCCTCAACAAAATACTAGCAAACAGAACCCAACAGCACATTAAAAGGATCAAACACCATGATCAAGTGGGGTTCATCCCAGGAATGCAAGGATTCTTCAATATACGCAAATCAATCAATGTGATACACCATATTAACAAACTGAAGGATAAAAACCATATAAACATCTCAATGGATGCAGAAAAAGCTTTCAACAAAATTCAACACCAATTAATGATAAAAACTCTCCAGAAAGTAGGCATAGAGGGAACTTACCTCAACATAATAAAGGCCATATATGACAAACCCACAGCCCACGTCATTCTCAATGGTGAAAAACTGAAACCATTTCCACTAAGATCAGGAACAAGACAAGGTTGCCCACTCTCACCACTATTATTCAACATAGTTTTGGAATTTTTAGCCACAGCAATCAGAGAAGAAAAGGAAATAAAAGGAATCCAAATTGGAAAAGGAGAAGTAAAACTGTCACTGTTTGCAGGTGACATGGTACTGTACATAGAGAATCCCAAAGATGCTACCAGAAAACTAGTAGAACTAATCAATGAATTTGGTAAAGTAGCAGGATACAAAATTAATGCACAGAAATCTCTTGCATTCCTATACACTAATGATGAAAAATCTGGAAGAGAAATTAAGGAAACACTCCCATTTACCACTGCAACAGAAACAATAAAATACCTAGGAATAAACCTACCTAAGGAGAAAAAAGACCTGTATGCAGAAAACTATAAGACACTGATGAAAGAAATTAAAGATGATACAAATAGATGGAGATATATACCATGTTCTTGGATTGGAAGAATCAACATTGTGAAAATGACTATACTACCCAAAGCAATCTACAGATTCAATGCAATCCCTATTAAACTACCAATGGCATTTTTCACAGAACTAGAACAAAAAAATTCACAATCTGTATGGAAACAAAAAAGACCCCGAATAGCCAAAGCAATCTTGAGAAAGAAAAGCGGAGCTGGAGGAATCAGGCTTCCAGACTTCAGACTATGCTACAAAGCTACAGTAATCAAGACAGTATGGTACTGGCACAAAAACAGAAAGACAGATCAATGGAACAGGATAGAAAGCCCAGAGATAAACCCATGCACATATGGTCACCTTATCTTTGATAAAGGGGGCAAGAGTATACAATGGAGAAAAGACAGTCTCTTCAATAAGTGGTGCTGGGAAAACTGGACAACTAAATGTAAAAGAATGAAATTAGAGCACTTCCTAACACCATACACAAAAATAAACTCAAAATGGATTACAGACCTAAATGTAAAGCTAGACACTATAAAACTCTTAGAGGAAGACATAGGCAGAACACTCTATGACATAAATCACAGCAAGATCCTTTTTGACCCACCTCCTAGAGGAATGGAAATAAAAACAAACAAATGGGACCTAAAGAAACTTAAAAGCTGTTGCACAGCAAAGGAAACCATAAACAAGACAAAAAGACAACCCTCAGAATGGGAGAAAATATTTGCAAATAAAGCAACTGATAAAGGATTAATCTCCAAAATATATTGAGCTCATGAAGCTCAATATCAAAAAAACAAACAACCCATCCAAAAATGGGCAGAAGACCTAAACAGACGTTGCTCTAAAGAAGATATACAGATTGCCAACAAACACATGAAAAGATACTCAACGTGACTAATCATTAGAGAAATACAAATCAGAACTACAGTGAAGTATCACCTCACACTGGTCAGAATGGCCAACATCAAAAAAACTACAAACAATAAATGCTGGAGAGGGTGTGGAGAAGAGGGAACCCTCTTGCACTGTTGGTGGGAATGTAAATTGATACAGCCACTATGGAGAACAGTATGGAGGTTCCTTAAAAAACTAAAAATACAACTACCATTAAGACCCAGCAATCCCACTATTGGGCATATACCCTGAGAAAACCATAATTCAAAAAGAGTTATGTACCACAATGTTCACTGCAGCACTATTTACAATAGCCAGGACATGGAAGCAACCTAAGTGCCCATCGACAGATGAATGGATAAAGAAGATGCGGCACATATATACAATGGAATATTACTCAGCCATAAAAAGAAACAAAATTGAGTTATTTGTAGTGAGGTGGATGGACCTAGAGTCTGTCGTACAGAGTGAAATAAGTCAGAAAGAGAAAAACAAATACCATATGCTAACACATATATATGGAATCTAAAAAAAAAAAAATGGTCCTGATGAACCTAGGGGTAGGACAGGAATAAAGACACAGATGTAGAGAATGTACTTGAGGACATGGGGAGGGAGAAGGGTAAGCTGGGACGAAGTGAGAGAGTAACATTGACATATATACACTACCACATGTAAAATAGATAGCTAGTGGGAAGCAGCGGCACAGGACAGGGAGATCAGCTCGGTGCTTTGTGACCACCTAGGGGGTGGGATAAGGAGAGTGGGAGGGAGACGCAAGAGAGAGGGGATATGGGGATATACGTATGCATATAGCTGATTTACTTTGTTATACAGCAGAAAATAACACAACACTGTAAAACAATTATATTCCAATAAAGATGTTAAAAAAAAAAAAAAAGAAACACGCAACTGATTCTGGTCAAGAGGTTCTGAGCAAAAGCCTCTTCTGTGCTAGACCATTTAATTGCTGATTCAAGACCCTGCAGCCCTGCTCATCCCCTACAGGGAGAAACCTTGAAGCACCATGTTGAGATGGCAGCCCTATAAGAGGGTGTGGAATGACTCGTGGGACAGAGCATCCACTGACTGTGCTCCAACAGTGTGAACCGTTTATAAACATTTACTGCATTAAGCCATGGAGTTTTTTTCTTTTTATTGGAGTATAGTTGATTTACAATGTTGTGTTAGTTTCTGCTGTACAGCAAAGTGACTCCGTTATACATATATATATTCTTTTTCAGATTCTTTTCCATTATGGTTTATTACAGGATACTGAATATAGTTCTCTGTGCTATAGAGTAGGTCCTTGTTGTTTATCTGTTTTATATATAGTAGTGTGTATCTGTTAATCCCAAACTCCTAATTTATCCCTCCCCCTCTTTCCCCTTTGGTAACCACAAGTTTGTTTTCTGTGTCTTTGAGTGTTTCTATTTTGGAAATAAGTTCATTTGTACTATTTTTAATGCTACATACAAGTGATATCATATGATATTTGTTTTTCTCTGACTTACTTTACTTAGTATGATAATCTTCAGGTCCACCCATGTTGCTGCAAATGGCATTATTTCATTCTTTTTTATGGCTGAGTAATATTCCACTGTATATTTGTAACACATTTCCTTTACCCATTCATCTGTCAATGGACATTTAGGTTGCTTCCACATCTTGGCTATTGTAAGTAGTGCTGCTGTGAACATTAGGGTGCATGTATCTTTTCGAATTATAGTTTTGTCCGGATATATAGCCAGGAGTGGGATTGCAGGATCATAAAGCCATTGAGTTTTTGAAGTGATGGGTCACCTCACTATAATGTAGCCCACTGTGCCCAGTATTTCTAACCAAATTTTGCATAACTTTCGAGCTGCTATATGCTTATAAACGTGCCCACAAATCCCAGGAACAGGCAGTATGTGAGGTCTAGAACGCTGCCCCAATATTTTCTAAACATTTTCAGGAAGATATTGGTCAAGACGTCAAAAGGCCAAATGCATTTAGAAAACAAAATCGCACCTGAATCAAGATCTCCGTTGCGGTCAGCTGAGCTCTGATGTTTTTCCAAGGGTGAAGACGAAGGGTCCCGCATGCTAGAAGCTGACACACTGTTCTCCATTCTTAACAACTATGGATCGTCCTCTCTTAATTCATCCTGAAGGAAGAGTTACCTAAGGGCAACCAGCAACAACAGAAATCAGGGCACTGTAATTGTATTCACTCGTTTTTCAACTCTCCAAAAATAACGGTGTCCCATCAGAGCTGCTACCACCTCATGACAACAGGCAAAATGCAATGTCATGTAACAGAAAATACCAGGACTGAAGACTAAAGAGTACATATCTACACACGGTCAACAACAAGGTCACGGCACAGAAGCATCCACTTTCTACAGGTCATCATCACCCCTAAGATGGACACTTTTTCATCAATAAATAGAATCGATGTGCCAACCTCCAATCTGCCTTGGCAGCGTTGGCAAGACACTCCACCACCCTGCTTCTCCCTCCTCTCTCGTTGGATGCTGTGAAGCAGGAACACGCCCCCACCCCAGCATCCCCACACACAGGTAAGGTGTCCGCGGTCTCACAGGTGATTCGTTACCGAAACCAGTTAAAGAATCAATGCTTGCAAATAACGTGCTTTTTGACCAACTGGACTTTTCCTGTAGTAACATGGCTATTTCACACTTACATTCTGATAGAGTGGGTGAGAAAACAGGTAAAATTATAGCCGGTTCTCACCGAACCCTATGATCTAGTTTGTGTACATCACAGCCCATGAAATACCCAGACACAGTCATTACTAAGGGTCAGGCACTCAGGACTGGTTTGCCAAAATAAGGACCTGATTCCTGCATTTCACTCTGCAGGTGGGAGTAGGCACTGCAGGGTTTCATTCCAGGAAGGGAAATGATCAGGTTTGTTTCAGAAAAATCATTTGGGCAGCTGCATGCCAGACAGATGGACAGACAAGGGGAGGCTGAATGGAAACAGACTAAAAACAGAAACGTGCCAACTGGTAGGGCATCCCATGGTTAAGACAAAAACTGAGAAATTACTACATAGTAGTTTGTAGCTCTTAATCCCCTACCCCATCCCCTTTCCCCACTGGAAACCACTGGTTTGTTCTCTACATCTGTTAATCTCCTTCTGTCTTGTTATATCACTTTGTCTATTATATTTTTTTAGATTCCATATATAAGTGATAACATACAGTATTTGTCTTTCTCTGTCTGACATACTTCACCAAGCATAATACCCTCCAGGTCCACCCATGTTGTTGCAAATAGCAAAATATCATTCTTTTTCATGGCTGAGTAATATTCCATTATATATCTATTTTAAAGTCATATGTGGCTAGCAGCTTCCATAGTGAACAGCTAGACCACTGCCTAAGCAGGCAGGAGTTTATTGTATTTGAGTTTGGAACATGTCCTAAATCATCACCAATTCTTGGCTCTCTTGAAGGTTGTAGTACAGCGAGCTAGTTAAAAGAGAAAATAGGAATTTTAAAACCTAAGGAACTTCAAAAGGAGACTGAGCAGTTTCTCCATAATATTCCACAAATCTTTCATCACAATCTTCCTAATGTAGTAGGCTTTCAGTGAATGTGCTGGTTTTCATCAATTTCAAAAGAGAAATAGTCTTAGCAGCTAAGTTATGTTATACTATTATTGCTTTTTTCATTCATTTACAAATTCAAGAAAATCATGTCACCTCAAAATGTAACCAGGCAGAAAGTTTTTCTTCAAGGAAAAATCTATAAACCTAACTATTAGTAAATCAGTCAAGCCCTTATTAAAGGAGGAAAAAAGTTTACTTTTTTCAAGTTTTTAAGATTCCTATTGATTCAACTCTATCCATCTGCCTCTAACTAGATACTATAAAAAGGTAATCGGTGACTATAAAATGAGATCAATTTAAATGCACCAGACCCATCATTTTAAATAGAAGTCAAAAGCAACGACATAAATACCAAAACCCCACATTATTCTGTAAGGGCAAGTGGCAAGGCTCTGTCTACCCCCAGGTTGCAAAAACGTATTTATTTTGGCAAATGACATGTCACCGTTCGCTTTCTTGGCAATGTTTACTTTTTGCCTTCCCATAAAAGGTATACAACTTTGTACTCTCTTTAGAAGCCTTGCAAAATAAAATTACAAAGGAACAAAGTAAAATCACTTGTAATTCTAACACCCAGGGATAATCTCTTTTATTTTTATAGTATCTCCTCCTGATAGCTTCTCTGTGGGTTTCTTTTTTTTTTTACTTCATATGGAATTTAGAATTTTAATTCATTTTCCATTTAAACATCACATAGAAAGCATTTTCTCCACATCATTAAAATTCTTTGAAAACCTGACTTGAAATGATTGTATGACTTTTATTATAATATGAACAGGTTGTTTATTTACCATTCCCCTACTGCTGGCCATTAAGTTTTTTTTTTATTTTTCACCATTATGAACACTGTACTATGCGTTCTCACATACCTCACATCCTTCCCACATTTTAACTTTGTTGGTATCTTTTATGGATTTTTAAGAGCTCTACGTATCTTATCCCACAAAACTCTTGCAGATATTTTCCCCAAGTCTCCCTTTAGTGGGTCCTTCTGATATACGTACGGAACGTGAGCTGTTTTTTTTAACTTAGTCCAATCCATAATTCACGTTATTTCTTCTAAAAACTGTATTCCTAAAATGTCCTCCCCCATTGTAAGAGACCAGAAGTTTAACTTCCCTAGGGTTTCAAGTTTTACATTTTTAACCTATGTCCCCATATGTTTATGCTCAAATACTTTGTGCGGTGCAGTTCTGAGCTGACCACCTCCCGCAGTTAATAATCCATTCCTACCCCATTGGGTTTTTAATACCCTGTCTTTACCATCCATGAAATTCTTACATGTACAAGACTGTGTTTCTATGCACCAAACTTTCCTTTAATTTTGAGAAAAGTCAGCAAAATAGGAACTATGACTGTTTATACATTCCCCCATCCTTAGTTCAGCGATCACTGAACTTGGGGCCATTTAAGGTAGGTTTATAAAGGGGTGACAAAGGTTTTGCACGTCCTGGGAACCCAGGCTTGATCATCACACGGCATTCTACTGTGCACAGAATGTACCAGAACCTGCACACAGGTAGAAATGACCGTGCACCAGAGGCTGTTAAGCATCTCCCACCCCAAATTTCCATTTCCTCCTTTGTGTGCAGGGAGGACTAACTAGTTAACCAAAATAAACACTGCCGGGCCATCCTCGAAGTTGCATGTGGTCGCACCACTCTGTTCTGGCCAGTGGGAAGTTTGCGGAGCGAATGAGTTCAACCAGAAGGTCACACGCTTTGGAGGAGGGGTGGGCCTTTACCAGTCACCCCCAGAGCCACCTGAGATCACGCAGAGGAAGGCCCCACTGATGGCAGAGCTTGGTTCTGCCATCAGCTGCAGACGATTACTTCAAGAGAAATAAGCTTCTATCCTGTTTACACGGCTCTATCTGACGGTCCCTGATACACAGCCAATCCCAAATCTCAACAAACACGCCCGAGAAGGACCACGCCCCTTTGTAATAAGCTTGTCATTAGGATGCTTGGATTGTACTCTAGAACTCAGAGTGTTCTCTAAGTTTTTCATCAATGATGCCAAAGGCCGCCTCTGGTTTATTCTGCACCACCACCCCCGAAAAAGTCGCAGTTCACATTAAATTCTGACCAAGGTGCTTAAACCTCGAGGAGAACGAGGTCTATAGGAAATGAAAAAGGATCCCCACGCAGCGGGGACTCACCCCCATGAGCCTAACTTCTAAAGAAGTCGGAGGTCAGCATTGCCTTTAATGTCATCGACTATTCAGTGGTTCTCAAAATTTAAGGAAGAGCAGAATCTCCTGGGGGGCGCGTATCAAAACTCAGACTGCTGGGCCCCCTGCCCAGAGCTTCTGCTTCAGTAGATCTGGGATAATGCCTAGTCATCTGGTACCTCTAATCAGGTGATGCTGATTGCTGCTGGTCCAAGGACCACATCCTAAGAACCACTGCTTTATTAAAGGAAGATTTTTGCCTGGGTTGTTTAGAGAGAGAAAAACAGTTCCTCATCAAAATGTATCTATCCTAAGTACAGTAGAGAACATAATATTTCTGCAAAGTCATTTAAATGTGGGGAGAGGAAGGTTGGGTTTTGTAGAAATGGTTTTGCATTAAATAACGTGCATTAGTTTTGCATTATAAATCATTTTCCTTATAGAATACCTGTTCTCTGAATGCCATTGTTTTGCAAAGTCAAGATTTGCTTTACCATCTGCCTGAAGTCAGGTGAGCTTGTTGTCCGTAAAAGTTCGACAAGAGTTACAGTACCAAGAACTTATTGTGTTGATTGTTCATGGCAGAGCCATTCTCTTCGTGCAGCAATGTATCTGGACAAATTCTTTTTCCCCAGCCTGTTTTCTCAAGAGTCGAGAGGAGATTGGATCACATCATCTCTAGGAACTCTTTGTGTTAGGTCCCTCATTCCTAGCAGATCTTTTCCCCAGCTTTATTGAGATATAATAGACTAGCAGACGGTTTTTTGTATCAGTTATGTCTGCATATAATTTCAAAAGCCAAATATTCAACAAGGCTTGTACATGATGCACCCCTCCCCCCCCAAAAAAAAGAAACAGCAGTCTCCTGCCCTTCTCCTCCTTGAGGCAATCACTTCCAACTCTTCTAGCGGATTGTTCTGGCATTCATCTCATCTCTGAATAACAGTTTACTTATTAATTGTTCAGTTTTTGTCTTTATCAGGTGATACTCTACCACTCACATCACCTCTCTCTCTCTTTTCATATATATGTGTGTGTGTGTATACATAGATATATATACATCCTCCTAATAGGTATGATCCCATTACTATGGCTCTATAAAGACATTACAGCAGATCCATGTGGTGTACTATGATTACTTTTCCTTTCTCACCCAAGTTTTCCCTGGAGTTAATGATGGCCTTGTTTCTTCCATGACCTTAGCTTTCTACATACTTTTCACCCTTTCAAAGCCAATTTTTCCATTCACTGTCTAAATCTCTCGATAAACTGAGATATATAGGTATTTTCTTCATTTCATCTTGAAGTAATTTCTACCAAGGCTTTCTGTTCTGCTCTAATCTAGACTAACTGCCTTCGATGCCTGGTAGCAGGTGTTATCCTGAGATCTTGCTTCACTTCTTTTATGAGATTCTCCTCTTATTCTGTGTCCCAGGTCTTCCTCACTTGGTTTTCTCCCACCTTTTCATGGAGCACATTCTTCAAAAGGTTCCTAAGAAAGGATTTAGTAGAAACATGTGCAGTCTTGCATAAAAATGTCTTTAACCTGTTCTCACGTTTTAACCCATAGTTTAGGTGGGTAAAAAATATTCTTTACCATATGATCCAGCAATCCCACTCCTCAAGCATATATCTGGAAAAGACAAAACTCTAATTTGGAAAAGATACATGCACCCCAATGTTGAAGCAGCCTAAATGTCCATGGACAGATGAATGGATAATGGAGATGTGGTACATATATACAATGGAATACTACTCAGCCACAAAAAAGAAAATGAAATTATGCCATTTGCAGCAACATGAATGGACCCAGTGACTATCATACTATATGAAGTAAGTCAGGAAGAGAAAGGAAAATATCATATGATATCACTTATATGTGCAATTTTAAAAAACGATGCAAATGAACTTATTTACAAAACAGAAACAGACTCACAGACATAGAAAAAAAACTTACGGTTATCAAAAGGGAAGCAGGGGGAGAGATAAATTAGGCGTATGGGATTAACAGATACACACTACTATATACAAAATAGATAAACCACAAGGACCTACTGTATAGCACAGGGAACTATAGTCAATATCCTGTGATAATCTATAATGGAAAAGAATCTTCAAATATATATAAATATATATATGAATCGCTTTGCTGTACACCTGAAACTAACACAACATTGTAATCACCTAGATGTCAATTAAAAATCCTAAACTGGAAAACATCCTCTCTTAGAATTCTGAGGGTTCCCCACATTGTCTTCTAGCTTCCACTGTTGAGAAGTCTGGTCCCATCCTAATGACCAGATCCTCTGATGTTCTGAAATTTCACAATGAGGTACCAAATGGTGATCTACTTGTGGCTTGGGGGCTCTGAATGACTTCCTTCAAGATTGGAAACTAGTCTTCAGTTCCAGGATATTTCCTGGAATTACTGCCAATTTCCTCCCCTCCGTTTTCTCTGTTCTTTCATTCTAATATTCATTCCAATGTTGAATCTCGTTAATCTCCCTCATTTTCCCTTTTATGCCCCTTTACTCTTTAATCTACCATCTAGGGTATTTCCTTGAATTCCTCTTCTAGCTCTTCTATGGAGTTTTACAATCTAATTTCAAGAGGCTCTTTTTAACTCTTTGAATATTCCCTTTATCCATCCTACCTTGTTCCATAGATGTAAAATCTTCCATTATATCCCTGAGGCCATTCATGATTTTTTTTGGTAAGATGTTTCTTCTCTCCTTTGTAAGAGCAGGTTTTTTTCTCCCTTGGTTAGTTTTGGTCTCTACTGTTTTATATTAGCTGCCTACCTCAGAAGTCTGGTAATACTTTGTGGTTTCTCACGTTTATGAGTGGAGAATGAAAAGGCTGACTGACATCTCAGTGCGCAGGGGTGAAGACTGTACACCTTGGGAACCACTGCACAGAGACCCAGCTGCGTCCTTCCCAAAGGAAACCCCAATGTGTCTTTGAGTCTTTGCTCTTAGGTTGGTCAAATTACACAGAAGAGGATTCTCCCATATGCTAACACGAGGGCTGGGAGGGGGTCTCCCGCCTCCTGACACTGGTTTAGAAGGGAACATCCCAGAAACACAGTCATTTCCTTCCCTGCAGTGTAGGCTCTGAGAAACAAGATCTCCCTCCTAAATCCACAACACTAAAAAGCTGTGCAGCCCCAATTTCAGATCTCCAGACGTGTGTCAATAAATTTTCTCCTTTCCCTAAGCTAGTGCTAGTGCCCCATTTTTCTCCTTGATTTCTTTATTAGACGTGATACATGTTAAACTATCATTGTACAACTAGACTTTGAAACCAAAATTCTCAAAGTTCAGGTGAAAAAGTGAAACTTTACATTGGATTAATGAAGATACCTTAGCATTAGAAATCACTCTTCTCTCCATTCATTGAAAGGCAAGGTCCAAAGGCATACTACTCAGAAGGACTCACTCCAGTGAGCATTATTATAATAGCAATAAAAGAAATGTCGCATTTCTTTTCAGTTACCCAATTATCCAGTCCTTTCAAAGGGACCTGCCTTAAACTAGTTCAAGGAACGGGCAATTTTCCTACCGATGAACATGCTTACAATTTCAAGCTTGCTACTCAGAAACGGGATAAAAATGTGTGCAGTTGTTTTGTTTTTTATGTGACTCTGAAGAGAGACTCTTCCCCAAACTGAAAATTAAAAGTGAAGGCCTAAACTAAAAGCTTATGGAATTCCAGACATACTCTAGCTGCCCTTGGAAATCTAGCATGTCTAAATCACAGAGAAAACTGCCTCATTTCACACTCCAGGAATTTCAAAATGAGCACAGGACACCTAATCTGAGCTAAGACCTTTCCAAACATTTCCATCAAAATGGAAAATCTCAGAGGATTCGGAAGGATGCACAACCCACGTTGTGACCAAAACCTGATCTCTGAAAATCACTGCTTCCATTTCCCTAAGAAGCAACATGCAAATAACAGCCTGGAATCACAGAGTATCTGCAAGTCCCATATTTGTAAATGGCTCTGAAGATGCAAGGAGGGGTTAAGCGCCCAGGCACTTATCAAGGAAGGCTCCCTTCTCTTTACACACACCCTGTCACGCAGATCACTCTGTTAACAATGCAGGATGAAGCCCAGCTCTCCCCACTCTCACCAGCCAACACAGCGTCTCTCAGAAGAGACAGGCCTTCCCGATTCCATCATCAAGGGAGACGAACTGATTCTCTGGGGCACAAGGTTCATGGAATTTTGCCATCTACCATATGCTCAGAGCTTGATTTACCTTGATTAGGACCACAATCTCCTGGCCATTTTGCAATTGGTTTTCATCGGGTTTTCACTCTAAATAGATTGAAATCTGACGCAAACTGCTGCCCCAGCATAAGAAATGCTAAGTTTTCACAACCCGATTCATACCTCTGTCCTAGGAAATAAGAGATGTAGGGGATACGAGGAGGTTGAGGAAGAAATACCAGGGCTGGCGGTGGCCTACGATTCCCACAATAGCAAATGGTGTCTTCTGATTCATGGTTTTAACTGTCACCTCTTAACCTCCCAACCAAACGGCAAGTGTATCACTCCAGACGGAGCAAAATCGGTCGTTCAGAAGCGGGCATGAGAAAATGAGCCTTCCAAGCTACTCGCTCGAGAGAAGAGAACACCTAATCCAACTGCAGACGAGCTGTGCCCCATCCTGGAAGTTCATTTACTTATTTATTAACTATTTATCTATCAATTATTTATGTATGATTCACTACTTATTTACTGTCAAGACGGCGGAGGCCTTTCAAGACCCAGTTAAATCTACTATAAATCAGTCTTTGCATCAAGGTAGTGATACAGGGTTTCTTACACCAGAAATTTACTTCCAAGCCACAGAGGTAAACACCAACCTTAGGTTAGCTTATGACTGACATGAAGTACTTGACACAGAAGAGCCTGGTTGTGGGACCTTATCAAAGAAGCATGATGTTTCAGAATTAACGCAGACATTTAGTGCTAACATCTTGGACAAACTCCAAACATAGGATTTCCCCGTCACCTACAAATATTAAGAGGAATGAATTTGAGCATCGATTCAAGGCTGTAACAAAGCTAAGTAACCTCATATTCTCCAGGAGAATTGCATCTCACATCACACACGTGTGCATGAGTCATTTTAGGGAAGCTAGCCCATGTGTTGTATGCACAGTCATGAGCACTCAAGAAGGAAAGAAATCTCACAAAGGACCCTTCTGTAAGCTAGACATGCATAGATAACATCTAATCATCAGCATCTAATTTTCTGAGGGGATTTTTATGAATCAGATGACTTCGAGCAAGATAGACGCAGAGCAGTGACGCTTTGGGGATACCACGCGGTCATCCTGCCATCAACTAAGACACCGACGATGAAGAGTACCCATCAGGACTCTGCAAGCCCACCTCTGAAGGATGCGGCCAGAGAGTCACCGCAGCCTGCAGGGTTCTGCAACGGAGCTGAGGATTCCTAAAAGAACGGAAGAGCATTTCAGGTGCTGACTTTAAGCCACAGCTACGTATGCATAAAACTGGGCACCAATCACATGGTATCAGTGATATCATTTAAATGCAGAAAGGAAATGTACTAGAGTAATAAGATAGTAAATAATCAGATAGTAATAAGTGGAGCCCATCCAACTGCAAATCATTATGCAAAGTCAAGAAAAACACCCTCATTTACTTTGGTTATAAAGGACTTGGGAAAGGTAACAAACCCTACCGAAGACTGCAGAAGATCCGGTTTTACCCCATAATGTAACCATCACTTAGCAGAATGTACTCTTGGCCTTTTTAACTGCAACAACAAGCAACACTGTTTTCATCTGCAAAACACAGGGACTGTTCTAGAAGCCTCCTAAAGTCTCCCCTCCCACTCAAACATTTCAGGAAATCTGGGTTTTCCCAGACCTTCCTGGTTAAAAGTGTATGTAGTAGGAGAGAACAATATAGCATCCGCTCCAACGGAATAAAGGCTCAAAAAAGGAAACAGTCACCATGGTCTAAACTGGATCCCAAAAGCTTTTGTAAAAGAGCGGGGGTCGGGTCCCCAATGCCCAGCTGGCTACTCAAAGTGTACAATCTGCTACACTGCCCAAAGTCGCTCTAGTTCACAGTGCAGGGATGAAAAGGGGAAGAGGGAAGTCTGCATTTTGAAGCTGGCTGGGAAGAATAAAGCATATTTAAGTTAAAGTTTTAAAGACAATAAATGACAAGGACCCAAACTCAAGGCTCCAAACATTCTGTTACCGCTGAGCCACTCTCTGGCCTCCAAGCAGAACATCAAAAAACACAGAAAACCAGGCCTGGTAGGTTTGATTCCAGAGTTGGCTGTTTTTAGTAACAGTGCTGTGGACTGCTGGAGACCAAGGTAGAGGGGAGCAGAGAAAAACAAGTTGCTGCATAACCATCAGCCTTATTAAAATGATGGCATCCGGGGGGTGGGATGAACTGGGAGACTGGGATTGACATATATACCCGAATACGTATAAAATAGGTATAAGAACCTGCTCTATAGCACAGGGAACTCCACTTTGCTGTACAGTAAAAACTAACACAACATTGTAAAACAACTCTACGCCAACAAAAAGTAAATAAATAAATGATGGCATCCAGCTGTTCACATCTCCTTCCCTGAAATCAGGGGAGCACATCTGGCAGGGGTTCAATCCATTAGGCGTGTGGCCCTGAAGGATCTGGGAAATTGTCAGCTTCAGTATGAAGCATCATCAGCTATGTTCTGCATAACTTTCTTTTCTGTTTCGTTAGCACACTGAGGTGAATGCTTCTTGGAAGACTCTGGGCCTGGCTGACAGACCCCTCCCAGAACTCTACTCAGCTAGAAGAGCCCTCTCCCTGTCACCTGCCACTGGATAAATATCTGAAAAATCAGCCCCCAAAACACAAAAAACAAAAATCAAAAAACCTGGGAGGTAAGTCTCTCCAACACACATCTTTTTATCTTCTGGGGCTTTAAAAAGCCTCTTCTTAATTAGGCCACGTGGAAAATTAAGGCTGAGAACTGAGAATAAGATGGACAAAGACAAAATATGCAGGATGAGGCCTGCAGCATTCAAAAAAGGACCAAAATCAGGCTGACTGGTCAGTGGAAATCTTAGCAAATCGATCTGGGCAAAATGAGCAAAACAGGGTCCAACCATTAGCCTGCAACAAACAGCTAGAGGTTGGGGTAGTGATTTTACACCTGTGGTTTGTATGTTTACAAATAAAAGATGATGCATTATGAAAGAATAACTATGGGGCTTCCCTGGTGGCGCAGTGGTTGAGAGTCCGCCTGCCGACGCAGGGGACACGGGTTCGTGCCCCGGTCCGGGAAGATCCCACGTGCCGCGGAGCAGCTGGGCCCGTGAGCCATGGCCGCTGAGCCTGCGCGTCCGGAGCCTGTGCTCCGCAACGGGAGAGGCCACAACAGTGAGAGGCCCACGTACCGCAAAAAAATAATAATAATAATAACTATGATTAGAAACAGATGAACTTTAACCTAGTGAGTTAATATCAACCATGATGTTAATTAAGAAAACAAGTGGGATGCCTGGAACAGTAAACATCTGCACTCTGGATCTCTTAACATCATCTTCAAGACCCCTGTCCTCCAGTTCACAAAGACACAGGTTAACTCTCTCCAGATAAACCCTCACCTCCCCCCACACCCCCCACGTACCTTCATTCTAAGGCTGCCCTTGTCCACTTCTCTGCCCTTAGAAAGGCAGCGTCTTCCCTACAGAAATGTATGCAAACACCAGAGGAATCCAACCGAAATTGTGGCACTGTGCTTTTCCCTCCACCTCCCTAGATTTTTCTACCATTCCACTCTTTTTTGTTGTTGTTATTGGCCGAGAGACATGCAGGATCTTAGAGTTCCCAGACCAGGGATCGAACCCGCGGCCCCTGCAGTGGAAGCAGAGTCTTACCCACTGGACCAAGGTCACATGAAAAGCTCTGAACCAGAACTGGGGTTTCTAAATTCCCAAGACTGGTTCATTCTAACCATCCGGCCATAGTGTATTCACACCATCTTTAGTGCACTTTCTAAAATAATGCCAAAGCCACTTTCTATGAAAATCCAGCTACTTTGAGTTGGCAGAACTTGACTTTTAAGGAAGTGAAATCAACTTCCACTCACATAGGGTAAGTGGAGCTGGCTTTGAGCTGTCAGCTTCAAGCGTGACGTCAACTCACCCCTGGAGGAGCCTGCAAGGAGCTGATGACCCAGGAGCAAAGAGAAGCAGAGCTGACCTAGACGTCCCAGGGAGAACAGCTTTGGGGTTTTATCTTCAGTTTCATACCACAGAAGAAAATAATCCAGTAAAACATCAAGAACTTCAGTAGAATCTAGGAGACTGTGCTCACGAGTGGCCAATGCTACTTAGAAGGGAAAATTCATACTTCCTTCCCCAGCTTTCCATGCTGTCTGATTTCCACTCTCCACTACTTCTACATTTTTAAACTTATTCTCACCCTCATTAGTGGGTAGTGTCTTTCAGAGAGGAGGGGGGAAGAAAGCAGACTTATATTAAAGCCAATTTTTTTTTTTTGGCCGCGCCACGTGGCTTGTGGGACCTTAGTTCCCTGACCAGAAATCGAACCCAGGCCACGGCAGGGAAAGCACCGAGTCCTAAACACTGGACCACCAGGGAATTCCCAATTATTTTTTAAATCAAGATGAAGTTTCAGAAATTCAACACTTTCCAAAGCTTTAATGGTCAAATCACGTGACTATGAACAACATTCTTTCCCAACCCAGGAACACCGCGTAATTTCACTTCACAATTTAAAAACAGTGACTTAAGCTCTGTTCTCCCATGACTGTCTGAACTGAATGCAAAAGGAAAATGCTCTAGTCTTACTGTTTCAATAAAATATTTTAAAAAAACAAACCTATTTGTGTGGCCCTGTATAACCTCCCCAAAGCCTCAATAAATTACCGATAAAGATACCAGCACTCACCTATAATGATTAAATAAGCTATTGTACTTAAATTGCTAGGCTGTGTCTCACACGTAGCAGATAATCAATACACACAGTTTCAAGACAGTTTAAGACTAGGATTCAAATCCTCACTCTCTCTCTTGCTCAAACTTGCTAGCAAATGACTCAGGCTCCCTTTCCATCTCCCCATGTGCAAAATGGAGGTGACAACGCTCATAAAATCGAGGATATACAAATACAAACTATTAGAAGAGTGGCTGGCAAATAGTAGATGCTTAAATAAGTAGTTACTATTTTTTTTAATATTAGTCTGAGTAAACAGATAATTCCAAATCAGAGTAATCCCACACCCCTTTCAAATCCAAATGTGGTTTTTTTCCAGTGAGCATCTGTTTGAATTGTCTTTTGCATGAGCCTTTGTAGGAACTTGCGCTTGGAATTTCAGATGCTCGTATTGTAGCTGAAAGTGATTGAGTTCATAATTCAGTTTTGAATGAAACAGAAAAAAAAACAACAACTTGCCAAATTTATGAGAAAGGATGCTTAAATAACCTTATAATGTGTCTTTTCTCAGCCAATACAACTGCAGGGGGAAAAATAGCACAGGATACAAATCTGTCCCACCTTCCCCCGTCCCACCAGCTCCAAACCCCTCCTTTGTAGTCACAACTGCTGAAGCTCTCTGCCACTCGCTGACACTTCAGAATTCACCAAATGCAAGGCATCTACCAAAATGTGTCACTTTTGTTTTTAAGAAAATCAAAAAGAATGAAACCAAAAGCACAATGGATTCTTTCTTTAAATCAGTGTCAAAGACATCTATCTTATCACAAGAATAGAAACCTACATGACAAGAGAGCAAAACCTTTACAGTAGTGAGTATCATCTTACGGTAACATGAAGGACCCTAACTATCAACGTATAGCGAAGAATTAGCACGTTTTAAAATTCTCTACGGACTAACCAGATGGGGAGTAGGATGGTGGCAACTTTTAATCAGAACACTGCTGTACTGATCATGCAAAACCAATCCTTTAAGATTTTATTTGATAACTTTATATAAATCATATAACATTCCCTCTTAGACCGCAAGCTCTAAATTGAGTATCTTCCCTTATTTACAATACACTGTCCTGTCTATAAACATCTTGTTTATTTACACGGACCTCCAAACAGCCAACACTTGGTTTAGCCAACAAGATCAAGTTCTCTGAGAATGTCCCAGGACATTGTCAGTCTTACAAAGAGAGGAAGTACTTGCCCAGTGGCCCAGCCTGAAGGGCAGGAATGGAAAATGGAGGGTCAGATCTGATTCTTTCACTGGCTGGGTTACCTGGAGGCTGCAGCCATCCAACCGCACTATGGATATAATTGAATAAGGTCCAAGCACACACCCTGTCTGGGCAGGCGGGGTAGAGAGGGCTATTTGGAACGGCCCCTTCTAGTCCTAGGAATTATTAGAGCAAACTCAAATCAGGTTTTTCTTTATGGCCTGTATTCTTTATGACCTGGCCCAGGCCCTACCATTATTGGGATTGTATGTGAAGGCTAGAGGGGTGTGCCTCGATTTTCTCTACACCTCTCCTTTTCCAGAGCACAAGTGAAATCATGACCCCGGGTGGAACTTGCATCCCTTAACAATAACCACGTTACTTCTGCACAGTGACCTGCGTTCAAAGACATCCTCTGTAATGATGGCCAGTAATGTTTCCACCCTACCTTCCGGACAAGAGTCTGAAAGATGAATCACTTGAACAGGTCTGCATAGATGTGTCGAACCACAGATCTTTTTTTTTTTTTTTCCCCCAAATAGAACCATGGGGATCTCTGAGTGAGATTCCAGTCCAAAGCACCTATTTTGTAGATACGGAAGTTGAGGCTCAGAAAGATGACATCCAGTAACTGGTCCAAGGTCATACAGCCAGATGGAAGCATCGCTGAAACTAGAAGCCAGGCTTCCTCCTGATTCTGTCATCGCCTCCTCTGTCAGGAATCTTCCTTACAAAACAGAGCTGTCAGATCACGGGTCACCACTACAAATGCACAGATGGTTTGTCATGACAAGTATCATTTCCCTAACCAGTTTTTCTTACTTGTAGAATGGGAACAGTCAGTTACTACTAGGGCAATGTCGACGTAAGAACAGTCAGAAAAAAAAACACTGAATGTGTCTTGAACTATGGTCCTAGTTTCTTTTGGGGACAAGAACCTTTTACAAGTTCTCCTTTATGGCCTCTACACTGTTACGGGAACTCCAAAAGTTCCAAAAATAGTGAAATACTAAGAAAGAAATGGTATCTAATACTAGAACTGGAGGTAATTCAAATTCCACAGTAGACTACTTTTGTTCAAATTACTTTAAAAAAAAGAACTCTTTTACTTTGAAATCTTCTGCATTTTCACTACATGTGCTTCTCTGATCCCAAAAGCACCGTCTATCAATGCAAGGGAAGTCTCATTCACTTACTGCTCAGAGCAATGTTTCCATCACCCAGCATTTTTGCTCAGATTTGGCAAGTCCTTTGGGGACAATGGCACAGAGAGAAAGGTGGAAAATGCCTCCTCAACTGGAGTGGGCAAAATGGGATCTGATGACCCAACAGCACTCCCAGGACAGCAAAGGAAAGTCTTACTCTAAAGAGAAAAGGGAAAAAAAATCACCATGGTTTTCCCCTTTCTTCAGGTCCCTCTTCTGCTTCCAGCTTTTTTTTTTTTTTTAAGTCAAGAATCATAAAGCTAGTTATCATAAAGCTGGTTTGGGGAAACCAGCAAGGTTTCCCAAAAACTTAGTCCACAATTTCTGCAAGAAAACATGAAGAGGAAAAGCCCTCTCTGATCAATTACTCCCATCATTAGTGAAATTCATGTCCCAGCAGATGGCTCGTTTGAGGTTCAAGATGTGGGTAACCTAATGGGAAAGGGGAAATACTCCTTTGTCACCCCTGCAGGTCTCAGCTAGCACTTCTAGAACAACACACATCAAGACAGACTGGCTGATGGAACTCTTCTCTGGGGTAAGGGCTGCTGAATCGCCCTGCCACTGGGCAGTGGTTTCCACTGGCCCTGGAATGGGTTCTGCGCACAGCTTGGGTAGGGGACTGGAGGGTTTCTGGTGCGCATGGGTGTATGGTCCCCCGCCCACCCCGGCCACCTTCCAGGCAGCGGCAGGGTCCCAGCAATGAACTAAGATAAAAATCTGAGACTACTTATTTATGGAAAGGAGGAAGCAGAGTGTGTGCAAATTTAATGCTTCGAACGGAGAAAGTAGCAGATCTCCTATCTCAAAGGACAGCCTACCCAGCAATTCTATGTGACCACCAAGGCCTCTCCCCTCCCCCCACCTACCCGCTCCACCTCGCTCCCCACCCCCAAAGACTTCCCAGGAAACGGGGCCGAATTTGAGCCTGTTTTCGCTTTTTCTCCGACCTGGTGAAACCTGGGTCCATTTGCTTGGTACAGACAGGCCAATCGGTCCCCCGGGTCCCTCCGCTACGGTGCAAGGGTGGAAGGGTGAGGGAAGGTAGAGAGCGGCGGCGATGGATCTGGATTCAGGCAGGGTCTGCCCGCGTCGGAGGCAGTTTCCCACCAGTGGGCTCGGATCCGCCGCGGCTGCGCCGCTGGAACCGACAAAACGCGGCGCGGGGACCAAACTCTGCGGAGTCGGGGCGGAGCGCGGGGCCTGCAGCCCCAGACCCTCAAAGGCGCCGGCGCTCGGGGTCCAGGGAGGCACCGCGGGGGACGCCCGGGTGGGTGAGCAGTCTCACTTCTGCACTGAAAGGAACGAGTAGCCCTGAGGCCAGCCCCTGGCGCCCTGCCCTTCCTGGAATCCCACCCAACTCTATAAACCCAAAGATCCCGAAAATTTCGAAAGCGAAACTGCAAGCAGGTCTACAGAAGTTTGGAAACGGCCTCCCAGGCTTCCCGGCGTCGTGTCCGGACTCCCGACACCACCAATGTGGTCAAGGACGAGCGGCCCTGAGAGTGGCCATCGCTCCGCAAGGCCACCCTCCGCGTCCCCGGGGCACCTCCCTGCGTTTTATACGCATGAAAGTCCCCAGCCCCGGTTTCGGGGCGGGGGTCGGCCGTGCTCCTGCCTCGTCTCGGTTCCTCCCTCCTCCCGCTCCTACCCAAGAGAAGGAAAACTTGGGCCCTGCGAGAATCCTGTGGAATGTTCTTCGCAGTCGGTTGTATGTTCGCTTCCACCGCACAGCTCGGTGCAAAATCGCAGGTTTCGGGGCGTTGGAGTGAATTGTGCGCTTGTCAGCCGCGACGTCAGGAGGACGAGGGGAGGGGTTCCCGGCTGAAACTGCAGTTTACAAGCACAGAGCCATCTTAGGCTGGTTTCCACTTGGGCGAAGCCCACGGGAGAGCTGTCCCCGGGGGGACGCGCGGGACCGGAGCGCCGGGGACGCGCCGCGCGCTCGGCCCGGAGCTGGGGGTGCGAAGAGCGTCTGGGCCTGAGGGTCGCGGATCGCTCAGCCCCGCCGCCCAGGTCGGAGGGAAAATCTGCCGCGGGGTCTCGCATCTTGGTGATGCTTCCCCCCAGGCCCCACCCACGGGCCGCCGCGAGGGACTGGCCTATCCGACAGCGCGGCGTCCGTCTAAGTGGGAAGACAAGCTGACCCCACCGGTCCTCCCTCCAGGCCTCTGAAAATGCCCAGAGACCACGTTTCTGCGGTAACTGCAGACCTGGCCAGCGCTATCGTTTTAACCCTATGATTTAAAATCATCTTGGCGCACTAGGAAGACGCGCCATCAGGCCACGGGCACAGAGAAGGTCCCCCGGACCGGCCCTCGCCTGGCCCTGGGGACGGCACGCGGCCGCCGTGTGGCCCCAGTCCCCCAGGTCCACCCCGCTGGCACAGTTGCGCGACCTCCGCTCCGCGGCTGCATCCTGGCCACTAGCGACCCCTGTCGGGGACCCCAGTTCCCAACTAAGGGCGCTCGGTTTGCTTGCTTTCCCTTGGGCTCCACTCACAAGCTCCGACTTTGCCCTCAAACTCCGCTCCCTGACCCTCTCCCGGGCCGGAGGCCGGCCTTTCCCCGGCACCTCGCCGCCCTCTCAAAGCCCAAGGCGACACCCCCGCTCGCTCGCCTAGAAGGCCCCTAGCGGATCCAGCCCTCTCGGAGCCCGATCAGAGCAAGGGACACTTTCTTCCGCTAACGCTCTCCCCATCCCCCACCGCCCCTAGAGCGCAACTCCAAAAGCAACTCCTCCCCTCCCCCATGCACGCTCTGCAGCGGAGGTCCGCGCGCCCCCGCCCTTCCGCCGCTGCACTTTCACTCCCCCCACCCACCCACCATGCCCCGGACGCCGGCCCCCCCACCTCCCAGCCCACCGCGGCGCGGCGCGAACTGCACCGGGTGCCCACCGCTAACTGCAGCGCGCCCCCTGCACACAGAACCCCACGGACGTCTGCAGTCCGACTTCACCCGAAACCCTGGACAGTGAGTCCTTTTAATAAGCACCTCCCCGCTCCACCTACCGGGCTTTACGCACACAGGATCCAGCATACAGAGAAAGAGAACTGGTCTCCTAGAAAGCCGAAATAAATCATTCCCTCTGCCCTCATGTATTTTGCACCACGTGTCAGCAGTTTGTCATGTCAAATCATGGTAGGGTCTGGTTCCAAGACGCACACACGAATTCAGGGTGGATCTCTTTGGCACCCTCCCCGCCAACTGCACACACAGGTATGCACACTGATCCAAAGGCACACAGAGCAGTTGTGCTCGGATGCCCCGGTCCGGGCCAGCGGTACCCCTCTGCCCTTTAGCAATGGACTGGACACACGCAGACTCTAACCACGGAAAAAACTGGGGCAGCTCATTCTCTCTCTTTTTTCCCATTTAATTCGCTAAAGCAGCTACTGGAGTAGTCAAAGAGAGTTGAAACTAAGAGATGGCACCTACGGTTGGGTTTTTTCCCACCTCAAAACCTTTATTTTCAGTTTTTAAAAGCCACCTTAGCCCGCCATATTGAAACTGGCACAGCTTCTAAATACTCCTTCCCCGCCGTTGCTTCCAAGAAAACACGAGTACGGATCGGGCTCTGGACTTGCGTCTGGCCACCGCAAATCAACCACTTCCCTCACCTAAGGCTCCCCCTCTCTCCGGTTAATCCCCTCCCGCCGCCTCGGGTCAAAAATCAGTAAATATATCTAGCAGTTCCTACAGTTGTTTTTTTGGCGGATTTTACCAACACACACACACACACACACATACACACACACACACACACACACACACACACACACACACACAGTAAAAAAATAAACTCCCAAACCAGATCAGATTAGTAATTGAAAGGTCATATGAGAGTACAACAGGAAATCCCCAAGTGACAGGATATTACTTTAACGTAAAAGAAAAAATAATAATAAAGAAAAGAAAAAAAAGAACAAAAAGATCATCCCTGCGGGAGCACGCTCCGAAACTACTACTGACAATTTCATTTCAGCTGCACAGGCAAATGTTTCCAAAGGGGGGATTCCGAATGTGCCCACGATTTTTAACCCCCTTGATGGCTGGTCTCCAGTTCTCACTCCACATCTTCTTCCCCCCGTCCCCCCGCCACCCCAAACACACACACCAAAAAAAAAAAAAAAGGAAGAAGAAGAAAGAGACCCCAACGAGAGAGCGCGGGGTAGCAAGGGCGGCTGCGTCGCTAAAATGAGCGCACAAATGAGGAAGGTGGGCGGCGGGAGGGGACAGCTTGCACCCTGGTAGGAGGACACTTTGCAACTACGGACGGACCCCCGCAAGGCCGGGCTTTGCAAAGCCGAGGGACCGGGGGAAGGGGACAGAGGGAGCAAAAATGACAACCCGGAGCGCAGAGCGGACTTTGGGGCTCTGCTCCAGTAATGTCGCTTTCTCCTCCTGTCCTTCCCTTTCGCTCCTCTCCCTCAGCACCCCCTCCTCCAGCCCCCCACCCCCGGGCTGGCTCCAGCTTCCCTTTTTTTCGGAGCTGGAAAAAAGCTGACCGGCGCGCTCAACCTGCGGGCCGGAGGTCTGCTCGCTGGGCTGGCTGGGCGCGGGGACAGCGACCGCGCGGCGTCCTACCTGATGAAGTTCGTCCTCCCCGCGGCGTGGACCAAGACCCCGGGCGCCGCCGTGGGCGGAGGGGGGGGACACCGGCCTCACCCGCTAGCTCTGCTTTGCTCGCTCCCTGCCCGCCGCCTCCCTAGCGCGCCCGCTCCACTCCGCCGACTCCCACTACAGCCTCATTCCAATATGGCATCCTCTCTGTGCGCATGCCCGGCACTCTTTTTTAAGATTATTATTTTGTGTGTGTGCAGCGAACTCCTTCAACGACCTTTTCCAAGCGCTTGCAGAACGTCTTAAGCCAATTAGCCTGCGGGACGTTCCGCACTCCTTCCATTGCCCCCGCTGTGACGCCCCCCCGTGACGCCTCCGCGTCTGGGCACATTCCCCCCCCACACACACACACAGAGGCACATTTCACGCTCCCGCTGCCCCCTCCCCGCCCCGCTCCCCTCCCTTTTTTTCTTTAGCTCCCATCCATACACGATCTGCACAAAGTTCCCATCACAGGCGTTTCCGCACACCCATCTGCAGGGAAATCTGGGCAAACTCCGCATCTCACTGGAACACTTTCTGTTTCGTCGGTTTGCAATCCCTCCGTGGACCAAATGCACAAACTTGCGCTTTATCCGCCGAAGGCTGGTTCCGAGCGGAGAGAAATCCAATTCTTTCCGCGACCCGCGTCCCGCCCACTGCGCCCCACCCGGCACTTAAACTGCGCTTTTTCTATGGAGATTGAAACATTTCCTGGCCCCTTAGGGATGGCGGGAGGGGGTCGGGGAAAGGTTTTCCAGGGAAACGAGCCCAGAGGGGTCGGAAAATTCAGTTCTCCGCTGAGATCGGCAGGACACAGGTAACGAGGGTCGCCACGGCGTGTCCTGGGGAAATGTCCGGGCCGGGGCGACCGCAGAGGGCACCTGGCCTGGGCTGGCTCTTGTAGGGCGGGAAAGGAATCTTGCCCGAGAAAAACGTGGCCCTCTGCGATGGTGGGAGTGAAACAGGGTCAGCGCAGACGGGCGCAGGGCAGGGTTTCCCGGCGGCGTGTGCGGGTTCGCGGGCACTTTGCCCGGGGCGTGGGGGGAGGACAAAGTGGAGCTCCCCGGCCCGAGCAACGGCTGGGCAGAGACTGAACATAATGTACCCAATGCGGAAATGCTGGCGACGCCCGAGTGGGCAAGACGGAGAACTTCCGAAGGTGGGCTTTGCTGTACTAAGGAGCGAGGAGATGCTGCTGGGGGCTAGAATTTATTTCTGTGGGAAACGGAGAACTGACACGTTATGTCAGGGTTTTTGCTCTACTGTCACAAGGGGTAAAAATTCCCCAGCGTCTCCCAATTGTGTCCATCTCCTTCTTAAGAACGTCTCTCGCCGCGCCCTCCCCTGGCCCGGGCCGGGGGGCCAGAGGACCCTGCGCTCCCAGGCTGCTTCGAGTTCGCAGCTCCGCCCTTCCTCCCCCGTCCTTCCACGTCCTTCCACCCCCGCGAGTCCTCGCGGACCGGAGACCTCAGGCGCTAGAGGTCCTCGGAGGATAGGTGGACGCTCTGCAGGGCGGGGGACAGGGCGCGGGGAGGACCGAGAGAGAGGAGGTCAGAGTCTGAGCGCGCGCGGGACGGGCGGGGTCCTGCCCTGGCGAGTCCTCTCCCCGACAGCGGGGCCCGGCTGGTCTAGAAGAACCGCGCGAGAGACGTGCCGGGAAACTGCTCCAGCCAAGCCACGCGGTCGCGAGGGCCCCTCCACTGAAACGGTGGGCGGAGCTCGGAGATCCTCGGGGGCTTCGGCGGCAGTGAGACGCAGTGCACTTGCAGTCTGGGCAAATTGTATTTCCCTACATGTTGGAGGGCGCTCTGCGAGGTATAAAACGCCTTCGTCCTGTCACACGTTCATTCGAGGTACCACCTGAGACTCAGGAAGGACAAGCGACTCATAGTTCAAACTCCAGCCGGAGTCTGCATCCCCTCCAGCTTACTGGTACCCTCCTCTTGGGGACATCCGACCCCTTTCACCTGAAGGTCACTGAAGGCGAAGCATCCTCAAACCGACCACACCCCGCTCCTGCACATTAACCCTGTTGCCTGCACCTCCAAACTGCCTCCCTCTTGTACTCTGAGACGGCTCCCAAATGAGTCCATGTGTGCACCGCGGCTACTAGGGATCCAGAATGGGGACTCCAGGCAGGCTTCTGGACTCTACCCCCGGGTCTCGTCTTCTCGATCCTTCAACACACAGTCTGGTCCGTAGGCAGGGAGGGGGGCGGTGGACGGTGCCATCCCAAGGGGACTTACAGCGCGGGAGACCCACCCCGCGCGCCCTTCCCTTCGACAGGGTCACCAGCTCCGGCACCGCTGAAGCGCAGCCGCAGCAGAGGGGCCTGAGAGCGGATCCCCTCCTCCAGCCAACCCGGCTCCCCGCCGCGCTGCGTCCACCGCGGTGGCCGTGGCTCTCCCTCGTGTGCCCCAAACCTCGCCGCGGGGCTCGGGCCCGGGAGGGAGCAGAGGATCGCTCCTCTCCCACCCCCCGCCAGGACTTCCGGGCGGCTCCAGTTTACGGAGAGGATGCACTTTCCCTCTCCAAGAGCTGCGGCGACGTGAGCTGCAGCAGCCATTGCGCTGGCTCTAGGTTTGTTTACCCGTTTTGAGTCATTATTATAAACGGAACGTTATTTCATCAAAATAAGAAACAATTGCAAAAGGACACCGAATCCCTAACTCGATGGCCTGTGTATACATTATCTTACGATTCCTCCAAAGTACTGGGGTCTCTTTATGTTTTTGGTACTCAGACCCCTGTATAACTTTGCCCGTGAGTCTGGAGAACTATGTGGAGGACTTAGATTTTTTATAGTTATCGCGATTAAGAAATAAAATCATGAAGCCACAATACACGATGGTCATCACATTGTTACCTCCAAGAATCTCAACGTTGTCTAGGGTGAAATTTCTCAAAGTTCGGCAACCTTCTACTTTCATATTGCTTTTCCCACGTGACTTCTTGAACGTTCCTTGGCTCGTTATTTTGCATCCTGTCTCCATTCTCCTCTATCCAAGGACATCAATGAGGCAGAAGAAATTGGTTCGAAGACTCCCCGAGGTAATTAACACGGCCCTTCATCCCATTCCAATACCTTCCCACTTTCATTTTTATTTCAGAAGCAGATACTTTAGGGATGTGAGTCTCCAGATGTAGAATCCACCCTAAATCAATTAAAGAAAGGCGTGGGGTGGGGGGGAGAGAAAACAGCAGAGTTAGCCAAAGATAAAGCCTCGGTAAAAACTGGGACTGTTTCAAAGTAAAGAAGGTCTAATACATTCCAAATCAGAGAAGTTCAACCACGTAAATCTCATGATAAACGCCACGAGATTTCTCTATAAATTGTTAACATTTTCTAAAAATCTTGGCAAAAATAAGGCTTTGATCACACTAACTGAGTGTAACTTACTTCATGCCTAAACAATGGTGACGCCATGAATTATATCACTTTTAAAATACACCTACACATCTAATTTATGCCTTCCAAGGGACTTTGGAATTCTTTCCTATGAATGAGGCTAAATATATAAAATATTAAAATTATATTTGCTAACTGGAAATAGTTAGGAATAAAAATAACAGTTGAAAAGTTTCCCACTCATTATTCTGTGTGTTTCAAAAAGTATTGCAGAAGAGTCGAAAACTATATGCATATTATTTACCTTATTTACACTAAAGACATATGATTACTTAAATCTTGTCACAATAATCTTCACACCAAGAAGAATGTCGGTCAATTTGCTCATAATTACTCCATGTTTAAGTTATCGTAGGAGGAAATGCCCTAAAGAAAATGAACCATTTTGCTTCCTTAACATAGAGAATCTGAGATATTAGACAAATTAGCTTAAAATGAAAGCGGAAGGATGGAAAAGTGTCCCCCAAAAGCCCCTGAAAATAAACAAATATTTGAAGAATGTATGCGATCTTCTTTCTGCTGTAGGCTTGGGATCTTAACACATTGTCTCTTAGGCCAGGTGACATTGTGTTTTTCTATCACCCCTCCTGAGGTCACTAAGAATGAAATCTGAAGACACTCCCTTATTTTTTCACCCTTTTCCCCTATACCCATTCAAGCACTTAACTCCTGGGTTGGGAGTCAAATGACCTCATCGCCGCTTCATCACTAATTTCCTGTGTGACCTATGTAAATCAAATGATGTCTCTGAGCCATTCTTTTCTCATGGGTAAAGGAGATTGGACTAGATGTTCTGAAAAGTCCTTTCAAACTCTAAAGAGTGCTTATCAACCTAAAGCCACAAGTTGCTTTCTGTAATATCCCAGCACCATCTCTACCAACTAAGACTAGCCAAGGTGGAAACCCTGGGATCACAAAGAGGAAAACAAAGGAACAGATCTGTAGGGGAAACACCTTCTTTGCCCTCCTGATCAGCAGTAAAGGTATTGCTCGAGTCATAGTTTTGCCTCATTTAGATCACTGTTGTGTTTTTGTATTTACTGCATGGGTTTTTGCCCATCTAAGTGTCCGGGCCGAGGTACCTGAGAGTCACTGAGAAAAGCCTGGGTGATGGAGCTCACTGTTTAAATGGATAAATGAGCGTAGTGGTGAGTAAAGGCTCCACAAAGATATCACCTGGAGCACTTTCTCATCCATTTCTAAAAATTCCAGAAACCCACCGTGGCTTCCTGTACAGTATGAAGAAATTTCAGCCTTCCTTGACAAGAGAAAAAAATAACAGCGCACACACAGGGTGTATTAAAAAAAAAAATCGTGATGTCTGAACTTTCCTAGGACATTTATTTAAAGAGCAGAGATGGTTTAGCTGTGAAAGTGCCAGTTTTGACCGATGGTTTCTTTTTCACTGAAGAAAACAAACATTATGACGAAAGTCACATCCAGCTTCTGAGGCTACTTGCATTGGGTGCCTAGTATCACATACTCCACTCGTGAGTCTTATTTTATATGAAGCAGAATATTCTAGATCTTGCAGCCTGGCTTCCAGCCCTTTTGAGAGGCAAGGAAGCCTGAGTCCAGGGAGGTGAAATGACAGAGGTCTCACCTACAGCTGCAGAGCAGGGCCTGGCCTTTCACTCTTGCACTCCATTAAAGAAGTAGAAAGAGGAGGGGAGATTTATTTAGCATCTATTTTGTGCCAGACGCTCTTCTAGGTGTCTTACATACGTGATAGCATTTAATATGTTCTAGTCTCTGTTTTGTGTAATGTCTCCTTTAAATGGTTTTTAAATATGTTTTAAGCATGTATTCCTTAACATACAAAGCAGGACTCTGATCCGTGGCCATGTGTCATGTAAGCATGTGTCACGTTTTACGTGGCAGAACTGGAGTTGTCTGCAATTATTTACATTCTCTATAACTGAGGCTACTTATTGCCCAATACAAACACATACACACACCAAAAACCAGCACAGGTCAGGGGTATGGTTTATGACCCGGGCTCAGTTTTGCCTCTGCAAGTTAACTAACCTGAGTGAGATTAAATCAGGCACTGTGCAAAAGTAGAAAAAGTCCCCTTGGACGTATAACATAAAATAGACTAAATAAATTAAAATGGGCAACCAAAATCCCGCATCAAAAAGTGGGTTTCATGTAAAAGCAAGTAGACAGCTTTTGTTATATGCACCTGCTACCTTCAGAAATCCCCAACTATGCTAAATAGAGAAGAAATATCAGTGTCAGGACACTGGACAATGCAGCTTCATTGTAGCCTCAAAGCCCCCAACCTATTCGATTTTACTGTATAGGTCTCTTTAGTGCATCTCACTACAGAAATAATTATTCTGGTCAAAGAAATAATAGTTAATAGACCAATAAAGCCTTGATTTGCAGTGCCATCTACTGGAAACAAATTTTGACTTTTGCTTTCAGATTTTTTTATATAGTTTTTTTGTGGAGTGTTGGGAATGCAGCTATCAGGGGTAAAGGAAGAATTCAGTGCTTACTATATTTGATTAGAGATAACAATTTGGCAGCTCTAGTTTTAAGTAAACTGAAATATATTCATATGAAATCATTCCGTTTTTGAATAACATATACAGTACATAACATGTTTCTTTGGAAAATAAAACCTCTTCCATTTTTTAAAATGGGTCATTACAAGTAGCTTTTTAGTAGAGTGCTGTGATTTTTTTCCTTATCCCTGTAAAGATTAATTTTTACACTTATAAATGCTTCTGAAATAAAGTTGGTAAGTTCTTAGAGGTTTTCATTTTAATTTCATACCCTGTCGGGGAGGGACTCAAGGATATTTCAAGGTTTCCCAAGCCAATTTCTTGACAAGGTAAATGTATTAAAAATTAGATACAGAAGAAAAGTAACTCCTGGTAAGTAAAAGTCAACCTCAAATATTTATTGAGTGCTGTCTATATTCATGTTATTTAAGAGGCAAAAAGGTTTGCGTGCTGAAGATTGGGCTGCATTAGACATTACTTAAAGCTAACAGGTACCTTTTTGCCAAACTCACCAGGGGCCTTCAGAAAACTCCCTGGTTCTACTGAATCCACATCTGCCCCATAAGACAGTACGTTAGAATGGAAAGAACTTGGGCAGGGAATTCCCTGGTAGTCCAATGGTTAGGACTCTGCACTTTCACTCTGGGGGCACGGCCAAAAATTTTTAAAAAAAGAACTTGGACTGGAAGCCAGAAGGACTTGTACTTAAATCCCAGCTCTGCCATCTTTGGTTTCCCTTTGTCTCGGTCTGTCTGTCTCTCTGTCTCTGTGTCTCTCTCTCTCCTTCCTCCCTCTCTACCTGTCTCTATGTAAAACTGGATTAAATTTCTCTTTCTTACTTCACTAGTCAATAGTTTCCTCTCCTGAAAATGCAAATAAAATATTCCAGAACAAGAATGGGGCTAGCAACTGATTCATATGAACTTCATATGAAGTTACATTCTGCTTATTGGAAGCAAAGCGTTCACACATACCAATGCTATACTACTTCCGTGAAAAGTTGTCCATCTCTAAAAGTCTAACGAATTTTAACACCCAGTTCGAAAAGCAGACAACAGCAACAATAGCCAACTCCTAGAAAACTGTTTCAGATTCACATGTGATGGATCATAGAATAATACTACAGCCCAAAATAGTGGAGAAAAGGTATAAGGAATGAAGAGACTTGCATTCAAATCCCAGGGGTGTCCCCTAATAGATTCTTTATAAGTCAATGAATTTCTCTGAGCCTCAAATTTACCAACTGTGAAACGGACATAGTAGCTTCTTACCTCATAGGAATGAGAGAATTTAAGGAAATGTATTGTAATAATATACCCAGTGATATAAAGCTTTGACTTGAGTACTAAAAAATAAAAATACAAACACATTTCCTTTAATCCTCCTGCTTTGTTTAATAATAAACTAAGTTTTCCAAGTCTAGCCCAAATCATGAGTCAAAGAAATCATAGAAAAAGGCATGTTGGGAGGCAATGCTGTAGTCCAAGTCACTGTAAGTTATTGTCTGTTTTATTCCAAGCACTGTGCTACACACTATTTGCTTTCATATTTGTACTGGTTTCAAACTGCTCTGGACTCTTAGAAGCAACAGACCTATAAAAATGGAATGTATGGCTGTTCTTTCTTAAGAACCTTTTGTTGGTGTGCCTTCAGCTGCTAAAAAGAACAAAAGAAAGAAAGAAAATCTGTGAAACCAGGAATTCTTTGAGACAGAAATATCTCCATCTTTCTTCTCTTGACTCAAAGTAGCATAAATCACATTGAAAGAGCCAATATTTTCTAGTTTAAAAAAATGCCAGGTTTTTTCTCTTCATTCCATTTGTCAATTAAAAGAATGCTTCTGACAAATTTTTCGTAGTGAAAAAATACGTATCTGAAGATCACAACCTGAATCTGACATTTACCATGGTAATTTGTACACAGAAAAAGCTCAGTGAATGTTTGTGGAATTTGGTCTTGGCTTTGGCCTTGACCTGAATGTAAACTATGGAGTGAGGCACCTCCCTTTCTTCCCCTTCTGTAAAAGGAGTGGGATATTATCATGCATACACTTTTGGAAAGATGGTATGAAAGTCATCAGTTTTGTCGCTTTTTTAGCTTCTTGGAAGAAAAGGATGATAAGGATTCTGTTTTTTGAAAGCAAAGGTTGTTTGCCTAGCTTCTGAGTGACCCATTGCTTGCACTCTTCGGGTTTATTTACTTTATGTTTTGTTGCTCTGGAACAGGAGGAAAGAGACTGCCGGGTAGAAGTCCCAGCAGCAGGCTGCCGATGCTTTTAATAAGAAAGCTATTTTTATAAACTGAATTTTAGTGACAAAACAATGTGGGGATGCTGTGCCCTGCAGTGTGGTGTGTACTCTTAAAAATCTGTGGATAAATGACTCTCAAACTGGGGAACCTTCGAGGTGTAAAGACCTCAAAATCTTTCTCATCGCCAACGCTGCAGTAGCATTTTGCCAGCTTCAAAGAATGATGCAGGTCTGAGCCACTATTAATATTGTTGTTATTCCATCTTGAGCCTCAGTGCTGGGCTCTTGTGAGAGAACTTGCTGGTACACTGGCAACTTCGTCTCAACACAACCCTGATTGTATTGCTTTAAAAAGTGTGATGAATTGGGAGATTGGGATTGACATATATACACTAATCTGTATTAAATGGATAACTAATAAGAACCTGCTGTATTAAAAAATTAATTAAATTAAATTGAAAAAATAAAATAAAATTAAAATGTCCATTTTCCCACAAAAAAATAAATAAAAAGTAAGGTGAGGGGAATTCCCTGGCGGTCCAGTGGTTGGGACTCCGCACTCACATTGCCCAGGGCCCAGGTGCAGTCCCTGGTTGGGGAACTAAGATCTCACAAGCTGTGTGACACAGCCAAAAAGAAACACACAAAAATAAAAAGTAAGGTGTCCACCTTGACGGACACTCTAAAGAGCGAATAGTTCAGAGAAGTGAGCCTTCCTCTTCACAAGAGGTAAATTTCCCATTGTTGTTCATGTTTTTTATGGTGGCTTTCTTTATTGTTCACCTGGCATTCAACGTCATGGCCCCAGGCCAGAAATTTTAATGGTAAAAAGGTCCTATGCAGTCATGGTCGGGAGTAGAAAGGTGAATTTTCCAGTTTATCACAGGAAAAGCGCGCACATTCATTTGTAAATGAATTTATTTAAAAAGGTTTATCCTTAGACCACCAGCTTGAGGATAAAACCGGGGGTAAATAAATGCAACCAGCATTGTGATGCCGAAACCCCTCGACTTTCTTCCCTCTTGCAAAAGTGTGAGTGAAAGGAACTGGAGTTTCTGACAGTTAATTTTCTGTGTCTACTTAGCTGGGCCACAGTGCCTGATGTTGGGTCAAACAGTATTCTGGATGTTTCTGTGAAAGTGTTTTTTGGGATTGGACAAACGTTTGAATCGGTGGATTTTGAGTAAAGCAGGTTATCCTCATGGTATCAATGGGCCTCATCTGATCAGTTGATGGCTTTAGCAGTGCAAAGGCTGGCCTCCCCTAAGCAAGGGGGGATTCTGCAAGGGATAGCCTTAGACTTGACCTGACATATCTCGGCATCGATGATATGGGCCTGTGGAGTTGCCACAACTGGCCGACGCTTGGCCAAGTATTGATTTGGACTCTTCCGGGGCCACTTAGGAGATGAACCCCTGGGTATGGTATATGGCCCATCTGATTCCAGTTTTCTGCTCTGGTACTTATTCATGTTATTTTATCATACCACATTATTTTATGATTAATGACTAAAGATAGGTGGATTTTTTTAATCCATCATTATATTTATAAACTTCCATATTGACGACTATAGTTGAGTCCCCATTTCTGATACTTTCATGTTTTACCTAGTACGTTTCAGTTTTGTTTCGGTAAACAGATAGCAGTCTGGCAGTCACTGTATGCTGCAACGTGCTTCGACCTCACCTTCAGAATGCATTCCATACTCCATCACCTCCTCCCTCCCTAGTCCAAGCCGTCAGGCTCCCCAAGCCTCCAGGTCAGTCAGCTCAGCAGTGACCCCCAAACCAGCCTTCCTGCTTCTCCTCTTGCCCCCAGCCGTCGGGTCCCTACACAGAGGCACAGGAGAGAGCCCTTGAAGAGGAAATCAAGCCACACCATTCACTGCCCAAAACTCTCCAGTGGTTTCCCACCTGACCCGGGTGAGATCTCACATCCTCTCACAGCCTTTGTGCCTCCTACTTCGCCTGCCTCTCTGTCCTGTCCACGCTGCTCCCCTCCCTGGCTTCTCCCAGAGCTGGGTCAGCTGTTCCTTGGACAAGCTGAGCGCAGCCCTTTCTTAGGGCCTTTGCCTTCACCCTTCCTCCGCCTGGACTACGGTTGCTCAAGTACTGGCCCACTTGTTCCTTTATCTCCTCCAGGTTTCTACTTGCTTCTATATTTAAAAACACACCTCCCTCAGAGCCTCTATATCTTGCTTTATTTTCCTTCCCAGGACTTACCATCATCCATATCATATTATTTTTAAGAAACAAGTTACGTTTTATTTGGGGCAAAATGAGGACTGTAGCCCAGGAGATAGCATTTCAGATAGCTCTGAGGAACTGCTCCGGAGAGGTGGAGGGGAGGTCAGTATTGTTTATGACTTTAGTGAATAGGGGCACGTGCGTCAAGCACACATGTTGGCAGAGACTCGCTGCTATTCAGAAGGAGCAGATGTCACTGTTAACGATTAGTGCTTTTCTAGATGAGAGGAAATACAAGAATTGGGGCTCATAAAATCTTCTCCTGAAAATATCTAACTATCGGAAGGCCTGCTCTGCCGGTTTTCCCGGAGCACAGAGGGCCTCGTTCCTGATCTCTGCCCTGAACTGTCAGGCTGTGTTGAAGGTCAGCGGCTACAGTGGCCAGTGACCTCATCCTCGTAGAGGCAGATGGCAAGTGCCAATTTTTAGTTGGCACCACGAAAGTAGGGACTTTCTCTTAACTATAGCTGTATCCTCCACCCCTAGAACAGAGCCTGGCACATAGTAGGTGCTTTATAAATAGCTGTTGAATAAAAGGTGAAAGGAAGACCACAACGTCTACCTGAATAAGGCTGAAGAAACGTGGCTTACATAAATTCTAGATTTCACAGAATCTGCACATGTGGATCAACCAGGGACATGTTCAAGTACAGCGCATTTTCTGAACCCCTGAGGGAGAGCAGAGGGTAGGCTTACAGTTGAGGAAGCCTTCTGCAGTGAGCACACAAGAAACCAAGCGACCCCACGCACTTGCCCACTTTACCTTATGAAAAAAACACCTCTGTTTGATCCTTGCCATGGTTCCAAGAAAGGATTTGAAGCCAGAGCTGCAGATGATCTTCCTTTTCTCTGTGAAGCTCCCACACTTCCAAAAGAAAATGTTTAAAGTGTTTTCTGCTCATAAACTTTTTTTTTCTTTCAGGTTTGAAGGTAGATTGCAGGCATTATCCCAGACTTATCGCATCAGTTACTTTAATAGTTTGAATACAATGCTCCATAATCCTCCAGCACTTGAAGAGAGTGGATCCTTTCAAAATAACCCAGGAGGGCTCAAGTATTCAGGAGGCTGGCAAAAATTAGAGCTGCTGGGCTTCCCTGGTGGCGCAGTGCTTGGGAGTCCGTCTGCCGATGCGGGGGACGCGGGTTTGCACCCCGGTCCGGGAGGATCCCACATGCTGCAGAGCGGCTGGGCCCGTGAGCCATGGCCGCTGAGCCTGCGCGTCCGGAGCCTGTGCTCCGCAGCGGGATAGGCCACAGCAGTGGGAGGCCCGCGTACCGAAAAAAAAAAAAAAAAAAAAAAAATTAGAGCTGCTATTGGTGTTAGTTCAAGGCTGCCCAGCTACCTTTTGCACCATTGAGGAGGGCAAATCCTAGGTGAAAGACATGCGCAGTACCATCCAGTCTTTAATAACTCTACATGAGCCTAATTAGGGTGCTTGGTTTAATGCAAATGACTCTAAACCACAATTTAGGCTTAACTTCCTTTTTCTGCTCAGCCTTTCACCAGCTTTATGAGTTTGATGAGGGATGTAACCTTCCAGTGTAAGTTTCCTCATATTAAGGGGGGCGAAGGGGGGAACTAAAGTTTGAATGAGGCCTTCTAAATGTAATATTTTCCATTCCGCCCCCCCCCCATTTCTCTCCTCTTCTTATCATCTAGGCTGAACCATCTAAAGAGCTCTTCTGATCCCCTTCAAATTCCAGCCCCACCCTCCTTAAGGAAAGCATTAACACGATATTCACCTTAACTACTTAGGAGTCCATTAGCAGAAGGAGAGCTAATGCTACTTCAAAGATGAAGCAGTGAATTTCCTTTTGGAAAACAGAGAAAGACAAATGAAATTCAACCAGGGACTCGCTCACAACTTAAAGCCAAGACCCACTCTCATCCTTTCCACCGTTTCCCTACCTGGGTACTGAAGGTGATGCTAGTGGCAAACACCTGCGCCTCCCAGCCATGGGGAAGCAAGAGTGACTCCATCCCTTTTCTCCCGCCTATAAACCACAATATGCCTCTCTCCCGTGGACGGAGAATTGAAAGGAAAGAGCTCATTTCTTTATTCATGTTATGTTTCTTTTCAATCTCAACTTCACATGCAGACCTTTTGCCCCGCAGTTGAATTTCTAGAAGTATATTCTAGGAAAACAAGACAATCACACAAATATGTATGTACAGAGATGTTCCTCACAGGACCATACGGGGTCAATTAAACCAGCCAAGGCTGGTGTGTATAATAATACAGACATGAAAAATGAGTGTTGTACATTTATTTATTGGCATGGAAAGCATTTTAAAAATATCATCTATACCACAATCCTGTCTTCGTAAAAACAATACACGTATGTATGCCTAAAGAAGGAATCGGGTACCAAAGTGTTGTGTTCATGGTAGCATTTGGAGTACTTTCATTTTCTACTTTGTATCTTTCTATATATATCATGTAATGTCTATTACAATGTGCATCTATTAATTTGGAAAAATGTTTTTCATGGATAATACTTGTACAAGGTACAAAATTTAAAGGACTCAAGAGTAAAACAATTAGAATTAAGACTCCCTGCCTCTTACAATCCCTTCCAGAGGCAATTAGTGTTTCCTCTATCTTCTTTAGTCTTCTGAGATAGTCTACACTTTTCCATATCAGAAAAACAATAATACTGGTTCCATTTTGAAAAAATAATTTCAGGAAAACTAAAATTAACTCTTTGAACTTGAAATCAGGGACCCAAAGTAGTAATATAACGACTTGGATTTTCTTCTTTGTTTTGCAGTAGAGCAGTGGACAGGAAATATTGAATATATTTCCCAACTCTGGGGTGTGGAACAGGCCTTCTTTGTTATGTTGCATTTATTTAAGTATGTGTCTTTCTCCCTCATAAGACTATGCATATACATTTTTCTGAGGACAGAGTTGGTGTCATGCAATTTTTGTGTCCTCCACAGCGCCTATGTACAATAAAATAAATTAAAATAATATTTATACTATATCAAGATTTCATGTTATAAGGTTTTATTAATACTAGAGATTATCATGACTGTTAAATAATAATTTGTATACAGCAATCAAGAAATATATCACTCCTTAAAAGCTAAATAGATGCATATGGTCTGAAACAAGATCTGACAGTTTGATCTGGAGTGGCCGTGTTGACAAACACTTCCATGGTACTCGCTCTGTGCCAAGTGTAGTTCTAAGCACTTGACAGGTATTAACTCAGTATTAACAATCCTGGCAAAAAGTTACACTATTTTACAAGGATAAGGAATACAAGGCATGGAAGGAATTAAATAACTCACCCAAGATGGTCACATGGGCTCTGGGGAGGTGTTGCTTATGTTAGTAGCCCAATACTTTTCACCTAAGCCTCTTAAAGTATTTTATAGCAGACAAATAGAAATAAAACCGTGCTTCAATACAGCACTTAACGTTGTTGTTTGTTGTAATGCCTAAAATAGATATCTTCATATTTATTGACATTGACAGGGCTGTCAATGGAGCGGACAGCCCTGAATCTCTGCCTCTTGCTTTACAGCATCTAGACCACACTCCCTCACCTGTAAGAGTAAGAGTTGCCTCATTTACAGGTGACAGACCACAGTCCAAGAAACTGGAAGGAAATATGACGAATGCTTGCCATTTAATGAGATGTTCGTTGAGTATTCAAAAAACATTGCAAGGAGTCAAAGAGAAAGTTACTGGATAGCGAGGTCATTGTATCAATGCCAGGGTCTGTGGTCTCACATTTAGGTGAGTTGAATTTAGACTTTTCCAAGCTTGTGGTTTTTATTAAAACTTAACCACATCCAGCATTCGATGTAGACGGCAGAGAGACACGGTAAATAATTCACAGAAAAACCTAAGCTGGACTTTTTTTTCTTCCAGGATGCTGAGAGCAGTCGGGGTACCGAGTGTCCTAAATTCAACAGACAATTCAAGCAACGTGATGACAGACACAGGAATCCTTGGGTCGTCTAACGAAATATCTCATAAAGAGGAAAGGAAAGGTGTGAATTACCATCATTACCAAAACATGGTCCCTGGACCAGCATCACTGGCATTGCTTCATAGCTGAGTAGATAGATGCTCAGGGTCCCACCCCGGAAACCTCCTGAATTCAAATCTGCAGTTTATCAACACCCCCAGATGGTTCAAATGCGCCATTACAGTTTGAGACACACTGATCTAGTTTAATTCCATTATTTTTCAGATGAAAAAACTGAGTGCTACCAAGGAGCCAAACTCAAAGGCTCATGTTCCATAGAGACAAGATTAAAATGCAAATGGGAAAATATAAAGGGACTAATACAAAATAGCTTTACTCATGGAGTTCTAAACTACCACTGTGCATATCAATATTTTTTGTGGTTATAAGTGGGAATTCGAGGTGATGTTGAAATAGGAAGTAACTTCAGCTTTTCTGTAACCAGTTGAACCCCATAATCAATATACTCCTAGCCACCCTTATCTCTACAAATGGGATAAAATGTCTTGGGCAAAATGTATTTCCTTAGTGAGGGCAATTTTCCTAGCATCAGTTTTTTTCCCCAGTCTTCAGGTACAACTGCCAAAAAAAAAATTTTTTTACGCTGTTTTCTCCATGATATGATAATTACTGCCATATTTTAAATGTAACCCTCTTCTAAAAATATAAATGTGAAATACAATATCTTAGCTGTACACTAGGATTATCAATCATTTCCATTGCTCAACTGATTTTCCAAACAGTATCAAATCAACTAGGTATTTATTAGAATTTTTTTCTCTTTTCCTTTTGGAGGACAGAAGCATTTATATTTTCATCCATGGGAGAGATAAAGCAATTATAGGTTATTTAAACATGGTTGGTCCCAATTCTAACTTCTTGGGAGGGGTTCATGATTAATTAGTATTTAGAAGCAGATTGAAAATTGAAATAGCTCCCTGAATGCTTAGAGATAAGTAATTAGGTACAGCAGTTTGCCTGAAAAACGCGACACTTGTTAGTGTTTAACAAAGTTGAACAGAATAATAGTTGTTGACCTGTTTCTTAGTCAATTCAGCCTGTTAATACCAAAAATACCACAGATTGGGTGGCTTAAACATTGATTTCTGGACAGTTCTGGAGGCTGGAATTCCAAGATGAGGGTCTGATGAGGGCTCACTGTGTACCTTCTCACCATGTCCTTACACCACCCAGCACGAGAGCAAGCTAATCTCATTCATGAAACTCTACCCTCATGACCTCGTCACTTCCCAAAGGCCCCATCTACTCTGGGGAGTAGAATTTCAACCTGTGAATTTTGGGGGTGACACAAACATTCAGTTCATAACAACATCCAGCTCTAGTCGCCTGAATTCATACCCGCATTGCGTAAGAGAATTTGGTTGGATTTGTCCATATCACGTAATAGATTGTTAGCCATCTCTTTTCTCAGCACGTTTCCTTCTGCATAAAAGATTCACCTGGGATATTTTCAACTCTTACTGTGTACCCAGCAATGTAGTGGGTGCTTCCACTTACATTATCACACTGACTGTTCAGTCCGTGTTTACCTCTTAAATTGACCATGAGTTTCAAGATTCTAAAAACAATGATCCTCATCTGGGATTTATTCCAAAGAAATTTTGTTTTCCTCACCCAAGTGACTTATTATTTGAGAATTCCTGATGGTCTATGGCTAAAGACCGATCAGCACTACTGGAAAAAAATGGAAGACCAGAGACACTTCCAGGAACCCATGGTCCCTTCAGACCACCATATCCCTGGTGGTTCACTATGCATGTATTTTTGCAGAGGATGGTGGATGCCGTGTAGGAAATTACCGTCAGAGCTGGAATTATCATTCCGGAGCCAACCTCTCAAGGTCGTCTTCAGAAAGAATATTTTGGCTTCAGTTATTTGTCCTTGAGAAAATGAAACATGATATTTCCCGAGACTTTGCAAAAGTTGGATGCTTTCTGCACCAAATGGGCTGTGTATTGACCAAAAAAATAAGCCATTTTTTTGAGGGAGAGTTATCAAGCACAAAGTGAAGTTCCATTTAAACTGAAGTTATGTAGACAAACATACATGGCATGTTCCTTTCTTATCCCCCGAAACCCAAGGCAGGGAGACTAGGAAGCACAAAGTCTATAAGGAAGGGTATATAAGGGGTCTATAAGGAAGGATGGAAAGGGTTTTCTGAGTCAAAAATGAAGCATGAATTATGTGTCAAGAGGCACGAGGAAAACATGAGTCCTTGAAAGGTTTGGGGGGATTCCTAGAAGGCTTACATTTGTTATAATGTGACTGATCTATCTCATTTTACTCAGTCTTATGGACGATATTTGATTTAAAGTTTTTACAACATGAATCTTAGTAGTCTTGTCGATGACACGGTGCTTAATTCCCTGAAGGCTTCACCTTTTGAATACACCTTTCATCACTGTATTATAGTCTGCCCGGTGATAGACATCTTTCTGAAGATAATTATATGCCTCTGGTACTTTTTTTATTCTTCAGTAACTTCCACAGTGTTTGAAATCTACAGTCTTTGCTCTTTTATCTAATATGGCATGGTATTTTTCCTCATGAAGAGTTCTTTCATAAAAAGACCTTAAAGTTCTTTACAGATATTAATTAGTTCTCTCACCAGGAATTTACCTATCCTGCCTCCTTGGGAAACTGAGGCAGAAAGCAAAGTGACATATTGAAATCACGTAAAGACTTAGCACCAGAGCTTGAATGATTAGCCAGGGGATAAATTCTCACTGTTATCTTCAGAAAGATATTGTATTCCGAACTTGACATAAATAATGGTGATCAAAAAGATCAAATCAGGAAGTAGAAGAGACCTGCAAAATTTCACTTCACTGACATGCACACCTGCAGAGAAACTTATTCTTAATGAAGACTTAGCCGCTAAGGCTTACAGTGAAACTCACATTACCAAGATTTTATTACTGTGCACACACACACACCCAGCAGGATTTTTAGTACCCTACTATGAAGTGTTATTTGAAATCATTAAAACTAAACTGCACCTGTCAAAATAAATCAACCAATACATTTAGCGATTCGGAATCCCTGACTCTTTATCTTTTCTATACATTCATTAATTCTTAATATTCTTTCCCATCATTAGAGTTTCATTTCCAAGTACGCCTGTCCTATAAAAATAGTGTGTTAAAATGAAATTGGGTATTTAATGCCCAATTCCGTCTGTGGATTCATCTGGGTTGAGCTTTGTCACACAGTATGTGCTTACCGTGCTGCTATAGGGTTTTCCTCCTATAAAATGTTTTACAGATTTACGCTGTAAAAGTCAATCCAGCTGACAGATCTTGGCTGTTGCCTTCATGTATGTCTGTGTGATTTAACATGTTTCTGATTAACAATGGAGCTTCCTGATGCTGTCAAAATAAGTAAAGTACGAAATGCCTTTCTAGAAATGACTATTTTTAAAAGAGAGATTAAATAAACAAGCCATTCCTGCTGGTAAAATAATTGATTATGTTGCTGACTATTTAATATGTTTAGCCAGAACTCCGTGGGGACAGTTTATTACATCAGCATAAACAAAGGGAGACCTGAAGCGGGGACACAGTACTCCATGAGGGAAGCAAATGAAAGGAGGCCACAGATATTTGTGTTTGAAAAGGACGGAACAAATGCTTTCCTTGCTGAGGTCACCAACATGTGTATGAAAACACACATACAGACTCCAGTGCCGGCAGTTCACCAGCGCCATACTGAAAAAGGGACCTAAGTGTTTTAGAAATAACCCTAACAACCTCTAACGATGTATGCAATCAAGAAAATGGTTTGCTTGATAAAGTTTAGAATCCTGACTTTAGCAGGTAGGAACCTGGCTGGTTTCAGTCTTCATTTGGCTTCATTCACAGTCCAGTTTTGTTTCTACTTTCTAGCTACCCTCGGGAAAAATCTATGAACCTATTTTCCACGGACTCCTTGAGTAGGGGTGTCAGGAAGAGAAACTGATCCGGTCTCCAAGCCTCCCTCGATGAGTTAGGCATCACATATATTATTAGAAAACATGGAGCTAGCCACTAAATGGTGTCGTGATTACATCTGCAGGATCTGGGATGACGCTATAATTTTTTGAGTGTGTCCTTTCATTTTGGGATTAGGAAAAGTTTGTTTCTCCTGCTATGGTGGATTTTGAGAGAAAGAAGGAAGTGTTAAGAATCTACTGTGTCCTCTTTTTCTATTTGTGAAAGCTGGGAGTTTTACAAGCATTCTTTTCTTGAATTTTCCCCCAAACCATGTGAGGTGGTTATGACCTGCTTAGTTACAGTGAAAGAAACCAAGACAGAGTGAGGTTTAGAATTCACTAGAGGCCACACAGCTAGTAAAAGGCAGTGTCCTTGATGACAAAGCCCAGGGTGTTTCTTGAGCAGGGAAGGGGCCTCTGTGCCCAATACTGCCTTTCCAGGTCCCCGGGGGAGAAGGTAGGAGAGGAGGGTGAATGACCCCGAGCCCAACAATGGCCAGGGCCAATCAGCCCGCTGAACATTCCTCCTGCCATCAAAGCATCCCCTCAACACTCTGTTCAGATTATGATCTAATATTTACTGACAGCACCAACACCATCCTGATTTCTCCCATTTTCAGGGATTAAAGCTGGCTGAATAAAAGTGTCAAGAGACTTGTCTCAATTGAACGGCCTACGTTGATTAACTTGAAAATGGAAGTATGGGTTTAAAGGTTGGGGGAATAATAATAGTGGGTGGAGAGATGGGTATTATTTGTTTCTCTTTTTCAGATATTCCACGTGTAGCTTTTTAATTTAAGGATAAACGAAAGTGAGACCTCTTTTCCCTATTCCTTATTGCTAGTGTATTTTGGTTCATTACATATTTGCCGATATAGGTGTTTATGTCCTTAAACTATAACTCATCGTAGCTCCCGCCATGGGTGTGATCACATCCATATGACTATCTTTCTCAGCACCCGCCATGGCCCCAAACATACATGAAGAGTTGATTAGGTGGAGACCGTGGGCCAGAATTATCGTAGAAGATTCAACTAGTGTATCTTGTTATCTGTGCTCCATGGGGCATAGTTTTAAAAGCGTGCATTTTGGCATAAGAGAGGCTTGGATTTATGGGTCAACTAAGTAGTTACTTTGTCAAACACATGACTTCAAGCTTCAGATTCTGGCTTCAAAACCAGCTCTGTTGTCTTGCGCTTCATTTTTTTTTAACTCTGAGCTTTGGTTTCCTTATCTATAAAATAAGGAGAGTATTTCCCACCTTACTGAGTTGAGAAGGTGTCATCCAGGTCATGATTTCCAGGCTGAGAGAGAGGCAGCAGTGGCACCTGCAGGGCAGCTCCTGGTTAGGACAGGTAGAGCAGGCAGGCTGGAGTGTGAGACATGAGGAGGGAGGAAGGTAAAATCAGAAGTAGGATTTAGAATGTGGGAAGGCTGGGGTGAAAAATGTGAGAAGAGCCAACTGTAGCTGGGAAGACAACAGCACAGGTCAAATCCACATGGGTGAGGCATGCTCCGAAAGATGGGCCTAAGTAGAGAAACAAGTATAGAACAGGTAAGACATTGCTAGGACCGGTGCAGTAGCTTAAAGGAAGGTAGCAGATGAGGCAGTGGGAGAATTAAATGAGATAATGTGAAGGGTTCTGGCCTGGAGCTTTATAGCAGACTCCTAGTTCTTCCTTCCATTTCTTCCTTCCCCTTTTCCTTCTCTTTCCACTTCCTATGAAAGGGAGAGGCTCAACTGCTCAAAAAACTGCTAAAAACCCACCTGACCTCCTGCAGCACTTTCAAATGATGAGTCATTACTTCAGTGATATTTCTAAAGAGTGGAGCTGTCAATCCAAGCACTGCCAGATGTGCCTTCTACTCAAATTGATGATGTTCATTTGTGCACACTTTGAATTTTTTTAAGTGATCTGATCTATAGTGATTTATTCAGATAGAAATCAAAGTTCAGTTAACTTTTTTGATTCAGAAAGCCTAGCTTTTAAGGAGATGAATATTTGAATGATTTTAAATCCCTACTACATTTTCCAAAGCTCAACTTATATCATGAAAAAACAGAATTAACTTGTATGATCGAAGTTAACCCAGACGGTATTTTTTTGGCCTTATTTTGAACTTATATGCAGTCATTGATATTAACATCATGCTAAAGACCTTCTGCCATTAATCCATCCCCTCCTTCCTCTAGCGCTATAAACTACCCAAGACTGAAGAGTGTTTCTCTTAGAAGATCGCACCAAGTTTCTTTAATTTAATCATCAATAAGCATTTCGCATTTAGATGAGCCTCTTCTGTTGCTCCAGGCAACGGGATACCCAGGGGACAGCCTAACCTATCACAGGGGCTCAGGAATGCCACTAAGTGGCCATAAGAAAAGCCTGAGATGGTAAAGGTAGGAAATGGCCAGATGTTTATGGCATGGACTCCAATTCCTTCCAAACCCAAACACATACCTCCAAGGCATTGGAGATGGGCAGACCAAGTTCCAAGGCCGCTCTAAAACATACTAACAACTTACTTCATTTAGCTAGTTTTCCCGTTTTGTAGCATGGGGATAACAATGACAACTATACAGAATTTCGTAAGGAGTAATTAAGACAGCACATAAAAGCGCCCGTCACATAATAGTCACCTAAAAAGTAGTGAGTGCAGACGTAATAGCTATTATTTATGAAGCATTTAATACACTCCAGGCACGGCAACAAGTATTTTATGGGCATTATCCTTTTTGTTCCTCTCAACAACCCTAAGAACTAAGCATTATTATTCTCATTTTATTGACAAGGATTATGACATAACCATTGACGATCATGCAAAAACAGCTATTATTTGCATGCGGGGCTGGATTTCAATCTCCCACTAAATTTTTAGTGGTTGCTGTCAGCTTGTTTCTAGAGAAATTCTGCTTAATGATGAGAGTGACAAGGCAGGTGTTTTGTGTGCATTTTTTGAAGAAGAGATTGTTCAAGCTCATCGAAAGGGTCCTGTGACGATTGCAGACAGAGGGAGACATCTTAGCGAATAGAAGAGGGAAAACTTCCTATAAAAATATGAAGTTTATGGGGCTTCCCTGGTGGCGCAGTGGTTGAGAGTCCGTCTGCCGATGCAGGGGACACGGGTTCGTGCCCCGGTCCGGGAAGATCCCACATGCCGCAGAGCGGCTGGGTCTGTGAGCCACGGCCGCTGAGCCTGTGCGTCCAGAGCCTGTGCTCCGCAACGGGAGAGGCCACAACAGTGAGAGGCCCGCGTACCGCAAAAAAAAAAAAAAAAAAAGTGAAGTTTAATGAGATGAAAGTGGAATAAATGTGAGGAAAGGCAGCCCGAGCTAAGGAATTAGAGAGAGTGTTTCCCTTGTCTGGGTGTTGGAGGGTGTTGAGTATCATTGTTAATTGCATTCCTGTAATGTCCTGGCTACCGGGGCCTCATGTCCACTTTAAGCCCATATTGAGCTCGAGCAATTGAAAGATAATAAGAGGAAAATGAGTAATGAATCCTTTTTACTATTTGCTGTAAATGGGCTCCATTGAAACAGTCTGTGTTTAGACTGGTAATAAAAATGAGTGATGAAGGCAGACGTTTAGCTTGGGAATTGGTTCAAGCAAGCAACATATTTTCTGTTTCAAAAAAAAGAAGAGGGCTTCCCTTGTGGTGCAGTGGTTGAGAGTCCGCCTGCCGATGCAGGGGACACGGGTTCGTGCCCCGGTCCGGGAAGATCCCACATGCCGCGGAGCGGCTGCGCCCGTGAGCCATGGCCGCTGAGCCTGCGTGTCCGAAGCCTGTGCTCCGCAACGGGAGAGGCCACAACAGCGAGAGGCCCGCGTACAGAAAAAAAAAAAAAAAAATTAGGTTATGGAGAAATTCCTTGCTTGGAAACTTTCTGCAACGACTGTGCAGTTTTTATAAGTCTTGGCGAGGTGTACGTGTGTTTTTTTTCTTTCTGTGTCTTGAAACATTGGCAAGGACTATAGCAGTAGCTGAAGAAGTTTATTTGTTAATTTGTCAGTATGCAGACCTTTGTTTCTCCACTGGGCAAACACAGGAGCATTAGGAATGATGACATTCATAAAACACGTGCCACAACTTAGGGACCAAGGACCCTGCTACACGGAGATCTGTTATTCAAATACTCCAACTAGAGCCTTACCTAGACGCTGAAATCATTAATCCAAAAAAAAGTATCATTTCTTCATCTCGTTTACACTCTCCCTAAAAGAACATAGATCTGATTTATTATTTTCTTACCCATCACAGTGTAAGAGTCTGAAAAATGGAATTGCTCATTTTTGGAGAACTAATGTCCCTAATGCCCTGAACACAGTCCTTACAGCGGCAGCCCAGCAAGGTGGGGACTTTTATCCTCCTCTTAGGGATCAGAAAATTAAGGCTCAGAGAATATGCCCACTAATAAGTAACGGAGCCTGGAATTCAGTGCTAAGTTGGACGAACTCTGGAGGCCCACATTCTTTCCACTGCACTGCTGCCCAAGGTTGGATAACGCGTGGCAGTCACTTAACTAGAAAGGACAATGATAATAGAGATCACACCTCTAGGCGTGCGTTGTGTATCAACAGCGTGTGTGCACGTGCACACACACACACACAGAGCCCTTGGCCTTTTCTTGGCTCTCTCTTCTTTTTATTAAATTAAATTTTATTTTTTTATTAATTTTTAATGGGGTAGAGTTGCTTTACAATGTTGTGTTAGTTTCCGCTGTACTGCAAAGCGAATCAGCTATACATATACATATATCCCCTCTTTTTTGGATTTCCTTCCCATTTAGGTCACCACAGAGCACTGAGTAGAGTTCCCTGTACTATGCAGTAGGGTCTCATTAGTTACTTATTTTATATATAGTATCAACAGTGTATATATGTCAATCGCAATCTCCCATTTCATCCCACCCCCCCGCCCCCCTTGGTATCCTTATGTTTGTTCTCTTGGCCCTCTCTTCTGAAGCAAGTTCCCTGGCTTGCTTTTGCCATGGAAAGCATCCCCAGCAATTATTGAAGAAAATGTGATTAGGAAGATGGCGAAGAATGAGTAAGATGGGACAAAGATGAAATTAGAACAGAGACTGGAAACGGGAAAGTGTAGGGCCCCACTCTCCTGGCCCCCTGGCCATGAAATGATCCATCAGTTGTTCACCAGTGTAATTTACAAAGCTTTCAGGCCACTGAGTCAAGCCGCACCTCCCCACTGGTCTTTGTCACAGGGAAATGGAGGTGATGGCATGGAAGAAAAATGATTCTTTTGCCAGTCCCATGTTAAGATCATGTACAACATCTCCTCAGATCACTTGGCCTTCTGGGAACACTTAGCAACTGCTAGGAGACACAGGATTGCTATAGGGTATTCTGTTCAAGGTTTGCATTATTTCTGAGACCAAAGAAGCAGGTAGTACTTAGTTAAAATGAATAGTTAAAAAATGGATTCCCACTTCCAAGCAAAAATCAAAACAAGATCAAAAAACCCTCACTGGCCAATGTTTTGTAATAATCGTAAATGGAAAGTAAGTTTTAAAAATTGTATTTAAAAAAAGTACCTACCCAACAGGAAAAAAAAATCCTCACTGTTTCAGACGTTTGAGCACTTGGGTGTGTTAGAACCCAAGGGATCCGAAGTCACTCAGTTATTTCCTCCAGGCTGAGTGTGGGTTTCTTGCACTCTGAAAAGGGCACTCGGTCCAGGAATCCCTGTAACGTGTGAAAAATGAATATGCCGTAAACTGGACAGGAAATGTAACCACATGTGGCGACAATCAAATAGCCCACTTTACCAGTAAGCCTGCAAGGAGCTGATCCAGAAAGATTATAGTGGGAGTCAGAAGCATCGGTGTAAAACCCAAACACTTGACCTGGTCCCCACCTGACTCCCTGCCGGTCAAAAGGAGAGCCCAGGGACACCTCATTCCACCTCATAAGCGCAGTCAGTGCCACACTGGGGACTGCCCCACATTCCTGCTGGTTGGAATCAGCACCTTGCTCCAGTACTACCCATCCAATGTTGCTCACGGGCCTCCAGGCCCAGGGGCTGACCGTAGCTCCATCGATCAGATTCTCTCAAAGAAACCTAGCTTTGGTTTTGCACGTGTGTGTTCTGCTTCCCTGTTGGACGTCCTTCCCAATGGAGCTTCCCTTGAACTACTCAACTGGTATGCAGACCAGGGCTGCGCCTGGGCTTAGGAGGTGACCAAGGAGACGCTGTGGGGAGTGAGAAGGGAAGAGCTCAGGGTACCAAGTGATGCGGAGGCTGAGGCTCACAACTTGTTGTGGGAAATGCAACAAGTCAAAGCGGTGAGTGTCAGGCTGGAGAGGAGTTGCTGCTTTGACACACAAGCAGGGGAAGTACTCAGGGCCCACCTGTGCTCTTCTTTTATTTTAATTTTTATCTTTTGGCTACACCACATGGCATGTGGGATCTTAGTTCCCCCACCAGGGATTGAACCCACGCCCCCTGCATTGGAAGCACAGAGCCTTAACCACTGGACCGCCAGGGAAGTCCCCCAACTCTGGCTGTAGACAGCCATATCTGCTGGGGCACCATCCACACACTAGGCGTGTCCCAAGGTTTCAAAGTTCATCATTCATTACCCCTGCATAACCCGAGGGAGAATTTAGTATTAAAATACCCTCTTCAACAAACAATCAAATGATCCCTAAGTGAGATGTTCAAAGGCCGAGTACCAGTGGGTCGGGCAAACCATTTGCAAGCGTAACAGTCCATAGAACCAGTCCTCAGCTGGCTTGCAGCCTCCAGCTACTTCTACTCCACGGTGGTAAAAAAGGACACGTAGAGAACCAGAGTCCACAATTTGGAGACCTCTCCATCGCAGAAAAAGGATATATTTTTAACATTTTATAAATGATTATGCACCTTGTAACCCAAGATATAAAATTGTTCTCATTCCCATCCTTACTTTAAATTCTTATACTCATAATTTGCATTGCATCTCTCTTCTTATCTTCCTTTGAGTTCTTACTTTTGTTGTATTTTGTTGTCTTTCCTTGTTCTATGCCTCGATAAAACCTGTCATAACACTGGGCTGGGTTACGGAGATACTCACGTTTCCACAATCGCCAGTGTTTCCTTGCAACTCAGTGTCACTTTTTAAGTAGCCAGGAGCCAGGATTTAGACTCTAGATTGTAAAGGTCTGGTCTCCAAAATTTTGTACTGCATCATACCCCTACCTGTAAAAAAATTATATAAAAAATAACCGGGCCTAAACTCTTTACTAAATGTGTAATTATTAATTTATAGAATGTCATCATGCACTAATACAGTACTATTACTAATATAATTCTAATAATATATTACTATCTACTAATGTATTAGATACAGTATAAAACACCAAAAAGGGGGGAGAAGAATTTAAAGGATGAGAGGAAAATAAACTTACTTAGAAGTTCTCAATGCACTATTCAACTGTCTCCATTACCCCCTTTTTGGGGACCATTGATCTAGCGAAGAGGAAAGATAACTTGATAAAAACCCTTGTGATGAAAGAAGCGGCTTTTTTTTCCAACTGTGTTTATTGCAAATAAATAAAGAACCAAGAAAACAGAACTGCTCCCTAAGGAGCCAGCTGCATTTCTATCCTAAAATAGCCCTGCAAGGTGGCTACAAGTTCATTTTTCTTGGGCAGAGGAAACAGGCTGGGTTTACACCGGTTTTGTCCTCAGAGGCTTCTCTGGGATGAAGCTGGACTGTGGTTGCTCTGCCCCCGCCGTTTCTAAGGAGATCCTGCCGGTGCTTGGATATAGACCCCATCCCTCCCTTTTCCCGCATTTGTCTCTGCCTAATTGAACTCCCTTTGGCACAGTCCTGTTTCACCTACTGATGAATAGTCTTTCGCTTTCTAGTTTTAGAGCTAAACGAAGCCCTGGAAGGAACCACTGTTTATCTTAACTATGTCCCCTGTGCAGAGACTAGTGTGCCCGGCAATCGATGTGGTTTCTCAGCAAATTAGCAGAGTTCAGCAGTTATTAGCTGGAACATCAGAAAGCCAGATACTGAATGGCTTTTCCCCAGAGTCACTGGGGAACCTCATTTGAAGGTGTAAGAAAAAGAACTTAAGCTTTACTCTAGCTTCTTGCTGAAGTTCGGAAGCTCTAAATAATGGCCGGAGTGAACTCATCAGGTAAATACTCCTTCACCTAGATGACTGAAACAAATTTAGCGCAAAATAGGTATATACATCTATATATCCATCGGTAACATAGGGAACCAGAAACGTGTTGAATGCATGTCTCTGAGCTTATATATACCCCCAGAAAATGAAGTAGCCAAAGTTTAGAGAGCCAAGATTTCCATCGACAATGAAAACCCAGCCTCAGATTTATAGGAGCAAAGTCTACAAACTGGGTTTGGCCTCTCTGCGGAAGTAAATTAGCATTTGGATTGTTGTACAAAAATAAATTTTTTTTTTTAAGTATAAATGAAGAATGTGCTCCTTACATTTATTTTGGGCTGTCCTTTAAAAAAAAAAAAATTGTAAAGGGATAAGAAACCTTAGCCATCAGCCAACATTTCACAAATGAAGCCCAGAGAGGAAGAGTCACTCACTTTGGGTTACACGCCAGTTAGTAGCAAAGCGAAGACAACAGAACACAGAATCCTGACTCTGAGACCAGTGGCCCTTGATTTCCAAAATACTGTCACAGTTCATGCAAGACAAGAGATCCTTGTTTCTCCTGGAATGACAGCTCAGTCCCCCCCAAAAGGAGAAGTTCGTTTATTTTTATTTCAAAATCTTTATGACGGACGAGGAACTCTGAATTCAGGTCAGCAAAGTTGGTCATTACCTGCGAGTAATGACCTGTGCCCGTGAGCCATGGCCGCTGAGCCTGCGAGTCCGGGGCCTGTGCTCTGCAACGGGAGAGGCCACAGCAGTGAGAGGCCCGCATACCACAAAAAAAAAAAAACATCGTTTCACGTGTTCATTCATTTGCACATTGCTTCTCCTGTGTGCAAGACTCTGCAATGGACTCTGAGAACATTTGAGAATATGATGTGGTCTACGACACGATATCCATGTAAGTCAGTAATAAGCATTGTTAAATGCCCTATTTCATAGCATAGTGATAACTTCCTTCCTTTATTTTATAAAAATAACTATGGTCCTTGATTTTTTTTTTTTTGCGGTACGAGGGCCTCTCACTGTTGTGGCCTCTCCCGTTGCGGAGCACAGGCTCCGGATGCGCAGGCTCAGCGGCCATAGCTCACGGGCCCAGCCGCTCCGCGGCATGTGGGATCTTCCCGGACCGGGACACGAACCCGTGTCCCCTGCATCGGCAGGCGGACTCCCAACCCCCGCACCACCAGGGAAGCCCCGGTCCTTGATTTTTAAGAATTCAAATACTAATATGGTTTAAAATGAAAAATCAGCCCTTCAGACTCTTAGTCCCGCTCCTTAACAATTCCTTGTGTACCTTCTGCATGTTGTCCTGTAGATACACATCCATAGATCTTCTTATTTATATATACAAATGGGAACATACAAATCATATTATTCTATAACTTGATTTTTACCCTTGGCAATATACCTTGGCGATCTTTCTGTATCAGCATACACAGCTCTACTAATTTCCTTCTAGCTACAAAATATTCCACTGAGATGATAAGCTGTAAATTTTGAGCCAGGACCCTACTGTGAATATTAAGGTTATTTTCAGTTTTCCCTCTTGAAAACAATACAGCAATGGTTCCACTTTTGCATATATCCTTATGTGCATGTTCAGTGTCTTTGTAGAATAAATTCTTAGAACTGAAATTGCTGGGTCAAAGGATGTATTAATTTTCTAACTTTGTTAGATATCACCAAAAAACACTTGAACATAACACAAAGCGAACACATCTAAGGATGCTATACTAATTTATACCCGGTCCATAGTGTGTATGAGAGCTGGTTTCCCAGACCCTTGCTAGCACCTAACTCTGTCAAGGTGAGGGGCAAAAATAGTGTCTCAGTCCAATTTGCAGTTCTTAATTTTCAGTGAGTCTGAGCATATTTTTGTGAGGATACTCTATTTATGATGATTTTTATGTTAGCTACCTACCTTTTCCATTTTTAAAAAATATATATTTATTTATTTAAAAGTCTCTTAATATTTTTTGAAGTCATCTTTGTCTTATGTGTAGCAAGTATTTCTTTCTGAGTTTGTCATCTCAGTCTCTGGTATATTTTACTGCACTGAAGTTGAAGAGATATATAGAAATATATGTATATATAGATATATATGTATCTCATATACATGAGAGAGAGAGTAAATCATTTTCCTTCTGACTTGTGAGAGCCTGAGGTTCGGATCCTGCTTTGAAAGGACTTTCTTCACTCCGAATTTTAAAATAAATTAGCTTCCATTTTCTTTTAGTGATTTTATGGTTTTACTTTTAAAAATTCAAATTTGACCCTGACTTCCACTTCAGGTTAGAATGTAGAAGGACATGAAAGACCTTTGCTCACATGGTTAACACCAAGAGAAACCCAGACATATAAAAATCATACTCTCCCCAGGGGCTAACAAAGATCGGGGGTAGAAGAAAGCTTAATGAACTGGATTTCAGAGAAACGAGCTGTTTCTTGGCAAAGGGAGAGTCAGGACAGCCTCTGCTCATAAGGAAGAGCTTCTGGAATAAGGATGGCAGGGCCGTCCTAGAGAGACTTTGCAGGGAGGAGAAGGAATTAGCTGAGATTCAGATGATCGTGGAGGCCAGAGAGGTGAACCAGAATATGGAAGAGTCCCAAGTGCAAAAACAAATTGGCCCAACTGACTCTCACATTCTGACCCTTACCCTCAAACTTTGACAAGAAAAAAATCAGTGAAGGAAGAGCTAACATTCAGAGCAACTCACAAAGACCCTGGCATTCACACAGTGCTTGGATTCCAGGACTCTGCTGAATTGAATCCAAAGTAAATGAAAAAATATTTAAAAGGGAAGCCCATTAGCTCAAATATGGAAAACTTCAAAAAGATAGCAGCTGTGTGGGAGCTGAGGGTTGGTCTAAGCATAGGTCATCTCAATCTAATTAAAACTTCAGCCAAGACCCAGTCAATTAGACTCTGGAAGGAATCTAAATAATTAGCCCTTTACCCTGTCAACAGAAGAAAAGGGCTTGCATTCTCTGAGAAATAAAATCAAAATATTATTATACTTCGGTTTTCATTGTCTTTGAATACACATATCTTAGATACAGTAAAAAAAAATTATGAGACATGCAAACAAGCCAGAAACAATGACCAGTAACCAAGAGAAAACATAGTCAATATATGCAGACCTGCAGTTAACCCCAGTTATTGGAATTAGTGTCAAGAATTTAAAAACCATTATTATAAGCATTTTTAAGAATTTACAGAAAAAGGTGAATATAATGGGTAAGAGATAGGGGTATTTCATGAGAGCAAAGGGATTTCTAAAAAACAAAATGGAAATGCTAGGACTCTAAAATGGATGCCTAAAATTAAACATTCACTAGATGACATTAACAGCAGTTTGAATCTTCAAAAGAAAACGTTAGTGGACTTGAACACAGGTTGATAGAAATTATCCAGGTAAGTCAGACATTGGAAAGAGATTTTTTAAAAACTGAAGTGTCAACAATAAGAATGATAACTGACTTCTCATTAGAAACATCGCAAGTCAGAAGACAATGAAATGATAACATTAAAGTGCTAAAAAATAGACAAACAAACAAAAAAACAAAACCACTGTCAAAACCTGGAATTCTATGTAGAGAGAAACTATCTTTCAGAGGCAGTAGATGGCAGTAGAGCAAACCAGATTTAGAAGAAACAGAGTCACAAGTGTGGCCATAATAAGTGGAGGGTGACAGATGTCCAGGTCTGAGGACACAAAAAGCTATCTGGTCCCCAGAATTCTTGTCACCGATGCTGTTACTGTGTCCTAACTGATAAAAAGCCATTGTTCTTTTTTCCTTTGCATGGTGGCTATCCAGTCATTGATGTAATTTCCTGATTCTTCTTTTTCTTTCCTCTTTAATAAATCACCATCTGAAGTAAGAGAAAGTCTCTATTCCTTGCAAACTGAAAGAGGAAAATTAACATAATTCCTTGAGACAATATGGTTTCTTATCTAAGTTTTTGGTACATTTCACAAACATTTTATGTGAAAGCAGAGGGAAGAACCCAGCCTGGCAGAGGAAGAGAGCACAGGGCCGCTTCCCAGGGTCCCACATTCTTTCTAGGCAACTGCTTCCTTATCTTTCAATTAAAATTATGTAAATTTTCACAAACTCTTTAGAGAGAATGCAAAGAGAACGAAATACTACCCATTGGTTTACCAAAAAAAAAAAAAAAAAATCAAAGAGAACAGATTGTTGGCTTTGATGAGCCAGTCCAAATTTTTAATGAAGATTGTAAACAAGTATCTGGTGGAAAGTCTGCATATAACTATCAGAAGAGGAACAGGAAAGAATTTTTTGCTGGTTTGTGCATTCTAAGCCAAAATGAGTTTATGGGAGTCTTTTCTAAATTACCGTAATTATAATAAACCATCCCCTGGTAGTTAGAACTTAGCAGTGTGTTTTATCTACAGCTTGTATGCAACAACTAGCAGTTTAGCTACTATTGGGAATACTTATTGTAGGAGAAATTACCCACCAGTCCCTCTACTGGGGTGGGATGTCACCAGTTATTTTTAGGACAGTGTTTTTTTTGTTTTTTTTGTTTGTTTGTTTTTTTAATGTTTGTATTCCATCCTCTGCAAGAGCTGGTCTAAAAATGGACATTCTTTCTTTGTCTCTTAAACCTTCATTTTACGTTCACTTGGAAGGTCTCCTTAGTAGTAACTTAATGAGTGAGTCAGCAGGATTAATAACACGCGGTATTCACAAACGCCTATCAGCAATTTCTAGAGCTAATCAAAGATTCCAGTTCAGAATTCTTCGCAAAAGCCTGACTGCTCTTTGGGGGCTTGTTAGTGCAAAGCTTCCGGAAGGGGGTTTTGTTGTCAGTACATGATCACTCTAGGTGTGTCAATGTATCGGGAGGGTTTTACAACAGATATAGTAATCTGACTCAAATGGCTTAAACGATAAGGACATTTATTATTCCATAAAACAAGAAGTCCAAAGCTGTGGGAGCTCACTTCTTTAGATCTATCTTGGCTCTCCTTCCTCTGTAACAGGCCGGCACCTCTCAAGGTTGCAAGGTAGATAGAGCTTTCCCGGGCAATACATTCTGACACAGCAGCGTCCTGAAGAGCCTTTGTCACCTGCCCGGACCTAAATTAATCACCAGCAAGGCAAATGGGGCTTTTGGCGGCAAACTAGAATCTACCATCGGGAGCTAGGAATGGACTAGCCTCTCGTAAAATGCTTGGCTGTGTAGGGGAGAGTATATTCCTCAAACAAATTCCAGGCTCTCTTAGAAAGAGGAAGAATGAATGGAAATTACTCACTTAGGGGATCCTGAACAAGTTATCTTTTTCAATTGCTGGTATTATTGATTTTTAACCACAGATCACTGTTTCTTTTGTGTCCTTGTTATCAATTTAATTTGTTGTGGATTGTTTTGCTAAGCCTACAATGTGTAGTGATGCATATCTTGATAAACAATGTTTTGGACTAGAGTTTTCCCGTAACTAAACTTAAAGACGTTATTTGGCTACTCAGACGTAAAAAAGAAGGAAATAATGCCATTTGTAGCAACATGGATGAACCTAGAGATTATCATACTAAGTGAAGTAAGACAGAGAAAGACAAATATCGTATGATATCACTTATATGTGGGATCTAAAATATGACACAAACGAACTTATCTGCAAAACAAACAGAATCACAGACATAGAGAACAAACTTATGGTTACCAAAGGGGAAAGGGGGTGGGGGAGGGATAAATTAGGAGTTTTGGATTAGCAGATACAAATGACTATATATAAAATAGATAAACAACAAGGTCCTACTGTACAGCACAGGGAACTATATCCAATATTCTGTAATAAACCATATGAAAAAGAATATATATTTATAGTAAAAAACTGAATCACTTTGCTGTACACCAGAAACTAATACAACATTGTAAATCAACTACACTTTACTAAAAAAAATAAAATTAAGGACGTGATTTGTGAACCAAGAATAAATTATCCACATCCTATTGCCAAAACAGAGATAAATCCATCATGCTCACACTGATACCCCTAACTTGCTTCTGCAATGACCTTTGTTGTCACCAGAGTTTTTCCTATGAAGAAAGAGGAAAAAGTGAGTTATATGTGCTATGGGCTATGTTATTCTGCCTAAGTGGGCCCTGCTCGGAAAGGTTGGAGGATCTCTTCTTTGGATAGGAATTCTCTGCTAGCTTTTCTCCATGTTTCTTGGCCATAGTGAAGTAAGGAGAGAGAGCCTGTCCCTCAGTATCATATATGCTTTCCTCAGTCGCAGGGCCTGCGGACTCAGCTTCTCCCAGGTCGTCTTCTGCATCTGGAATTGGCAGACACAATATCATGATATTCAGTTGACTTTCTCTGCTTCTTTTATAAAGTGAAAAGATCAAGGCTCAGGAACTAAAAACACAACTATTCTGAATGGAGTAATTCCAAGTTCATTGCTACTGTCATTAGGCATTACATTAACATACTGGCACCTAAACCGTATATGCTGCAAAGCTCAGGCCTTCACCACATCTCACGTAGATGATCCCACCTGCTTCTGACTTGATCTCTCTGACTCTCCCAATTCATCCTGCTCACTGTTCAAGAGGGAGCTTGCAAAACCGCAAATCCAGTCATGTCATCTCCCTGTTTAAAATCCTTAAAATAATTTCTACAAATGTCTTAGTCCATGGAGGCTGCTATAAGAGAGCACCGTAGATTCTAATCATTAGAGACTTTTACTTCTAGTTCTTGAGGCTGGAAGACCAAGATCAAGGCTCCAACAGTCTGGGGAGAACCCTCTTCCTGGTTCATAGATGGCATCTTCTCACTCTGTCCTCACCTGGAGGAAGGGGTGAAAGAGCTCTCTCTGTCCTTTTATAAGGACACTAATTCCATCATGAGGGTTCCACCCTCATGACCTCATCACCTCCCAAAGGCCCCACCTCCTGACACCATCACAACGGGGGTTAGAATTTCAACATATGATTTTGACGGCAGAGACACAAACACACAACCCACTAGAAAAGATAAGTGAGCACACATGCCCACTCCTGTTCTGGCCTCTGCCTTTCTTCCCAGCCTCCTCTCTTGCCCCGTTGCCCAGGCAATTCCGCAGCACTGCAGTTGACAACACCCTTCTCACTGTGTCTGGAACCTACTGTGTGCCTCCAGCCTTTGCACTATAGTCCTTCTGCCTGGAGGATCCTTCCTCCCTTGCCTTCTCTTACATGCCCGTTTGTTCTCCAATATTCAATCCAAATGCAGCATTCCCTTTAAAATCCTGCCTTCACTCTACTGGAAAAATTAGTTCCCTAGCTTTGATGCAGTATAAGCAGTGTTTGTTTAAGACTGTGGACTTCAGAGACAAACTATTAAGGTTCAAATTAAAGTTCCACCTTTTACTGGTTGTGTGGCCTTGTCAGGAATTATGTAGAATTTGAGATTTTATTCTATTTACAAGCTATCGAGCTTTCCTGATAGTGTTTCACAGATGCTGGTAGAAGACGGGAGACCCCAGGGTCACAGACAAAGGACTTTGTTATGACAAAAGTCGTAGATTGAGCTTCATGTGAGCTTGTGTTGGTGCCCCTTGACCCCCAAGTCCCATGGTGGTAATGTCAAGGGCCCATATGGATGCCTGTTGAAATGCCACTCAATCAATATCTGGAGAATTTAATGAAGAATGAAACAAATGAATGAAGAATGAAAAAGTTACTGAAGATGTTTCATATGGTTTCCCATATCTGATAGGAAAAACACTCAGTATTTTTTTTCTGAGATAAACTGGGCTCTAAATGCATAACTAACTGTTCCTATTATAATGTCAAATTCTTTTAGCTGAGTTTCCTGGAATTACGGTCCTTCGCCGACTGCCTTGTCTGTGTTAACATTGCTGAAAAAAGACTTCCCTGTTGCTTGGCACTGCGCACTGTTTTGTTAGCTAGAAAAATGTAGCCTTTTAATCGGCATGTGGTTTACTGGTCTCTGGTGCGTAATAAATATCCAAAGCCCGTCTCACCCTAGAAACGTTAGCACTGAGCAAGGCACACGGCTTTGCGGGTGAGGCCAGATGACCTCAGGGCTGTGCTCTCCGCGTGTTTCTCAATAGGCCCTGTGTTGTTTCTACTGTCACAGCCCACAGGACAGGGATGCAACCCCTGCCCCCTGCCGCTGCCAGCATTCCCTCACCTCTGACGACACACACCTGCCTGGCTGCCCCACGGGATGAACACACTTCCTCTCTGAGGGGAAAGCAAGATAATAATAAGATGGCATGACTGAAAGGGTCAAGTTCAACACACACAGGTGTATGACTACCCAGGGTCATTCAACAAGTACAGAACATTCCAGAGTGGGCGCTCAAGTCCTGGTTGTAACCCCACCTGGCCCTGTTCTATATTTACTAGTCAGGGTTCTCCAGGGAAACAGAACCAATAATATATGAAACAGAACCAATATCTATGAAGAGATGTATTATGAAGAATTGACCCATGCCATGATGGAGGCTGAGAAGTCCCACCATCTGCGTTCAGCAAGCCGGAGCCCTGGAGAGTCACTGCTGTGGTTCCAGTCTGAGTCCAAAGGCCTGAGATGCAGGGAGCCCAGGATGTAAGCCCCAGTCCAAGGGCAGGAGAAGTCCAATGTCCCAGCTCAGCAGGTAGACAGGAAGCAAAAGGGGCCCATTTTCTTCCTCCACCTTTTGCTCTATTCAGGCCCTCAGCGGATTGGATGAGGTTCCTCCTGCATAGGGGAGGGTGATCTTCTTTACCCTTTACTGAGTCCACTGATTGAAATGTTAATCTCAATCCGAAACACACCTAGACACACCCAGAAATCATGTGTAATCTGGGCGCCCTGTGGCCCAGTCAGAGGACACATAAAATTAACCAACATAAATATGAAGAGTTTTTTAATGTGTGTGTGTGTGTGTGTATATATATATATATATATATATATATATACACACATATAATCAATGTAAAAATATAGATTCTTTATATATATATAACCAGTTATTTAGCTTAAATAATCATAGAATATTATAAGTATAAAGGACTTTATTCTTTTTTTAATAAATTTATTTATTTAATTTATTTATTCGGCTGCGTTGGGTCTTTGTGGCTGTGCGCAGGGGCTTTCTCTAGTTGCGGCGAGCGGGAGCTACTCTTCCTTGCAGTGCGCGGGCTTCTCACTGTGGTGGCTTCTCTTGTTGCGGAGCAACGGCTCTAAGCACGCGGGCTTCAGTAGTTGTGGTACGTGGGCTCAGTAGTTGTGGCTTGTGGACTCTAGAACGCAGGCTCAGTAACTGTGGCACACAGGCTTAGTTGCTCCGCAGCATATGGGATCTTCCCTTACCAGGGCTTGAACCTGTGTCCCCTGCATTGGCAGGTGGATTCTTAACCACTGAGCCAGGAGGGAAGTCCCAGGACATTATTCTTTTTCAAATCAAGAGGTTAATATGTCCAAAGTCACATACCTTGTCCAAAGCAGGTGCAAAATGAGCTCCTGTTCTGTCTTCCAGTCTAAGGCACTGGCCACACTAGACCTCGGTTTCTCTTCTGTGCCTCTCAGTACTATGACATAGAATTATTTGTATCTGAAATAGCCCGTATAAAGAACTCAGGGTCATTTTCTAAAAAGCGTTGAGCACCCAGTAAGCACCAGATATTTAGAGAACTCTCATGGGTTCAGCAAGGAAACAAGACTCACTTTCGAGCCTTGCAAGATGCTCGCCAACTCTGCAGGAAGATGGGGTTTCCAAAATCCTGTACGGTTCAGTGCGGACCACATGGCTGAGTTTGGGAAAATGAATCACATGCAGAAGCGACCTCCTCCCCTGCCAGGCGGGGCCACCAGACATCCTTACCACCTTCCATGACCTTGCGCCTCCCTGTCTGCTTGCCAGGAGCAAGGGCCACTGAGATGGGGGAACTGCACCGTGGACGCTGCCCAGGAGAGCTGCTGATCCTGTAAAGGCTGTACATGAGCAAAAAGGGAACTCGCATGGTGTTAAAGCACTGGGATTTTCAAGCCGTCTGCCCCAGAGGTGTCTCAGACCCTGTCACTGTCCCACCCTCACCCCCTGAGTCCACCCAAGAGGTCCCCTGCAGCCTCAGTCTGGAGGATCCTTACTCAAGGAGCCAGTCTCTCTCTACCCAAGGGCTTTCTTTGGGCACAAGCGTTGCTTGTCCTGCATAAAGAACAGGTAAGAAGTGCTAGAGAGTTAATGCCTTGAGAGCAACCCTTAGCCAATAAGGGATGGAAGTTGATGGATAGAAATCTCAGCCTTCTTGTTTCCTGGGGAGAAAACTGTACTGTACGTTCTACATAGACTCTCAGACGTCTCAGGAGGGCTGAGCCCCAGGTGCCTGCAGTGTTATCTTCTCACTATCGCATCCTTTTTAATTTTCCTTCCTTTACATTTTCCTTTCCCACCCCCAGTATAGAAAATTTGGAAAACACATACAAGCCTCAAGAGGTAAACGAAATGCCTCCATTATCCCATGGTTGCTTTTAAAATTTGGGTGTACAGACAGAGAAAGATAAATATCGTATGATATTGTTTATATGTAGAATCTTTAAAAAAGGGTACAAATGAACTTATCTACAAAACAGAAATAGAGTCACAGATGTAGAAAACAAAATATGGTTACCAAGGGGGAACCAGGGGTGGGGGATAAGTTGGGAGATGGGGGTTGACATATACACACTACTATATATAAAATAGATAACTAATAAGGACCTACTGTATAGCACAAGGACCTCTACTCAATACTCCATAATGACCTATATGGGAAAAGAATCTAAAAAAGAGTGGATATATGTATATGTATAACTGATTCACTTTTCTGTATAGCAGAAATTAACACAACATTGTAAATCAACTGTACTCCAATAAAAATTAATTTAAAAAAACAAAAGGGCTTCCCTGGTGGCACAGTGGTTGAGAATCCGCCTGCCAATGCAGGGGACACGAGTTCGAGCCCTGGTCCAGGAAGATCCCACATGCTGCAGAGCAACTAAGCCCGTGCGCCACAACTACTGAGCCTGAGCTCTAGAGCCCGCGAGCCACAACTACTGAGCCCGCGAGCCACAACTACTGAAGCCCGTGCACCTAGAGCCCGTACTCCTCAACGAGAGAAGCCACCGTGATGAGAAGCCCGCGCACCGCAACGAAAAGTAGCCCCTGCTCTCCGCAACTAGAGAAAGCCCGCGCGCAGCAGAGAAGACCCAATGCAGCCAAAAATAAATAAATTAATTAAAAATAAATAAATAAAATTTGGGCTAAGCCTTTTGGTACTTTCTTCTCTGCAGATACATTTGAACAAAATGGGATTCCATTGTATAAATAGCATTGTAACTTGATCTGCTCATGTACTGAAAACCAGATGTGTAGCCTTCCACGGTACTCCAGGTGTATTTTAGGAAGAGGATTAACTCTAGCAGTCTGTAGATTCAAACTGTACCAGTACTGTAATTCAGCTTCTCCCAGGCCCACCTGTTATACCAAAGTAAAAATGCCCAAAGATCAGGAAGAATTCAAATTTACTTAGCACACTCCACGAGATCAGAGATTTTCTTTCTTCCACGTTGCTATCTCTGGAGTCTATAATAATGCCTGGCACAATACGCTTTCAATAAAATACCTGCTAAATAAAGAAACGAATAAACAAAGTATCTGACACCACCTTAGTGACTGGATTAGGCCTCCTGTATAGTCAGTTATGGAGCAAAAATCAGTGTTTAATAACCAGCGTCTTGAGCAGTTGGTTTCTGGGACGATTGCTTATTGCCTTTGATCTACTTTATTACTTTATTCCTAAGTCAGACTCTTCTTGTATCAACACCTGCTTTTCTATAACAACCTAATGCACCAGAAGAGGCGTGAGGTTTCCCACGGGCGAGACGCCCCTCATTCCTGTTGCGAGAACTTTCCCTTTACTACAATATTGCATCCTTGTAGATCATTCACACGATGCTGCATTTGCTGAGAAAATGCTTGAGGGCATTTTACAGTCCATAACCTAGATTTTCTGTCTGTTGCCAATTTGCGATCTTCAGTAACGTGGCTGCATGCCTGCTGTTCAACAGGGGCCACGGACCCATTGTCAAAGAGCTTATGGCCAAGAGTGTCACTGACATTTAATATCCTGAAATCATCAGAGGCCCTGAAAACAGAGCCCCGGGCAGGCTTTTAGTTTTTTCCCTTGAGCCAGATAGGATCGTCATGATTTATAGTAACATTCCTTTTAACGTTCAGCTCGTAGAGTTTTGAGAAGTGTTGCATAGACTTGGAGACCATCTCCAGGTCCAGTTTCATGCTATTGTCACCATTCCAGCTATTGGTGATTTCAGATGTTACCTGGCTGAGTAAAACTGAAAACCTTACTCTGAATGGTACTTTTGTTGGAGTGGCAGACTGGTTCCCCAGGTGCTGTATTCCACACCAGCAGTGACTTTCAAACCCTCAACACCCCTCCAAGCTAAGGGAGACGCGGACCCACAGGCTGGCTCAACCCCCATGCAAGCCTGCCTGTGCTACAAGGTGCCGTCTCATTTTAGGTGGTATCCGCCTTTTCCTTCCCTGAAAAAATTAGCTTCTTGGCATAGAATGGTGATGATCCCCAGAGAATGACAAAGGGGAATCATTTAGAAGGACAGTGCATCAGTGGCCTTGTTACTAACATCATCCCCATTACATCCAGCTGTCACAGGGCCTTAATGTCATGGACACACTTCAACGTGAATTAAATGGAACCAAAGAGAATAAGCCATTGTTGGATGTCTCTTCATGACTGGCTTGCATAGGTGCAGGGGAGAGCATGGAGGAGGTTGAACAGAGAGAGCTCAGTGGGCTGAGACGCCACCAAACACTGAGCTCTGCTGCGCTCAGTGATGAGCAGGTTTCCTCATTTATACAGTAAAGTGGCCAGATTAGGTCATTGCTGAAGAATTGCCAAGTTCTACAACTTTTGGAGGCGCCTAAACGCAGAAATATATTTGACACAGACGTTTAAAGATGAAGAAAGATAGGGGAAAGGTCAGTCTTTAATACTGCATTTCATCAAAAAATCCTTACATCACCATTTGGAGGCAGTTGCTGACATGGATGAAATGCCAGAAAGATAATGAATGATTTCCAGTATAACAAAAAATGGAATTACATTTTAAAATTAGTTATGGTGTGCTCCTCAACAAAGACTAACGGAGAAAAGTTCTCTCTGAAAATCTCAGTGAGAGAGTTTTAGGTGGATGTGACTGTGGGTAGTAGCATGTTAACACGTAGTATGTGAACACAGAGCAACATGGAACTGCCCTCACACTCTGCCGGGCGTCCCAGCATCCTGGATAGGTCTCTAAGCTAAGAGTCAGTAGGACCACAGTGGAGTTTTTGTCTTTACAAAGGACTTTAAAAGTGGGAATCCACCTCTTTGCCTAAAACTCGCCGAAGAGAATGAAAAACCAATGTGAAAACTATACTCTAGGGATTTCCCTGGTTGTCCAGTGGTTCAGGCTCCATGCTTCCACTGCAGGGGGCGCAGGTTCAATCCCGGGTCAGGGAACTAAGATCCCACAAGCTGCGCAGCATGGTCCCAAATAAAAGTACACTCTAAGTTTTGCAGGTCCTGATATAAAAGTAAGAGGATGGTCTGGGAGAGCCGGAGACCTGGATAAATTCCCCAGCAAATATTTATTCAGGGACTGTAAGAAGCTCTGTGTCAAAGAACGAAGGAAAAGTGTTCACAGTTCAGAGTCCGAGACTGACGAATAAACAACCGAAAAGCACCACGTTGCCATAAGTGGGAGAGAGGTAAGCAGGGGCTGCTCTGCTAGATTATGGGTTTGGTGGATTTTCACAGAAATTATTCTGTGGAAAGTGACCACCAGGCTGAGAAGGACAAAAGGGGCGGGGGTGAAGGTAGGGCTAAGTGCTGGCCTTTAGTTTCCAGGTGGAGAGAACTATAAATGAAGAAGCCCAGAGGGGAGGCAGGACATCCCCCAACTCACGTGCAACTTTGGGCAAATTTTGCCGCACCCCTGGGCCTCAGTTTTCTCACCTGTAAAATGAGTTGAATGAATAAGATGATCACTTTTAGATGTGAATTTATATGAAATTCTAACACATAGTCCATATGTCCTTCCTTTTAATAAGTAATTCATTAGAATGGTTTTGCTCTCATTCAACATATGATCATTTGCAGCGCTTACTTTAAAAATTAGAATTGATATAAGGAAAGACTTAGTGGGAGGGATTGGGAGTTAAGGACCTACATAAAACAGCAAGCAAATCTGAAGTTATTTATCAGGGTGTAGCACTTATTTATATAAGGAAATTACATTTTTAAAACTTTGTTTAACTTTATACAATCAAGGCTTCTTGCCAAATAATCAGCCAGAAAACCTTGGTAAAGCGACTCTGGGGGGAAAAAAGTAAAAAAGACTTATTCCAAGCACATTCTGATACAAATTAGAAAATGTTATGTAGTGGGTTATCTGTTGGGTGGAGGGTTTTGCCCTTCAATGTTTGGCAGATACGACCTTGACTTGAAAAAAAAAATCTGGGAAATGTATCAAAGAGGCAGTGAAAAGAAGCAAAAACCACCAAAGTGGAAACTTCACTGTGGAACTCAGGTTGGGGGAGTGGGGCGGATTTGTCCCATTTCTTTGGGATGATTCCTCAACGTATCATTTCCACGTTTTACATCTCCTTTCCCCCCTCCCCCGTCACAAACCTTTTCATAGGATTCAGAAGTAGGGGCAGCCCGAGAAGAAGAAGAGTCGAACATACAGAAATCAGGAATAGAGAGGGTTGATGACAAAAATGGGAAAGTGTAAAGAAGAATTGAGTAGAAAGGGCAATTTGGAAAAAGGAAGAGCAGACTAGGACTGTGGCTGGAACCCCAGAATACTAAAAACAAGACCACAGATAATGTGGGCTTCATGGTTTTTAAATATGTTTTGTTTTGGGTTTTTTTCCCTAAAAGTAGAACAGAGGTGTGGATATGAGTGCCAGGGATGGAGTCTAGGGCCATCAACAGAAGAATGGATAAAGAATATGTGGTGTATATATACAATGGAATATTACTCAGCCATCACAAAGAATGGAATCATGCCATTTGGGACAACATGGATGGACCCAGAGGGTATTATGCTCAGTGAGATAAGTCAGACAGAGAAAGACAAATGCTGTATGATTTCACTTATATGTGGAATCTAAAAAACAACAGCAACAACAAAAACCCAAATGAACACACATAACCAAACAGAAACAGAGTTATAGATACAGAGAACAAACAGGTGGTTGCCCGAAGGGAGCGGGGCTGGTGGAGGAAAGAAACAGTCGAAGGAGATGAAAAGGTACAGACTTTCAGTTACAAAATAAATGAGTCAAGGGGATGAAAGGTACAGCGTGGGGAATTAAAAAAAAAAAAAGGAAAGAAATAGAGCAGAGAAGAGGTGTGGCTAGGAGTGCCAGGGATGGAATCTAGGCACCAACATGGCAGGCACACTCCTCCTTGGATCTCACCCCCTGGGCTGGGGGGAATCCGTATTTCCAGAGCGCTGAGTTGTACCCGATGGCATTTTTATTCCTGGGCTTGAAGGGCTTTTATAGGAAGGGTGCAAGTTGATCTTTAGGGTTCAACAACTGAAAATTTTAAGGTTTCACCCAGTGGGGTCTCTTGGGAAGGTGCACCGTCCTTTACTCGTTACCGTATATATAGACATGCGCTTCTATGTCCCCTGAGGTCTCAGGAGAAGAGTGGGAGGAGGGGATTTGCTGGACCCAGAATATCATGTACACACGATACCTCTGCTTCCTCAGACCACATTCTGAGGCTTAATCAGAACCTGCCTTCTTTTTGATGGGAGTTAAACGTCCTATCTTGTCCTCACTTACACTTGACCTGCCGCAGCCTTGTTCAGCAAGGTGTTAAGTCTCAGTTAGTGAATGAAAAACACTTGAAACTCCTGGATATACACCCAGGTGCCCTGTATGCCTTCCTAATCTTTATTTTGAAGGACTTTCCTTGCCTGAAGCCCTTGACCTAATAGCTAAGGATGTAGCAGATAGTTCGGATTTGGAGCACATTATTCCCTGGGGGTCAGGTTCTTACCCTTGATCCCCTGCAAAGGAATTTCATACATATGAATTGTCCTTATCTTATTCCACATGGCAAAAAGTGTTTTAAAAAAGTGCCTGTCTAGCATGAGAAGTGCATATATCGTCAATTTCAACTTTCACGTTTCATGACTGGCCATAGTTAGAGTGAGTTTAGGTATTTAAACGGAAATAGTTAAATCCTTTCTTTCTGGGTCTGTTTTCCTTGTGGCCAAATGAGGAGGAACATTTAGGCTTCTTGCTGGTAAAATCCTGTGGTCATTTTTCAGTCCCAGGCCAGCTTCTCGTGAATGAGTTCTTTTCTTTATTTCCAAAGGACTGGGTCATTTAGCAGGCTGCCTCTCCCCTTCCAGAATACCCACCGCTAATGGAGTCATTGTCCGTCCAGCTCAATCTCCTTGCGCTTTGCTCTTTCTAACGAGCTCAGAGCTAAACGCTCAGATCTTATTGTTTTAAACCTCTTCTGCTCATCACTGTAGAGAAAGAGACAAGGGCAGCTGAAGTAACAAACGTGCAGCAGCTACAAAAGCGCCAAAACCTCAAAAATTATTTACCTTGGTATTCGCTGTTTCAAGAAACAAAACATACTCTTACCTTTCCCGATGAACTTGTTCTATTCGTTATTGCACTTCTCACGAATTCTGGTTGGGAACTGCTGCACTGATTTCACAGCCCCACTGATGGTTCGAATCCTACAGCTCGAAAGTGTGGGTCTACCAGCTCCTGCTTTCCTAAAATGACACCGGAAGCTGTCATGTCCTCCTAATTCCTTGATGCTCAAGGGTTGATGTAGTTACTGCAACTATCTTCACTGGACCGTTGGGCTCTTCCTCTGAGAACACCCCTCTCCAGCTCTAGACTCGAAGAAACTCTTTGGTAGATGAATAGATGGGACACAGGAGGCCCCCCAAGCATTATCTAGGCTCACGTGGAGTAGATGACATCCCCAAAAGAACAGCATATGACTATGAAGACGAAAAGTAGTTTCACTGTACTTCATCCTACCAACATCGAGCATCTGACTGATACCTGACTGAGACTGGGGAAAAAGCCTGTGGTCATTGAACTGGTGAAGTTGCTTGGCCTTTTGGTGCCGTGCTCCATCCTAGAGACGTAAGCAGCCCAGAAAAGCGCATAGATAGTGAATGTCCCCAAATCCAACTAATTCACTGCTCAGAGCTCTGACTAGACATGTCAGAGTCACCTGCCTGACCCTTGCTGAGCAGGCAGGTACATATTAGAGACATTAGTTCAGAATTCAAGGCTGTCAAAGGATTCAAGGATGCGTCCGTGAACTGAAAGATTGTCCAGATGGCAATATTCCCCGAGCTGATCTTCAGATTCAACTCAATCTCTATCCAAAAAGGGCTTCCCTGGTGGCGCAGTGGTTGAGAGTCCGCCTGCCAATGCAGGGGACACGGGTTCGTGCCCTGGTCCGGGAGGATCCCACATGCCGCGGAGCATCTGGGCCCGTGAGCCATGGCCGCTGGGCCTGCGCATCCGGAGCCTGTGCTCCGCAACAGGAGAGGCCACAACAGTGAGAGGCCCGTGTACTGCAAAAAAAAAAAAAAAAACATATATATATATATATACATATATATGCCACCTTTCTTCTGCAGAAATTGACAAACTGATGCTAATACAAGGCGCCCCAAATAACCAAAACGATCTCGAGAAAAGAACAAAATGGGAGGACTCACACTTCATAATTTCACAACTTGCTACAAAAAACAGTGCTCAAGATGGTGTGATGCTGCCGTAAGGATGAATATACAGGTCAGTGAGTCCACAAGTAAACCCTTGCATTACCAGGCAATTGCTTTTCAGTAAGTGTGCCACGACAATTCAATGGGGGAAGAGTAGCCTTTGCAACAAATGGTGCTGGGACAATGGGACATCCACATACAAAGGGATGAATTTGAGCCTCTGCCTCCCACCATACATAAAAATTAATTCAAAAATGATCAAGGACCCAAGTCTAAGGGCTAAAACCATAAATCTCTTAAAAGGATACGTAGGTAAACATCTTCCTGACCTGGGATGAGGCAATAGCTCCTTCCCCCCAGAAACAGCATGCTTGACCTTAAAAGCTCCTGCTTTGTACAGCTCTGAAGATCGGTTCCACACTCAGTGAATCGTTACTCTTGTTACAGTTCGAGCTCCAAGTGCCAGCTTTGAAATGCAGCTAACGGTGCAGCTGAATGCTTGCATGCCTGCTTAGATGGTGCGTGAGCACGTGCGTGCACACACAAGCACACACACACAAACGTTGTTCATTGCCACTCACAAAGCCCAGATCAGTCTCTTCTAAGTTTGGGCTCCTGGAAAAAAAATCCTGTATATGCTTCAGTTTAGGAAGGAGAAGAAGTTCATTACGAGGAAGGGCAATTTCCCAGGGTGAGCCAGGAACAGTACAGTCAGGCTGGTCTTGAAACTGTTTTAAATATAGCCTGGAGGATTTTCTACCTTCATAAACAGAAATGAAACTGGGTTTCAAGAACCACAGAACTACCAAGACCAGATGGCACGAATGTTCTGATCCTCTCTTCAGAGACGCTGAAAGAGGAAGAAGAAAGAGAATCCTTCCCAAGGAAGTATGTGCAGCTGTGGAGGAGCAATGGGGGGCTTTCCCCGAGCCGCAAAGTCATCACAGCCGTGCAGCATCTGTTGGGGATGAGTACTGAAAAAGCCCATTTTCTGGATTTTTAAGCAGTTACTATGGTTACAGTAGCAGCCATCCTAAAGCAGCATTAGAGAACTCAACACAATCCCAGCTACAACATTTGCTGAAATGTGCTGCAAAATATTATATGAATGAACTAAAATGTGTCGAGCATTTGCTGTGTACCAGACACTGTTCCAAGAATGTTACCTGCATTAACTCATGTAAATCCTTACGACCGGGATCCATTTTACCAAAAAATGTAAATTGAGACCCAAAGAAGTTAAGTAATGTACCCAATTCACAGAGCTGCCCACTAGGGTTTGGTTTCTGGCCATCTGACTCCAGAGTCTGGGTGTTTAACCTTCCTTCTCTGTTGTCAAACAGCCCAAATAAAATTGCAAACTGAAATGGTCCATCCCTGGGTGTTTTCCGTTTCCTGTACTGCTGTAACAAGTTATCACAAATTTAGTGGCTTAAAACAACACCAATTTATTGTCTTACAGTTTGGGAGGTCAGAAGTCAGAAATGGGTCTTCTGGCCCAAAGTAAAAATGTCAGCAGAGCTGCATCCCTTCTGGCGGCTCCAGGGGAGAGTTTTGTTCTAACCTTTTCCAGCTCCTGGAGGCTGCCTGCATTCCTTGGCTTGTGGCCCCTTCCTCCATCTTCAAAATACATCACCCGCTTCAATCTCTGCCTTTGTTGTCACATCTCCTTTCACCCTGTGTCCCCTGCCTTCTCCTTACAAGGACCCCGGGATTGCATTGAGTCCACTGGATAATCCCTTGCCTCCCTACACCCCCTACAACTCCCACCCCCTCTCCACCACATCCATCGCTGCCTCCGTGGAAATCGGCATCCTTCTTACTATTTATCACGAACCGTCTCACATGAACAACTTAATTCTGCATTTGTTTAAGCACTCCTATTGGATAGGAAGAGGCTTGAAGGCAAGTATCTCGGCACCCCAGGACCCCTAATATGCTCCGCCAATGGTTAAGTGAGATGGAATGCCTTTTAAGTACTGTAGGCTTCGACTAGGCAGCAAAATGTTAAAACCCCAAATCTCAGTTGCAGCCACATCAGAGCAGTGTGTCTTAGGGACACTTTTCAGCCAACACAGTCTGGAGCAAGCTGTGCCCTGGCTCCTGTGAGCCTCATGAGCCATGAGCTCAACTGGGTGCTAAAGCACTACAAGAAAAATAACTGTGGACTCGACCTTCAGAGCAACAGGTTAAAACTCTTGATTTATGACTCTTGGCAGGAACGACTGGCCCTAGGCCCCGGGGATAGCACCGTGGCAGCCGGCCAGCCCGTTGGGGATCCACCAACCCAACCCACCTCCCGGTGAGGACAAAGCTCTGGCTTCTCCCGCTGATCCGGATTTGTATAACGGGAGATGATCGGAAACTCCAGAGGTTAACTGTAAAGATGGGGACACCTCTCGGGAATAACTGTGAATTAAATAAATGCTTTGCTATTTTGCCTTTGAACCTTGACTCCCCCATCTCCTGCCCAGGGTAGATTCCTGCCAAGTGTCTAGAGCCTTCCTGCTGATCCCAGCTGTTTCTTCCTAGAGGCCGCCTGGCAACCATTCAAATCTTGGATTCTTTTCTTTTAAAGGCCACTCGTCTCCCTCCTTCTCTCGGGGCTGTGGAAGGGAACTGGACAGCATATCCTGATACAAGTACCCACGCTAAAGTGCTCGTGGCTAAATACATTCCTCTCCAAGGGCCATTTGCGTCTTAAATGCTGGCTTCTGGGCACTGTCTTAACACACGGAAGTGAATCTTCAATGGATATTTATTTTCGAGGAAGAATGGGATGGAAGTGGGGAGTTTTCAGCATCTCTTAAAAATTCACTTTGAGATAAATGTTCTTACGAAGTAAGGTCGTTCTTGCTGGCGAACTGAGATTTGTGTTGGGAGAGATATAGGAGGCTGTTACCAAGCTGATCTTCAGGGCATACAAGCAGTTATAGGCTTGGGGGCCAACAGACAAGTGAGGGAGTTGGAGGGAAAAGTGTGTTTTTAAACAAGAATAGAGTTAGTTTGTAAGAGAAAGGGTCTTGTCCTAACTACTAGAGCATTTAAATATTCTCCTTCCCTTCTAAAATTGTACATTTTCTTAGTGCTTTTTGGATTACTAACTGTAACAGATATATAAATGTTTAGAAAACTTATCAGAATGGAAATGCAAAATGGCACACTCACTTTTGGACGTTGCAACTTCTTGTAAAACAACATATTCTTAACATAAGATCCAGCAATCACACTCCTTGGTATTTAGCCAAATGACCTGAAAACTGTGTCCACACAAAAAGCCGCTCGGGGTTGTTTATAGCAGCTTTGTTTATAATGGCCAAAGCTTGGAAGCAACCAAGATGTCCTTCAACACATGAATGGAGAAATAAATGGTGGTGCAACAGACAATGGGCTATTATCCTGAGCTAAAAAGAAATGACTTATAAAGCCATGAAAGGACATGGAGGAAGCTTAAATACATATTATTAAGTGAAAGAAGCCAATCTGAAAAGGCTACCTACGCGCTGTATGATTCCAAACATATGATGTTCTGGAAAAGGCAAAACTATGGAGATGGTGAAAAGATCAGTGGTTGCCAGGTGGGATGATGGTGGGAGGGATGAATAAATGGAGCACAGAGAACTTTTAGGGCAGTAAAACTACCACATGTGAGACAACAGCAAGTGAACCCTCGGACCTAATGCAAACTATGAACTTTGGGTGATTAGGACCTTGTCAACGTAGGTTCATCAGTTGTACCGAATGCACCGTCTGATAGGGGATGCTGATAGTGGGGAAGCTGTAGAGGAGTGCAAAGGGGATATGGAAAACTTCTGTCTCTTCCTCTCAATTTTACTGTGAACCTAGACCTGCTCTTAAAAAAAAAAAAAAGAAATCTTAGAAGAAAAAAAAAACTTCCCAGTATTGATATTTTTCCTATAGGTTACACATGTTCGTAAATGTTCACGGCCCACATTCCCCAGGTAGAACCGTAATGAACTTTAGGGCAAAAGGACTCCTTGCCTTGAGATTCTCAGAATATTACCCACCACAATATTGTTGTCTGCCAGGTTATAAAGTAGTCTCCCATTAATACGGGTGATTATCTTTTCATAAGGATTAATTTAGGATCCTAAGCTCTTTTATTCATTTAAATTTTGTATGCCCTTACTGTATTTGTTTTCTTTATTAAAATGTATATATTGGGCTTCCCTGGTGGCGCAGTGGTTGAGAGTCCGCCTGCCGATGCAGGGGACACGGGTTTGTGCCCCGGTCTGGGAAGATCCCACATGCCGCAGAGCGGCTGGGCCCGTGAGCCATGGCCGCTGAGCCTGCACGTCCGGAGCCTGTGCTCCACAGCGGGAGAGGCCACAACAGTGAGAGGCCCGCGTACCGCAAAAAAAAAAAAAAAAAAAAAAAAATTATAGAAAATTTAGAAAAGAGAAATCTTAAAAAAGTCTTCCATTATTCCACCACCAGGGATTCTTCCAGTAATTTTTTCTATGCACGTTTATTTTAAAAAATCAGGATTATACCATATTTAGCACACTCTTTTTTACATTCACTAGAGTTTGTATGTCTTTTTACATCGCTAAATATTCTTCTGTGTAATAGACATGCCAAGTCCATCTGTAGAGACCCTACCCTCTCCACCCAATTTAGGACTGGAAAAGGTGCCCTTAGGGGCCTCATGATCACACCTCATAACACCTCTTCACTCACTCCACGGCCAGTGTCCCCCTACTCCACATCACACACACTCGCACGCGCACACACACACACACACACTCCCTCTCTATCTCTCTCTCTCTCCCCTGATGGGGCCAATCAGATTCTCTCTCCCAGTAATTTGGAATCAGGCTGTGAAAGTCTGGTCTGTTATAATGACCAGGATGGAGGTCTTTGTACTGACTTGTCCTGTGAGTTGGCTGGGACTGGTGAAATCAAGATAAAATGCTACCTGCAAACAGAAGTTATGCAGAGATATCATGAGTAAAGCAAGCGAGCTGATCTACAAATAGAAGCAGGGTAACAGCGTGATCCATGGAGAGGCAAGGATGGGAGACCACAGGTATCTATGGGTGAAAAGGTGAGTACTCTTGATACCTGATTTCCGCTTCCAGCTCCTATGTGACCTGGTGAGTCTGTTTCCTCCAGTGTTCATAAGTTTATTTTGACCTTTCAGTATTTTACATTCTTACTTTACTTATTAAGTGAATTTCAACTGAAGAGCATTGACTAAGACAATCTATACTGTCCTTTCTAATAGTTGCATAGTTTTCTCTTGCATAAAAAAAATCATAATTCAAGTAGTTCCTTGTTGGTTATATATTAATTTGCTTCCTTTTCTTAACTATTCTAAAGATCACTAAAGTAAATATCATTGCAGCTAGATCTTTGCAAATATTTCCTAGGGTACATTATTAGACGAGGAATGATGGGTTAAAGGAAATGAATATCATTCCCAGTACTGTTATGTATGAAAATTCCCGTTTTCTGCATCTTTACCGATACTAAGTTGACAATTGAAAAAAGAAGCCATTCTGCCAATGAAATTAGCTAAAAATACTGTCTCTCAGTATTAATTTCTGTTTCTTTGATGGCTGGAGTTGTACATACTTCCATATATTTATTGTTCGATCACTCTTCTTCCATTATGAAATGCTCATTCATGCCTTTTACTCATTTTCTTTTATTTACTTGTTTATTTATGTCTTCTTGATTTGTGAGTATTTTCTCTTTTTAAAATTAAGAAGTTAAATTTTGATTCTCACTTACTTTAAGGTTACCTTCTCCTCATTAATTATTTGCCTCCTAATATATGATATTTTGATATACTTTAAAATATATTAGTATAGTCTATACAAATTCGTATGGTCTATACTATATTTGTATAGTAATATTTTCCCTTATGGTTTATGCTTTCAATGTCACAACTAGAAAGGAGTTCACCTACCTAAGATTATATACTTATATACTTTCATTTTTAACTGGGCACGTTGAAAACAAAAATGAAACACCGTGACACTTGGAAATCAAATACCTAAATGACATAAAATGGAGACACAAAGCAACATATATATGCTGAAAGACAAAATCCATTACTAAACTGTTTTTAAATTTTAGGCTGACTGAAAGTTACCAATTATGAACCCATTCTTTCTCTAGGAAACAAAGCAGGAGTTTCATCTCAGATTAAATTTATTTAAAAATAAAACCGTCCCGGTTACATTCACCTGCATTATTTAAGCCCTTAAAAATGACTAGGGATAAAATGAGACAAGAAAATATTAAGTAACTCAGGTGGCAAAGACTTGTATCTATTCCTATCTTTCCCGTGGATAAAACTGCACAGAGGCAATGATGAGAAAGTTCACTCTAGACCTCTAGATGCATATCACCCTATCCTTCGTGTGGTGGAATAAGAAGAGTTATCATCTGAATGTGAAATGCTGTCATCTAGTGGACTGCAGACTTCACCATCGACCTGGTTCCTATTCAGAAATGTCCCTGGAGAGTCTTAAATTGGTGGCCACGGAAGTCTGCAACCTATAATTCACATGATTATTTTATTATCTTTTTTTTTTTTTTTTGGTCTTGTGCCAGAGAAAGAAGTAAAACAATGCATTGGGAGTTACAGTAATGAGGATACAGCAGGGACCAGGGAGGGGAGAGCTGGGGGAGGAGAGTAAAAGGGGAGGTTGAAACCCATACTGTCAAGGGTACATTGCAAACTAGCTGTTGTGAGGTGTTCTGTTCCTGAAGTAGAGATTATTACCCCATTTTACAGATGAGAAAACAGAAGCTCAGAGAGGTCTAGTGACTTCCGGTGGTCACACAGCCAATGAGTGAAGGAGCTAGGATGGTGGAAGTAACAGGAATAAGTGAAGAGGGTCAAAATCTAGCATCAAGTGGGTGATGGAGACCAGCTTTTTAATTAACGGATGGCCTGTGGGTCTCATATCAGTCATCAGGGGCAGTGTCCAGATGGGCAAAGTTTAGAACTGAGCACTGAATGCTGTCAATTCAAGCATAAAAATACACGTCTTAGTAAGAGTGGCCTATGTATACATAGGCCACCTGCATGTGGGATCTTAGTTCTCCGAACAGGGATCGGATCTGCGCCCCCTGCAGTGGAAGTCCGGAGTCTTAACCTCTGGACCACCAGAGGAGTCCCTCCAGGCCCTATATTAACCCTTTGCTTCAGAGTCAGAAGTGCTTGCTAATTGATTTTGTGTGAGAATTCGGACAACTGTGTTGCAATTCTGTGCCCTGGTTATGCAGTAAGACCCAAACCCAGCCAGGATATTCCCCTACTGAAAATGGAGAGATATGCCTTCTCAATAATGTACGTATGCTTTTAAGGAAGGCTGTGCGTCCCTGCCTACATCGTAGAGCTGCATGAAAATGCTGTCTGCAGCCTCAGCTGATTCTATTCAAAGTGTGTGCTCTGCTTTCCTCCTAAATAAAATCATTTCCAGGAATACGAAGCACATCTCTTTTTTTGGAGACTTCCTCTTGGCAGGACCAGTACGGTTGGTTTATAAATTGCACGCAGGTGTGCAAAATAGATCAAGGTTCGCTGATAGGAGCCCACTTGCTACACCTCCTGCACGATCAGATGCGCCCTTAATTAGCAGCTCATCGCTTGTGCAAAAGTTGTTAGTTCCGGCCACTGGGGCGGCCGTGCTGGATCCAAGGGGCATTAGCCGTCCTCCTCTTGGAAAAGGGACACGAGCTCCTTAGCTTTGCAGATCCTGTAGTCAAAGCACGACCTCCCTGTTTAATTTTTCACTGATTCATATTTGAAAGAAGTCCCTCTGCCTCTGGGTTAGGCCATTTTCACTGGTGATGTAATTTGCCTTTTTTAATTTTTTTGCTCTCAGATGCTATTGGAATAAAATCTTTACAGGAGAGATGAGATGCCTGCTGGACATTCCTCTCCCAGAATCTGATGCTAGAATGCAGCCGAGTGAAATGAGTGTCGCTGCCCCTAACAGACACTGACAAGGAGAAATTCTTTGGCTTTGCGGACTAATGACTTTGTGTGGACTCGTTCCTGGAAGTGCGTGTGTGTGTGTGTGTGTCCCAATATGTTGAGTACATTTTTTGGATCTCTGGATCATACTGACTACATGAAACTTAAAAACCACACTGGTGCTCCACAGAGGCTCATAATCTCCCTCCCTCAACCCATGGCTGGGTGCCTCATGACTTCATGAACAAAAGAAGGAAGGGAGATGAAGTTTAGGGAAGGAGCAGAGAGGGCAGGAGACTCTGGTACACAGAGCATTGCTCATTGGCTCACTTACCCACGTCTGCCCTATTCTTTCTTTTTTTTTAATTTTTATTGGAGTATAGTTGATTTACAATGTTGTGCTAGTTTCAGGTGTTCAGGAACGTGAATCAGTTATACATAAACATATATCCACTCTTTTTTTAGCTTCTTTTCCCATATAGGCCATCACAGAGTATTGAGTAGAGTTCCCTGTGCTACACAGTAGGTCCTATTATTAGTTATCTATTTTATATATAGTACTGTGTATATGTCAATCCCAATCTCCCAATTTATCCCTCCTTTTCATTACCCACCCCCGGTAACCATAACTTTTCTTTTTTACATCTGTGACTCTATTTCTGTTCTGTAAATAAGTTCATTTGTACCATTTTTTTAGGTTGCACATATATCATATATTTGTCTTTCTCTGTCTGACTTACTTCATTTAGTATGACAATCTCTACGTGCAACCTTGTTGCTTCAAAAGGCATTATTGTCTTCTTTTTTATGGCTGAGTAATATTTGTATATATATATATATATACCACATCTTCTTTATCCATTCCTCTGTCGATGGACATTTAGGTTGTTTCCATGTATTGGCTATTGTAAATAGAGCTGCAATGAACATTGGGGTGCATGTATCTTTTTGAATTATGGTTTTCTCTGGGTATATGCCCAGGAGTGGGATTGCTGGGTCATATGGTAGCTCTGTTTTTAGTTTTTTAAGGAACCTCCGTACTGTTCTCCATAGTGGTTGTACCAATTTACATTCCCACCAACAGTTCCCTTTTCTCCTCACCCTCTCCAGCATTTATTGTTTGTAGATTTTTTTGATGATGGCCATTCTGACCGGTGTGAGGTAGTTTTGATTTGTAGTTTTGATTCACATTTCTCTAATAATTAGTGATGTGCCCTAGTCTTTCCCTCTCGACTCCAACCCACACTGGGATTGTAGACTATCAGTGTTGAAAATCCATGGGATTGGACTGCCTTTCCTCTTTCGGGTTCCTGGAAGCAGAATGCTGTAGCCCAAGGCCATTATACCTTAACAATAGGAAGTTGTGATGGTTGGTTTTACACATCCACTTGACTGGGTGAAGGGATGCCCGGATTTCTGGGTGTGTCTGTAAGGTGTTTCCTGAAGAGATGAGCATTTGAATGGGTGGACTCAGTAAAGAAAACCCCCTCCCCTAGGCGGGGCACATCTAATCCACGGAGGGCCTGAAGAGAACAAAGTGGTGCAAGAAGGTTTGTTCTCTTGCAGGAGCTGCAATATCCATCCTCACCTGCCCTGAGACGTGGGTGCTCCTGACTCTCAGGCCTTCGGGCTTGGACTGAACCACACGCCCTCGCCGTCAGGGGTCTCCAGCTCACAGATGGCAGGTGGGGGTCATCTCAGTAACTGCGTGAACAGATTTCTTGTAGTAAATCTTCTCAACTGTATCAATTTCTACAAATCTCAACTATCTATTTCTTTTCTATTTTTCCGAAATTTATTTATTTATTTATTTTTGGCTGCGTTGGGTCTTTGTTGCTGCACGCGGGCTTTCTCTAGTTGCGACAAGTGGGGGCTACTCTTCGTTGCGGTGCACGGGCTTCTCATGGCGGTGGCTTCTCTTGTTGCGGAACACGGGCTCTAGGCGCGTGGGCTTCAGTAGTTGTGGCGCACGGGCTTAGTTGCTCCGCGGCATGTGGGATCTTCCCCGACTAGGGCTCGAACCTGTGTCCCCTGCATTGGCAGGCGGATTCTTAACCACTGCACCACCAGGGAAGTCCTCAACTATCTATTTCTATATCTAGCCATATCTGTAGTTATACCTATATTTTTATCTATCTAGATGAGGAGTACATAGATATAGATAAATATAGATAAATAATAAATATATAAGTAGATATAAAGGTAGAGCTAGAGCTGTAGACATAGACATAGGTGCCCTATTGGTGCTGTCTCTCTCAGGGACCCTGACTAATACACAGATGAAAGCCAGAAGGGAGCCTCAATTGGTTGGACACAGGACCACCCACGATGGTAGGACAGATGAAGTGGATTTTCCATGGTACCCACAGCTCACGAGGATCACAGCCTGGGCGAGGCAGCTGGCTTTTGGGCTCCCCTGTCCAGTGATCTCTCTGTCCAGCACCACCCTACTCCCTCCACAAGGCTCAGCTTCCCAAGTCCCTTCTCACAGGACTTTTTGGCAATGTTTGGAGATATTTTTCATTTTCACAACTTTGAGAGTGCTAGTGGCATCTGGTGGGTGGAGACCAGGGGTGCTGCTAACATCCTACAGTGCACAGGACACCCCCCCAAGAACACAGAATTAGCCTGCTCCACACTGTACGGTAGACAGAAGTAGAAATAAAATGGTGTACACATTAAACTCAATGTTACCTCAACACAAAATAAATCTAAAAACAACTGTAACTGCATCGTTTTGCTCTATGTTATAATGGGCTTACGTCTCAGAAAGTCTACTGGGCGGCTCTTTCATAGTTTCCATTTCATTAGTACTGCACAGAGAGTGTGTCGTTCTTTTTCTCATCACTGTTAGTTTCTCGCCATCTCGCCAGAAACTCACAGCAGAGGAGGAAAAAGAAAACAAAATTCAGTTCTCATACTGAGTGAAGTAAGTCAGACAGAGAAAAACAAACATCATACGATATCGCTTATATGTGGAATCTAAAAAAATGGTACAAATGAGGTTATTTACAAAACAGAAATAGAGTCACAAATGTAGAAAACAAACTTATGGTTACTGGGGGGGGATAATGACAGGGATACACTGGGAGATTGGGATTGACATATACACACTACTATATATAAAATAGATAACTAATAAGGACCTACTGTATAGCACAGGGAACTCTACTCAATTCTCTGTAATGGCCTATATGGGAAAATAAGTTTTAAAAGTGTGGATATATGTATATGTATTATATAACTGATTCACTTTGCTGTACAGCAGAAACTATCACAACATTTTAAATCAACTATACTCCAATAAAATTTTTTTAAAAAAGGAAACAAAACTCAGCAAGATGAAGGTGAGTAGATGAAATGGAACTCAGCTCCTGCTGACCCCAAATCTGAATTTTAGAGAACACTGCTCTGATATTTTTTCCTCACCATCAACTATCCCTTGAGAGCACTAAGTTAAAAATGAACCAGTCTTACTGTACAGCACAGGGAGTTATATTCAATGTCCTGGCATAAACCATAATGGAAAGGAATATAAAGAAGAATGTATATATGTATAACTGAGTCAATTTACTGTACATCAGAAATTAACTTTGTAAATCAACTGTACTTCAATAAAAAAAACAAAGAACCAGTCTGCAATCTGGCTCTTGTTTTGTATATTTTAAAATATAAAGATACAGACACGTTCTTTTAGAGTTTCAGTCTTTTAACCACAAGGAGAATCCATTTCAGTAAATGTCTGTAAACAGGGCAATTGTGGACCAGAATCTGTTAATGGGCAAAGCCAGATTTTTTCCATCCAGTCTCTTCTTTTAACTGATAAATCTCCCCAGAGCAGAAAACGGAGCCACAAAATGTCACAACAGGGAGTAAAACACCGTGGGCACTTAGTGACTCAGAAGTGATTCTGCTTCAGCCCTAGAGCGGCAGCAGCTCTGTCTAGAGCCGTGCGGCTGGGAGATTTTCATTAATGGTATGGGGCCCCAGGATGTGTTTTGCAAGGTCTTCGGCAGGGCCGGCCTTCCTGTTTATCTGCCTCGGCGTGCTCTCCCAGAACATACAATTCGAAACACAAGTGGATGTCTCGTACAATTCAAAGTCAGAAAAGACCAGAATATTTTAAATTGGGATGAAAATACAAAGATAGCAGCTCTGGAAGATATGTTTCCCCTAGCTCCTTTCCTCTGAAGGCTGCAATGAAGCCCGTTTATAGAACTTGTCCTTGCCATCTAAGAGAAGAGGGGATATGAACCCAATTATTTGGTGGCCAACTTCACCCCTAAAATAAAGGAAACTGCAAAGCTGTCTTTTACCAGATGCCCAGGCACTGACAGAAAACTGCACGACCAGAGTTTTGTATCCATTCCCTTGGGGCATGATTTAAACCAAGAAATCTGTCATCAGGAGACAAGTGGAGAACCACTCCAGGGATGGCTCAAAAATGATGGTGAAGGGTTTTTGTCTCCCTCTCAACCCTGTAAAATTAAGTGAAACTGATCTCTGATTGATTATTAAACACTTTGCATTAAATGGCTGGGGGATATTCTGCTCATTAAACCCATGACTCTCAGCAGAGCTATTTCTGCCAGTTTTTATCATGGGGGCGGGGGGCGGGCAGATAATGAGAAGGAAGTAATGGTGTCAAGTTGGCAAAACTCCAGAGGAAGTTAAAAAAAACTTGTGTTAGTAACATCACCTGCAAAATGAATGCCATTCTTTTTGAGATTAAGGAACCAGGTGAACAAATGTTAAGTCAGGACCTTTCCTATGGAAAGCAGTTACTCACTCTGGCGTGTAGAAGAAAAAGTCCAAAGGAATTTTTTCCTTCTTTTTGGAAGAGGCATACATATAGGACAAAATATCTCATTCACTTCATATGGAACCTTTGAAGTATTAATGCCAATTCAGGTTAATGTGTTTCTCTTTATTTTGGTCACCAATTATAATTGTCTCTGGCATTGTTTGTTTGTGCCTTTTAAAAGATTTTGCACACCAGTGCCTATACCATGATAGTTAATATAAATGAGGGTTCCTTGGTTTCCTACAGAACACTAGATGGGGCTCAGCAGTGTGGGTATAAGAGTTATTATGAGGTATTTATTTACTAGATGTGTTTTCTTTCCATTCACATGGTTTTTATTTTTTCCCCCACTTTACTTGAAATCACATCGTCCTCTATCTATCAGGGGATAAAAGATGATTACCTTTTTGTTCAGAATCCACTAAACTAATACAGTTATTCTGTTTGTTGCTAAGCAACGGAGCTGGGTTACCCAGAAGAACCTCACTCCACTGTCAGATCCCTGTTCCCTTTTTGATAAGTGACCAAGGAGAGAGTTTGCTGATGGGAAGAAAGAGCTTGTCACCTAGAGACTTGAGGAATCAAAAAAAAATGAACCATCCCAAGTTTTGCAAAAATGCTTTTATCTTAGATAAACCAATTATGGTGTATTCATACCGTGGGATACTCTTCAGTAATAACAAGAAAGGGCCACTGATGCACAAAACATGAATGCACGTTACACGCGTCTGAAAGAACGCCAGACACAAGCGTATGTACTACGTGTATTTCATTTCGTGTCTGTGAAACCCTAGAAGAGACGAATCTAATCTAAAGTGACAGAAAGTGGGCAGTGGTTACCTGGAGCTTCAGGTAGGAGTCGTCTGAGATGGGGCACAGGGAACTTTTAGGCATGATGGAAATGCCCCACTATCTGTATAGTGATTGCAGTAGAAGTTGCACAGATGCAAATTGAAATGAAGTTTAAATGGGTGTATTTTATTGTATGTATTTGCTACCTCAGCAAAGATGCTGTAGCTATTCGCATCCTACTTATTAAACTTAGATTTAGTTGTGTGATTTTTAAGACTAGGAATATCTTTTTTCTATTGAGAGTCATTCTTTTACAAGGGAAAGAAATTCATGTCACGTAAGGAAAGTGCAACTTAATTTTTAAAGAAGAGTTTTTGCTTAGTTTTTTAAAAAAAGAATGTTTACTTGAGAAGTACTGTAATTCATATTTCTCCCCTGGCTGCTTTTTCCCTTTCCTTTTTATTTTTATTAAAGTTATACATGTAAATAATTTAAAGAGTCTCTTGATCCACAGAAACAATGACTTTCAACTGTTTCTCTTGGAATTAATTTTGCATTTCCAGTGAAATCCTTGTACTGCTGCTTCTCGACTTCTGTTTTATTGGTTTCTCACTCTAGAAGTTTAGCATTTCAGTTATTTTCCCTCTCTCTCTCTCTCTGTCTCACACACACACACACACACACACACACACACACACACACACACACACTTCTAGTCTCTCATCTGCCTAATGCGGTTATAGCATAATGTTGTTTAACGTTGGAGTTTAGCTTACTGTGACCATGTGAATGCCGTTCATTCCTGAGACAGGTGGTAAGCTATGATTATTTTTCCTTTCCTGCACCCTTTTTGTTTTCCCTGTAGTACGATGGGGATGGTTTTTTGGTTGGGTTGGTTTGCTCCCATGAGTATTGGTGACCTCCAGGCTCCCCCACAGCTGTAATCATGGACCCTCCGCCCCCTTCACCCTGTGTGTCCCCTTCACCCCTCACTGGATCCCCTGTTTGCCTGTCTCTGTAATGTTCTTCAAAAGGGTAAGTGACAGGTCTGCTTGACCTGAAACATTTTTAATCTGCCTTCATATACAAATGATTGCTTCTCTGCGCATAAACAATTAGATGGAAATTCATTCCCTTTCTGAAATTTGAAGCTACTTCTCTAATTTCAGTTTCTAGTGTTGTTTTGTGAGGTCCATGCCATTCTGATCCATGTTGCTATAGGAAACCGTTTTCTTCGTCTGAAAGATTCTCACAAAATCTTCTTTCTATCGTCCCTGGGTTCTGAGACTTCACAGTGAGGGGTGATTGTGTGGGTCCATTTTCACCTATTGTGCTAAGGACTCAATGGTCCCTTTCAATCTGGCGACTTATTCCCTTATGTTCTGGAAGCTCTAAATTGTTCCTCTGATGATTTTTTTCCTTCCTATTAGTTGTGTGTTTGGATACCCCAGACCCATCTTCAATTGTCTTATCTTTTCATTCCTACTTTCTATCGCTTTGTGCATTTTATCAATTTTGTCTTCCAACATTTCTATGGAGTTGTTTGTTGCAGTCCTATTGTGATTTCCAAGGGTTGCTTCCAAAGATGTGGTAGTCTTTTATTTCTCTGCGTATATTAATAAATGTTTCTTAAAATTTTGTTCTCCCTATATGGTCACCTTCAAGTTTCTGTTTTCTGTATGTTTTGGTCTCTGTCTTGGTCCGTTAGGGATGCTATAACAAAAATACCATAGACTAGGTGATTTAAAAACAACACACATGTATTTCTCATAGTTCTGGAGGCTAGAAGTCCAAGGTCAAGGTGCCACAGATTTGGTGTCTGGCATGAACCTCTTCTTGATTCATGGATGACCACCTTCTCACTGAATAGACTTCATCCTCAAACAGAAGAAGGGGTGAGGGAGCTCTCTGGCGTCCTTTTATAAGGGCACTGATCTTATTCATGGGGGCTCAGCCCTCATGACCTCATTACCTCCCAAAGGCCCCACCTCCAAATACCATCACATTGGGGGTTAGGTTTCAACATATGAATTTGGGGGGATGATGAGTATTAAGCCTATTGCAGTCTCTCTCTTTCACAATGAAAGCTTCCACAGATGTCTGGTGATCCTTTGTGATCCGTGCATAGTTAAGGCTAGAGCATTAAAAGGCATATCGGATGCTCTCTGTACGTAGATGGGGTCTGTTGCGCACAGCCCCCACTTTCCAGTCTTCTGTCAGATGGGGAGGAAGTAGGAACAGCTCAAGGACCCAACTGCTTCTTGCACAGACTTTCACCTAATCCTCTTGTTTTCAACACCACTTCCAACACTATTCTAAGGGTTATCAGTGCAGCAAATTCCTGAGCCCCCCAGGGTCCTGCTTCTTGGCTTCTATTAATGCAGGCTTGGAATTTACCTTTCTTAGATCTGTACTTCTTTCTATCAAAGAGTAACCTTCCATTTCCCGCTTGCAAATCCCCGCGCACCCCCATTGCCTCTTTTCTCTTCCTTATCTATGTGAGTTTACATTTCATGATGACTGTTCTTTTGATAACCTCCTTTGGGTTGCTGTATGAAGTTTTAGGAGAGAATAAAGATGCATGCGTGAGATTCACCTGCCATCTTTCACTAGAGAAAATAATCTTTAGAAAGGGTTTCAATTTTATATTTTGGATCAGCAATAGAACAAAAGGAGTTAGAAAAATATACTCGTGGAGACAAAGTAGATATGGAAAAATACACAGAGAAAAGGTTGACCAAGCAAGACACACAACAGAGAGGGACAGTGAGATCAATGAAAAGACACAGACAAGTATGAGATAGCAGCTGGTGGGATGCTATTGCTGTTCAAATAATGTCCCAGTTCTGTGACAGAGGACATCAGGGGCAGAGGTTTTTTTTTTTTTATGTAATCGACTCTAGCCATTGAACAAACGCCGTGGCAGGATGGTTGCCTGTTACATGTAAGGACTCTGGACTTAAGCCTTTAATGCAACTGGGCTTATCTCCTAATAGGTTAACTATTCCCTCTCCCACATCCTTGCACCTTGTAACCAAAAGGAAGAGACCCTGCTGGTTACAGAGAAGGCGAAGTTCTGTGCGCACAGGGCACACAAGACCCAAGGTGACCCTGCTATCTTTGGACTGAAGAATCTCTCAGCCACAAGATAGTTTAGTCTAAATACTACTTATAAGAATGAAATCTCCCCCAAACAACTAAAATATCCAACACTGGAGGGACAATTTACAAAACGCTATTTTTTTGCACTTCACACATTTATCTCTAAACTTAAAAACAAACCTGCAAGATTGTTACTTGCATCGCCGTCTTACAAATGACAAAACTGAGGCTCAAAGAGGTGATGTGATTCGCCCAAAGTCATTTAAATTTAATTCCCAAGCCAAGTACTTATTTCCCTATATCATGCTGCAAGAGAGGCAAGACGTCCTTTTCAGACCTCCTCTTCTAGGACTCTGTGTTTTTGTTTCTTGAGCTGATTGAAACTCAGCAGAAATGTCTTAATTATTACAAACCAGGGAAGCAAGAAATTGCAAGTTTCTAAAGCTTCACCAGCCAGAGAGAAGCATTTCAAACAGGCAAAGGGAAGATACTTAGAAAACCATTGAGCTACTCCCACCGTCAGAATTTCCAGGGCTGTGAGTTAAAGAGGAAAACAGCACAAATCTATTGGCAGGTGGCCAACGGTTCTGTCTGCCCTCACAGCACTAGATTTTCAGAACTCTGTGCCCTTGACTGATGGAAACCCTGCAGAATACATTCGAAGTATCATTATTTTGAAACTTGAGAGGACCACAGAAAAATTCTGAAGGCTCTTTCTCAAGCGAAGTTTCGAGATACTACAGAAAACATAAGCCCTCAAACGTGGGGATTTTCCATTTAAAAAGTACAGTATGTAGCAACTTGTGACACAAAAAAACCCCAGCAAAACAGCTGTTCCTTTGGCTGTTTCCTAACTGGGGCTCAGTGGAAGAGATTAGTCTTCACAGGCTCACTTTGAAGTCAATCTACACATGAACCGGGACCAGAATCAGAGAGACCACGGAAGCCTGGGTCGTTATCCTTCCGCGTTTCTGCAGCAATTGTGCTACAGTGTTTCCTGCACACCATGCAAGCAAGCATTTGAAGGAGAGCCCTCACTTTGCAAAAGATGAAAAAATCAGCCGTCCTTTGCCAAGTTATCTGCGTTATCGGTGACAAGCCTGAAATGAAGATTTCGCAGCTTTATTTCATCACAATTCTAAAAATAATTCACCCTGAAATGTAAACTACTGAAAATGCATTAAGATGCCACCCTCTCTTGGGCATTTACATTTAAACTAGAGGCAAGGGAGGGAACCTTAAGGCAAAGACGTGACCTTGTCCCTGCAGAATTTCAGGTAGGAGGGAAAAGCAGAATCTTGGAGCCAGAAAGGACCTGAGAGATGATAACACACACACACACCCCGCCCCGTTTCCTCATCTATAGAGACCTTGGGCATAAAGACGTAGGTGACTTGCTGTGTTAGAACTCAAACTCCCCGACACCCCAGTTCTGGGTTTCATCCACTTTGCCGGTTTCTCACTCTCTGTGGAAGGCAGGGCTGGCTTTGTGACAGAGGGACCCGTGGATCCGCAGGACTGGATGGCTGACATCAGATCTGCTCAGGGCAAGCTCTCAAATCATCTCAGGTTTTATCATGTCGGTGAGGTAGGGATGGGGGGGTGACAATTCTTAGAGAGAAATTCAACACAGAAACGTTTTGAAGTAGCATTTTGGCTGTAAGGACCTTGACCTGTGGGCACAAGAAAACCCTTCTCTGCAGCCTCAGTGCCATTATTCATTTTATTTTCAATCATGATTTCATATAACCTCTAAATGTTTAGTGTGTAGATTGTTTGAAGTGTCGGCAGTGCGCGCCCTACAATAGTTAAAGAGGTTTATACACGCCTGTTTTCTTTTCGGAAAAGGCTTAGTTTAATATGCAGACGTCTTAACAGCAAACCTGCATCTCCGCAGATGACCCCACAATTGCCTGTTTCTCTTCTTTGACTCGCTCACACTCTCTTTTCTTTCATATTCTTTTTCCTGACTTAGGTATGCATTACTGTTGCTTAGGATAACAAGGACCCACCAAATAATTATGACTAAGTATTCTCTTGGGGGATTCAACATTTTGAAAAGACAGCCAAAAGAGTTGATTCATTTGCAGAAAGATGGCATTTTAGGGAAGTTATAGAAAAAGTGTCAGCAACCGTATTTTGCTCAAAGCTTGAAATTTAAAGCAGGGAAATGTTGTCATGGTAGTAATCCAAGTAGAATTAAATTTCTAACAACCAGGGTGGATCCCGGGGAGAGGAAAAGCTGAAAAGTTCACAAACACACTTAATGTACAATAGGAAATACCTTTGTGTACACCTCTTCCTTTTGTTAAGTTGGCATCCCCGGTCCCTTACCTGCACATTTCAGCAGGTGAAGGACCAGGAACTAGGACACTGGAGAGAAAGGGCCAGTTTTGCTAACACAACACAGATTCTACCGATTGGGCAGCCCTCAGAGTGAATTTGCACTGAACCAGGAAAGAGATGGAAACCCCAAGAGAAAAAGACTCACTTGGTCTTTTGCAATATTGCCGTGGGCTCTGCTTACCGCCCAGGTACCAGGGCCTCAGTTAACATTTTAAGAGCAGGTTTCAGTTCTCTTTTCCTCTGCTCCTAAGGAGGACAAAGGGAGAGGAAAGAGACAAAAGCTCAGGAGCAGGGGAATATGAGCAAATATTCCTTCTCGAGTGGGTCCCGGGAGCCAAGGAAAAACACGAAGCCTTTCCGGAGTCCTATAATAGGACTATAATTATAGTCCTATAATAGTCCTATAATAGTCCTATAATATAGGACTCCTATAGGAGTCCTATAATGTTGGATGAATTGTGTTGTCTCACAATTTGTAGGCCATACCCTTGAGAACAAGGTACACGGAGGCACTTAACATAGCGCTTGGCACTGGTACATGTTCTAGAAGTTCTTGTTAAATTTTGATCCAATCTGAGTGTCTAGAGCCCGCTGTGTGCTCTATTGTGAGAACGGACTTTCGTAGGGTACGATTTCTAGGGATAATTAGGGAGTCGGGCACTGTGGGTGGGGCAGGAGGAGGGAGGGGGGATTGAGAATTCAGGGGGCAACACAGCTCTGAAGATAGAAGGACAAGGGAGCAAAGACTGCCAGTTATTACCGATACCCATCCATTCTCCCTCCTCAAAGAGCAAACCTCTAGGGCTTCCCTGGTGGTGTAGTGGTTAAGAATCCGCCTGCCAATGCAGGGGACACGGGTTTGAGCCCTGGTCCGGGAGGATGCCACGTGCCACGGAGCAACTAAGCCCGTGTGCCACAGCTCCTGAGCCTGTGCTCTGGAGCCCGCGTGCCACAACTACTGAAGCCCGCACGCCTAGAGCCTGTGCTCTGCAACAAGAGAAGTCACTGCAATGGGAAGCCCGCACACCACAACGAAGAGGAGCCCCCACTTGCTGCAACTAGAGAAAGCCCGCGCACAGCAATAAGGACCCAACGCAGCCAAAAATAAATTAATTAATTAAATAAATTTAAAAAAAAAAGAACAAACCTCTAAACATCACATACACAGGCACCGAACATTGCATTTCTTGGCCTCCTTTGCAGTTGAAAGTGGCTGTGTGACTAAGCTGTGGTCAATAAGATGTAAGTGAAAACATGGAGGGAAGTTTTCTTGAAGGACATAGACTTCTGGGAAGAGTCCTTTTGATGTTTCTGCTGTACATCTTTCTCTTTTCTTCTTTGAGGGTGTGATAGCTGGAGCTCCAGCAGCTATTTTGGACCATGAGGTGGTCTTGGAAATGAAAGCCATGCATGCACTGAAAATGTCAGAGTGGAAAAGATCAGAGCATGAGTCCCCAGAGACCACCTTGGCAGCCTGGGACTGCCCATCTGCAGAGTTCTGTGACAGAGGAGCAAACTTCTACCTTGCTGAAACAACTGTTATTTTGTGGTTTCTGTTATGTGCAACCAAACCTAATGTTAACAAACCAAGAAATCCATTTTCTTTCATCCTCCAAGTGACCTCAAATGGATGAGGATGGCTTACCATTAACAGTTACCTACATCAAGTATAGTGACAGTTTTTATATCATTCAATGAGTGAAGATAACTTCGTTTTAGGATTTATTTGATTAAAACAGTCTTTTTTTTTTTTTTCCACTCATGCCCTTTCTAGTTTGCTATCAGATTTCCAAGAAAGAGAAAGAAGTCAACCTGTTCTCTGTGCACGAGAGATTTCCTGAAACACCACCAGCCAAGAAAAATGCAGGATCACAAAAATCCTCTACATTTCTCCCACAGTAGTTCTAGAAATCCCAAGAGGAAGGTCTCACATTTGCTCACAGCAAGGTCCTTTGCTTAATCACACTTTCCCCTTCCTGCTCTCCATCCCCCTGAAACTGCCTGGAAGGAATGAATTTGCTTCTGACAAGTCTGGGGCCCCAGCCAGCTCCCCCTCTGTCCAGGTCACTGTTTCTCCATGCTCTGATTGGGTCCAAATGCATCCTTTATATCTTCCCACACATTTGCTCCAACAAGAAGGTCTGGTGCTTACAATATCTTAAGTAGCTTTATAGCAATGTTATTGAAGGAGTTCTTTCACTACGTACTTGTTTTTTCATCACAGACCCATTTCCCTAGAATCCAGCTGGATTGCAAGGCCCTGTGGGGAGGTTTATATCTTATTATTCTTCACATTCCTCACACTTCTCATAGTGTCTTAGTCTGTGCAGAGCTGCTATAACAAAAACACCATTGACTGGGTGACTTATAAGCAACAAACATTTATTTCTCACAGTTTTGGAGGCTGCAAGTCCAAGATCAAGACACAGGCAGATTCAGAGGGGGACCTGCTTCCTGGTTCATGGAAGGCGTCTTCTCATTGTGTCCCCACATGGCAGAAGGGGTGAGGGGCTCTCTGGGGCCTCTTTATAAAGACACTAATCCCATCATGGGGGCTCCATCCTCATGACCTCATCACCTCTTAATACCATCACCTTGAGGGTTAAGATTTCAATATATGGGCTTCCCTGGTGGCGCAGTGGTTGAGAGTCTGCCTGCCGATGCAGGGGACACGGGCTCATGCCCCGGTCCGGGATGGGCCGGGGAGCCATGGCCGCTGAGCCTGCGCGTCCGGAGCCTGTGCTCCGCAACAGCAGAGGCCACAACAGTGAGAGGCCCGCGTACCGCAAAAAAAAAAAAAAAAAAAAGATTTCAACATACGAGTTTGAGGGAGTGTAGGTCACAAACATTCAGACCATAGCACATGGTACTTGATACCTGGAAGGTATTTATTACATTTTTTGAGTGAATGAGGGCTTCAGTGGCCAGTAACACGAATCCATTTATTCTCACTTCTAACCCTAAACAGGCATCCTGGAACCAAACTCAGCTCTCACATGTCCCAGCTCTCGTCCTTAATGGCAAGTTCTTCCCTAGAGACTCTTTTTCACCCTGAATATCAAAAGGATTTATCTTAGGTTCTCAGGTTGTGATCCTTGCCACACACAACACTGGATATCTAGAGGGGCCGGGGGAGAGGAGACAGCCTTTTGCCTCCGTGACCCTGATACACTCAATGGGTCATCCAACGCGTTCCTACTTCTTTAGGTCCTTACTGATGGGCTCAACCTAGCAAATGAGGGTCGGCATTTAACTGTGGAAACACGTGCCTAAAGCATTCCAAATCCCCAACGCCCGACTTTTCTCTGCCCCTCTACGTCCACATTCCTCTGTGGATAGAAAAAAGGAAGAGGCACAATAAAATGGTAGCATCACGATACCCGCTTGGGACTGGGCAGACGGAGTACGAGAAGACAACTTTGAGGTGCTTGGGCTAGACTCCCTCGTGGGACAACTTTTCAGTGATGGGGGGTGGTTAGTTAATCCCTTAGAAGCACACAGCAGGAGAGCACAAGATGGACACAAAACTGAGCTCCTGAATCCAGATGTAGGAAAGAGGACGGGTTACTATCTGTTCACTTCCTGTTGCAGAGCCACTGGGCTGTCCAAATACAAAGGGCAGAGGCGTTAGCCCATTAGAAATCTACAGCAAGTTCTTCCTGAGGAAGGTGGGAAGTGGGGAGTTGCTGTGTTGCAGAATTCTCCAGAGCGCGGGGTGGGGGACGGCAGTCACGGTGGGGACCCAGGGCCAACAGGACAGGGAAACTGGCTTAGGAAGAGCCTCCAACACCAGCCTCCTTTGGAGTTTCCCTGCATGACAACACTCTCCATCCCGTTAAATCACAATGGGATGTACATCCGTCCTGTCTCCTTATCATATACCCAGCAGAGAACACGTTGTCTGACATGTGTTAGGAACCCAATACAGATTTGTTGAGCAAATAAATGAATACACTCACAATGAAATTGCTGATCGGTGTGGCTTTAAAGCAAATCATTGGGAACATTGCAAGACGTTAATATAGAGCAGATGCAGCACGAGAAGCGTTGGTATAAAAATGGGCATGTGCTTCTCTTAGGCCTAAGGATTTTGAGAAGCCAAGTAAGAAACCTTACTTATAGCTAATAAGTAAGTGCTATAATGGCTTATAGCACTGACCTTTATGTCCGGTTCAGCCATAGATTATAAAACTTACAGGGGCTCATGCATGGCCCCGACAATGTTCAGAAACTCTTTTTCGCTCTCTCCTTCCAAGCCGGCACCTTGCTCTAGTGGAGAGACTAGGAGCTGAGACGCCTGACTTCCAGGTGAGGTTCTGACAGCATTTTGTGTGAGTGTGAGTACGTGTGTGCGGTAACCTGGGTCCAGTGATTTTCTCTCTCTACACCTCAGGGATGGGATAATGGACAGAGTAAGTCCTGCTTAGCTTAACTCACAAGTTTGTGTAGCTATTGAACGGAGGAATTCATGTGAAAAACACTTTTAAAAACCCAGAGTCTAAGAGGCGATGCATTATTCCCATTTTCTAGCTTTTTCTGTTTTCCTCCCATTTCTCATGTCCTTAACTCACATGCCTTCTTCTACTTTTCCAATGGTTTTATCTTTTCCGGTTGTGTTTACGTGGGTTTGTCCTCTTCCTAAAAATGCTGGAAAACTCCTTCTGACCTGTGAGCTCCATTTGATTTTGTCTTTCATAAAACTGAGCAAAGGACTTCGTACAAAACATAAGCTCAAGAGATTGGATACAGTTCCTTTACAGTAGGACCTTGATGTTTATCCATTCTAAATGTAACAGTTTGCATCTCCTAACCCCAAACTCCGAGCCCATCCCTCTCCCTCCCTCCTCCCCTTTGGAAAAGAACATAAAGAAAAGAATGTATCTATGTGTATAACTGAGTCACTTTTCTGTACGCAGAAATGAGCGCAACACTGTAAGTCGACTATACTTCAATCGAAAAACAAAAACAAAACATAAGCTCAGCACACTTGGTGGTGCCGAGCGGGACTCTGGGTAAATTGGCTGCAGGCCTGTGCTTGGGGCATAAAGGGACAGACAGGCTGTCTGAACTCGGGGAACCCAACAAAGTAACAGTATTCGCCAGAGTTCACAGCTTGGACATAATTATGTTCTCAGCTCTGTGAGGAAGCTCCCCTTTGTTTTTTGTTTTTTTTTTTTCGGTCCGCGGGCCTCTCACTGTTGTGGCCTCTCCCGTTGCGGAGCACAGGCTCCGGACGCGCAGGCTCAGCGGCCATGGCTCACGGGCCCAGCCGCTCCGTGGCACGTGGGATCTTCCCGGACCGGGGCACCAACCCGTGTCCCCTGCATCGGCAGGTGGACTCTCAACCACTGCGCCACCAGGGAAGCCCTCCCCTATGTTTTAAGCAAAGTTCGCTCCCTTGACTTCCCCATTTCTCCAATTTCCTTTCCAAACGATACTTGAGTAACGACGATTTACTCAGTGGGAACTTCTGTATCCAGAGAAAAGAAGCTAAAACTCTAGATTCCAAACCGTGCCAAATTAGAACATATACACATTGGGTCAACAGAGTTTTTCTCAGGACCCAGAATTTCATTTTTGGCCAAAAATAGAACAATAGTTTGAATAAGGAGAGGACTTTATCCAGTCAAGCATCTCAGTGCCATGAATGACTCAGCTCAGAGAAAAGACGAAAGTACTGAGAAAGCCTCTCTCCCCGGTGTTCCCGTGTTTGATATTCCCTAGAACAACAAGAAACAATTGCTACACCAAACATTTAGCGAAAAATTACTACATCAAATATTTAGCAAGTCAACCTTCATTATATCATTTAACCCTCAAAAAAAATACCCACAACACAACACATCAATCAATATTATTATTAACATCGCTTGACCAAGCAAGAAACTGAAACTGAGAGAAGATTAATAATGTGCAGACGGTCCCCACCTAGAAGCGGCAGAGCTGGAATTTTTTTTTTTTTTTTTTCAGAGCTGGAATTTTAACTAGGTTTTCTGGTTTGTTTTATTTTCTTTGCAGCTAATTGATACATTTATTTTGGTTTTAAGGACCACAGGAGTAAGAAGTTGATGCTGTTCATATTTCAGTAATATTATCATTTAAATGATATCAATGGCTAATGGGATTCCTAAGCATTTTTCCTGCGGAGGCTTTGTGAAGCTACCTTGGTTGTTCACACCAGTGGTTCAAGTCCAATGTCATGAGGTAGCAGATGATTTGAGCGGCTCCAGGTCACTGAGCTAAGCTTGGGGATATCAGGGGTTCCACACATCCTGCCTAGTCTATTAACTTGATAGTGATGATATGGTCAGAGTGGGTTTAAACATGCTGTTTTCCAATTTTAAATGTAATTTATAGATAGTGTAGACATTTCTTAAAAATAATAGAAAGTTCAAAATATAACAGAAAAAAACCTCCCTTATAATTGCTACAAAGCATAGTTGATAGAACGTTGGAATATTTGTGCTCGGTTTCTTTCCAGCCTTCCTTTCTAAGTCCATAATTGGCATCGTGCTTTGTATGCCAGAAAAGTGCCACTTCGTTCATTTAATATCATATTTTTTATCTCCATGTCACTAAAAATTATGTAGAAAATTTTTGTTCCTTTCAACGTGTCATGACTTACCGTAATCTGTTGAATGATTCTCCCTGTAATAGGAAGTTTCGATTATTTCCTTTTTAAAAAAAGTCATAAATAACCGTGGTTTTCTTGGGTTTTGGTTTTTGGTTTTTTTGATTAGTACCCCATCCACAGAGTGGAATGGCTGGGATAGAGGGAAGGAACGTTTTCAAGCACTGGCAATGGAATATGTTGCCAGCTGTGCTAAAAGGCTGTATCGATTTCCACTCAGTAAGGTGGACACTCTCTTTGTGGGGTCCCAGGTCACCCAAACATTTGGAGATTCCCCCCTGCAGCCTTCTAGGAGTTCCCACTGCCATGTCCATGACAGCTTGTTCCTTCACTTCACAGAGCCTGTTCCCTGCCTGAATAAGTGACAGAACTGGAGAAGGATGTCCCAGATCCCTTTCAGTAATCTGTGTCTGCACACCCTAAGCACAGGCATGGGGGCTCTTGGGGCTCAGGGGTCACCCTGACACACCTCCTGGCCGCCATTGCCCCAGGCACATGGCGTGTCTGGGCCATGGGATCTGAGTGGTTCCTTCTCCTGCACACCAGTCTCCCGCGCAGGTGGATGGCAGTGGGGGGCATTTTGCAAAACAGCCAACCTCAAAGACCCTCCTCCTGGCTACGCCCCTCTCTTCACAGCCTTCCCTATGATCCCACCTTGCAGCTGCAACAATGGGGCGCTTTTGGACCGCCTGGGGTCCCCTTACAAGCTCTCCTGCCTGTGGGCGCCTCCAGTACCACGATGTGTAAGTAGAGAGTTCTGGTTTACTTCCTTGGGAAACCTGGTACTTTAAACCCAAACACAGAAAAGTGGTCTGAGAGTTTATTCTGAGTCCCACTCAGACTTGGGCTGTTTGCAAACATGTTCCCAAGGGGTAGGGAGCTCTTGGTCAGGTTTTCATTAGGATTAGGGAGACGGTGGGATCCATCAGTGTGGACAGTGTAGGGGGGCGCTACTTAGCAATTTTCCTTGGGATCAAATGATGAAGAACTTGTGGGTGGTGAGAACCTGCTTGGACCTGCAGGATTCCAGCAACGGAAGGGGTTAAACCAGAAGCTTCTCCTCGTCAAGGATTTTGAGTCCACCAGCTGGTTTGCCACGTGAACTACAAAGGACCACAGACTCCCGGTCTCTGGGTCAGTCCCGATCCGTGGGGGATGATTTCCTCTTTAGAGAGGAGAGCTTTCCAGTCTGACCAGGATGAATAGCTCTGATGACACTTGTTGTTGCGAGCGTTCACATCTCTTGTTCTTAGTCCTGTGATTTTCTAGGTCAATGATATGATGTCCTAAATTGTGAATAAAAGCCAGCTTTTTTTTAAAAAAAAAAAAGGGACTGAATGCCTACGGCTTAGTATACACTCTTCTACTGAAGTATGATTATTGAGTCCATCTGAGAGGATGAGAAAAGTCGGGAAGTGATTCTTGTTCTTTAGAGGCTGAATATATGGCAAATTATTGATCAGACCTCAGTCCAGTCTTTGCAAGGTTAACTTTGTCTTAATGTCTGAAATGGAAGGAAGTGTTCTTGATGCAAGGATTAGAAGTTAACTCTCATTTCTTCTATTTCTTCGGGGTAGGGGAGAGAAAGCTGGATTCCACAGCCCTGAAAGCAGGGCCTGGTAATGAGGCAAAAGCAAGAGGCTATAAATACTCGGGCTGACAGAGCAGCAGATGGTTGGGTTGGACGTGGATGGCGGGGAGGGAAACGTGCTAAGTGGGATTGGCATATGTTTCCTCAAGTCTTTGACCTGCTTGTTACTCTGAAGACTTTATTAAAGGCTTGAAAAAATTGATGTGAAAGTTGTGATCGCAAAGGAAAGTTGGAAAAGAAAATGGGGAAAGAAAAAAAGAGATTCCTTGAGGCATGAGACTCTCTCTCCCTATGTGATTGATTTGTATTATAAGTAATCATTTTATCCATCCTGAAAGATGTCAAAGCACCACACCCAATTTCCCTTCCCCCTGCCCCTGGCCACTACTACCCCACTAGCCCTAGACTGCAAAGCAGAAAACCAAGAGAGCAGTTGGGCTGTAGGCCTGAGGGCAGGTGCAGAGCTGGTTTGCACCCATAGGAACTTCCTGTTGACTATCACCTTGGGACCATCCACGCGGGTATGCATTGGGCCGCCCAGCCCTGAGGTGAGAACGGCCCTCCGGTTCTGAGCCCTCTATTCAATGAAGTAATACAGTTCCAGAGAGTGATACCAGTTTTGCTCGTGTTAGACCAAGACAGGTTTCTGTTTAGCTCGAATCAGTATTTCCTTTGACTGAGATGTTACCCATTGGCCTTATTTATTTTATTTAAAAAAAATTTATTTTATATTGGCGCACAGTAGATTAACAATGTTGTGTTAGTTTCCACTGACCTTATTTATGATTTACCCTTGGTTCATTATACTGTCAACTCCCTGTGGGCAGGACCCTCCTCTTCCCTGCTCTTAGCGTCGGGCTTCTAGCTTGAGCAACAATATGCTTCTTCATCGTCCAACTGCGCTGTTTGTGACTCACTAGATTACAAATTCCCTGATTGCACAAGTCACGTCGCCTCTTGTTTTAATGCTCCAGGGCAGCTGGCAAGGGGTCCTGTGCCTCACATTCCACTAAACGTGGACTCTGATACTCTGTGGTGGGCCGAAGACATTCACTTCTCTCCACAAGGGAAAAAAGGATGGAAAACGGGCAGCTGTGGGTCCACCTGTACCTGCCAGATATACTAGGACCGGGGTGCAGAGGGTCAGACTGTGCAGCCAGTGTCCATCTAGCTGTAAGGTGTAGATGGAGGAAGCCTAATACTTGTCTTCATGAACGTGATGCCGTATGGGAATAAGAATCCCACATCTTACAGTCAGAGTCCTGGGGCCAGGGGGGCAAATCAGTATCATTGGAGTCCACAGGGGGTCACATTCTGGTATGAGGCAGTGAGTGGAGCAGTAGAGGGGAAGGACCCGGAGGTGTGCCAAGGTCCCCATCTTCTTTCTCCAGGCCACTTGCCCACTGCTTGGAGGTGCGGTCCTACCTAGAAGAGCTGTGCTTTGGACCGGCCACGGGTGTATTGCTTCCTAAACTGGGTCTCTGCTGCCCCACTAGCAGCCTCCCAGGCCTCCTGTTGGCAGCTCTTGGCCGCTAACGGTCTGTGGCTCATTTTCATGTTTGTTTGCCATAGAGTCTTAGAGTTAGTGGTGATGTAAGGACTTCAGAGAAGGTGAACCAGTTAAACCTGGCAATTAGAGAAATTTATTTGAGCTGCCAAATAGAAACTGTAAGTACAAAAATATTTTGAAACAAACGAAAATGAAAATAAACACACTAACATTTATAGGATGCAGCAAAAGCAGGACTGAGGGAATTTAAAGCAATAAATGCCTATATTAAAAAATAAGAAAGATATCAAATAAACAACCTAACTTCGTACCCCAAGACAATAGAAAAAGAGCAAACCAAGTCCCAAATTAGCAGAAGGAAGTAAATAATAAAGAGTAGAGTTGAAATAAATGAAACAGAATTTTAAAAGTTTAAAAAATCAATGAAACTAAGACTTGCGGGGGTTTTTTGGTAAAGATAAACAAGATTGACAAATCTTTAGCTAAACCAACTAAGAAGAAAGGAGAAGATTCAATTAAATAAAAGCATAAAGGAAAGAAGAAACATTACAACTGATATCATAGAAATAAAACAAATCATAAGAGACTAATATAAAAAATTATATGCCAACAAACTGGGTAACTTAGAAGCAATAGATACATTTCTAAAAATATATAACCTACCAAGAATGAATTATTAAGAAATAGAAAATCTGAATAGACCAATAAAGAAGGAAGAGACTGAATCAGTAATCAAAAATCTCCCTACAAAGAAAAGCCCAGGACCAGATGGCTTCATTGATGAATTCTACCAAATATCTTAAGTAGAATTCATGCCAATCTTTCTCAAACTCTTCCCCAAAATGAAAGTGAATGGACCATTTCCCAAACTCATTTTATGAGGCCAGCATTACCTTGATATCAAAGCCAGACAAAACACAAGAAAACTACAGACCAATATTCCAGATGAACATAAGTCTATAAAGAACTCATACAACTCAGCAAGAAAACAAAGAATATGATTTGAAAATTAGGCAGAGGAACGGAACAGACATTCTTCCAAAGAAGACGTACACATGGCCAACAGGTACATGAAAAGGCTCCGCATCGTTGGTCATCAGGGAAATGGAAAATCAAGGGGTATTTAAATTGCATTGGAGGAACGGCTTCAGTAAGTAAAAATTTTCAAGAAGTCACTGATACATAACTTCTTTCTTTTAAAAAAAAAATCCATTGCCCTGAGCCAATGTAACTCAGGAAAAGTGTATCTAACCTCACAAGGGTGGACGGGACACTCGGAAGATTTGCTCTCCTTGCTTGCAAGGAGAACTGGCTCTCTGATCTCTGCTTTGCAGTTACCACCTTCCCTTCCCTCCCCCCACACCACCCCCTCCCTCCCTCCCCCCGTTTGCTTCTTGTCCGCATCTGCCATCCAGGTGCAAGCACGCAAGGCTGTACAAGTCTGAGTGAATAGCATCACTCCTCTGAACCTTCCAAACAGGCTCGTCTTTTCCTCGCAGTGTTTCTCAAACAATAAAGAGCAGTTTCACTCCTCAGGAAGACCAGCCCGTCTGGAGTTTTATCCTTCCTGAGACCGATGAGGCATATGCTTCTGTAAGCGCCTCTATGATCAAACTTTTCCTCTGGAGTCATTATATGCTTTCTTATAACGTATCGCGGAAGAGGTCGTCTTCGCTCGGTAAGATCCTTCACCACTAAAGAAGGTTTATACGCACACTCATTCCAGATGTATGTCTGGATATACAGTACATGCTTGCCAAACAAGAAAGTACAATATTCATGATTCTTGTAAACGCCTATTTTTTCTGGTTTGGATTTTTGGTTGTTGTCGTTTCCTTTTTGTGTTCATTTTTTGTGAAAGGTGTAAGGTGTGTGTCTAGATTCTTTTTTTTTCTTTTCTGCATGTGGGTGTCCAGTTGTTTGGCGCCGTTTGCTGAAAAGACACTAGTCTTTTCTAATAAGGTTTTTTTTTTCCAATAACGTTTTCTGGACGACTGCTTCTAGGTCGGACAGGAGCCTACCACCAAGCACAGTTGAGGAAATCTGTTTTCTGCAGTTGAGCTAAATGTATTGGGCAGAGTCCAATTAGATGATCTCTGATATTCTGGGCCGGTCCTGGGATAAAATCTAAAGCAGTGATTGGTTAAAACCTTAGAAATGCTTACGATCGTTTGGCACACATCGCTCCCGGCCCTGCCTCCATGTCTCCCTCTTCTCCACGTGTCCAAGTCCTATGCCACCCGCTTGCAGCTCCAGACTTCAGCTAATTCGAGGCTCCTAGCACAATTCTTGTCTTTATGACTCATGTGGTATTGGGCTGTTTCATGATAGGAAAGAACCAAAGCCCCGAAGGTATAAACTCCTGAAAAGACCACTCTCTCCCCCTCCTCAACTATGTTTCTTTGTAGCAGGAACGATATCGTAAACTCTTTGAATCGCATATAGCTCAGGGTATAGCACAGAAGTGAATGCATAATTTAATAAATGCTCGTTAGTTATTTGATTGACTGGGAAGGTCCTTGTGAAAAAGGAGGAGTAAGTGACTCTCGACCTGTGAAAGAATGTATACAAACCTGATCTTAAAAACCACCAAGGAAACCATGACTTTATCAAAGGTCTTTTACTGGCCGATACAGCCCTTTGCAAATGCTGTCTGTGCAACTAGAAGGCTGTCAAATAAAAATGCATTTGCTGCAATATATACAATGTGTGAGTGTGTATTTACACATATATACATGTATATGTGTGTCTGTGTGTATATACAGGAAATTATTAATCCTCCTTGCAATTCTTCATGTTTCCCTGTTCTGCGGTCATGACTTATAAATTAGTGCAATTATCAAAGTTAATATGTTAACATTTAAATATTCTCTTACTGGGTACCATTCATTTATTCGTGAATATTTAATAAGTTTGGTAGAGAAGAGTGAACAAGACTGGCCTGGACCCCATTCTCAAGACCTATTTAAAGGATGCTGTTAATATAAAAACGTATTTGAAATGATTATCTATTCAGAAAGCATGTCCAACAATTAAAAGCAAATGGTTGTCCCTCTTCTCCATTGTTGGTTGGGTGTTAAGCATATCCCTGGACCGTTCGATACAATGTCTCGTTTCTTACTGCAGATAAACGCACTGCTTTTCAAACATCATGTTGTTGTAGCCTTAGAGATCTCCAGCTTCAACAATGTAAGTTGTTTTTTTTCCCCATGTAGCCAGAACTGGATCAATAAAGTAAAAGCATAATGACTTTCCCTGCTTTATTTTAGTATGTTATCTGATACTATTTGCTTTCTTAGTCTTAGTCAATATTGTTGTCTCCCAGGAGGTGCAGATGTTATCTCTTCACTCAACCCATTTTTCCACCATCCTAAATAAAAAGCCAGCCGGGACAAAGGATACTGACTGTGCCGATAATTTCTTAAGTGATTCTCAAGCAAATGAGAGTGCAGCCTGATTTCTATCCTCATCATTTCCTTTGCTATGACTGTGAGCCCCAGTGGCCACACGTCTCACCTTGAGCCCCCAGCTGCCTTAATGATGAGGACTCTGTTTTGCGACGGGGCAGCGCTCGGCCGCATCGCTCGGCTGAGGCCCTGCACACAGCACTGACCGCTCAGTGACACATTTCAAAGCTCAGGCACGATCAATGCGCTGCCTTATACAACAGGAGGAAAGAAAGGCATCCTCCCACCACAGCCCGGTTTTCTCAGGATGTAGGAAGTTTATGACCTTGTGGAGGCACCGTACATCCCCCCTCCTTGTTTCGTAAACCTGCTCTTTACTTCTTTTCCTCCCTCCTGAGTGCTTCAAGGGCTCCTTTCAAGGGGTTAAGAGTCTCAAAGACAAATTTTGGAGCTGCCCGGTATGATTGAGAAAATGAGATTCCTCATAGAATAATTACATTCAGATCCCCCTTTTCCTCTGGCTTCTAAGCTTAATTCGATGTATGGGGGGCATTTCTCCTTCCATGCTGGACTTTCACACCAACTGTGACAATGGTACCCAAGAAAGCTGGTCAGTGATTCCTCATCAACCATGTGAAAAGTGGTTTCCCAAGAAGCATCAGCAGTATTTTCCTATGAATTCACCTCATGCTGTGACCACGGTCCTTGTCTGGGCTCTCATTTTATATACAGGTAAACGGAGGCACAAAAAAATAAAGTTTTTTTTCCAATTTTTATTGAAATATAGATTCCTTTCCATTATAGGTTATTACAAGTTATTGAGCATAGTTTCCTGTGCTCTAGAGCAGGACCTTGTTGTTTATCTATTTTATATATAGTAGTCTGTATCTGTTCATCTCAAACTCCTAATTTATTCCTCCCCCATTGTCCCCTTTTGTAGCTCTAAGTTTGTTTTCTATGTGTGTGAGTCTATTTCTGTTTTGTAAATAAGTTCGTTTGTATCATATTTTAGATTCCACATATAAGTGATATCATCTGATATTGGTTTTTCTCTTTCTGACTTACTTCACCCTGGATGACAATCTCTAAGTCTATCCATGTTGCTGCAAATGGCATTATTTCATGCTTTTTTTACGGCTGAGTAATATTCCATTGTATATATGTGCCACATCTTCTTTATCCATTCATCTTTTGATGGACATTTAGGTTGCTTCCATGTCCTGGCTATTGTAAATAGTGCTGCAATGAACACTGGGGTGCATGTATCTTTTCAAATTATAGTTTTCTCTGGATATATGCCCAGGAGTGGGATATACCCAGATCATATGGTAGTTGCTGGATCATGTGGTAGTTCTATTTTAAGTTTTTTAGGGAACCTCCACACTGTTCTCCATAACGGTCGTACCAATTTACATTCCCACCAACAGTGCAGGAGGGCTCCCTTATTCTCCACGCCCTCTCCAGCATTTATTATTTGTAGACTTTTTGATGATGGCCATTCTGACCTGTGTGAGGTGATACCTTGCTGAAGTTTTGATTTGCAAGAAATGGAGTTTTTGAAAACCATAGACTTAGTACCCAGAATGCACTGTCCCTGGACCGGGTCCAGTGTGGCTGTGAAAACAAGACAGAAAGTGGGGACTGCTGTAGATTCGAATCCCAGCTCTGACGTTGAGTCACTGGGTGACCTTGAGCAAATGATTTTGTCTTATTTTCCTCATCGATATAAAGGAAGAGGTTGAATTAGAGGCATGGGGCTCTAGGAAGATAACATGCTCCGAGTTCTGGTTTTGTTTCACAGTAGGATGAAAGACAAATGTTTAAACATATTTACGATTGGCAACTTAGGTGCACAATGGAATAAAATACTTTTTCCATTACATTATAATTTGCAACAGGGGAAAATATGTAGGCTGAGGAGTTTTGTAAGGAGAACTGTGTGGGAGTCACCAATAAACTATAGCCCTTCAAAGCTTTATATAGGGACTACACTGGCAGTCCAGCTGTTAAGACTTCGCCTTCCAATGCAGGGGGTGCGGGTTCGATCCCTGGTCGGAGAGCTAAGATCCCACATGCCTCAGGGCCAAAAAACCAAAACATAAAACAGAAGCAGTATTGTAACACATTCAATAAAGACTTCAGAAAAATGGTCCACATTTTTAAAAAAGCTAAAAAAAAAAACACAAAACCTTATCTACCAGATCGTCATCTTTTGTGCCTTTCCCATTTGAGAAATTTTACCCTCCCTTACTTGTCTCGTCAAAGTGAAATAAGGGCTGAAGAGGGTCGTTTTCTGAAGTTCCATTTTTTTTTAGCACCAGTGGTTCCTGACTTTCAAGCTGCTTTTTCCGAAACATTAAGCATAAAGTGTAAAGTCTGGAGCTGATTTCTTTTCTCTTCAACGTTTATGAGAGAGACACTCACTCATTCGTTCTGCTTTGAATATCAAATTATTTCATCCACCCAAAGATGAAAATTCTGCACACAGGTCCTAGAGGTCCTAGAATAAATATATTACATTAAATACCTTTTGTTCTGCGTGAAATCTTACCTCTTCTGATTTGCAGTCAACTCCTGATGTATTTTAAACAACAGAATGAAATATGGATTCCTTTGCTGCCTTCTTTCTGGATTTTTCTAGATTAGCATTTCTTAACCTGGAGAGCATGGACCCCACCCAAGGAGCTTTCCCTTCTGGATGGTATAAAATGGTTTTGAATCCTCTAAATAGAGTTTAAAAGACGTCAAGTGTCTGTCTATACCTGTAATCTTTTTTAACCTTGGGGAAAATGTTGAAGTTTTCATCCCATCTTCAAGGGAAACCATAATTTCAAAAGGGTAAGAATCACTGCTCTAGGTATTAATTTAAAGGATTTGACTTGCTCACAATATCGGACTTCTCTTTTATTTTTCCACTTTCTTAGCTGATAGTAGCTAGATTACTTGAGTTAAACTAAGGTCTTCATTTGAACTAGTGAGTGCCTACATTTTAAAAAATACTCAAATTTCTGAACTGTCAACTTTGTAGATCGGGACTTCTACCAGTCTGTAGACGTCTATGTACTCCCGTCCTGAACGTCTCTTTGTGACCTGTTCGGTACAAAGTTAACATGCTACATTTCTTGATCTTAAGAAAATCCTTTTGTAGAATGAATTTATACAAGATTGTGAATATCCTGGAACTTGCAATCTTTCTAAAATTGCATGTCTTAGGAATAAAGATGCAGACATAGAGAATGGACTTGAGGACACAGGGAGGGAGAAGGGTAAGCTGAGATGAAGTGAGAGAGAGGCATGGACATATATACACTACCAAATGTAAAATAGATAGCTAGTGGGAAGCAGCCGCATAGCACAGGGAGATCAGCTCGGTGCTTGGTGACCACCTAGAGGACTGGGATAGGGAGGGTGGGAGGAAGACACAAGAGGGAGGAGATATGGGGACATATGTATATGTATAGCTGATTCACTTTGTTATACAGCAGAAATTAACACTCCATTGTAAAGCAATTATACTCCAATAAAGAATGTTAAAAAAAAATTGCATGTCTTTTGGGAAGATGGTTATAGGTTTTTTCTTTCTCTCTTTACCAAGCAAACAAACAAAAAAATGTTATAAACCCTGTTTTCTAGATCTACAATTGAGCTACCAAATCAGATCACCTTAGTGCAATTTTACACCCCCTTTTCCTTCCCCTTTCCTCCTTCCTGTTCACCAGTTTTGAATTTTGACTGAGGTTAAGTGTATAAAATGTCTCCTGGAAAAATACTGGCAGAAATTGAGTAAATACAGAGATTGAGTACATCTGACCTGTATAATATAATGCAATTTATAGTATATGCCAAGAAGTTTCCTCCTTTCTCCCCCACTATCTGCAAAATGAATCACGTTAACATAGTTGCAATAGTCACTTTGAACCGTACCCATTTAAATGGACTCCAAGAGCATACAGCCATCTAAAGTTACAAACCCACGTGAAAAAATCAAGATATTCCTGTAGAAACGATATTGGTAGAAACTCCAATTCCATTTAATTCGTGTATTTACTGGTCGCCTCTTGAATGACCAACACTGGGGGAAATACCAAGGAAGTAAATGTGAGTGTCTGACCCCATGGAGCGTTCAGTCTCATTGAGCAGGTGGGCTTTGCATCTCTGAAACGGCAAGGAAGCCACATGTGGAATAGAGTCCGGCTTAAAGCATGTGCTCATTCAAATGTATGGATACCAAGGGGTGGGGGGTGGGATGAATTACGAGATTGGGATTGACATATATACAGTTTTGATACTATGTATAAAATAGATAACTGATGAGAACCCACTGTATAGCACAGGGAACTTTACTCCATGCCCTGTGGTGACCTAAATGGGAAGGAAACCCTAACAAGAGGGAATATATGTCTATGTATAGCTGATTCACTTTGCTGTACAGTAGAAACTAACACACCATTGTAAAGCAACTGTACTCCAATAAAATTTTTTTAAAATCTACAGGAAGTTGGAAGAGGGCTGAGCTGGAGGCACTGAAACAGTCAAAGACAGAATTCTAAAGATATACTTGGATGGAGCCCAGGAGGTGGAGAAAACATTTGAAACTGGAGCAGTAATATAACAAAGGCTCTCCCGGAAACGGGGAGAGGATTTACAGGACGGGCTGAAGTTGGCCCGGAAGAGAGTGGAAAATGCAGGGTGAGGGGATGAACCTGGGGCTGCTGGAGGCAAGGGTTGAGTCTTGGCCTTGCTGATACACTGGTTGCTGGAGAAAGAAGGGGTGAAGAGGATGGACTCCCAGCAAGAGGGAAGAATCCCCTTAACTTTGGGCACCTCCAGGGTCAGTCAGTACCTGTGACACCAAGGACACACCAAAGGTTTGGACAGATGCAATAACAGAGAGAGTAAAAGAGAGGACTGGGTAATGAGAAGGGAAGAGGAAGAGAAAAAAGTGAATGGATTCATTTCACTAGGTATCTACCTGTGACCAGGGCTTGATAGGGCCAACCTAAACTGGTGGCGTTACTGCTTCATGAAATGCTTTAGTGGGTAAGGAGATATGCCCATATAATAAACAAAACTCCTCAGACATGTTCTGATCCTCCTAAACCAGTTTCTTTCCTGGGATCAAGCGTTCCCTGAGACAGATGAACAACTTCACTCACCCCTAGTCGTTTAGGAAGTGACCAATAAATGCATGAATTAAACCGAATTGAAGTTTCCATCAATATAGTTTATGAAGGATGACCTTGATTTTTTTCTATGTGGATTCCTTAACTTAGATCCCACTATACACTTGGGGCCCACTTAAGATGGGATGATCTAACCCCTTCATACCCATTAGGATGGCTACTATCAAAAAACCAGAAATTAACAAGAATTGGTAAGGATGTGGAGACATTGGGATCCTTGTGCACCATTGCGGAAATGTAAAATGGTTACAGCCATTGTGGAAAATAGTTTGGTGGTTCCTCAAAATATTAAAAATAGAACTACCACGTGATCCTGCAACTCTATTTCTAGATATAAAGCCAAAAGAATTGAAAGCAAGGTCTTTTTCTTTCCTGATACTCATTAATTTTTTAAATTGAAGTACAGTTGATTTACAATGTTGTGCTAATTTCTGCCTTACAGCAAACGGATTCAGTTATACATATACACACATTCTGGTTTTATATTCTTTTCCATTATGGTTTATCACAGGATATTGACTATGAAAGCAAGGTCTTGAGCAGATATTTGTGCACATTATTCACAATAGGCAAAAGATGGAAGCAACCCAGATGTCCCTCAACAGATAAACGGATGAACAAAATGTGGTCTATCTATACAATGGAATATTATTCAGCCTTAGAAAGGAAAGAAATTCTGATACATCCTACAACATGGATGGATCTTGAGGACATGATGTTAAGTGAAATAAGACAGCCACAGAAAGACAAAAACAAATGCTGCGTGATTCCAGTTCTATGCGGTACCTAGCATAGTCAATTTCCGAGACTGAGAGTAGCGCGGTGGTTGCCGGGGGCTGGGCGGGGAGGGAGGTGGGGAGTTATGCTGTCACGGGGACAGAGTTTCAGTTTTGCAAGATGAAAACATTCTTGATAAGGATAGCAGTGATGACTGTACATTATGAAAGTACTTGATGCCACTGAGCTGTACACTTAAAAAACGTTACGGTAGTAAATTTCATGTTATGTGTATTTTACCACAATAAAAAAAAAATTGAAAAAAAAAAAAGTTTGGTCTAAAATGACTAATGTTGCCTGAGGCTCCACCCGGTGGAAGGCCCCCCACTGCAGCATCTCAGGGACTGATCCCTGGACCAAGCCGCTCATCAGATGCCCTATTTAGCAGTTAATTATTTCTCTTTGATACGGGTTTTTTCATCTTTTAATACAGCAGTGTTACTGCCTCTGATGATTATTCTGTCTCCATAATTCTTTTAAATCTAATGAGGCGTGGCCAGCTCTGCTTAACAAGGCCACACGTCATTAGCTTCTTGTCTCTGTGTCATCCTGTCACCCTCAATCACCACATGACCAACCGGGCACTCACTGGTCACTTGTCATTGGCAAAAGAGTGTGAAGTGACGTGCTGTCAGGTCAGTTAGCGGTGGTGTTTAATAAACTTCCAGGACCACACACAATCCTGCCTTTTATCCCCGCCCCCCGCCCCCCCCCCCCCCCCCGCCACAATCCAGGTTGAGGGAACCTGTCTGAGGGATAAATCCGTTTTCCACTAACCCAACAATAAGACCTTTAGGGAGGGTCCTCTGCTTTCTCATCCTCTGCTCCCAGGAATTCTAATGTTTTGTCTCAAAAGCCCCCAAAAGAAGCAGGGGGAAGTAATGCACTGAGCACGGGCTTTAGTCAAAAGACGTTGAGTCAGTCTCGCTGAGCTGTTGCTCACCAACTGTGTGGCTTCGGGCCAACCACTTAACCTCTCTGGCCCTAGTTCCTTTCCCGAACAACAGACTTCTGAGGGTTGTCTCAAAAGCTAAATGAGTTCATTGCTACCTATGTTGCCAAGCTACATCAGCCTGGAAGGAAAAGTAAGATAGTTCCCTTCAGTCTGCTTTTGAAATGAGTTAGGGTATAAATTCATATGGGGTCAAGATGGTATCAAAAATTTATTTCTTTAGGTTTTCTTTCTCCCCCGTACCGATCTTCTGTTGCATCACTCCCAAATCATTTGGGAGTGCGAGAGCAGGGGTCTATTTATTTATTTGCTTCCAAGCTCATTCTGAGTCTGCTTCTATAAATGAACTTCAGTGGCAAGAGCACAGGGAAGGCTTTCCATCTTGTCGGGGTTATTGCTCTGATCTCAGAATGAATCTCAAACACACTTCCTGCATAGAAGGTCGGTTTTCATCTGGGCACACAGATTTCTCTTATTTTCGGAAGACACGAAATCAAGTCATTTGTCACACTTATCACCTTAGGAACTTGATCAGTTTATAATAAACATAACAAACTACGTTTCCATGCTTCCAAGTCTGGAAAGACCACTGCACTGTTATCCTCAAAAATCCCTTCTTAGCCCAAAGCAGAAGACCATGGGGACCAAGTGCCGAGTCAAGGTCGACCACACTGGGTGTTCACGTGGCCTTGGGGACTGCTGGCTCCCAGGAAGCTCAGGACCACCCCCTCCCAAAGGAAACCACAAGACTCTGTTCCCTCACTGTCCCAGCATTGCTGCCGGGGTGTTTCCTTCTGGTCTGTGACAACCACCTGGAAGTTTCTTTTTCTCACAAAGGAATAGAGTGAGAGATTTGGGAGACTTGGGTCCCCGTGAGTTAGTGAGCCCTGTTCTAGGGTAACAAGGTCCCTCTGCTCCAGACCCACAACTTCACATGGAAACTGCAGAGCCTTCACTCGGTTTTTGATTTCCTCGTGATTTTGCCATTTTGTCCCCAGAACACTCACCTGAAAGAGAGCTGGGCTGGCTCAAAGGCAAAGGAGGGGAGCTGGTCCCCGAGAGTCCTGTCTGCCTTAGGCTGTGAGCTCCCTGGGGACAGGGCCACATCTTCCCTAGGCTCCTTATGTCCATGGTGCTCAGCACAGCACCTTGCATGGAATCACACCCAGCAAGTGTTTCTTGAGTGAATGAATGAGTAATGAACGGGTGCCTGCCTGGTAGCCCCTCCCCCGACCTTGCAGACTGGGACCCTCTTCTATAGCCATCAGGTCCTCCATCAGGGACACTCCTCAGAATATTGAGTGATGAGTGACCCTCGTTCCTTCACTTCGAGTGAGGTTTCCATTCCTCTAGCAGCTGGTTACGAGGGCAACCTCGACTTACCTAGTCAAACTGTCTTCTCAAATTCATACGTTCACTCATTAATCCACTCTTTCTTTCAACATAACTAACTGAGCGCCTACCAAACACCAGGCACTATTCTTCTTTTAAAACATCATATATTTGCACAACTCAAAGTCCAAAATTAGATTAAAAAGATACAAACTAAGTTTCCCCGTACAAAAGCACTGTTACTTTTTTTTAAATTTATAAGCAGGGGATATATGTATATGTACAGCTGATTCACTTTGTTATAAAGCAGAAACTAACATACCATTGTAAAGCAATTATACTCCAATAAAGATGTTAAAAAATAAAATAAAATTTATAAGCACATAGAAATATATAAATCTGAGTTCCTGTGTTAAGAAGCACCCTTTATATACTGTTTTGTACCTGGATCTCTCCGTATCTACGCATAGATGTCTTCCTGATATTTTTTATAGCTGTATAGTATTCCATTACCATAAGTGCCATGGTTTATTCAACTTGTTTTCTATTGCGGGGCATGGGTTGTTTCTAATCTTCTGTTATTGTAACACAAACACTGTCACCGTGCACTTTTGTGCACGTGTTATTATACAAGTGCATCTGTAGAATAAATGTCCAGAGGTGGGGTTGCTGGATCGCAGAGTACATGCGTTTGCATTTTGGGGAGGTCAGATGCCCTTCAAATAGGGGTTTGCCCTTCTGCAGCCCCACTAGCAACTGTGGGGTCCAGGCTGTGTCCCAAGGAATGGGGATGCAGTGGGACGAAGATAGACAGGAGCTCAGCTCTTATGGAGCTTACATTCCAGTGCGAGCAGCCTGCAGACAACCTTCACGTACAAATAACCAAGATAATTGCAAATTGTGATACGATGCCATGAGGACAATAAAACAGGGTTCTGGGGTGGAGACTTATGCAGGCTGGTGAGTGAGGGTGAGCCGTGCTAGATGAGGGGGTCATGGAAGGTCTCCGAGGAGATGACACTTCATCCAAGACCTGAATGAGGAGGCAGCCATGAGGTCAGAGGAAGAACGTTCCAGAACATCTGAGGGGACAACATGAGAAGGCGTTTAGGCTCCTTCTGGAAAACCGTCCCTGCCCACCTCACCCATAGGTAGACCAACATGCCACAAGGTCAAGTTCAGGGATTCCTGTTACCCACTAATCTAGGGCTGTTGAATTGAGTTGTTTGAAATATTTCCAATCCCAAGAGTGTGTAAAGCTAGGTGAGATGGAGAAAAGGTAGGTTCACTTTGCAGCTTAGAACCAGATCTTAATGTTGTTCACACGTAAGATATTTCTCATAATTTTTCAGTTTCTAGAATCTAGTAGATAATACACTTCTTTAAAATTGTGCTTTAAAAAATATAACATAAAATTTACCACTTTAACCATTTTTAAGGGTGCAGTTTGGCAGTGTCAGGTGTATTCACAGTGTTGTAGAGTCTTAAATTTTTTTTTTTTTTTTTTTTTTTTTTGAGGTACGCGGGCCTCTCACTGCTGTGGCCTCTCCCGTTGCGGAGCACAGGCTCCGGACGCGCAGGCTCAGCGGCCATGGCTCACGGGCCCAGCCGCTCCGCGGCACGTGGAATGTTCCCGGACCGGGGCACGAACCCGCGTCCCCTGCATCGGCAGGCGGACTCTCAACCACTGCGCCACCAGGGAAGCCCAAGTCTTAAATTTTTTAACTAAAATAAATAAATAAATAATAAGCCTAGGCTGTGAAAAAGGTTGAAACAAGAGAAAAATCACTAGAATTTGCAGCAGAGTTATGTGAGTGCCTGTGATTTCAAAGTTCAAGGGAAACCAAAAGAGGGAACATCACTTATGGATGAGAATGAAATTGAGGGTCTTTGACGTCTGGAAGTGTCCTTCCCCTAAAAGATTTTGATTACAACAATAGCCTCAACTCTTTCTCACAGCCCACTTCCATCTAGGTTAGAAAATTGCTGCGTTTTTCCAGCTCCCACAGGCACTTTCATGTTTGGTAATGAATCGCATCTTTTACTCAGCAGTAGAAAATAATTAGTGCCAGGTGGTAAATGATGGGATCAAATCAGTCAGCCTCAGGCAGGTCAGAGGTCTCTCAGCGGCTCACCTGCTCACCTCCGTACCATGGAGAGAGGATGTACCTATAGATGATCCAAAGAATGTAGCTCTACTTCAAAGAAATGAAATGGGCAATCTATTAATAGTGGAAACAATATAGCTGTGAGCGTCATCTTCGGCCGTGAGAAAATCCACTGTCCTTTCTTCCTCTTATGCTTAATTTTTCCTTGGACTCAGGGTGCCACATGACAATCATCCACTAGATGGCGCCATCCATCTGTTTAATCTGTCAGTGCGCAGCCCTTCCACTGGGTTGAATCCAATTTTGAGACTCGAAAGCTAGAGGGCAAGATTTCCTCAGAAATGACTTATCAATTAAAAAGAAAGTAAAATAAAGACCGCTTTGAATATAAAATGCCTACAAAGGTCCCAGTCTCCCAGCTGCAAGGCTCAGTTTGCCACGAGGAAGCAATTGACGCGAGGGGGTTTTGTGATGCCTTTCTGGAGGTGGACAGAAGACATCAAGGAAAGAAGCTAAGATTCCACGGAACACCATTTCTAAGTTTCAGTAAATTTTGTGACTGCCTGGAAAATGCATCCTAGACCTGTGTGCTTCATTTCACCTGACTGCCCACCGGGGCAAGAGGGTTCGGTTCCCTCCTCCCGTGAGCCCGGGCTGTCATCTGGAAGTCATCAAGCCACTCTGGGAAATATTTAATGTCACTTCTGTGAATGGCGCTCAAGTTTCCAGGCCCTTCCCTGGGTTTGAGCTCCAAGGGCACATTAGCAAGAGGAAGAGAACATTTGCATACAGGGGTGTCCTGGCAGCTCCAACCACAGGGTGGGCTGGGCCTTCTGTCCGGTCCCTGGCCTTGACCTCAGCTGCCCCCGCTCTTTCCACGCTTTTCTTCTGTCTCCCTCTGTCCCCTTCCCCTCTTACCAGCCTCTTGTTCTTTTGTGATCTCTGACCAAAGCAGCCTGCCACTTTCTTTTCTTTTTTCCTTTTGAAAGTTTCATCACAATTTTTTTTTATTATTATTAAAAACTAGGATCTGATTATTTCAGATTCACAAGGAACTGGACTTGTCCTTGGTGGGCTATGATTTACCACACCCTTCGGTGCCCAGGACCACCCCTCCACCTGGCAGTGGGGGCAGGGGGCAGGGAAGCTGGGGAGGAGTGGTCCTCCCTGTACTAGACCATCAGGCTGATGAGATGCAGGGTGACAGCTCTCCCCAGACCACCCCAGGGTGCGTCCACTTGCATTAACGTCAACATTGGGACGCTGATGCCTCGTAGCTCCTCAGGAAGGCGCCTCAGACGTGTTCCGGGAGGAATTCAGGCAAACAGGCCGCCCACCCCCACTCTGTGTGGCCTCACACACGTTGCCGCTCCCTCGGCCCTCTGCTAAGCTCTCCCGCCCACCCCCTCACCTCCATCTATCTGAAGTGGCTTTACGGTAATTGTGACATTCATTGGGCAGACATTGCCTGAGTTTTCTAAAAGCACTCATCTAGGGTGCTTTCCAAAAGTGATTTTATTTTTTAAGTTGAAGAAGGGAGGGTGTGGGGAAGCGAGGGTGAGGTTTCCAGCCTCAGTGGCATCACTGGAAGCGTTCATTGACTGTGGTCATTTTATTTAACCAAAAAGATGAGAGAGTGAGAGAGGGATGATTGATAGATTAGATGGATGGATAGGTGGATGGGTAGATTATGGGCACATAGATAGATCTATAGACAGATAGATGATAATGATGAAGAAGATAGATAGATAGATACGATGGATGGATAGATAGGTGATAGATAAGTGGAAGACGGATAAATAAACTTTATACTCCACTTTATTTTTCATAGCTACAAAGGTAATCCAAAGAAAAGGCACAGATAATTTATTAGTTAACTTCACAGAGAAATCCCATTAACATATTTTTGGTAAAACGAGCTATAGAGTCTCTGGTTTGCTGCAGGGATGTTGCAGTGTTGGGATGGCCGTGAGCTCCGTCCATGGAGAAGGTGGGCAGCTGTTGGGAAGCAGGACAGCTTTTCTCTGTAGCGACAAAGCAGAGTTAAGAATTCAGAAGCAGAAGAATGAATACAGAAGTCCTAGGACGCTTCCAAGGGATGCAGTCTGTGTCTCCACCGTAAAGAGCCCTCGGGGTGCGGGCTGATGTCCTCCTGTGAAAGCTATTCTTTGACCCAAGGGTGCTCTGTAGGTGGACTCTTGAAGGAAGAGAGGAGATTTTGATGGGAGGGCTTTACTGGTAGAGTTCTGGCCGTTTGGTTCATAAATTAAAGTAGTCAACTTGAGGTCACATTAGAAAAATGCTCTGGGACTTCCCTGGTTAAGAATCCCCCTGCCAATGCAGGGGACACGGGTTCGAGCCCTGGTCCAGGAAGATCCCACATGCAGCGGAGCAGATAAGCTCATGTGCTACAACTACTGAGCCTGCGCTCTAGAGCCCGAAAGCCACAACTACTGAGCCTGCATGCTGCAACTATTGAATCCCATGCACCTAGAGCCGGTGCTCTGCAACAAGAGAAGTCACCACGATGAGAAGCCCGTGCACTGCAACCAAGAGTAAACCCCGCTCGCCACAACTAGAGATAAGCTCACGCGCCGCAATGAAGACGCGATGCAGCCCAAAATAAATAAATAAATAAATATATTATTTTTTTTAAAAAGGCTCTTGTCAATTTCTCTAGCGGTCTTAGACACATCCTGGGACTTACGCATCCCTCAAGTCTGCATAAGTGCCCTGAAGAAGCCACTTTAAAAATAACAATGATTAATTAAGACCAGGTCCACCCAGTCCTTCTGCTTTTTAAAACGATCCCCCAAACAGCAGATTTGTTGTTTTACGGATTGGTGTACATACAATGGGCTCACTTGATTACAATGCCACATGCTTCGAATATTTTTACTGAAACTGATCAGGCCCCAGGGAGATGCTCAGTGATGGGGGAGGTTATGCAAATGCCCCCCCAGGGGAGAAAGGGAGATCACTTCAAAGGTTTTGGTCTTGTGATTAATAACAATAAGAAAAAGGACTTTACACAGTTATAGGGTAGGTTCAGGTCTTTCATCTTTATGTCCTTGTTTACAACTTTTCCTACTTCGGTGGATCTGAAAATATTGTGGTAGAATTCTGATTTTTCTTTTGCCTTCTCTTCTAGTGGAACATTTTAAGGAACCAAAGGAAGAAAGACACGCTAGAGAATCTCGTCGGTTTTGACCGCTTTTCATGCGTATCTAAAGAAGATGAAAGTTCCCAGCTTCCAGAGCATTTTCCTCAATGATAATTTGTAATCATATTACTTTTTTCTCCTGGATATTCCAAGCATGACCCATTTGGGGGGTATTTTTTCTTAGTTTATATAATAACCTCTAACATAAAATACGTTGTTCTTCCTTTTACCTACCACACATGGAAGTCAAATGAGATAAACCTAATATTTACCCAAAAAGCCTAAAATTATTTCAGAAATACATTTGACTTTCTTTAACTTCATTTTATCTTTAAAAGGCCTTGCTTGGGTATATGGATGTTTTCTAGATTTTTCTACTTTATCCAACTGTCCTACCGATTTGTCTGAAGATGTTTCTTAAACTCTGCATAATTTCCTCATTTTGCAAAAATAAAATGGATGACTTATCATCAGAGTTATTCTGAATGTAAATAAAATATGAATATTATAATTCACTTCTTCCATCGAAGTAACTGGGACAAACATCATAGTGTATAAAGAGCTGTAATATATTTATATTGGATGCCCATCTCATTCATTTCTAAATGTTTGCCCATATGAATAGCGTGGAATCAAATGCATTTGCAAAGGTACGATATAGAACAGTACAGGGTAAACTGTAATGGTATAATAAAATGATGAGATTTAAGAAACCTATTTCTCAGTTCTATGATACCTGAAAGCAAATAGTAAGAGCCTTTTTCATGCATCTCGCCATCTCCCTATAACATCTTGTAGAACAACACCCTAATCTCTGTGCGCATACAGAGTTCTCTAAAACGTGCCATTGTCTTTGCAACCGTAATTATTGAATTTTGTCTACAGATAAATATGTATAATATATCTAATTGTCACTAATTGCCCTACAGCTGAAAATGGGCCCTGGCCAGCAGTTAGCCATGCTGAGTGAATCTAGGATGGATATTCAGGGAGAGACCAAGTTTTTGTTGCCTGGAAAGGATAGTGTTCATGTTTTTTAGCCAAAGAACTGTGGGAAGAGACTGGATCGTTTCAATAAAATGGGATTGCCATACAGAACTGGCCGCCAACATAAAGCCTTAGTTTTTTTTTTTAAGCCAATGAAAGAGAAGCTCTGTTTCCCACTGGGGGGACCCGTGTATGGGTCTTTTTTGATGCGCAAAGCCTAAGAGTGTGGGTTTAGCTTGAATTTTTTTGAATTTACAGTTTTAAAAGGAGTTTTCAGGAGGAAATAGATGGCCGGGTGATTAAGAACTGTGACGGTGAAGCCATGCGTCTGAGCCCCGGAGTCTCAGCTCTGGTCAAATCCCTTAGCCTGGGAGAGCCTGCGTCCTCTCATCTTTAAGGTGCAGATTAGAAAATGTACTTCACTCGATTGTTAGGAGGCTTAAAGGAGAAAACGCCTCGCGAAAAGCACAAGGTCTGGCGCACAGTAGGCCCTGCATGGATGCCGGTGGATTGGAGAGGCAGCTCCGTGGTGGCCCGTTTCTGTGCTGTGACTTTGGGAGGAGTTCCTGGAAACTCAGCCTAGAGCTTCTTCAATTTCTTGAAGCTCAAGTCTTTGTAACTTTCTAGAAGGCCACTTTAACAGCCCGTAAAACCAGTGTGACAAAGAGTGAGTGGGTATCAGTTGAGCTCAGGGAGGCCACCACAAATTAGCCAATCCCCAGTCAGGGATAGAGCTGGAAGTACCATCTGAAAAGTGCTCCCTTCATGGGGAATAAAATTAAAAATAGATTCATCTCTCTCGGTGCAAATCTTATCACAAAGAAGGACCAAACTGACTTAGGGGGAGTAGCAGGGTGCAAGGCATGCCTTGTGCTGGAATGGACACAACCGAATTCATGGAGTCCCAGCTGAAATAACATGTGGCTTTCCGACAATGACTGCATGGCAGCTCCATGGTGGCCCGTTTCTGTGCTGTGACTTTGGGAGGAGTTCCTGGAAACTCAGCCTAGAGCTTCTTCAATTTCTTCGGTCCCGCTGAGGATCCTGGGAATCACGTAATGCCCGGTAACAAATCCTCTGCCTAAGCTCACCAGAATGGACTGTTCTCTTTGCCAGGGAACCCTGATCAGTGTGGAAACTCCTGAAACCCCTATTGTTAACTGAACACAGGAGTTGCAGGGATCCCACAAAAACCTTCTGTGAGGACCCACACTGCGTGGGGAGAAAAGCTGACGCTCTGGGTAAACAGAAAGTTGACGCCAGTGTCTCTTTTCTCTGTTGCAAAGGTTAAATCCTCCCGAGCTGGGTTGCATCTGTCACTCATTGTACTCTCCAACACCAGTGGGAATAATCCCGACATTCCACTAACCAGGGCACTAATTTCACTCCAGTCCATATGCAGCATTGCGTTCCCACAGCAGCACCTAAGACAAAATTCCCTGGGTAATGAAGCAAAGAGGAAAGGAAACAGGAGATGCTAAACCCACACTCAGAGGCTCTCCATGCCAACATTAGCATTGCTCTCCAATGCCAACTTTCTGCTGCTCTGGGAAGGGCTGTCTTCTCACAGTGACACTGGACATTTCTCTCTCCTTCTGGCTTCTGCCATCCTGCCATCTTTCAAGGTTCAGCCACATCGCCTCCCATGCTTTTCCTGGCTGCTCTGTTTCCCAATATCCTCTCCCTCCTCTGAACTTTTACTCTCTATATCACTGGCAGCACCCTTCGTATACTTGCTTCTATTAGGAGTTGACTTCCTTGTGCGTATGTTTACCTCTCGACTAGATACGAAGACTTTGGCACCTCTTACACTGCTGAACACAGAGCAGGCATGCAATAAGTTGTTCTTGATTAGATTATACATTCATTACATCCGTGTAAAGTTCGTCTCCATGGGTTACATACCAACATGGAAGAAAACTGCAGCCCCGTGACCTATTTACAAATCTGACATCTCATCTGAGTGCTGTGATGTCCTTCAAAAACAAGAAAATAAATGTCAGATTTGTCTTCTTGCTTTTCTGATCTTCCTGCCGTCCTGGCTTTGTACTTCTGAAGATAGAAAGAATTGGATGTTTCACAATTGCTTGGAATTAAGCATGAAAGGCACTAGCCATGTAACTCTGGGGTGGTAAAAATATAAAGAAGCTGGGAAGGGTCAGAATTAATGGAATCTGGGGCGGGGGCGCTCCTCACTGACTCCCTTTGTGCGGGAGGAGAGCAGATGGCCAGAGGATGGAAGAAATAACTATTTCAACTTGCTCCAAAAACTGAGAGTGGGTGGGAATAAAGTCACTGTCAGGTCAAGTTCATGCTTGTTGGACTCAGGGAAGTCAGTGATGGTGAGCCTTGACATTCATCTGTTTAGAAGGAGTTTAAAAGTCCTTTCAACAAAATCATCCAGCTCTACGTAATGTTACACTTATGAACTTTCACAGGTAATTTCCATTGACTTATTGAGGCTTAGTTTTCTCTACCGATGGAGGGTTATGCATCTTTCTTCATCTGAAAGCCCAATGGGGAGAGAATATGTATTTGTTCTCCTCCTATCTCTTTGCTTAATAACACTGCTCCCAGCTGTCTTCTGTTCTTGGCAGAGGGGGCAGGGCAGAACTGCTCTTGTTGGGACTTGGAGGATACGTCCTGATTAGAAGTGAGAAACAGACCACAAGCCGTGCTTCGCAGGGGTGGGCACCCCGGAGGCAAGAAGGAGAAGGACTGGGGGCCTGGGATGCGCTGTAGCCAGAACGAGTTGTACAGGAACGGAATGATCACGTTCCTTATCCAAGAGGGGATCATCAAATTCTGCTCTTCTTTGTTTAGAATATAATGTGCTGCTTTCAGGTCAAGTTCCACTTTTCCAGTTACGTTCTTCCTGTTTAATTCTACAGTTTCTCTGTATTTGCCTAAAGCACATGCCAATTTGTGGCAGGGAAATTTGCCCACATTAGTTTCAAGGATGGTGCAAGTTTGTACCAGGTTTCCATTCACAGATAACAGATGGGTTTTCTTCTCCATCCTTAGTTGACAATTAACAACTATGTGATTGATTAAAAGGTGAGAAAATGTTTATTCCAATATGCTAGGCAACCTTTTCACTCCCTCCCTATTTTTAAAGCAAAGATTGAGGTTCAAGGAGAAGCCTCATTTCATTTTTTGCACTTTTGAGGATAGACGCCTGAGGGCAGAGACCGTTGCTCTCTTAGGAATAAACCCCATGGAGTGTCCTACAACACTGTGCAAACAGCGCATGCATGGGTAGCTGGTGGTGAACACTCAATAAGATCATGTACAAAGAACAGGATGAAAGTCTGACATAAATTCTCCTCCTTATGTAAAAATAAAACTATATATTATATTCCGATGAAGGATGAACTGAAGCAAGTCATGGGTCTTTTTTGTTTGTTTCCTGTGACTGTCTCTATAGATATGGCCCTTGGGGTTGCAGTCATTCATCATCCAAAGGACATGGAGACTTGATTCCTCCCTAAAATAAGATTGATTCTGAAAGTGGCTGGTCCTTTGCCGTCATGTCTTAGACACACATCCAGCCGGCCATGGAGGCAGGCGTGGGGGATGCTATCTGTTCTGTTGCCATGACACCAGGCAGTGTTTCCATAACACAGCCTTCCCACTTTCTGGGCAAGTCAACTTGGGCCGTTTGCCCTGCATGATGCTAGTCAGGCTGGAAGCGGATCGAGGGCCCTTGGGGATCGCTATTCTGATTTTTGTGTGTGAAAGTTTAACTGCGGCTCGAGCCAGGCATGTACATAAGCGCAGGCTCAAGAGCGAAAGGGGGTGATCCCGGAGGAAGACACGGAGTTGCTTGGAAGGTATTAAATGAACACACTGTCTCTGCTTTCCTTTCCTTTGCAGGGCGAGCTGAGTGTTTCAGCTGCAGGGGTTTGCATGTCCGTGAGATCCGGGTAGCTGCAGAGAGCAGAGTGAGAAAACAAAAAGTGAGGGGGGGCAGTGAGCTAATGACCAGGGGGACATGCAACGATGAACTTCTGCAGCGTCAAGATTTTAGCCTTTTCTACAAAAGAATAAAAAGGAATTCGGGAATGTAATTTAAACTTGATTTTAAGGAGAGCTTTTTGTTTCCGGGAAGTGGCAAAACACCCTCCATCTGGGGCTTGCGTATGTCACTGAGAGGAGGGATTCCCTCCTGTCATAAACGGAGCGTGGTGAGTGTGGGCTGGGGTCTACACTGGGCTCAGATCGTACTTAAATAAGCAATTTTATTGGAGTAACAAGTATCCAGGGAACAAAAGCCACTAACTGCGTTTACTCAGAATCAGAAAAAAAACTTGAATTGGGCCGAGAGGTGTCCTCCTGCTGGTGACTCTGCAAGGGACGTCTATGAAGACGGTCAGGCCGCTGTCACGGGCAGGCATCCCCTTCTCAGCGTGCCAGGGGGACCTTTTCCCCAAGTTGGCCCCATCTCACCATTCCTCCCTCAGTCCTGGTTGACTGCATCATCCATCCTAGTTACCACAATGGAGAGGAAATCTGAATATTTTTGTTCAAACTCTCCCAGCTGGTAAAATAGGAAATAATTATATATCTGCTTTTCTTATCTTCCCAATTAGAGGGTAAGTTCCTTGAGGACTGAAACACGTTTGTATTTACGTAATAAGCACGGGGTAAATATCTGTTTACATAGTGTAATTCAAATAGCTTAATGCTTTCAGTATCAACTCCTAGGCAACGGTACCATTTGCAAATCCCTTGACTTACCAGGAATTTTTTGGCGACCATATAGATGATTTTTTCCCCCACAGTACCTGACTCTTCTTATTTTTGGCTGCGTTGGGTGTTCATTGCTGCGCAAGGGCTTTCTCTGGTTTCAGCGAGTTGAGTCTACTCTTTGTTGTGGTGCACGGGCTTCTCGTTGCGATGGCTTCTTTAGGCGCACAGGCTTCAGTAGTTGTGACATGAGGGCTCAGTCGCTGCGGCTCGTGGGCTCCAGAGAGCAGGCTCAGTAGTTGTGGTGCACGGGCTTAGTTGCTCTGTGGCACGTGGGATCTTCCCGGACCAGGGCTCGAACCCATGTCCCCTGCATTGGCAGGCAGATTCTTAGCCACTGCGCCACCAGGGAAGTCCCTCTACGTGTGTCTTTACATTGGATATTTTATGCACGACAGTGTGGTAAACACATGATTTCACTGAAATGTCACTGTCCTGGTTCATGCATACAACTCACATTCCCAGAAACATCCTTTTTTTTTTTGTAAGAACACACAACATGGGATCTACCCTCAACGGATTTTTCGTGCACAATACCGTATTGTTAACAGTGTACAGTGTTGTACAGTACAGCCTTAGAAGTTATTCGTCTTGTGTACCCGTTGGCAACAACCATTCTACTATCTGCTTCTATTTTATTTTTTATAAATATGGAATGCTTCATGAATTTGCGTGTCATCCTTGCACAGGGGCCATGCTAATCTTCTCTGTACCGTTCCAGCTTTAGTGTGTGTGCTTCCGAAGAGAGCACTGTTTTAATTTCCTCCCAGAAGGGGGATCATGCAGTATTTGTCCTTCTGTGACTGGCTCATCTCACTTAGAATAATGTTCTCAAGGTTCATCCGTATTGTCACAAGTTACAGGATTTTATTTCCTTTTTTTGAGGCTGAGTAATAGTCCATTGTATGTGTCCATCACACTTTCTTTCTTCATTCATTCATCAGCGGACACTTAGGTTACTCCCACGTCTTGGCTATTGTGAACGATGCTGCAGTGCACATAGGAGAGTGTTGTCTCTCTCCGAGATCTGGAATTTAATTCCTGTGGATATGCGTCCAGAATTGGAATTCTGGGTCATACGGTAGTTCTAGTTCCAATTTTTGGAGGAACCTCCATACCGTTTTCCATAAAGACTGCACTGTAATGCATTCCCACTAACAGTGTGCAAGGGTTCCAAGTTCTCCGTAACCTCACCAATACTTGTTGTCTTTCGCTGCCGTTGTTGTTTTGATCACAGCCACCCTATCATGTATGAGGGGATATGTCACTGTGGTTTCGATTTGCTTTTGACGGTAGTAGATTGGGTTAGTAGCTTGACTCTGGCCACTTATCTGCTCTGATGAGGTCCCCTATATAAAGGGCCTGACATACTGCCCAGTGGACAGGGGATCCATAAAAGCTGATACCTTTCCTTCCCCTGCTACGAAGAACTCAGCAACAAGCACTGGCAGAAAGTAGAGCCTGGAGCTGCGTGCTGGCTCTGACTCTGCTGCCTTGCTTAGGTGACCGTCAGGAAATCATGTGCGAGTTTCCTTCATCTGCTGAGAGGGAGTCATGGCCGGTTTTGCACAGGAATAAGGTGCTTTATTTAACACACTTTGTGATCCCAGAAGAAAAGAGTGTTCAAGACCCCACATTATTTCTCTATTGTTAATAATAAAATAAACGCGTGTCTGATACAGGGACCCACACTTAGCAAATAAGCAGTAAAATGACCAAGTGAATGAACAGACAAAGCCCCCAAACTATCAGTGTGGTGACACGTCATGTTTTGGCCATTTGGCTTCTATGGGCAGAAGCCCAACTTTTGGCGAATTCGCTTTGAGTGGTGTCTCCCACGTGGAAGTGTCGGAGGGCTTTATTTCTCGGGCCCACATTTTCACAAGCTGAATAGGAATGCTCTGTACTCCCTTTCTCATTTTTCTTTCTCCCCAGGCATCTCCCAAGAGGAGCTTGTTGGGAAGACAGAGTCTTAGGAGAAGATTTAGCCTTGGTCCTTTGTGCTTTTTCAAGTTCAAGTTCTGCAGTCCCGATTTTCAGAGGGAAATAGAAATGGGAGGTAGGGCTGATGGAGAAAGGAGAGGTTTGGACCTCACGGCTCACAGTGTGGTCCAAGGACATGGCCTAGGCCTCCCTTGGGGGCTGCTGGAACACGGAGGATCTCAGGTTCATCCCCCTCCCCACTCAACACCAGGAGCTACAGCTCAGCAAGTTCTCCAGGTGATTCGTAAGTGGTTAATGCTGGAGAAGAAAGGTTAGAAAAGCTCACACAGCCATCTTCAGAACTGTGAAAGAAATCTGTATTTGGCCGAGTCAGAAACAGTTTCAGCACCAAGGAAGACAGAGAATTCCAGATATAAGAGAGCAGTTCTACAGCAAACACTCCATCCTAGAAGCTTCTGGGTTCCTTTAGTTGCAAATCTCCAACAGATTAACCATCTCTCTGGCCCTGGCAGGGGCAGGGGTATGTGGGCAGGAAAAGAAGAAAAGGAGAAAGGTGAAACTATTTTTCCCATTAATTTTAAAGTGATGCATATCTATTACAATATTTTATTTTATTTTATTTGAGCTGCAAGGCATGTGGAATCTTAGTTCCCTGACCAGGGACCCAACCCGTGCCCCCTGCATTGGAAGCACAGGGTCTTAACTGGACTGCCAGGGAAGTCCCTATTACGAAATTTTAAACACTACATATGACCATTAAAGAAATGGACTTTAGAGCTGCCCTCTTCCAAGACTGTATTAATCATATAAATTTGGGACTTCCCTGGTGGCACAGTGGTTAAGAATCGCCTGCCAATGCAGAGGACATGGGTTCGAGCCTTGGTCCAGGAAGATCCCACATGCCGCAGAGCAACTAAGCCCGTGGGCCACAGCTACTGAGCCTGCGCTCTAGAGCTCACAAGCCACAACTGCTGAAGCCCGCGCGCCTAGAGCCCGTGCTCCGCAACAAGAGAAACCACTGCTGAGAAGCCCGCGCACCACAACGAAGAGTAGTCCCTGCTCGCGACAACTAGAGAAAGCCTGCACGCAGCAATGAAGACCCAACACAGCCAAAAAAAAAAAAAAAAAAAAATCATATAAAATTGATCAAGAGCACAGACTCTGGAACCAAGCTGCCAGGAACCAGCTGGACTCTGGAACCAGCTCCAGCGCTTACCAGCTGTGTGACCTCCGGCAAATTAATTAACTTGTCTGTGCCTCAGTTTCTGTTGCTGTAAAACGGAGACAATAGCAGAGTTGCCGTGAGGATTCAGTTTTGTTACGTGTAAAGCTCTTCAAACGATGCCTGCACAGAAGTATTTGTGCTAATGACTTTTCACATTTAAAACTTAGATCCCTTTGGCCTCTTAGTGTAAGGAGTGGGTAAGAAATTAAGGAATTCGTTTTTCCCCTAAAGGTTCGACAGTTATCCAAACATCATTTAGGGACTAATCTCTCTTTCCACGTGTCTTATGGGTGGAACGGTGTCTCCCAAAAAGAGAGGTTGTGGTCCTAACCTCCAGTCCCTCAGAATGTGACCTTCTATGGAAATAGGGTCCTTGAAGAAGTAATTAGTTAGGAGGAGGTCATATTGCCCCTTGGTTTCAGACTTTTCGTGTCCAGAACTGTGAGACATTAAATCTCTGTTGTTTCAAGTCAAGCATTTACGGTACTTTGTTACAGCAACCCTAGGAAGAAAATACAGTCTTTGGGACCTGTAGTTGTGGAAAGAGATGTTATGGCAGCTGTGACAGCAGAGTCAGAGCAGGAGGAGGCCTCTTTCCACCCTGGACCCCTCCAGGACTCACGAGCGTCTGACGGAAACACCTTTGGGGACTTCCCTGGCGGTCCAGTGGTCAAGACTCCGCGCTTCCAAAGCAGAGGGCGCAGGTTCGATCCCTAGTCGGGGAACTAAGATCCCACATGCCATGCAGTGCAGCCAAAACATAAAAACAAAACAAAAACAAACACAAGAACACCTTGAAGACCAGTACAGCTTCCTTTCCAGGCATGTTCTGCCTCCGTGGCCTTGGGACTAGGATTCCAAATGACCTGGATTACTCCCACCGCCCCTCAGCCAGCTCACAACATAAGTAAAAAGAAGAACACAAAAGTTCAAGTGCTGGGACTTCCCTGGTGGCGCAGTGGTTAAGAATCCTCCTCCTAATGAAGAGGACACGGGTTCGAGCCCGGGTCTGGGAAGATCTCACAAGCCGTGGAGCAACTAAGCTCGTGCACAGCAACTCCTGAGCCTGTGCTCTAGAGCCCGCGAGCCACAACTACTGAGCCCACGTGCTGCAACTACTGAGCCCGTGCTCCACAGCTTCTGAAGCCCGCACGCCTAGAGCCTGTGCTCCGCAACAAGAGAAGCCACCGCAATGAGAAGCCCGCACACCGCAACGAAGAGTAGCCCCCTCTCGCCGCAGCTAGAGAAAGCCTGAGTGCAGCCACGAAGACCCAACACAGCCAAAAGTAAATAAAATAAGTAAATCAAAAAAAAAAAAAGTTCAAGTGTTTTTATGGATTTCCATGCTTCTTAAATATTTAGTAGGAAATATGTATTAATTTTGCTGTAACTAGCAAAAAAGTCTTTGTCTAAAAAAAACAAAAGTTGAGGTCATATTGGAATAGGGCGGGCCCCTTAATCCAGTATATCGGGTGTCCTTAGGAGAAGATGAAAAGACGGAAATGCAGTGAGAAGACAGAAGCAGAGATTGGAGTAATGTTGCCACAAACCAAGGAAACCTGGGCTGCCAGAGGCTGGAAGAGGTGAGGAAGGGTGCTCCCCTGGGGCTTTCAGAGAGAGCATGGCCTCTGACACCGTGATCTCAGACTCCAGACTCCAGAACTGTGAGACAATACATTTTTGCTGTTTGAAGCCACCCCGTTTGTAGTACTCCGTTATGGCGGCCCTGGGAAGGTAAAACAACATATAACGGACACATTTCTTTTGACCTGGTGGCTCATTCCTGTGCCTTAATGAGATATTTTGATAACCTGCAAATCTCAGGAGAAAGAGATCCTGAACATTTTCATGTTTGCCAATAGTTTTTGAGATAAAATTCGACACCTTGATATCCAAAAGGGCAAATCAGTAACTATTATCGGCTGTCGTGAATATTCTCATACTTTTCTGAAAGCCTGAGCCTCCCTGTCGGCCCTACTCCTCACTTCTGGGCCCCCGACATTGAGATCTCCACTGTGACACCTCACATCGAGTTTAACGTCTCAGCCACCATGTCGCCTTGTATTAATTGAGGAAGGTTTACAAAACTTAGCGGGGTGCTTTTGATGATTCGTGAAGTCCATCCACACGTTGCACTAAAGACTGTATTTGTGCAAAATAAATGACGATATTAATTGCTTTTTAAGGACTGTTGGTGGAATTGGAGAGAGAATGCCAATGCCAGGTTCTATTTCACTTAAGTAAAGAAAATCAGATTAAAATAATGAATGACACTCCAGGAACTATGAGGTTTCCTGGGGGAGCGAATGACTGTCCACAGGGTCTTAGCCTGAGACCCCCTCTGTGGCATAAATAGGGATGCATTTCATAGCAGCTAAGCGTCAGGAAATATGCTTTTAATTATCACTTAAGATGTAACCTGTCAGAGGTCTTAGTATCACTTGTTTTTAATGAGAATTGATTTTCAGATTGCATTACCCAGAAAGCCTAGGATAATGGAAACCCCTGGTTCTTTCCTGAGACCTTTAGTCATCACATGTTTCTTTGTCAATCTTGCTGGCATCGGCAGCCACCAGACATCCGATCCGCCCACATGTGGCCCCGGCAGAGGGGCCGGCTTGTTAGCCTTCAAGTGATTCTGATGAATGAGATTCTACAAAGCTGAGCCTGGCTCATGAGTATCGCTGCAAAGTGGGAGCCCCTGGGAAAACTAAAGAGGGGTTGAATTTTTCACTGTGGTCCACAGGCCGGCCTTGTCGCTGCAAGGATGCAGTGCAGAAACAATGTGTTGATGGGAGAAGCATCCGTCTGAGTGATGCCCACCTCTGGCCAGACCTTTCACCGGTTTCCTAACTTTTTCTGAAATGGCCAAGCAAGTCCTGGAAAGGCACGCCAGGTGCAGATGTGCAGAAAGGCAGCGAGAAGAAGGAAAAGATGTCTGGTTGTCCAAGTTTTCCCCAACTTAAGTCATTCCCATACCATATAGCACCTTCCTGTTGTTCTTGCCATAAAGTGGTACTGCCTTTACAATGATTTACTTAATATTTTACCTTAAGCTGACTTGGTAAACTTTGTAAGTTTACTTTGCAAAGAACACTAAAATCGGTACCGAAAACACACTAGTCTTACTGGTTTGGAAGTAAAACTTTTCGGTTATAGATGGATATTGTTGCCTGCTGACGGTTTTGCCTGTGATGGTTACCTTTGCTAACGAGGATATCTGAGAGGTGTTAAAGGCATAGTAACATGATCCGGGACCTTGTCTTTTTCCTTGTCAGAATCAGAAAAATGGAAAGATGATTGGACGGGGAATAACTTTCTCACTCTTGACACCATATAATTGTTTTTTATGTATAAAACCTAAAAGAATGTTGGCCTGTGTCCCTTTATTTGGGAAATGATGATAGAATCCATGCATGATTACGTGCAGACCAGGTTGGAAGGTGATGTAGAGGGAAATTGGAGGCAGATGGAAAGAAAGGAGACAAAAGAGCAAGAGCAAGCAGGCTCTTGCTTCTCTCCACTATGTGAGAAACATAGTTTTGAAAAAAAAAAATGATCAGAGTTAAAATCAGCCCTACTCTCGGTCCCTCTATGTTCTCTCGTCCATTCCATGTGTACTATTTGCCTCCCATGTATCAGCCATGAGGACAAGAATCACTGTCCGGGGGGGTTGTTTAGTTCCACAGAAAACAGAGAGGTGCGTGGAGAGCTGTAGGGTCTACTAGGAAGTCACCCGAATCAGATTCTGGAGGACCAGGGGTAGCATAGAGGATTCTAGTACCTTGGGAAATGGAAAGTAATCACAATCAAACCAGCACATTTAGGACGATAGAACACAGTGTCACACTGCTTAGGCCCCCTGACCTTCTGGGCCAGGGCACAAGTATTTTTCCCTGCTTCACTATGTATGTTTTGCTGACTATAAAAGAGGAATATCGGCTCTGGACACCAGGTGGCGCTGGTCATTAAAGTTCCAAGGCCCGGAAGTAGAGATGTCTCAGAAGTTAAGCTTTGAATTCACCAAAAATTTCCCTGGTTGGCCTGACGTGATCCCGTGGGTTCCCCCAGGGTGGGTATTAGTCAGTGGTTACTACTGGGTTCATCCTATCCTTCCGGGTGACTCTCCCCAAGCCACGGCCTGGGCTGGGCCGTCCGTCCTGAACTGGCTGACCATGGTGTTTGTGACAGTGGCCACCAACCTCGTTCTACTCTTCCTAGGCTGGACCATGGTAAGAATTCGAGTGACATTTCTGGCAGTTTTGTGGGTTGGTGTTCAAGGGAGCGGTGAGGTTTGGAGCCAGGATGACGATTAGATCTGGCCACCTCTTGGCTATTCAAGCACTAATTATAGGGATTCAACCTGCCGCTCACATTTGAGCCATTTCTCTGGTCCTCCAGGGGAACATAAACCGGTCCATTTTATGCATTTTGAAGCAGTTTTGACCAAACACATATTAGGGCAGAAAAGAAACCTCAGTAGAGTTCCCTTGAGCCTGGGAGGATTTTGTAGATTCCATGACTTATCTCTGTGATTTCCATTGCCATGAAAAACTGAGAGTTGCCTCTACTCGATTTCAATTCACTGTCCCCAAAGCATCATTCCTTCCTTTGCCATATATAGTTGTGAACTATATGCTTAATGATAATTTTCCTTCACGTTTCCTGACAATGGGGAGAAGCACAAGTTGGCCCCAAGTGTGTGGAAGCTGCCTGAACTGTGTTCACGTCTCTGTGGGAGAAGCCAGGTCACCGTGATGATCATTTCCTGTGAGCAAGAAGCTGTTCTTGGCCGAGGCATGCTTAGAGCTCTGATCGCTGCAGAATGTACCTTCCTCCCCTCTTAACTCATGGGGTCAGACCTTAATAGTGATACTAACTTGTAGGGCTCTTAAAACATTTATTGCCACACTAGTGGTCTCCATCCAAGGTTAAGGAAACCTAGTGGACCCTGTACATAGGAGCTGCCTAAAGGTTTCTAGCTTTGGTGGACAAGACAGGGAATGAGGGACAAGCCTCCTCATTCCTCCCCGAAGGCTTTCTTCCCATGGTTAGTTGCCTAGAATGCTGTCAGCTCACCAGTTCCATGAATGGCATGGATCTAGGAATGTAGAGATTGAGTCATAACCACAGGTTATGGACTGAATTGTGTCCGCACAGAATTTATACGTTGAAGCCCTCACCTCCAATGTGACTGTATCTGAAGTAAAGAAGGAATTAAGGTTAAATGAGGTCATAAGGGTGGAACCCTGATTTAATAGGATTAGTGTCCTTATAAGGGGAGGCATCAGGAAGATCACCTTTTCTCTCCTCCATATGAAGACACAGCAAGACACAGCAAGAAGGTGGTTAAATGAGGTCATAAGGGTGGAACCCTGATTTAATAGGATTAGTGTCCTTATAAGGGGAGGCATCAGGAAGATCACCTTTTCTCTCCTCCATATGAAGACACCTTTTCTCTCCTCCCTATGAAGACACCTCCATCTGCAAGCCAGGAAGTGGGTCCTCACCAGGGACCACATTGGCTGGCACCTGGATCTTGGACTTCTAGCCTCCACAACTGTGAGAATAAATATCTGTTGGTTAAGCCACCCAGTCTGTGGTATTTTGTTATGGTGGCCAGAGCTGACAAAGACACCATACAACAAAGGAAGTCTCGGCGCTGTGTATGAGAAATAAGTAGGGGTTCATGGAGGCACTAAAACTCCAATTTTAAGAACAAAACCGAGACAGGGGTTCAGTGTCGTCATTTATACAACAGAAAGAGTGCGATCAGGCGGCCCCAACGGCGCAGGTGGCAGGGGTCCTATCCATTCCACTCCTGTCAATTACAGTACGTGTCAGACCGGATTGGTTTCAGCCTTGCAGATTAGTAGACAAAGGGTCAGCTCAGTCCTATCGCTGCATCTTGTTTTTTCCCGCCGGCAGCAGTAGCCTTTGGAACAATGTGTGGGGATAGAGTGTCTGCCGCAGAATTCAGGGCAGGGGTGCAGTATTCATTCCCATCCTTGGAGAGGCACCTTCTAACTCTCTCTCTGGAGTATAGTCCAGGGAATCACACACTTTTCACTCCCAGCAGAGCAGAGAGATAGAAACAAGATGAGGTTTCCTCCACCCCCACGATTGGCACCTTCCCCCAAATCCCGCGAGTCTCATGGCACCAGGCAGACTCATGGCACCAGATGCCAAGTAAACAGAAAAAGATCACTTGGGAGCGAGCTGGCCACTCCTCGGATAAACCCAAGTCTTTGTTGTCTTATTCAGAAAGGCGACTTCGGAACTGGTATCCTAACTGCCTAGAGGCATGCGTGATGATTCAAGGCAGGTTGCTTAGTAGAGAAATTCAGTGGCTTGGCGATTTATCGGATACGTAATCGTTTTTGACTACTTAGTATATGCCAGATACAGCCCCAGATTCTCTCCATGCATCAGCCCCTTGATTCTTCTCAACCACCGGGAGGCAGTCACTAAGATCTTCCGCATTGTACACGGGACAAAACATGCTTTAGAGGCGTTCGTGGACCTTTCCGAGGCCACGTGGTCAGTCACAGCCCAGGGAGGACCAGATCCTTTACTGCTCACTGAATGTTCTCCACTTGTCACTTGTCTTTCTTGAGGGTCAGATAGACATTCATTGGAGAGGGACAGGGGTCCTTCTGCCTTTGTCACAAGCAGAAAATCCAATAATACAGGACTATGGGGAACCAATGTTTTTCTCAATTTTGGCTAAAGATCCTGAATGTCACTTCAGAGAATACGTGTTCCTGCTGTGTACTGGCACGGCTTACCTAAACTGTCAGAAGAGGTGTTTTATTCCTTGTAGATAATCTCCTGGAAATGGGTCTCTTTTGAAAACATTTTCCCCCCAAAAGGACCCCAAAAAGATTTTAAAAATCAAAAAGAAATTGATTCTTTGTGGTCTTCTCATTTTCCAAGGTGTTCTTTTTTAACAGTGAATGTGTATTATTTGCAATCAGATAACAATTGTGCTTTGTTGGTCATTGAAAATAGAGGGCTTTCAGCCCAACTGCCAGTGGGAGCACAGAGGGGTATTTTGCACTGTGTTCTCTCAAATCTCTCTTTCTCTCTCTCTCTCTCTCTGTCTCTCTCTCTCCCCCGCCGCACCCCCTCCCCTTGGAGAGCGTGCTTCATGGAATGTTCCTTTCAAAGTTCTTCCAACGAGGAGGCTAACGCAATGTCTTCTAGTGAAAGAACAAAGCACTCTCACACACACTCTCTTGCCAACTACTCACAAGTGAAGCAAAGTCCTTCTCAATAGTTGGTAGCTTAAAATAATAGACGAGAAAGCTGAATATATTTGCAATAATTATAGAAGTAATTTTGGAGTATCTACTACTCAACTCACAGAACCACACCAACCAAGTACCTTCCTCTTTCTTTGAAAAAAATGATGTAAAATTGTTGAAGCAATGGTCTGAACGGTGGTCCATTTTGATGATTTTGAATTATGACAAATACTAGTCATTTTAAATGGTTTTTGTCTTCCAGTTTTAGCTTCTTGCCATGAGAGAGGTCAAGTGTCTTGGGTGTGTAGATGGGAAAGGGAGGTGACGGACACAGTGTCTGCCTTGGGTCAAAGAAGCGGATCATGTGATCAGTCACGTGATCACCTGAGTGTGTCAATCCCAGCACGCCTTCAGGTCGGAAATGAAATATATGTATATACATATCTAATTTAATATGCTGTATGGTTTATGGATAAACACTTGGGTGACTTATGAAATAACATGGGAGCAGATGTAAAGGATTCATATGGAGAATAAGAGGAGGAGAAGAAGGAGGTGCAAGGGGGGAGGAGGAGAATGACGAGGAGGAAAAGAAAAGAGAAGAGAGAGGAGTTACCCTAACCCATCCTACAGAGAAGCTAGGTATTCCTTTCGAAAATTAAAAAATATATATTTCTGGCTCTGTATTCCATTTGTACTTTTTCTCTTTGCCTCTTGCCTCTCAAGAATCTTTTTGTCGGTACACAGCCCTCTTCTTAAGGATCAAGGCCCCCGCTTTGAGGGGCCTGGGGTCCCCTCTCACCCGCAGATGTTCACCGCCAATCGGCCAAGCTAAACCATGAGTCACAGACATCCTAGGAGTGTGTGAACCTCTGGGCCCTGCCCCACTGTCACCCAGCTGTGCCGCTGACTGGGAGCCAGAACGTCCTGGTGCCTGCCTGGGATTTCCCATGGTCATGGGCTTCGCCTTGATGCCCAGCTGGTCCTCCCACTTCACTTTGGAGCCCCTGAGGGTTTTGTTCTTCCGGTTGGAAAGTAAAGGACTCGGGGGGTTTTTTAAAAATTGTGGTAAAGTACATAGAACATAAAATCTACCATTTTAACCATATTTTGTATGATATTCTTTTAACGTAGTTAGATTCTCTTAGCCAGCGTTGAAGAGTTTTGCATCCATGTTCCTAAAAGTTTTGTCTATAATTTCCTCTCATTAAGCATTTTGTCAGGCTTTTCTATCAATGTTGCACTCACTTTTCTCCCCCACTTTTTTTTTACTGTGGCAAAACCCATATAGCACTTTGGGTGACAGTGATTTGTCCGTGAGGGTTCATCGATTGTAACAAACATCCCCCTCCGGCGGAAGATGCTGATGGTGGGCAAGGCGGCGGTGGCGTGAGGGGCAGCGAGTCTGTGGGACATCTGGGTACCGTCTCTCTACTTTGCTGTGAACCTAAAATGGCTCTAAAAGTAGTCTATTTTTTAAAGTACCATGAAATTTACCATCTTAATCTCTTTTAAGTGTACAATTCCATGGCACCCAGTACATTCACATTGTTGCGAAGTCCTAACATTTTCCTCTGGCAAATGGGAAACTGTATCCATGAAGCAGCCATTCCCCCTCCCCCTCCCCCACCCCCCGGTAACCACCGTGCTACTTCCTCTTTCTTTGATTTTGACTATTTTCCATAGCTCGTATACGTGGACTCAAACAGTATTTGTCTTTTTGTGGCTGGTTTATTTCACTGAGCATAATGCCCTCCAGGTTCATCCATGTTGTAGCCTGTGTCAGGATGCCCTTTTTTTTTTTTTTTTTTTTTCTGTACGCGGGCCTTTCACTGTTGTGGCCTCTCCCGCTGCGGAGCACAGGCTCCGGACGCGCAGGCTCAGCGGCCACGGCTCACGGGCCCAGCCGCTCCGCGGCACGTGGGATCCCCCCGGACCAGGGCACGAACCCGTGTCCCCTGCACCGGCAGGCGAACTCCCAACCACTGCGCCACCAGGGAAGCCCCAGGATGCCCTTTTTAAAGGCTGAATCTTATTCTGCTATATGGATGGACCACATTTTGCTCATCCAGTCATCCACTGATGGACACTTGGGTTGCTTGCGTCTCTTATTTATTGTAAATAATGCTTCAAAGTACAAATATCTGTTCTAGTCCCGTTTTGACCATTTTTTAAACACTCTCTCAGCAAATTTCAATTATATGATACAGTGTTATCAGCTATAGGCACCACGTTATACATGAGACCCTCAGACTTTATTCATCTTATAGCTGAAAGTTTGTACCCCTATATCAACCCTTCCCTATACTCCCCCGGCACACCTGCCACCCCAGGCCCTGGCAACCACTTTTCTACTTTCTACGAAATCTTTTTTTTTTGGTCTTTCTTTGTCTGGCTTATTCCACTCAGCATAATGCCCTCCAGGTTCATCCACGTTGTTGCAAATACAAGATTTCCTCCTTGTTCGAGGCTGAATAGTATTCCCGTGTGTGTGTGTGTGTGTGTGTGTGTGTGTGTGTGTGTGTGTGTGTGTGTACCACATTTTCGTTATCCATTCCTGCACAGACAAACATGTAGGGTCTTTCCATACCTTGGCTCTTGGCTTTTGTGAATAATATGAACATGGGGGGTGGGGGGCTGCACATATCTCTTCGAGATCATAATTTCATGTCCTTCAGACGTATACCCAGAAGTGCGATTGCTGGATCACATGGTAGTTCAATGTTTGACCACTTTTCAAATGTATAATTCAGTGGCATTAGGTACATTCATATTGCTGTGCACAGAGGCTGAGGCTTCTGGGATCCACCACACAAGTTTGGGTTCCACCCAGCAGGGAGGACACCCCAATCTCCAGGAGCCATGGCGTGTTTTTTTGTTTTTGTTTTTGTTTGCGGTGCGCGGGCCTCTCACTGCCGTGGCCTCTCCTGTTGCGGTGCACAGGCTCCGGACGCGCAGGCTCAGCGGCCATGGCTCACGGGCCCAGCCGCCCCGCGGCATGTGGGATCTTCCCGGACCGGGGCACGAACCCGTGTCCCCTGCATTGGCAGGTGGACTCTCAACCACTGAGCCACCAGGGAAGCCCCATGGCGTGTTTTTTAGGCGGGCTTCTCACTGTCCTCCGTCCCCAGCCTCTGGTCACCACCACTGCGGTTTCATGGCAGCCCTCCTGGACTCGAGCCCCCCTGCTGCCCCCCCCTCCCCCTTGCCCCTGCCTGGGGCCCAACAGCAGGGCCCCTCTGGCCATGCACCTTCCCCTGCAGACCCCATTATGTCAGCAAACCAGTGCTGCCAGCCTGACCTGAGCACAGTCAGCCTCTCGCTGACCCCCTGGTGATGCAGAAAGCCCCCTCCCTGGGATCCCAGCAGACGATCTCCCCCACCCCTCCCCGACCCTTCGCTTGTCACGTGATTCTAAAGTTTCCGGGCCTGGAGGGGAACAGGCTGGGTGAGGGGAAAGTGCCTCGGGGTTTATCAGGGTTCATCTGACCGTCTAACAGCAGGCGCCGGGCTGCCAGCATCCCCGACACTTGGATTTCAACCATTTTCTCCACTTGACACCTCTCCGCCCCCTCCACACATAATAAGCCCCATTCTTCCCCAGCAGGGACCGCCCGTGTTGGGACCCCAGGCTCGGCTGAAGCCGCCCGGCTCTTCTCCGCTTTCCCGCCGTCCATTCAGCAGAAACCCTAGCTGCCCAGGCAGAGGGGCGCCCAGGCGCTGGCTTCTGCCAGGGGTGATAACGCAGACCCGGCTGCCCAGACTGTGTGGTCATCGGCGGGTCACTAGGTCTCAGCTTCCACTGTGACCCCAGAAGCCAGAAAGAATGGGCTTGCCTCTCCTGAACTTGCAGGGAGGGCTTGGGAACTGCTTTAGTCCAAATGTGAAAGTCCCGCAGAGGAAAGGAATTGAAGAGCTGGTGGGAGAAAACAACGACAACAATTCTAAGTATTGTGCCTAGAATGAGGCTCTGCTCCCTTAAAGGGACAGTCAGTCGGGAGCAGACGAGGGTAATGAGGGTCACTTAAGGACCCATCCTGGGTGAAGCAGGCTGAAGTCATAGCACTAGGTACTCAGGCTTGACTGCGGTTTGCCACCTGAATACGGCAGCAAGAGCGCTTCTGCTTTGGACAGCTTTAGTAAGGAATTATCCTGAGAGCTAGCTTTTTTTTTTTTTAAGAGAGAGAGAGATCTCATATTTTAGACGTCCTATTTTGTCAGGTGCTCAGAAGTGCCTGTGACTCCAAAGATGTTGAACATTAAGGGGTTGTGATCTAGCAGAGGGTCATTCTGTACATGCTCTTCTGAAGCTTGGTTTTGAATTTCATGCATGTTACACAGCTTTCTGTATTCCACGTTGTATAATACATAGCTAGCTTTAATAGCTATAAACTGTGGTATTAATGTGCCCTTAATGACTGTCTTCTGATGACCATTTAGGCCATATCTTTTTTTTTCAAGTTGATTCATTTCACTATAATTATTTTTTAAAAATTTATTGAAATAGTTGATTTACAATGTTGTATTAGTTTCAGGTGTACAGCAAAGTGATTCAGTTATATATATACATATATAAATATATATTCTTTTTTTACTTTCTCTTTAGTGATAGGTTATTACAAGATACTGAGTAGAGTTCCCTGTGCTATACGGTAGGTCCTTGTTGGTTATCTGTTTTATATATAGTAGTGTGTACATTTTAATCATTTAAGCCATTTCGTAGTGTCTATGTGTTTGTTTTTATTATTACCAGAAAGTGGCAAGTAACATCCTGTACATGTTGCTTTGTGAATTTATGTGAGTTTATGAAATAAATTCATAAAAGTAAAAAAAGAAAAAAACCAGATGTTGTGAACTGTCACGCTCCCTTTTGGCTCCCTAATGATTGGGAAGTTACATCCTTACTTCTCCCGGCCCCTCCCGCATTCACTCTTCCTCCAAACAAGACTGCGGTGCCTGGAGCGGAAACACGAGCAAGCAGATCAGAGGTGATAGGACCTAAACTCCCCTGTGGGTCTCAGGCCCTGGGGCGAGGGTACCCCAGACAAACGGCAAGGAAGAAAGAGGGAGCAGGGGTCGGAAAGTGCACCCACGCTGCATGGGTGCGGAAGCCAGGGCTGTGCCAGCAGGACCTCAGCAGAACCTCAGAATCTGTCACCGGTTCTAAATATGGGCAGCTCGTCCTTCAATTGTGCGTGGCTCACGTGATCTGCGGTGACAAAAGGATGGGCGCACGAGGTTGGCAGGGACCCAGGAGACTTGCTTTTCAAGTTATTTTACCTTCGGGCAGTGGGAGCCCTCCCAGCACCTCCCATCCTCCTGTTCTCCAGCCTCTGGGAACTAAGTCTCCTTGGCCTGTGGACCCTGATCTTGGTCTGCGTCGGCTCTTTGCTTTCTTCCACCCCACCAAGCCTGCTCATCGCCTCCGTGGAAACCAGGGCACATCGCCCTAGCACGGCGCTGAGCGTCTGATAGAGAAAAAGGGAAGTTTGCTGGCGTCTCCACCTCCTCAGCCTGTCTCTCTCTGCCAGGTGCGGCCAGAGGCTCATTAATTACATCAAGAGGCCTTCCCTGGTGGCGCAGTGGTTGAGAGTCCGCCTGCCGATGCACGGTACACGGGTTCCTGCCCCGGTCCGGGAAGATCCCACATGCCGCGGAGCGGCTGGGCCCGTGAGCCGTGGCCGCTGAGCCTGCGCGTCCGGAGCCTGTGCTCCGCAACGGGAGAGGCCACAGCAGTGAGAGGCCCGCACACCGCAAAAAAAAAAAAAAAAAAAAAAAAAAAAAAAAAAAAATCACATCAAGAGCTGCATTGCCTGTGCCTCTCCCAAGGAACACAAGTGACGTTTAAAAGCCACCAGATGTGCACGTGAGTTCTGTCTCTCTCCATTTCTGTGTATTTAACCGGGTGGGGGGTTGGGACCCCCTTCCCCAGCGGGCTTTCCTCGCCCCAGCTCCCCAGATGTGTTTCTGTGTCCTTTGCACGGAGGGTGATTTGTTTCAGGAAGCTACCGACTGGGAGATGTTTCTTAGGATGTCGTTTCTAAGGAAGAGAGGGAAAGATGAACTTGCCGCAGTCCTGTGTCTCCAGCCCACAGAATTCCCTGCCCACTTCGAGCCCAGACCAGTGGCAAAAAGCAATCCAACACACAGATACACTACCAAACGTAAAATACATAGCTAGTGGGAAGCAGCTGCATAGCACAGGGAGATCAGCTCGGTGCTTTGTGACCACCTAGAGGGGTGGGATAGGGAGGGTGGGAGGGAGACGCAAGAGGGAAGAGATATGGGAACATATGTATATGTATAGCTGATTCACTTTGTTATAAAGCAGAAACTAACACACCATTGTAAAGCAGTTATACTCCAATAAAGATGTTAAAAAAAAAAAAAAAGCAGTCCAACATTCAGGGACACGCAAGAGAGCCCCCTTCCCCAGCCTTACTTCTTCGCCCTGTGATGCTCAGCTGATACACACAGGTGGGATCCTGGATCCGGTGTCCAGCAATCACAGCCATCACTGTGGAAGCTGCTTCTATTTTGTCCAAAGCATGCCAGGGTCATGAGAAGAGCAGAGTCCCTGCATCCAGGCTAAGCCAGATGTCAGCTCTGTGATGAGGGCTGGTCATTCCATCTCCCTGAAATTTTAGTTCTTCTATACAATTTATTTTCCTTTCCTTTATAGTGTTTTTATTACGAATAAATAACTTATTATATAAAATACTCTTAGACGTTTTCCCCCCATCCTTACCCGTTCTGTAGGACCCAGATCAAATACCAGTACCGCTTCCACCCAGGCTGAAAGCAGTCTCTTCCTTTTTAAACCCCTTCCCACCCACGTTTTTTTTCTGAACTTTTTAAGGGCACACTGCTGTCTCTGTTTATAAGTAATTACACACAACAGTATCTCCAGGATGGGCTAGGGAGGCCCCTCGATCCCCTCCACGGTGGTTCGCACCCACTCGCTATTAGTCGAATGAATGAATAAATGAATGTACTTGTTTTGAAGCATTTTCTCTTCTGGGAAATTTGCACTGAACAATTCAAAATGTTCCTGTCCTTCAATCGTATACAAAGTTTTATCCTATGTTTTCATCACAAGGTCTCAAAGTGTTATTTAGTTTTCCAGGCCGATGAAGAGATCAAAAGGATATGTACTTGCCTCCAAGTTAGACAGGAGAACTTTTAGTTTCTAGAATACTCCTGGACTCTAACCTTCTTCAAAAGCAAATACACTTTATGTTGGAGCTGAGCCTTCAGACATACTGTTTCTGCATTCCCCAGGAAAGGTCTGTTTCTTTTGTAACATGCTGTAACACTTAGAGAGCTTATGTTACTTTCATGGAGGCAAGAGCCTAGTGATTGAACAGACTTCCAGTAGGAAATGTCCCAGATGGGACAACGGTACAGGTCTCCCATACAGACATTCATTCACGCTCAAGTATCTGCAGTATTGTATTTTCTACATTGCCTCTATACATTTCAAATAAAATTTATTCATTTCAAAAAAGCACACTAGGGCTTCCCTGGTGGCGCAGTGGTTGAGAGTCCACCTGCCGATGCAGGGGACACGGGTTCGTGCCCCGGTCCGGGAAGATCCCACATGCCGTGGAGTGGCTGGGCCCATGAGCCATGGCCACTGAGCCTGCGCGTCCGGAGCCTGTGCTCCGCAATGGGAGAGGCCACAACAGTGAGAGACCCGCGTACTGAAAAAAAAAAAAAAAAAAGCACACTAAAATGTATTTACAATGCATTTCATACTTGTAGTACAATGAAGTGATTTAATTGACACATCGATAAACTTAGGACCTGTGATTTTCTTCTTATATAACCAGAAATTCCCAGTGAGCAGTCAGGACATCAGCCCTTCGCTTACACAAACACAGCTGTTGTTTTGAGAAAATAATATGATTAACAGAGAATTTTCAGGAAGAAGTCTTGTGTCAATAAAAATTAATTTTGAGTTGGCCTAGGAAATGTACCCAACACACACACACGCACACACACACGCACATTTCCACGTTTATACGCAACAATAAAAATTTTAAAAGATGGTGCTAGAACTTCTTCCTTTCCTCCCAGATCCCAAATTCCTCTGATATAAATACAGAGACTTTGAAGATGGAAAGTTTGCTTTTATTCCTGAGTTTGAGGTGACGCCAGAATAACGGAAGGGAAGTGTCCTCAAGTCCACGCAGAGCCAGATGCTGAGACCGTGAAGTGGGTGAGCCCGCGAGGTGGAGGGAGTGGAGAGTATAAAGGACCAGTATGGGGGCTTCCCTGGCGGTCCCGTGGTTAGGTCTGCGCTTCCACTGCAGGGGGGCACGGGTTCTATCCCTGGTTGGGAAACTGAGATCCTGCAAGCCACACGGCATGGCCCAAAAAAAAAAAAAATTTAAAAAAAGGACCAGTATGACCTTGGGGGATGTCCACAGGTTGGTAGGAGGAAAGACATGCAGGAAAGGAGACTAGGAAAAAAAAATTCTAATCTCGTAAGAGAAGCAAAGGGATCCAACATTTCAAAAAAGAGGAAGAGGCCAAAAGTATCATGTAGTAGGGGCTGAAGACACCCATCGCTGGGACTGGATGTCAGAAATGGTAATGTGACGTCTGAGACACAGTTTGATGAACGTGGTAAAGACAGAAGATGAATCTGATGACTTAAGCAACTGACTAGGAGGTAAAAAAAGTGAGGGTTCAAACACCGACCACTAGCACAAGCCTGACACTGAAATGAAAGAAAAGATGGAAGCCCCAGGGGCCTGGCCAGGGAGGAGCGCTTCAGCCTGGAGGAGACTTCTGGAAGGGTGTCCGAGTCTACGGACGAACCACCCTGAACACGCCCGATCTCGTCTGGAAGGGTATCCAAAACCAAGAGGAAAGAACCTCTGGGGAGTAAGAGTCTGGAGATTCTAGAAAGAAGAGGAGTCATTGAGGCAACTGCCCAGATGGAGTGGGAAGGATAGAGCCTGGAAGAAGGTGGACCGTTATACCCCGAAGGCAGCAGGACAAAGATGCTATGAGACAGAGTAAGCGAGGGAGCTCCTTCTGCAGTTTTCTCAGCACGAGAGGAGGCGAATTGCTGGGGAAAGCTGCGGAGTGAGGTGGTCTAGAAAGCTGAAGCAGAAGGCGGGAGCCATGGAGGCCAATGCACTTCAAGGAAAACAGATTTCAGTTTTGCTAAATGCCTGCGGGAGCCCTGCTGGTTGAATGGACCCATTGTGGCACTCTGACTTCCCCGATGCATTCTCCATACCTGGGGACAAAAGTGATGGATGCGGGGCTGGAGACAGACCCAGGCAAGGGTCCAGGGAGCCAGGAACCTGCAGATTCACTGAGTGTCATCCACTGTGGGTTCACAGTAACCCCCGAATCTACAGGGCACAGGTCAAAACTGATTGAAACTGAATGAAGACGATGGCTTCAATTCCTAAGCTGTTCCCAGCTGCTTAACCTTACAGAAGAAATATTTCACGTGGGTCCCTCTGTATATGCACTTCTTCCTTGCAGCTCAGTACTCTCCATGTTTGGAATGTTCTCCCCACCTCCTTCCTCCCTTCAGCTGGGCCTCTGCAGAGTTCTCTTGCAGGATTTCTCACACTCTGTTCCAATCTTTGCATATCTCCTGCTCTAAACTGTGGGCTCCATGGAGGCAGGAACTTTGTTTTCCTCTGAATCCCCAAGCCTGGAACACTGGATCCCAGAATAGACTGGAGTCACTGACTGAATCATTTTGCATTTATTACTTAGGACGTTCAGGACGTATCTTCATGTGCAGGCAGAAGATAAAGATCATGGGATCTGAGCACATGACCTCGTCCAGTCCCTTTATTAGAGACGAAGAAGCCAAAGCCTGAAGAGGTGGACTTCATGCCCTTGAGATGAGGAGTTGGCTAGTTTTCTCTTTAACACAACCTCCCAGTGATGTCTCTCTCACTCCTGCTCCAGGTCTGCTTTGGTTCTAATTCAGGATCTAACATCTAAGCAAGATCTGGCCTGACCACAGGAACTGGAGAGAGAGAAGCCAGAATGACAATCAAGAGAAATGCCCTGTGCCAATGGAAGAACCGAGCCAGGTGATGGTCAGTGTGGGGAAACAAGTGACCCAAGAAGAAGGTGAGAGAAGCTCTGGGATGCCCGAGTCCCCAGAAAATAAGGGACTGAGGTTTAAGACACTTCTCTACAAATTTGACGGTTTTATAAAAGGTCAGAAATGGATGCTGTCCATTGGCTGTCCCACACAGTAATGTGTTGGGTTTTTTTTTTTTAGCTTTATTGCTGGCTCTGTCACTTTATTTTTTTTCAATTAATTTTTATTGGAGTATAGGTGCTTTACAATGTGTCAGTTTCTACCGTACAGCAAAGTGAATCAGCTATACATATATCCCCTCTTTTTTTGGATTTCCTTCCCATTTAGGTCACCACAGAGCACTGAGTAGAGTTCCCTGAGCCATACAGCAGGGTCCCAGTAATGTGTTGTTTTAACACGGTTCTTTCAATATTACTCACTTGCTCCATTTACATATATTTCTATGGAATTCAGAAATTCCTACAAACAAGCAGTGCAGTTAGAATGAACAAGTTTTATTCTCTCTAGCCGTTTTCCCTCAAAACATATATACCAGTGTATTGTTTGTTTTTAGATGTCATTCTCTTACAAATTTTTGTTGAAGGAAAATGTCTGTTGAAGGTGAACTATCTTGTGCCCTACTTATTATTTTAAACTGACTAAGATAAATATTTAAAGTCACAGTTCTAAGTATTTGCTTAGCTGTGTTCTTTTATTTGCTGTTTATTTTAGTTGGAACATGTGTGAATGGTTCCCATCCAAGAGTCCAGATTAAATAACAACATTGTTTGTATACATTCTGGGTAGCTTGAAGAAAAGAAAAGGAATTCGTATCTTGAATGATTCAGCGTCTTAGTCAGCTCAGGCTACTATATCAAGAATACCACAGACTGTGTGGCTTACACAACAAACATTGATTTCTCACAGTTCTGGAGGCTGGGAAATTCAAGATCAAGGTGCCAGATGACTTGGTGTCTAATGAAAGCTCACTTCCTGATTTTAGAAGGCATTCTTCTCATGTTCACAGGGTGGAAAACAGAAAAACCATCTCTCTCAGGTCTCTTATAAGGGCACTAATCCCATCACAAGGACTCCACCCTCATGACCGAATTACCTCCCAAAGGCCCCACCTCCTAATGCCATCAGCTTGGGAGTTTAATTTGGGCTTTCAGCATATGAATTCGGGGGGACACAAACATTCTGTCCATAGCATTCAGCTCAGCCAACACATACATTTAAAGAAAGGAATCCTATCCCTAATTCACCCGTGAGGACACATGATTCAATTAAAGACCTAATGTTATGTCACACAGAAACAGAGGTGCTCTCTCCCATTCCCAGAGCCCTGCATCACACTGCCCGGCTGTGAGGGAGGGTCAGGATGGGTTATTCTCCCAACACCCGCTCCCTCCATCCTGAACTAATAAACCACTGAAAAGGCAAACGGAAGAAGATAAAGCGCCTAGCACGAGTGGGTAGAGAACATTCAGCCCATTTTATTTGGGGAAGGTGAAACTTTACATTAGGAGACCCTTAAAGACGACCCATTGAGATGCCTCTCTTTTTCGGATGAGGGAGTGGATTAGGGTCCCAGGGGTGGAGACTTGCTGAAGAGCCCAGCCAGCCAACTTGTTAGGACCCATTAACATTAGTGATGATGTAACCTGAGGTTTATCCCCTCTAATTGCAAGGTACTTCTCAACCTCATTCGACTGCTCATTTCGTAACCCCGAGCCCACCTTCTTTATAAATGCTCAAGGAAGATAAACGGCTGTCCATACGGTGACATCGTGTCAAAGCTAACCAGTGAGCTCTGGAGGCTCAGTCTGGCCCTGCTCTAAGTCTTTTATATGATGTGGGGGAAGTCACCCAACTGCACTCTGACTCCGTTTTCCCACCTGAGAAGAGAATCCCTCCTTGCCGCTGCATTTACTTAAAAAGACCTTGCTATTCACAACACGCGTGGCCAATCGAAAATATGACATTTTTCAGTCAACTTAAAAAAAAACCTGAAGTATGACCTTGGGGTGGAGTTTGGAGCCCACAGATCTCACAGTCTCTGGCTAAAACAGAAAATGCCCTGATACATACCTTTTGCGAAAAAAAAAAAAAAAAGATGTACAATTGAAAAGGAGGAGAAAGAAAAGTGGGATGAGTCTAAAGTAAAAACACTAAAATAAAAGCTCATCCCTAATACTTTTAAAAATGTGCATTTTTTTTTTTTTTTCTGAATAGGAGAGTAAGGGACGGTCACCCCATTGGAATATCTGGTCCTGTAGTAACAGCCTCCTGTCTGCAGCTTTTTCTTTTTCTTTTTTTTTTTTTTTGGTGGTATGCAGGCTTCTCACTGTTGTGGCCTCTCCCGCCACGGAGCACAGGCTCCGGACACGCAGGCTCAGCGGCCATGGCTCACGGGCCCAGCCGCTCCGCGGCATGTGGGATCTTCCCGGACCGGGGCACGAACCCGTGTCCCCTGCATCGGCAGGCGGACTCTCAACCACTGCGCCACCAGGGAAGCCCTGTCTGCAGCTTTGAGGCCACACCTGGAACACAGATCGCGGCTCCAGGCGCTAACACAATGGGCTGGCATCGTGGCTGCAGGGATCTCTGCCCAGTTGGGCCCGAGGTCTATGTAACAGGAAAGTCCCCGCAGAGCCTGCCCAGGTCCTGGCCAGCCCAGCTCCGGCTCCTCCTCTCCCTCTGAAATATGGAAGCAGCTGTCAGCAGCCTGGGCCTGTGCATTCACACTGCTGGCATGAAAACAGGCAGCTGAGTTGAGTCAAAAATAACACAGCTGCCGGCCCTGGTCTGGTGGGTTCCCAAGGTGGAGAGAGACGGAGACTCTGAGACACAACCGGTCCCGCTCCCCTACCCCCACCCCCGACGGCCCAGGCACTAACTTGAACTCCTGCAGCCACTTGGTCCACAAAAACATGTGGATGTCATTTTGCTGCTCAAATGTTTCCCACTGGAAAACGGGAAGGCAAGGGCAAAGGTGGTAAACAATTTTCTTAGTCCTGATTTCTCTCCTAGTGCTGTCTGCTTCCACATGGCATGAAAGTTCTAGAGTGACTCCCTACTGGAAGAAACGTTCCATGAAGCCGGCACAAAAGCTTTTATTTCATTCGGTCTCACGTCAAAATATTCCATGTCTCTGACCCAAACCTTCCTTTCCCTGCTGTTCGGCTCCAGTGCCCCCCATGTCCATCTGCGTCCTGACCGCAGTGAGGGTCAGGCTTACTGAACCTCCCGTGGTCCAGCAAAAAGCCGGGAAGGAGGGGGAGAGAGGAGGTCTCAAGACCACCATCAACCTCCCTTCCCCTTGATAATGTGACGGGCTTCACAGGTTCCACCATGAGGAGTGACAGTCATTGACTTTTGACACCACCCTGACCCCTGATTTTAACCCCTCCCTGATGGAATCAGATTTGTCCAAAGCCTCTTGCTCACGCTGACTTCCTGGCCTCGCATGTCTGGGATGTGGGAGGGCTCCTTAGATCTGTGAGCATGTCCGCACTTCCTGCTGGGAACATGCGGTTTGGTTCCTGTAGGTCGGCTCTGTGCTGCCAATACCTCCCCATCCCAGTTCTGCAAGAGCCTAATTTATCACCTCCTGGGGGACCGAGAGCAAATCAGGTCGGAATCAGGACCAAGGCTGAAGAGCCGAGTGAAAGATTCATCACGCTGCTGGCCGACGCTGCAGCACTGAGACAGGCCAGTGAAATACACCCACGTGGGCTGCCCTGTTTATTAGAAGCGCTCAGCTTTCTGGAATAAATAGGAGAATCTCCAACAGCGAAGTTAAGTGATTTACAAAGCCCGTTAGAAAAATACCGGTATCTGGGATGCAGAGTCTCTATTTTGAGTCAATTTTTAAAAAACGAAAACAAATTTTCAAGGGCAAGACATCACAGTAGAAGAAAATCCTCTCCTAAGAAAAGACCGAATGGTTTACAGTGATCAAATCTACATGCTATTTCATGACGCGTGGCCTGGGCCCAAGGAGAGGTTCCCCTGAGGCAGAGGTTGGCCGCACACCCGGAGAACGCAGCGGGCTAGGAGGAGAGATGCCTATGCATTAGTATAAGGCAAAAAGCAGAGTGCCCAAGCCTGGCCATTTCCACAGAGAAAACAGACCTGATGGCCACCTTCCTTCATCAGAGTCACCTTGTGCTAGGCAGTGAGATGGACAAGCCAGCGGGTATAAGATAGAGACTTGCTTTTAGCTGTGACTGGTCCCTTTGGTGCCACCACTGTTCTCTACTGGAGATGGGGGAGGGGGAGGGGAAGAGCAGGAAATCCCATTCTTGCTTCAACGTCCTGACCCCACCCTTTGCTCAAGCAGAGGTTAGACCTCCCCGCCACCAGGGGGGAGTCCTGGGCGGCGGCTACCTGCCAAGCGACAAGAACCACACCACGGGGTCCCCGAAGACGTTTCCCTGTCACACGCTCTTGCCTTACGGCTGCTGGCGTCAGAGTCCCCGGGATGTGCCTGGGCCAAAGGTGGTCTCGGAGTCAAAAGGATGGGCCGCCAGGTAGTCTTTATACTCCCCGTCAATCAGGTTGGCGGCGTTGTTCCGGGCAAACCAGCAGTCCACCTGCTCTTCCCCGTTGTAGATTTTCCTCTGCTTCCACACCACTGGGACCTGGTGTCCTTTTACCTCGAGGACGGCCTCAGACCTCTCACCTGTCTCAGGGACGGAAGGATGGGCAGGGCTCCTGCCGAGCCCGGTGAGTCTGGCCTCCTGGTTCAGGAACTGACCTGAGAGGACAAAAGAGACGTCAGGTCTAGGTCAAGTGCGAGCAACGTGTTTGAACAAAATCTAACTTCAGTTCGGGCACCGATGGCCAGCAAATGCACGGGTGTGACCCAGAGGAAGGGGATGCATAACACCAGAGCAGTGACTGTGGTCCTCGGCTGGAGTCTCCCAGAGCTGCTCCACCTTTTCCAGTGTCCGGGGAGGGTGTGGGGAGGAGAGACCTGAGTGTATTGGTAGTGGCCTCCACTTCTGGAAGCTACCACGGGCAAGATGCCCAACCCACAAAAAGAGATGCCCAGTCTCCTACTGAGATGGGAGGATGAGATGGGGGCAAATAACAAGGGAAGAAGGGTCCGGTCTTCCCCGCTCTCCTCCCTCTGGAGGACCCCTTCCATGTGTGCACTTAGTGGGTGTGCACTGGGCGGAGGGTGTGGAAAGCAGGGTCAGAATCCTCCAGGTCGAGTGAGGGCACTACCAAGGCCGAAGGGACAGCAGTCTGCGTCTGGGAGCGGAGCTTCCCAGGCAAGCTGCGTAGAGACGCATCCCTCTCGAGTGCCAGGGAATCTGAGCCCTGGCAGAGGCTCCCTCTTTACTTGTGGGAAAAGCGCCCACATGAAACTGCACGTGGAGGGAAGCCAGGCAGAGTGGGCTGCCCGAGGCTCCCAGCCATGGGGGCGCCGCCCGGGAGGGGCCATGCATCTTCCACTTGGTGCTGGGCCATGGGATGTGTCTGCATCCTCTCCCTGAGAGTAAAGAACCAGACCTGGAGAGAAGGGCTCCTCATTTCTTTGCTCCCCTTCCCCAAAGGCCTGTGCGAATTAGTTTATAAGCCCATTCCTATTCTAGAAAAGTGTCAGGAAGCAAGAAGTATACTTTTCACACTAATTCGAAAAGATATGTGCACCCCAACGTTCACAGCAGCATTGTTTACCGTTGCCAAGATACAGAAGCAACCTAAGTGTCCATCAACTGACGAGTGGATAAAGATGTGGTACACAGTGGAATATTACCCAGCCATGAAAAAGAGTGAAATTTTGCCATTTGCAGCAACACGGATGGACTTGGAAGGCATTATGCTAAGTGAAATACGTCCAGAGAAAGACAAATACCGTATGATATCACTTATATATGTGGGATCTAAAAAATACAACAAACTAGTGAATATAACAAAAAAAAAAAGCAGAGTCACAGACAGAGAGAACAAACTAGTGGTTGCCAGGGGGGAGGGGGAAGGGGCAAGAGAGGGGTAAGGGAGTGGGAGGCACAAACTATTGGTGTAAGACTGGTTCAAGGATGTGCTGTACAACGCGGGGAATACGGCCAGTATTTTGTAGTAACTGTATATGGAGTGTAACCTTTAAAAATTGTATTTGAAAAAAGCAAAAAGAAAAATTGGCCATGTGCCCAAAAAAAAGAAAAAAGAAAAAGAAATAGACTTTTCATGAGCTTCATAAGGACCACATTCCTGTGGAAACTCTCAACCAAGTAAAGACACGGGCAGCATCAGCTTCGTTTTGGGAAACTGAATTCTGTGCTGTGAGTCAGCGTGGAGAGCAGCCACCTACCTAACAGGCCATGGCAGTTGCCAGAAAGGCCTTGGCCGTTGGCGACGTAGAAGCCCAGGTGGTTTCGCTGGTAGGGGGCTGGCTTTTTGTAGAGGTGGAGGAGGATGACGAAGGCCACGTTGCCCTGGATGGCGATGGTGACCTTGGCATTGGCGGACACCGACACCTCCAGCCCCTGGCTCCCCACGGCTGCGCTCTGGTTGCAGGGGAGGACCAGCCTGTCCCCACCATCCACGATGACTCTGGTGGGCGTGATCTCCAGGTAGGACCTCTCGGGCTTGTTGACGAGGATGGTGATGGTGCGGAAGTAAGTGCGCTGTTTCTTGTGGCCGTTTGGGGGAGCGGGGGCCCCGATCAACTCTCCGTTCACCGTCACGCCTTGAAGGCGGGGGGGAAGAGAGCAGTGGTTAGAAAAACTACCCCCACTTTCACAAGAGGGCTTCTCATCCGAATTTCCTTCCTCTCTTGTACCTCTAGAACCAAGAACTTCCGCTCACGCGTAGGGACCACTCAGTGCCCACTGAATGAAGGAAGGAAGGAACGAATGCATGAAGGTATGGGTGACTTTTGACCAACGTCCTGGGTAGGAGAAGCTGATGTAGGTTTGGGGGAAAATATCATAAAAAGGGGGTTGACATATACACACTACTATATATAAACTAGATAACTAATAAGAACCTGCTGTATAGCACAGGGAATTCTACTCAATTCTCTGTAATGACCTATATGGGAAGAGTCTAAATAAAGAGTGGATAGATGTATATGCGTAACTGATTCACTTTGCTGTACACCTGAAACCAACACAACATCGTAAATCAACTATATGCCAATAAAAATTTTAAAGTGAAAAAAAAAGTAAATAAATAAAAATTCTAAAAAAGGGGGTTGACATGTTTGTCTCCTTTCATTCCAGTGTCTGGTTATAGTTCCCCAAACTCTTGTGTGGCCCTGACACGGTATTTCTTACCCATCAGTTTCCATTGCTCCTGATTTGGAGACCCTGGGACACCACTGAGCAGGGGGGTAGAATGCAAAGATTAGGGTTTTTTTTTTTCACTCCCCAAACTCAAGTTCTTTCACTTTCTAGGCAGAACTCACCAGAGTCCGCATGATCAGAGACCAGCCTCAGGATGTGCCCGGGCTGTCCATCGATGTTGAAACAGACCGTGAGGTTGCTCAAGGGGAAATCCACAACAAAATGGGGGTCTCCATCCGCTGCCAGAACAGGATGAGAACGGAAGAGAAAAAGAAAGAAAAGACATTTATTGGGCACCTTCTCTGTGTAAGCACCCTTCTTCTATTTCCTCATGAGTTACTGACTTAACCCTGTCAACAACGGATCCCCCTTGTCTACGCGAGGAAGGTGGCTGGGAGGTGAAGGGATGCACCAGTTACGCAGTCAGTTCGTGGAAAGTAAATATTTGAATGCAGGTCCCCTAAATTCAAATATGATGCTCCTGTCACCACACTGCAGTCAAACAGAGACAACTGAACTTCAGAGGGAAGCGGGGCATCACCCTACACTCCCCACGACCACTGAGCTCACATTCTTCAATTCCCTGTGCGGCTTCCGCTAATCACTTTCTTCCCCCTTTGCCCTCCCCAGTGAAGAGATGGGGATGAGAACTTCCTGTCCTGTGACCAGAGTGCCTTGGCCCTTGAGTCATTCACAGCACCAGATGGACACGGCCCTTGCATGAGTAGTAATGACCAAGCCCCGTTTAGGGCTGGTGAGAAGTAAAGGACACAGAGTCAACGGGAGGTCAGGTGGTGCAGCCAGCGATGACAGTGGCAATCCCTCCTCTGGGTCCTACTGCCTTTACTGCTCTCAAATTTGTGTCTGCGGATAAGACCACAGAGTTTAGCTGGCCCCTGTTCCTTACCCATTCTCCTCATTTTTGCCTCTGCTAAAGATGAACAGTCTTGCCTCTTACTGTACAGACAAAATATTTCCCAAGAGTTTACGTCAGTTCTCTTTTCTCGCGAGATTGGAGCATTAGTTTCTCTCTAATTTGTACACCAAACACAACGTGTTCCCGAATTCCTCTCTACTTCACGTGTACATGTATGTATACGCATTTGTATATGGTGGGGGGTAGGCGCCAGGAGTTCAAGTGTTTTCAAGCTACAAGCCAATCAATGTTCTTCGTGGAACTGCTGAAACACCCTCTCTGTCCCCAGCGTGACTCAGAAGGGCCTTTGGAAGAATCTGGTTCAACTCACTGTAAAGTGCCTCAAGCACCCAGTGAATGGCAACTTCATAAAGAAATACAAGGTACGGGTCTTTTGTAGATGAAAAAAATAACACCCGTTAAAGATAAAAGTCCGTATTTTTGGCACTCTGTGGGTACGAATATAACTACGTGACAGTTCTCTGAGAGTTTCTTGTGCTCATACCATATTCTTTCTCCTCAAATCTTCCAAATCCCTTTATAAGGAAAGATGCTGCCTGCTCTGAAAAAGAGAGGAGAGGTCTGGAAGTCATTACTCCATGCTGCATCCAACAGCAAAGTTTTCCTGCATTCCATAAAGCATGTGTGTTCAAAGGAACAACACGCTACCCACTGGAGACCATGTGTTTCCTCTCCCCAGAGCTAATCTCCAGGTTGTCCTGGGCTACGTGAACCTGGACGCCCAGCACGTCGGCAGCAAGGCAATAAGAAAGACTTACAAAGGCAGATGTGTACATCTGAAGAATAAAACCCAGCCCTTGTGTCCTTATTCCATCCAGATTTTTATTATAATCCCAGGAATATGGCCAAGGGAAATTTTAGGGTATTGTAATCTGGTCTTCCCTTCTAAAGCCAAGGATCATGAAAATAATAAAATAATAATGTTTAAAAACCTTGCAGTGTCACAGATATTTGTAACACCAGAAGTTAGAAGCGAGCATACTTCAAATCTCTAAAAACAAACGTCTTTCCAGCTCAATCGTGACTCATGTGTAGCTCTGTCCATCCACCCTTCTATCGGGGCTCCTGCCAGGCTCCTCAGGACTGTGTTACCCATGGGGTTTATGTGATGGTTTAATGACGATCCTGGTTTTGAGAACTGCCCCATGCTGCCGGTTTGCACTAAATAAATATGGGTCCTCACATCTCGTCCTACGAGCTGATGTTCTAACTGGCTTCGGGAAATTCCTGGTCATCCGCTTCCTAAACATTTCAACTCTCGAATCAGACACCAGCACATTCTTTCCTTTACCTGAGGTTTTGGAGACTTTAATCCTTGGGTTGTATGGTTTCTTGAGAGCAGGTCCTGGAGAGGAGAAGGAAGAGATCCACCACCGTTATTCATTAAAGAGGAGGAAGTGAGAGGTACAGAGGGCTGAGAGGAGTCAAGTACAGCTCTCAGATACGTTTGTGACAAGTTAAACACATCTCTTTTAAAGGAAGCTCTTGGCCTCGCAACACAAAGCGAAGGTGTAAACGACGCGGCGTAACTATTTTATTCCTCTATAATTAGATAATATTCTTCTTGTCTGTGATTTCTGTGTATATAATAGGAGAAAATATTCTATCATTCTTAAGGTATAGTTATGGGGGGAGGGGGGAAGCAAAGTTGTTTAATGGGGACAGAGTTTCAGGTTTGCAAGATGAAAAAGTTCTGGAGATCTGTTTCATAACGATGGGAATATACTTGACACTACTGAACTACACACTTAAAAATGGTTACGATATAGAGAACTGACTGGTGGTTGCCGGGGGGAGGGGGTTGGGGGAGGGATGGAGTGGGAGGTTGAGGTTAGCAGATGTAAGCTTGTATATAGAGAATGGATAAACAACAAAGCCCTAATGTATAGCACAGAGAACTATATTCAGTATTCTCTGATAAACCATAATGGGAAAGAATATTACAAAAAAAGAATATAACTGAATCACTTTCTGTACAGCAAAAATTAATGCAACACTGTAAAGCAAGTATACTTCAGTTAAAAAGAAAGAATGGAAAAAATGGTTATGATGGGAAATGTTACGTTATGTGTTTTTTGCAAAATAGCAATTTAAAACAACCGAAAATATACAAGAATGTAAAAGAAAAAGATAACGCGATAATCCAGGTCTATAGCCATGTGTGTAAGTACAATTCACAAAGCAGCAGGCAAAAATAAACACTCAATTAAAGAATAACCTAAAAGTAAATTACTTTCTGTCAATAAAATAAAATTAATATCTTATTTCAAATTGTCTGTATTAAGATTATGCTCCTCTTAACTGATTTTTGCCCCCCCAGAAAATGAAGATCACAGTATCTCAATGTTTTTTGTTTTGTTTTTTTGCGGTACGCGGGCCTCTCACTGTTGTGGCCTCTCCCGTTGCGGAGCACAGGCTCCAGACGCGCAGGCTCAGCGGCCATGGCTCACGGGCCCAGCCGCTCTGTGGCATGTGGGATCTTCCCGGACCGGGGCAGGAACCCACATCCCCTGCATCGGCAGGCGGACTCCCAACCACTGCGCCACCAGGGAAGCCCTCAATGTTTTTTAAGCGCTCCCTTCTCCAACTGGTCCCTGGTCAGCCAGACACAGACAGAATCAGGCTGACCACGAAGGCGGAACGACATCTCAGTCTGAACGGCTGCTTTGAGTTGGCTTAAATTGTCACCGACACTCAAAAAAATCATAAAATTAAAACTAAAAAATCATCTTCAGGGAAATCCTATGTCTAGCAAGCCTTCTGAGCGATCAGTCAGTTATTCCCTCATCTGTGTTCTTGGCCCTCTGAGTCTCGTGTCATTTGAGTTTGCTCTCTCCTGAAGCTGTTGAGATTTGAGTTGCTGACACTGAATCAAGATGTTACTCAAAAAGCCATCTTCCCTGGATGTGGCACGGATCTTGTAGCGTGACGTAACAACATCATGCAACTTACTTTTCATCCTTTTCATCAGAACAAATATTGTACTAGTTTTGCCAAGACAAGTTCCACTCTTTCTAAAAAGGCAACATATCATTTTTCACCCCTACATCAGGTCTGAACTTTTCAATAGATTTCTAGTTCTACACTCCTCATGGGAAAGGGTATCTCACATGTGTAGAACACTTAGTATACACCAAGGCATCTACACCTTTAATCCTTGCAACAACCTTTCAGGGAAGAGATTACTATCTACATTTTACAGGTGAGGGAATGGAAGCTCAGAGACGTTCAGAAACCTGCCCCAAGCCACACAGCTGGCTGGGAGGAGCCGTGAGCTGAAACTCTGTCTGGATCCTAACCGTGTGCTCTCCCTACCATGCCCAGGTGATCTCAGAGTTGAGGATATGAGGATCAAATGAGGCCCAGGGTTAATGTCAGTTCCCTCACCTTAGGGCGTGTGCACCTGACAGGAAGTTAAGAAAAATGTCACACATAAAAAAGTGCTGTTTTCCATAAACAGATTTTACTGAGAATATAACCCTCTGCTTTGGTTGGATTACTTTTCCTGTCCTTTTCCCATTCCTGGTGCTACTAATTTCCCCCTGACAAATGGCACTGAGACAGATAATAAGAATTTCTGTTTAAACTCTGGATTCTCCTGAGAATCCAGAACTTAGTTCCTCCTATATAATAATATCTATAATAAAATAAAATTTTATTAATTTTATTTAATTCTAAACAAAATCATTAAAATTTAAAAAATAAAACTTTAATTTAGAAAATTATAAGTAAAATTAATAAACTATGAGTAAATAAAATATATAATAAAATTTCATTTTATCTATAAAATAAAATATTTTGTTTTCTCAGGAAAATAATATCAAGTGTATGACATAATTGAAGTACTTAAACTATAGAAAGGCATTTAAAAATGAGTATTTGTTTACTTGTCTGTTCATCCGTGTGCCTCCAATAGTGCCTGGCTCACAGGAGGCACTCAATATTGATGATTTATCGATAGACTGGCTTGACTTTCTCGAATTTCTCTATAGAGATCCATGGTTTATAACAACACAAACATAAGCTAAGGCACTCTCTGAAGGCTAGGAGCTGCAGGTAGAGAACATTGTTTATAAGATTTATAATACGAGAAAGTAAAACAGACGACCTTGGCCTGAAAAGGAGACAGAAGGGCCATCCCGAGAGTGCCCTTACCTGGCTGCAGGTGGGCGCCCCTCAGGCTCTGCATCACCGTTTCGGGCCCTGTGGCCGCCGACGTGCCGTAGGCGTCCTCCGGGGTCTCTGTCCGCGGTGCTGACTTGAGCGTCATGGAGGTGAACGGAGCGAGGAAGCGATGGTTCAAGGCCAGAGCCTGTACCTCCTGCCTCAGCCGCTCCCTCTCGGGCTGCTCATCACTCTGCAGCCAGGAACTCAGCAGCTCCTTCAGGGTCAGGTAGCTCCAGAGACGCTCCAGGTGGTTCGGGTCCTCCTGGCCACCCCCCTTGGGCCTGGGGCTCCCCGGGACGTCGTTCCCCATCCTCCGGGGTTCCACAGGAACGTCCTTCTTGAGTACGACAAACTTCTTACTGTTGCTGGCCGTGACCTCCACGTGCAAGCGGTCCATCTCCTTGTCCACCAGCTTCCCCGCGATGATGATCTCGGAGCCGTTGAAGTAGTTGGGGAACAGGGTCCTGGTGGCGTGCTCTACCAAGCCGGCTGGATAATCCACGCGGATGTCCGAGAGGAGCGGGGTCCTGATCTCATCGTAGAACCTGGAGAGGAGGAACAGAGAGGGAGGATCGGGGCCTGCACTAGCTGCAGGCAGGTCACGTCCCAGAGGAAATCACAGGCTGTCTTGGGGGGGCGGATCTGATCTTAAAAGCAACCAAGTCCAACATTCCACCCAGCAGAACATCTCAGACAGGAGGCCGTGCGGCCGTAGCTTGAACACCACTGGTGATGGAGAACTCACTATCTCACAAGCTCCCTCGCCGTTTGCCAGACTTAAATTCTGGTTTCCTCTTCACCCCAGAACACAGCACAGTCAGCGACCACTTTCGACTGGCCATCGTGCTTCAATATAAAAACACGATCACTGTAACTAGCAGGCAAGGTGGAGCTGACGCTACCTATCCCACCTCCCTCTCAGGGTGGAATTAGAGTAAATACAGGCATAAATTGTTTTATTGCACTTCGAAGACCTAGCATTTTTTTGCAAAATGAAGGTTTGTGGCAATCCTGCATTGTCAGATGATAGCATTTTTTAGCAATAAAGTATTTTTCAATTAAGGTATGTACATGACACTATTGCATGCTTAATAGACTACAGTGTGATGTAAACATAGCTTTTACGTGCACTGTTAAAGCAATCCACCTGTGGGACTCGCTTTATTGCAATATTTGCTTTATCGCTGGAACTGACCTGCAGTATCTCTGAGGTGCGTCTTGAGATGAGGAAGTGCTCTGAAGTGTCAGGAAGACAGTTATAACCATAAGAGCTAACAGAACACCTAACCTGTGAAAGCCGTCCTGCCAATACTTCACGTAGGTTTTCTCCTTAAATTCTATCATCTGACCAGAATCCTCACTTCACAGTTGGGGAGACCAAGGCACAGACAGTCTTAAAGCCTCAAGTCACAAGGCAGGACCAGAACGTGAACCCAGATCCACCCAGTTTCAAGACCCATGGCGATGTCTCCCATGAAAGGAGTGATGATCAGACTCGGGGTCCGTCCTCACGTCCGAGCCTCCCGCTGAGCCTGCCCCCCCGCCCCGAGGACACAGACAGACCCACGGACCCGATGAGCTGGGCACGGGCGTCGTGGTCCTCGTGGACGTGCCGTGTGAGCCCACAGTTCTCCAGGGACAGCATCTCCAGCAGCTTGAAGTCCACGTCGGCCCCGATGCCCACGGTGAAGATGCAGACCCGGCCCCGGGCGGCCTCCCTGGTGTTGTTGAGGATCTTCGGGGTGTGGGTCTCCCCGGCGGTGGGCTTCCCGTCTGTCAGGAAGATGACCAGGGACACGCTGCGGTCCTCGATGTCGTTGTGGGCCACGAAGTCGTTGAGAAGCCTGATGCCCCTCTGCAGGGCCCCATTAATATCCGTGCCTGCAGGACATAGAACAGGACACCTGAGGAGCCTCGCCACCTCCTTTACCTGGACACACCTTCTCGGGCCCCTCACGGGTACCTGCAGCAGTGACGCGTGGGGAAAGCAGCCACCTGCATTCCTGGGGTGACTCCATGTCACAAAGACTGCTAGAAACTTGGCAAATGACTAGGAACAGCAGAGAATTATATAACCTTGTCCTGAAGGTGTCTGATGGCATCTCAGCTTAGGCGTCTCCACTCCCTTAGCACGAACGGTTTCTACCTCCTTTTTGGAGAATCACTTTGGAAAGGGAAGGAGGGTGCTGGGTGCAGGAATTCAGAGAAAGCAAGCGTCCCAGAGGGAAGGGAACGGCACAGAATGAGGAGGTGGCGATGCGGAGACCATCGCGGTGACCTCACTTGTGTCCTGGGGCTGGAGGATGCTGGTTAAAGCACTCAATTTTTTTTTTTTTTTTTTATTGCTGTCGTCTTTCCTGCTTCCTGCCCCTTCAGGATCACCCCTGCTTCTTAGGACCCCACCAAGCGAAGGCTTTCGAGTTTACACCTCCTACCCCTGCCGTTTCTAATTCAGACACGCTTGTCATCGCAGCTCTGATTAAAGTCAGGGGACAGTGTCTGTGGGAGGTGCTGGACAGGTATTTTGCTTGGGGGATGGAGAGACGGATGGCTGGTGGAAGTCAAAACTGCCAACTAACGTGAGGTTTCTGGATTAGCTGAGAACTTCATTCAACTCTGCTGCTGCTGTTCTACCATCGCCAAGAAAAACTGAGAGTTCTTACTGCCGCCGTGAATACGTACTTCCTTTTTCTGACTCCACTGGGGTTTTTTTTAATGGCCTTATTGACGTACCAAAAATGTCACGCATTTTGGTCGCTAGGGATTTTTTTCTTTTTTTGCCGAGCTGCATGGGTATGCAGGATCTTAGTTCCCCAACCAGATATCCATCCCATGCCCCCTGCACAGGAAGTGCAGATTCTTAACCACTGGACCACCAGGGAAGTCCCAAAAATTTCACCCCTTTTAAGCACACAATTAATGATTTTTAGTAAATTTATGAAGCTGTGTACCCATCACCGCAATCCATCCCCCTGACTGGAGTGATTTTTATCTCCCTGCAAAATGTACCATATTTGAGTGAACCAGACAATTTTCCCCACTGCCTCCCATCCTCCAGAATTTCTGGCTAAAATACATATGACTGTGACTGTGCAAACACATTGATAATTCGTTCTAAGATGTACACATGGCCCGAACGTAAGGGAAAGTTACAGCTGAAACAGTATTTAACGTTTCTTTGGGTTCACTCACTTGCCTTTCTGAATGCCCAGCCTAGTTTCACGCTGCCTCTGGATATGTGGGCATGAACCAAAACGCAGGTGTTTATTTTCTCTTTAACCTAGAACGTAACAATGATGCCAAATCTCTCACTGCATTTTTTTTTTTTTTTTTTTTTGCGGTACGCGGGCCTCTCACTGTTGTGGCCTCTCCCGTTGCGGAGCACAGGCTCCGGACGCGCAGGCTCAGCGGCCATGGCTCACGGGCCTAGTTGCTCCGCGGCATGTGGGATCTTCCCGGACCGGGGCACGAACCCGTGACCCCTGTATCGGCAGGCGGACTCTCAACCACTGCGCCACCAGGGAAGCCCTCTCACTGCATTTTAAAGCCCAGGAAAGCCCAGGCAAAGGACACACTTAGCTTTTCTTACACGAGACACCAAAGCACAGCACGGCTTGGTACTGAACATCCGTTAAGTTGGGGCATCTCCCGCATGCTTAACAACGGCGGGGGGCTTTCTCCCCAAGGAGCTGACACAACCATTCCACCGAGAGCTCCCCCAGGGTCATCAAAGGACCCAAGTGCACCAGCAACAGGGATCACTTGGGTAAAATGGCCATATCTGACACCTAGAGAGGACTTCCTATGTGCAGCCACTTCTAAGTACTTTAAATATTTTAACTCATCTCATCCTAATAACAAGTCCATTATTATCCTCACTTTACAGATGAGGAAACTGAAGTAAAAGGAGGTTAAATAGCTGGTAGAGCTGGATTCAAATCCAGACAGTCTGGCTTCAGAATCTATGCTCATCTCCTGAAATGACACTTTTCTGAGAGAAGTAGATTAATTTTCTGTTCACCTGCAGAGGTTGGGACAATGAAGTACCAAGAAAAAATAAAGGAAACCAATAAGGTTTCTATGGTTTAGATTCCAAAATACACACAACTGTTTTCTAAAGCTTTATCTCCACCTCCCACACACAAAGGATTCTCATAGCAAGCAGAACCGTTTAAATAATTTAAATAACTCTAATGCATATTCTTTGGGTATGCACTGTAGGTCGGGAGCTACGACAGGAAACAGGGGCTAAACAAAGATGAAGGAGAGTTTCTTCCCTCAAAGACTTGACCACCTTGTCAACTTCCTGCTGTAGATCATCACTATAATATTAACTATAACCTTTCATTTCTCCTATCTAGTTACAGTAAAACAGTAACTAGATCGTGTTTCTGTAGAGACTGGTAGGAAATCCCATTTGTAAATCGAAATTCCATCCAAACAAGATCAAGTTCCAAATGAAGTTCAGTTGGGAAACCAGAACTCTGCCTTGGATGGAAACTAACAAATATGTGAGCGATGAGAAACTCAGATGGAAGAGGATGGACAGAAATGGGTGTTTTCTATGCTTCCAGGTATCCAAAGCAGAATTATCTGAGACACCCAGCAGATGGTGTCTCTACAGGGGCCTTTAAGAAAGGTGTCAAAGGGTCAGGTTCAGGTCCAATAAACACTCCAATACTGGGCATCTGCCACGCATCCGCTGTCCTAGTGATGGATGTAACAGCAGAAGTCAGCTGTGTGTCCAGGGTTGAAGGAACTCACATCCAGCACGGCTGGTAACACGCTGTTCTGACTCTCTAACCTTTCCCCGCGTCTGCGTACTTACCTCATCACGACCCCCCAGCCAAGTGTGCAAAACCTCAGAGTCCTCCCCTTTCCACCCAGAGCACCGCCCAGGCCACCTGGGGTCCAAGGGATCTAACGGCTCAGGAGGGCAGCTTCATCTGCTGCTTCCTAAGGTGCTCATATTCAAACACACAGAACGCTGAATCACCCATTTGGCTTTCATTCCCCACCCCAGAAACAATTTACAAAAAGAGCTGCATTGTTTGGGATCCGTGAGATAAACCAGGAAAGGCTCCAAAACCTATCAGGTATTTCCTCCCCCCCTAACTTACTTGACCATCTTAGTTTGGGGCCTGGAAGAGGAGAAACAAGCTCCTGGGAAAGCTCTCCCCTGTTATCTCCTTTCCTGTGATCAGCGTCAGCTTTCAAACCCTTGTCTCTGGGCAGAAAGTTAGCTACTCACGTATCCCGTCGAGGCGAATGGGCAAAGCGGGATGCGCGCTTACCTCCGGTCGGTGACATGTGGTGAATGTAGACTTTGCCGTCTCTGATATTGTTGGGAGTAACTGACACCAAATGGTCCTTCCACACTTTGACCCGGTTGGAAAATCCAATGATATTGAAACGGTCCTGGGGTCGGAGGTCATGCAGAATCGTGAAAAGGGCATCTTTGGTCTAGGCAAACACAAAAGCAAAAACAGTCACGTCCGAGCGCATGAGTCCACGCGTCCCCTGGCTTGGAAACTGCACACCGGGGACAATCCCAGGGTTAAAATTAAGTACCTGCTACGTAAAGGGACTCAGATAAATGTCAAGGAACTTTGTCACCTAGCTGGAAAAAAACCATCATTAATATGTTACAATTTTATATAAGACACGAATGGGTATTTCATATATGAACCATCACATCTGCTGGAATCCACGTTGCATCAAGCCTCTGTATCTTTCACCACTGCTATTCTCTAGACCTGGAATGTTCTTCCTTACTGCCTCATGCCCTTGTTTCATCTGACAAGGCCCTCGTCATTCAGAACCCAGTTAACATGCTGTATTCTCTATTTGCAACATTTTCTAGCTCCTCTGAAGAGAGCGCACATCTTCTCTCCTGTAGGCTAGCGCTGTCCTCAACATACTCACATAGAAAAGTGCGTATTACCCGTCATGACTACAGTCTGCTTCATGCCTCTTTCCCTTCCTCCAGTGTCAGCTCTCTGAAGGCAGGTGCCTCTATTTTCTTATCACCCAGAGCAGAGGAGAACTCCTGACACGTAGGAGGCGCTAGAGAGAAGTTCAGAGGATGAATGAACGCATGGACGCTTCATGAGTTACAGATGAAGGGTACGCATAATAAATACCACTGGAATTTAAAAGAGAACGAAGCACTGAAGGCTGGAGTGATGTGAGAAGGTGTCACAGAGAAGGGGGAATTGAGGATGAGACTCAAAGGAACTGGGTAACTTGAGAGATGAGGGAGGGCATCCCGAAAAGAAGCAAAGGAGGTCAGAGAGACGGCTGGAGGAAAGCAGAGAGGTGACACAGGTGAGTTCCGGAGATGCTGAGTGAATGAAAGGTGTACAGGTAAGTCAGACGTGACTTGTGGAAAGAGGAAAGAAACCATCGGAAACTGAAAACAGAAACGCTCCAGGACTGCAGACGAAGCAACCAACAAGGGATTAATCTCCACAATATACAAACAGCTCATGCAGCTCTATATCAAAAAACAAACGAAGCAACCAACAAGGGATTAATCTCCACAACATACAAACAGCTCATGCAGCTCTATATCAAAAAACAAACAACCCAATCAAAATTCGCAGAAGATCTAAATAGACATTTCTCCGAAGAAGACATACAAATGACCAAAAAGCACATGAAAAGATTCTCAACATCACTAATTATTAGAGAAATGCAGATCAAAACTACCATAAGTAGTATGGTAGTCAGAATGGCCATCGTCAAAAAATCTACAAACAATAAATGCTGGAGAGGGTATGGACAAAAGGGAACCCTCTTACACTGTTGGTAGGAATGTAAATTGGTACAAGCACTATGGAGAACAGTATGGAGGTTCCTTAAAAAACTAAAAATAGAGTTACCACGTGATCCTGCAATCCCACTCCCAGGCATATTATCTGGAGAAAACCATAATTCGAAAAGATACACACACCCCAATGTTCACTGCAGTGCAATTTACAATAACAAAGACATAGAAGCAACCTAAATGTCCATCAACAGAGGAATGGAAAAAGAAGGTGCGGTACATACATACAATAGAATATTACTCGGCCATAAAAAAGAATGAAATGATGTCATTTGCAGCAACATGGATGGACCTAGAGACTGTCACACCGAGTGAAGTAAGTCAGACAACTACCATGTGATATTGCTTATATGCGGAATCTACAAAAAGGGTACAAATGAACTTACCTACAAAACAGAAATAGTTACAGATGTAGAAAACAAACTTATGGTTACCAAGGGGGAAAAGGGGGGAAGTGATAAATTAGGAGATTGGGATTAACAAATACACACTACTATATATAAAACAGATAACTAATGAGGACCTACTGTATAGCACAGGGAAGTCTACTCAATACTCTGTAATAACCTGTATGGGAAAAGAATCTGAAAAAGAATAGATATATGTGTATGTATAACTGATTCACTTTGCTGTACACCTAAAACTAACACAACACTGTAAATCAACTATACACCAATAAAAATAGAAAAAAGAAAAGCTCCAGGAGCCTGGACAAGAGTTTCTAAAACAATCAACTCGATATTGTGAGCAAGCACTGCCTTCTCTAAATAGCATTATTGCTAGACGTTGAAAGAGATGTGGCATGTGAGGCATGAGGTAGGGGATGCTCATTACATATCTGCCACGTAATGTCATTGCCATGTCATTGCCATGACCTCTGCCACCCTCCACAGGGGTGAAGAGCACTTCACTGTAAGGGCAGGAGGGCTGGGGTTCACCCTGGATCCATCACTTACCACCTGTGTGGCCCTGTCAGATAAAGACAAAGAAATACTATATGATATCACTTACACATGGAATCTAAAAACAGAACCAAACCCAAACTCATAGAAAAAGCCATCAGACTTGTGGTTACCAGAGGCACCAGGTGGGGGCTGAGGGAATTGGATAAAGGTGGTCAAAAGGTCCAGACTTCCAGTTACGAGATAAATAAGTGCTGGGGATGTAATGTACAACGTGACGACTACAGTTAACACTGCTGTGTGGTAATTTAAAAGCTGTTATGAGAGAAAATCTGAAGAGTTATCATCACAAGGAAAAACAAGCATTTTTGATCTATATGAGATGAGGGATGTTCACTAAACCTATTGTGGTAATCATTTCACAATAAGTGAAACCATTATGCTGTGCACCTAAACATACACAGTGCCGAATATCAACTGTATCTCAATACAACTGGGGGGAAAAGATTAAATGACAAAAAATTAATGGCCCCATTCTCTGAGATCCTCTCTCAGCACACACATCTATTCTGCACTTATCATACTGCATTATCATTATTTCCTCAAGCCCTTTCCCACCTCAGGACCTCTTCACCTGCTGTTCCCTGTGTCTGGAATGCTCTTCCCTACAGTCTGCATGACCGCTGGCCCCTCCGCATCCTTCAGTTCTGGGCTCACTCGTTTCTCTGTCCTCTCAAGCCCGGCACCCTGCTTCTCTGCCTTCACAGCGTCGATAGCGAGCATGTCATTACATATCTGTGCATTTACTTGACTGTCCAACTCAGCTCCACGCCTCCGAGAGCGGGAGCTTTCTCTGTTCCGTCACTCCTGTGTCATACCCGGCTGTGCCTGGCCACACGGCAGAGTCTTGATACATTTTTCCAGAGAAAAGTGAATGGCGAATGAACTGTCCATCTGTCACGCTAGACTCCACAAAACAGCTGTCCCCTTGCTCCTCCTCACCCAATACAACAGTTGGCGCATTGTGGGCTGTCAGTATGTCAGTAAATATCTGTTGAATGAGTAATTGAGACAGAAAGGAGGAGAGAGAGAGGGAATTCTATGACGTGAATACAAGGGAAGTAAGAGAGACACAGCCCCCATCCTTGAGAAGCTAAGACAGGGAACACTGAGAAGGATGATATGCAGGAAACAAGAGCTGAATGATGGATAGCATTAAAGCAAAAATAAATAGATCAGATCATGACAATAAACAGATGTGGGTGGAGTGCCCTGAGCACTGATGCTGACGGAATTCCTGGAAGCATGCCTCACCTTGACCCCTCATCCTTCCTTCCACTCAGAGCCAACACAACCCCAGCATGAGCAAAGACGGGCTCGGCGTCATTCTCCGTCCAAGAGTCTAGACCTCTGGGAAGTCTGAAGGTCCACAGCGGGGAGGTGACAGATGGGACCACAGCAGGCGGTGGCCATCCCTGAGACGACACAGTTTGGAGCCCGACACTAAGGCAGGCACTTGGAAATGTTCCCGCTGCTGGGGCTCAGAGCTGGCTGAGCACCCCAGGGTGCAGGCTGGACCTGCCGTTTGTTTAGCTGCTGGCATCCTGAGGTTCCTTAAATAGAGCGCGAAAGCCCTCGAGCGGGGCTGGCCTGGCTCCTTTGATGATTTTTTCCCCATCGTGATGGATGTTCTGCATTAGGAATAGTCCTTCGAGCCTCTCCACCCTCCTCCCCTGAGCTCAGCAACGACGGGTTTCTTATGACCTTGTAAGGCCACAGCTGTAACTTATCCTCATGTGCTCCAGGGCAGGCAGACCCGTGGGCTCCCAGTGGCTCTATTTCCAATTGCCTTAGAACCTTTGGTCTCCAAGGCCTCGTCCAAGAGACCTGGGCAGAAGGTGCCTGGAGCCACCGCCATCCGTTAACCCTTTCCGAGCTCCGACCGTCTCCTTAGATGGCGGGTGGCCTGGGGAGCTCTGTGTTCTGTAGAAGGCTGAACAGGCAGGAGGAAGGTAAGGGTCCAGATAGAAGAGTAAACGTGAGGGGGCTTCAGCTGATACTTCTGCACCCTGCGTTTATACGCTGAAGATGAACAGAAACCTGGTCAGACTTTTTCCAAGAGTACAGCCCAGAAAACAGGGTAAGCGCATTCCAGAAAGATCAGAGAAAGCCCAGAAGGGCAGAGAATGTACAATCCAAGCTGCTTTGAAGGCCTGAGCTACCCTGAAGGCACCAATGGATCAGATCCACTCCCTGTGGGTCCCAGAGGGCAACCTGCAAAGACCAGTCTGTACATGTAACGAGAAGGGCTCCTTCTGACATCCCAGGTTGTGTTTGGACTGAAGGAAGATACAAAAGGCACACAGATACAACGAATAGAGGAAAAACTTCTTCTTATTCAGATAGTAAAGAAGCACCGTGGCCTGGAAGGAGCATTTAGACAAGATTCCTTTTAATCTGAGCCACGTAGAATCTCAGAGAACAGGGATGAGTCCCTGCCTGAAACTATTCCATGGTGAGGAACCCTTCTTCCTTTTTTTCTAAATTTACTTATGTATTTTTTATTTTTGGCTGTGTTGGGTCTTCGTTGCTGCGAGTTGCGGTGAGCGGGGGCTACTCTTTGTTGCAGTGTGCGGGCTTCTCATTGCGGTGGCTTCTCTTGTGGTGGAGCACGGGCTCTAGGCGCGGGGGCATGTGGGATTTTCCAGGACCGGGGCTCGAACCCGTGTCCCCTGCACTGGCAGACGGATTCTTAACCACTGAGCCACCAGGGAAGCCCGGAATCCTTCTTCTTATAGGTACTTTCCTTGGGTGGAGAGGAGGGGAAAGACGTATTTCCTTTGAAAACTGTCTTAGAGGTTAATTTCAGTGCTACCTTTGGTTTATTATTCAGTAAGCCTTTTCATCTCTGTCCATTTAAATTCTTTCAGGCCCATGTGAATAAATAAAGATGAGCTCTCGGTTTCAGATTCTCTATTCATTCAACATGGTTGGTGACGGTCCCTCTTGCTCCAGTGGGTCTTCAGGAAGCAGAACTCTGTAGGCTTCCCTGATGGTGTCTGTGGAAAGGCGCAGGGCTGGGCCCCGGGAGGTACAGCCCCCTTTTCACCCTTCTCTCACGCTGCCCTTCACGAGGGCTGCTCCCGGGGAAGGGAGTGTCTGCGGGCAGCTCTGTCCTGCGGGCTCTGGGCCCTGCATCAAGCCATCCTACAGACAAGGGATGGCCCTTCCTTCCCCCTCCCTGCAAAACTAAGCCTGAGCAGCTGGAGGCTCTCGGCACAGCCTCGGGGGGGTGGGGTGAGCACCCCCTGTGCTGACCACTGTGTCGTGAACAACTCTTAGACATCCCCCAGGAGACAAGCATCGTGCAGTCACGCCCTCAGGCTGACCCATCAGTGGAGCCCATGGAAAACCCAGCTGCCTGCCCACTCCATCGGGGTGCCCGCTGACGCAGTTTTCTCAGACACTTCTGTGTCCCCGCCAAACCACACTCACCAGCAACTAACTCTGACACAAAAGGCTTCTGTACCACAGACCCTGGGTTGTGACATCATAGAGGAAATCCAAGTTCAAGGGTCCTAGATACTAGCCACGCCATGCTTTTCAGCAGAATGGACTTGCTGTGCTCCGAAGCAGTCCTATCACTTGCCTTGTTCTAAAATGTTTACCGAGGAGCTGACCTCTTCTCTTTCCTGGGTCCACACACTCCTTCTGGATGAACCCGAGAGAAAAGCATCTATGATTTTTCTCATCGAAAACAAAAGAAATCTAAGACCTTCTAAAAGTCTTGCTTGAGCCATGAAAGAGAATCATGATCAGCAGATACATACCCTGCAAACAGCCCTAAGTTTCTGAGAGGTAATATTGGGGAGTGGAATACACCAAATAGGAACTGGGCACAGGTGGGCCTTCTCCCTTCCCAGGTGGGTGGAGATAAGGGACACGGGTGGGGACCAGAGGGAAGCGTGTGCAGCTCATCCTCCTGTGAGCTGCAGTCCCTCCTGTTGCCAGCAGGGGGACCCCTCTGTGCCCACGACTGGCAATGGAGTCCTTCCAATGGAAGGACAGACAGAAATAAAAAACAGTCTGTTATCCCATCAAAGTTTGCAACATTAGGTGCTCCCTGCACCCTCAAACCACCTGTCTAAGCCGGCACTGAGGAGGACGGAGATGCCCACCATCCCGGCCTCTCTCTGTGCCCTCCGCAGGCATACAGCCCACGTCACCCCGGAGTCAAGGTCACGGCTAAGACCAGAGCAGCCACAACAAGCCAGCTGGATGCCGCCAGTCCCTGGGTGGCAATTACGCTTCAGTGGCAGTATTCCAAGACCATGGCATTTCACACGGATTCTGCAAAAGGCAGCACAACCTTACATGGACATGCTACAGGTCTTTCAATGATCTGAAGGGAATTTTTCCGAAATTGTATCGAGACTGACCCACCAAGTAATTGGGTTTTTTAAAAAAAATCCCAATTTTAGGAGCAAGGCAATAAATTGAGTGAGAAAGACCATTTCTCCATAATATATTTGTGTCTATATCATTGTTACACTTTCCAAAGAATCTAGCAACAGATTGGTTTCAGAGAAGAACCTGAAATATTAAAAATGTTACCCCACTGACAACAGTATAGGCACGGTTCAAGAGGTTATGTAAACCCATAAAGGAAAACAGTGATAACACAAAGCCTGGTGCCCTCCTGTCTCCTCTCTGCCGTAAATAGCTCCTGAAATGGAACACATTATATAATTTGTATTAAAAATAAAAACTTTAAGCTGTAATAAAACAAACATAAACCATCAAAGTGTGTCTCTGTCCAATATGAGGAATCTTGTTGAAAGAAACTAAAACTATTTTTCTCCTGGCCCAAGTGTTCCTTTTAGAGGAACAGCAGAAACTCAGAAGCCTTCTTTATATAATTGGAAAATTGGGGATAGAAGTCATCAGATTTTCCAATATTTTAAAACAGTTTAGTAAGTGCTAAATATTAACTTGAAATTTCACCTAGGAGTAAATGGAGAAAACTATTTCTTTGGTCTCTACGTTGTCTGTACTATTACGAAGAGCATATTTTCAAAATTAAGCAAAATCGTAAGGCTCCCGTATTTAAAAATACATTATTTTAAGCTATTGTAATTTCATTTACTGTTTGAATTCTAATTTCAAATGCTCTTTCAATGCAATACTGTGCTAAATTATGTTATAACTCTGGTTCTGATTACCCAATCTGTGTAAAAATGTTAAATGGTTGTCCCTTCATAGCAAGAGAAAAGCACTGTTCTAGTAAAAGTTCAGATCTAAATTCCAGTATTACTTCAGGACTGGTTCTAAAAGAGAATAGTTTTTAACTAAATTCTGGCTGAATAAAAAAAGTCTGAATAGGTTTAGATATTAGAGCATCTTTTGCAATATAAACATAACTATATTTCACGAGTCTTTGTGTTTGGATAACATTATTCTAACTTGAGAAGCAAACTCTCATATGAATGCTCTGGATAACGTTACAATCTATCACCTAATGTTTTGACTTTGCTTTGACAAATGTATCAGGTATTTACCTAACAATGTCATGGTACATTTTTCTAAAAAGCTCTTTGCCAATAACATTTCTTTGATTCTTTATGATGTAGTAAGCACATCTATTTCCCGTGCTTGATGTAGAAATAACTCAAGGCTCAAAAGAGATAATCTTTTTCACTTCTCTTCACATGGAAGGTTAGTAGTTATCACGATCTGCTCACATGGCTGATGCCATCCCTCTTACTCTGGCCAAGAATATAACCTCACCACTTCTATCCAGGTGGTCATAGGCTCCAGGTGTTCATTCACAGGTATGGCTTCCTGCTCAAGCAGGAAGTAGATAAGAGGATGCTAACCCAGAAAAGTTCACCTACGTTTACAGATCTTTGTAAACGGAGTCCTTCACCCACGTTCTGACACACCTACTGACTAAGAGGACTGAGTTCTTGGTCCCCAGGGCCAGGTCTAGATTCTGAAGTTTATATTGCCCAACTGCATGCTTGGATTCTAGAGTCCTACCCGTTTCAGTCTACAGACTTTTGCGGTGTTTGACTCTCTGACCACCCCTTGACCCATCCAACTTTCCCTTAGGTATGAGTTCTTATGACTTCTGTGTCCCTGGCGTAGGTCCACCTAGGCTACTCGCTTTAAATACCCAGAAATGTGCCCTGGCGAACATCAAGAATATAACAGAAGGATGTGGGGAGGCTGTGAAAAAGCCACAGTCAGTGAGAAAGAGTGGAACAGTTACGAGAGAAGTATACGCAGCACATCAGCACATGAGGATCGTACACACAAGGAAATTGAGCAAGTGGAGTCACCCTCCAGCAGGCTGGGACAGTGGCGGTGTCCCTGTGTCTGTCACCACTCTGCCCCTTGGTGCCCCTTCCATGCTGAGAATCTGCGGTGTCCTCTGTTTGCTCAGCTGTGCACCTGAGGACTTGTGACAATATCCCTGCCTCTCCAATCAGAATGGTTTTCAAGTTATCTAATCCAAAATATTACCACAAACTTACGGCTATAACTTATTCACTCTCGTCTCGTAGCTTTCTTCATGTTTTTCCCCAACCAAGAATTCACTCCGTCCTTTCCTGCCACCTTCAAGGACTAACTCCTAGGTCACCTCCATCATTAATCTTTTGTCAAGTACCTCAAGCCCTTTCCTTTCCACCAGATTCTTTCCACTATCTAGAATACATGGCATGTTGGATTTGATTAACACCTGATTATCTATATTTCTTTTCCCCAGCAGAATTCTAAGGTCTTTCATTAAAGTGACTTAAATAGGATGCTTTTCCTTTTTTTTTAATTGAAGTATACTTGATGTATAACATATCTACTACAGGTGTACGATAAAGTGATTCACAATTTTTAAAGGTTATATTCCATTTATAGTTATTATAAATTATTGGCTATATTTGTGTTATACAATACAACCTTTTAGCTTATTTTATACCTAATAGCTTGTACCTCTTACTCCCCTACCCTTCCCTATCTTGCCCCGCCCCCCTTCCCTTTCCGCACTGTAACCTCTAGTTTGTTCTCTACCTGAGTCTGCTTCTTTTCTGCCATGTTCACTAGTCTGTTGTACTTTTCAGATTCCACGTATAAGGGATATCATACAGTGTTTGTCTTCCTCTGGTGCTTTTCTTATATATACTCTTCCTCTCACCTCCGTGGTTTTGCACATTATCTCTCTCTCCCTCTCCCTTCTTATCCCATCCCTGAATTAACTTCTGAAAGACTTAACTATCCCCTCCCCTGGGAAGCATTCAAAAAAACTGATCCCCTCAAAAAAACTGATCAGCACCTCCATCGTGCCGTGACTGGACCCTACATGTACCTCTATCACAGGGAGCACTTTGCATACAATTTTCTACATGACTTTTCTTCTCTGGACCTCTTGGGAGAAAAGGCTCTGTCTTATTTATCTTTGTACCCCCATGCCTCATACCTCTCCCATAGCACATAATCCACATGTATTTCATTCTTGGAGAATCTGAAGTCTGGAGTCAAAGCCAAGATGCCATCCTGAGGGAGAGTGGGGTCCTAAGCAAGAGAACGAGGTGGCTGTGATGTCAGACCTGGGCAGGTCTTAGGAATTGTACCCCCTTTCCATCAGCCAACCAAGTGGATGCAATCCAGGAATAACAATGCTTTCTGACACTCTGATAATCATTCCACATTTGTTACCTCATTTAATCCTCTTTGACTTATAGCATTTATCTCGTTGTTACTTGTAGCATAAGTTCCCTATCTAGCCCCTTACAGAGAAGGTCTGCTGATCGAAATCCCCACTGGAAAGACGTAAGTGCAAGGTCAGGATGCCAGGAAGGGGAAGCTAGGCTTTGGGTTATACAAAGACCATGCTTTCAGATGCTGACCACAAGGCCCGCACTCTGGACAGATAATACAAGAGTACTCAAAGCTCTGTACTGTTCATGTTTCCTTCCTATGATAGCCACATAGTACCTTCATTCAGAGATCCTCAAAACTTTTTAGACATGACCTCATTTAGCTCAGTCTTAACTGCCTCAGCAAACTTTTTAAATGGGTGCCTCCTATTTATTTAAAATTATCTATATGATCTTTGTTGAAGAGCAAGTTTTTCTTTTTTTTGAAACAAAAAGATTCAAGTTTTCATTGGTGGCCCAGGGTAAAAACATTTTGCCCTCTGCCCATCATTTATTTCCTCATATTCTGAGTCTGAGCCCAAAGACACCAGTTTCCCCCACTGCCTTCCGTTCACGGCCCTGAGTCCCAGACCTCTGTTCTGCAATGTATTTCTGAGACATGCATCTGTTAGTAGCACTGTCTGGACAAAGGCAGCTCAGGAGATGAGGATAAACGCCATCAACTGAAACAGTCTTCCTAGACAACACCAATTAGCCGCCACTCTAGACCAGGGGTCAGCCAACCACGGCCTGGGGGCCGAATCCAGGCTGCTACTTCTTTTGAATAAGTACAATTTTATGGGAAGACGACAAGCCCATTTCTTTGCACGTTGCAACAGCTGCCTTTGCGCTACAACGGCAGGGTTCAGTCATTACGACAGAGTCCATCCAGCCTGTAAAGCTTAAGATATTCACTGGTCTGTTATTTTTAGAAAACGTTTGCTGACCCCTGTCCCAGAAAACTGGAAAGAGGGAAACTGGACATTGTGTTATTAACTGGAGTCATGCTTTCAGAGGCTCACCACAAGGCCTGCAGCCTGAAAAAGTGAGGCAGGAGGGCCCAAACCTTACACTGTCCGTTTTTTACTTGCATGACAGGTGCACGGTGCCAACCTCTGGAGACGCCAAATTTCTTAGACATGATCTCCTTTGTACGCCTGCATCCCTCCTTTCTGAGCTCCTTCACATGTGCAGGGAGCGCTCTCCTCCAACCAGATCACCTCCCCGAGGTCCTTCTGGGCCGGGCTGGCCCTGTCCAGCATTCTTCCGGGCTGCTCAGCGAAACTCAGACTGCCCTCCTTTGATCCCCACCACTTCAAAGGTACTCTCTCCACATCTTAACGTCTTTCCAGCATTCTCACCGCTCCTGAAGAGAACGGCTAAAAGGAATGTACCAGCAGACACCACTGGACCTCATGGTACCCAGAGATTCCTCACTCTGCACCTCTGTGGTCTCCATCCTCACGCTCAGCCTGTCCAACCCAAATCATAAGAGGGAAAGCGGCCTGCATCCCTGCACACGCCCCAGGTAGGCTTAAAGCTAAATAAGGAAACACTAACAGTTAATTCTGTGTATCAGAGCAGCAGCTCCATTCATTTCTCACAACAGCACGCTGCTGGGGGAAGTCTCTCAGGGCAGGTGACCTCTGTGCACTCACCTGAGATGGGCAGCGTTCAAGTGATCTCCTCACTTGGCGTAAGAATAGGTGTTGTATATAAAATAGACAAGCAACAGGGACCTACTATCTAGCACAGGGAACCATACTCAATATTTTGTAATAACCTGTAAGGCAGGGGTCCCCAGCCCCTGCCTTATAGGGTGGGGAGTCTCCTGTTAAGAGCCAGGCCGCACAGCAGGAGGTGAGTGCCGGCAGGCGAGCAAGCGAAGCTTCATCTGCCGCTCCCCATGGCTCGCGTTACCGCCTGAACCATACCTGCCCCACCTGGTCCACGAAAAAAATTGTCTTCCACGAAACCAGTCCCTGGTGCCAAAAAGGTTGGGGACTGCTGTTATAAGGGAAAAGAATCTTAAAAAGAATATCTATATCTGAATCACCTTGCTGTACCTGAAACTAATACAACATTGTACATCAACTATACTTCAATTAAAAAAAAGAAAGAAAAAAAAAACAGGAAAAGAAAAAGAACAGGTAGAGCCCGAAAGCCTGAGCGCCGGCCTGAAGTTCCGCCCTCATGATACAGTGAAGAATGTTATGGGGAAGAGCTTCAGGGTGGGGTAGACCGGGCTTCACTCCAAACTTTTCTACATATAACTTTGTATATTTCAGTGCACTTACATCACCTTCCTGTCCCTCACCTTCTCATCTACAAAATAGGGATAACCATGTCTATTTCGATGGATTGCTGGAAGATGAAATGAACAAATGTATGGAAAACCCTTAGTGTGCTGGGTACCTGCTGGTCACTCAGGGGCTGTAGCTACTACCTTTAAAAATGCCAGTTACATTTAATAATTTATGCTCTGGTGGGTTTTTCAGCAAAAATCACTACCCTGCTACATGCCAGGTACCATGCTAGGAGCTGGGGCTGTGTACTCTAATGATCAAAACCAAGATGGTTCCCAAACCCATGGAGCTTACAGACCATTTGCCTATAAGGTTACACACAGAATGTCCAAATAGCACATGGAAGCCCAATTTTGCTCAAAGAAGAAAGTGAGGTTCTGGAGCATGAAGTAAGCCAGTGAAGGAAGCACGAATGAAATTCAGATGCGAGTTCTCCGATTCACAAGCTCACACTTCCCCTCATTTTAGTTTGGCAATTACAGATAAGCACCTCTGCGCTTGTTCTTTGCCCTCGAAAACTGTTGACTACATTAAACGGAGAAAGGAAGACAACCTCCCAAAGCCACATGGGAGTCTAGGATTGGCAGAGAATGGAGCAAGTCTGCAGAAAGTTGTGGCATGAAAGACATCTGTTAACTCATGTATTAGCCACTGCTTGGTCGCCAAAGCGGGTCCCTTAGCCAAGCTCCTTAATATGAAGGCAAAAGTAGTAGGTCCAATAATATAGCTTAGGGCAAAGAATGAGAAGAACATGCAGACCCTTGTCAAAGAAGACTGTATTTAATAGACACCTACTATCCTCAGTGTTCCCACGTTATGTTTGCTTGTGCCAATCCCTTAAGCAGGTAACCAGACAGAGTAAAAAAGGTCTAACCCGCTCACGGTTTTTGTTCCTCTTCAGATCCCCGTCTCACTAAGAAGTTTCACAAACTCAAGCTGGGAGGCAGAAATCTTGCCTGACCCAACACCAGAGCCATCTCAATATATTTTTCAGCAAGAGCAGGTGGAGAGAAAACGGAGCTGAGCCCTGAGCCAGCAGCTGCAGGAGTTGCTGAAGCTGCCCCCAGGCTGGTTAAGTCCCGGCATCCAGGCTCACATTCCTACCAGGATGTGAGGACCAGAAGGAGACAATGCCAAACGCACACAGTTCGGGGCGCTCCTCAGGTACTGATAGACCCTTGACTAAGAATACATTTTAAGGTGAAATGACCTTTACAATTCCTTATAGATCAGTTGTTTAAGTACTTACTCAATACCAACTATATGCCCAACATTGTGATAAATACAGTGAAGTATCTCGGGCCCTTCAAAGATGCGGGAGCCAAGAACATCCAGGATGAGAGTCAATGCATGATTCTTCACAGCACAAGAGTGGACCCGAGACACATGGCTGATGTTGCCAAGCCTGCTGACATATCACCAAAGCCCTGTGTTTGGGGGTAATCTCCCTCTTCACCAGGGGACACAATACTGTATACCAGACTCTACAAAGAGCCAGCTAAGCTGTTCACTCAGGGCTGTGGCCTTCAAGGAGATGAGAGCTGCTAAAACAGTCAGTGGTTTTCAAAACCACTCAAGGCAGCCACGGGCTTTAGAAATTGCCTGGAGGCTTCTGACATGTGTTTGGCTGCTCTAGGGTGGTTCTCCTGGAAAGCGGCCACACTGCGGCTCAGAAGGCAGCAGAGTGCATGCCAGACGTTCAGTGCCTTGCAAGGAATGGGATTCCCTATCCAGGAAGGAAGGAAGAGGGGAGAATAACAGAGTGACATCTATCATTACACTGCACTTGGTAAGGAAATCCCTCCCTCTAGATGCAGCCTTCTCAACTGAGTCTTGAAATGTAAAGGCATTGACCGTGTTGCCATCTGCACATCTGTCACTGCACATGGGAATGCTGTCTCATCACCCCGTTACTTTCACTGAGACCTCACAGCATCTTGGTTTGATTTATGGCCTTCAGGGTCAGACCTGGCTTTGAAGCCTGGCCCTGCCATTTACTAGCTGTGTTATCTACCTTTGCAAAGCCTCAGTTTCTCCATCAGTGAAATGGGGATGACAACCAAATCGTTATAAAGATTAAATACTCATTAATTAAAAAATTCATGTAATTGCCTTAGCATATTGAAAATGCTTCATGCTCCATTTTTAAGAAGCACCTGAATTATGTTATCATTAAAAGTAAGTCTAGGAGCCCCTGGTTCAGTTCATTGATTTTGTCTGCACAATTTGGGGCAGGATTTATCTTTCTGGGGGTTATTTGGTAAGAAGGTTATTGATAGTTCTCCCATAAGAAGTGGGAGAAGAGCCATGTGTGCTGGAATGGACTGGGCTTGAGGTTAAATCCTGAAGTGACTCAGGTTCCTGAAGATGTGAGAGGCTTTCAAGCTGCTGTAGCCTTTGGGTGATGAATGGCCTTCTTGTGACCATGCAGTAGAACTGATCATGCATTTTACCATTTGGGTGTTTCTTAATATTTATTAGGAAATCATTTAAATATTATAATTTTGTTGAGTTCTACAAATGCATACAATAGAAACTGTCATTATAAGTAATTTACATTATGAAGATGAAAATCGTATTTCTTTAAACTTGCATTTCTTTAGTTACTAGTACAATTGACTCTTTTTCATAATCTTATTGAATCTTCTTATTCTCTGTAAATTGTTTCACATCCTTTGCCCATTTTCTTATACAGAATTAATTTCATTGATCTGGAGTAGCTCTTTACATATTAAAGATAAACTCCTTTCCTCCTCATATAGCACTTTATATATTAAAGATAAACCTCTTTTTGCTGCAAAGTTTTCCCCAGTCTTTTGTTCCCTTTTTATTTAAAACAGAAGTTTGAAATTTTTATATAGCTGAAGTTATTGATCTTCTTCCTTTGTAATTACTTTCATTGCTTTTAAGTTTAGAAAGTCTTTCCTTACTTCAAAAGTAGTTAAATGTGCACCTATATTTTCTTACATATTTTGGCATGTGGTTCATTGATTACTTTTAACTGCTTAATTTATTTAGAATTCTTAGTCTGGTAACAGGTTTAAATGTTATAAATTGGTACAGTCTTTCTGGAAAAATGTTTTTGCAATATGAATTAAAAACCACAAATGGGTTGGTGTTCCTTGCCCTACTTCTAAAAAATGTAACTAAAGAAAATGATCAGGCATACAGCCACGGATTTCTACTGAAGACAGTCATTCCGATGCTGCTTATATTAGCAAAAAATGGAAATAACTTCAAAGTCTCTCGTGGTGGTGGAGTAAATATTGTTTAGCTGCACTGTCCAATAATGGTAACCATCAGCCACATGCGGTATTTAAAGTTAAATGTACTAAAATTAAATAAAATTAAATATTCAGCTCCTCAGTTGCTCAAGTGCTCAATAGCCACATGTGACAAGGGGCTACCATACTGGATAGCAGTGGTACCAAACATCCCCATTCTCACAGAGGTTTCTGTGGAATAGTGCTGCTCTGTGGCCATTAAAATCAGGTTTTGAAAGAATATTTAAAACCATTGGATAATTTATAATATGATGGTAAGTAAAAATATCAAAATATAAAATATTTACTGAATTCAGATTGGTTGCAGTAACTTTAATCATCAATATCTTCATCAAATGCTGTTTTCTATAGAGGAAACCCAAACCCTGCCCTCACGAAGCTTCTTGTCTTAAAGAAAAGAGAAAAAAAAAACCCAGAAAATCTGAAGTGCAATAGGTGCATAGGAATTTAATGAGATACACAGGGAAATGTAGCACATGGCACCTACTCTGCAGCTGTTAACTGACTGGAATTCCAAACGGGAATTATTATACTGAATCATACACAAGGCCTAATTAACACTGTCTTCTGTGGCCAACAGTGGTCTCAAAAGAAGCCATGATTATCCTTCTGTCAACATCTATTGATATTATCCACCAAAGGCACAAAAACAACTTAGCAAACAAATGGCATTTAAGAACCTGGAGTACATAAAGCAAGGAACTTTACAGAGTACTTAGTAAATATGGAAAGGTTATAAGGCCTCTGAAACATCAATAAATAATCAACCACAACAAAAGAATGCTTCACTTATATGTGAATAAAACTTTGGAAAATGATGCCCATAAGTAAAACCTACATGCAATTCGTACTCAACCTTCCCACTAAGAACAACTGAAAAGTTAAACAAAATGTATATATTTTTAAATCTTGAAAGTATCAAAGAGTTAATAAAATAGTGAGAAAAATATCTGGGAGAAGATGAAAATTTAAAGAGGGGGGCTCAGCATCTGGGATCACTTTTTAGCTTAAGCATCCAAGAGCTGATGTCCAGAGACCTCCAAGGATAGAAATAAACCAGCTTTTGAAAGGACTGCAATCCAGCTCTGAGCCATCTGGTCTGCCCATAAAAATCTCAAGCCCTGAAAATGGACTAAAATGATCCCAGTTTGTTATTCCCCCAGGAACCTGACAGAAATAACTCAAAACTCTCTAGAGGAATAGATCCTGATCCTAGGCCTCAAACTATTTCTACAAAACATTTTCAATATAATGCCCATCACACAATGGAAGATAACCAGTCACACTGGAGAAAAGATGAGTGACAATCAAAACAGCTCTTAAGTGGCTCTAGAGTTTGTAATTATCAGATGTGGACTTTAAATTGCTATGTGTACTGTGCTTGAGAAAATAAAAAAAGTATTAAAAACTTAGTACATAACATTCTAAAAAGTGAGAGAGCAAATCTGAAAAAGAACCAAATGGAAATTCTAGAACTAAAAAACACAATACCTGAAATAACTCAATGGGTGAGTTTAACAGCAGATCAGACCTGAAGGGAGAATCTGTGAACTGGAAGACAGGTTGGAATGAAGCATGGAAAGGCAAAATTTGGAATATACAGAAGACATCATGGGAAACACAGAGAATATGGAGGAAAAAAATCTAACATGGGAATCCCAGGAGGAAAAGTGAGTCGAAGCAATTTCATGGATGACAGCTGACGCCTTTCCCGTGAATCCCCAAATTCATGAAGCCTTAGGAACTTCAGGGAGAAAATAATAAGAAGAAATACACATCTAGAACCATCATTTTAAAACTACAGAGAATTAAAGATGAAGAGGAAAATCTTAAAGACAGTTGACCATAAAAGATTACCTTTAGAGGAACGACAGTTTAAATTATTATGGACTTTTCAACAGCAACAATGGAACCCAGGCGACAATGGAATATACCTTCAATGGGCTGAAAGAAAATCACTGCCAACCTAGAACTGACATCCCCAGTAATAATATCCTTAAAGAGGGAGAGGGAAATAAATCATTTCAGACAAGCAAAAACTGAGAAGTCTGTACCAGCAGACCCACCATTAAAAAGATACCAGTGAATGTTCTTCAGGTGCAAAAAAAGAAAAAAAAAAAAAAAGGAATCCCAGATGGAAGGTCAGAGATGCTGACTGAAGAAAAAGTATTAGAAAGGAAGGAGTCAGCAGGCTGACTGTACAAGAACGTGATGCAGAAGAACCAGGAAAATCTAGCTTACAGGAGAGGTTACCTTCCCCTTATACAAGTTAAAAATTATATTTGGCTATCCTCCAAAAGAAAAGAGTTAAAACAAATCCTTGTATCACATTTTGGAATATATTTTTCACGATTTTTGGGTGGGGGAAAATCAGACGTCATGGAGAAAAGATCAATATATTATACTGGGAATTCCCTGGCAGTCCACTGGTTAGGATGCCACACTTCCAATGCCAGGGACCTGGGTTCAGTCCCTGGTTGGGGAACTAAGATCCCACAAGCCGCATGGTGAGGTCTATATATACATATAATACTGCATCTTTTTAAAAATATAAATGGTGAAAGTAACTACAAAGTAATAACAGAAAATGTTTGCAATAATTTATCAGCTAAGATCAGGTTCAATTCTATGTGGAGGGAAACCTAGGGGTGGAAACAGGGGGGACAGAGGGTTCCTAAGAGGTTTCAGATACTATTTTACTCATTAGACCACATATTTATCATTAATTGATAAAAACAGATAATGAATTAAGAAAGAAACCTAAGAGACCTAGTTCTTTGTTGAATGTAGAGATATTCGTTGGTCTGGCAACCAGTACAGAAAAAGTTCTGTTTTCCACTATGTGAGTTGGAAATATACTATAAATGCAAATTTCTGATATTTATGATACAAGAGTAGGATAAGGAATAGCCTTTTCCTATGGTTTGTGAAAAAAGGTAAATAGTTGTATTTTGGGGATAATTTAATTTTTCAGCACAGACTACAGGTCCCCTTAATGTCCCCCCATCCCTGGAATTCTAAGATTCATCCTAAATACTGTGAGAATAGTAGTCCTGAATTACTGAGATACAAGTCCTTGGTTCTAACTACAGGCCAAGGGGGCTGCCAATGATTTTATTCCGTTGTTCTCAAAGGACATCGCTACTGAAAGGAATTATTCCATCAACAATGGTGCTGTTGAGTGGCCTTCTCCTCGAATTCCCCTCTCATTCACACTATCTACCCTGCCAGTCCCCTTTATTTCAAGGTGTTTCTACAGCCCTCTGCTCTCCTAAAACCCCCAGGCTGAAATGATAATTTATGTCCCTGGCTTAACTGAATCAGTTCAGGAAGGTTCCCCACAGGCAGGAACAGCTGAATGGTAAAGCAGACATTTGTCATCAGTTGAATTCTATTCACTGAGAACATCACTGTCCCAGGCAAATGTGAGAGAGGAAAAAACGGGCAGGAAGCACTCACTCACCTGCCGCAGTTTGGTTCCCACCATGGAGGCACTGCTGTCAAGCACAAACACCACATTCTTGGGTAACGGAGGAAGGTCTTTGGGGGCAAAGTAGTGCACAAAATAGCCATTTAGAACCTGGTGGAGGGAAAAGAATGTAAAAATGGTAGTACCCAGATTAGGTAGGAAAACAAACCAAAATGGATAGTCTATGGGATCTCTAATAAAAGTCAAAGGTAGCATGAAACAGAGTCTAGGGCCAGATTCTGTACCCAGAACAAAAGTATCCATGGTCCTGATTCCTCCAACTAATTGCAAATTAATCTGTTTATTTATTTAAACATCTTTATGGGAGTATAATTGCTTTACAATGGTGTGTTTCTGCTTTATAACAAAGTGAATCAGCTATACATACACATTTATCCCCATATCTCTTCCCTCTCATTTCTCCCTCCCACCCTCCCTATCCCACCCCTCTAGGTGGTCACAAAGCACTGAGCTGATCTCCCTGTGCTATGTGGCTGCTGCCCACTAGCTATCTATTTTACATTTGGTAGTGTATATACGTCCATGCCACTCTCTCACTTCGTCCCAGCTTACCCTTCCCACTCCCTGTGTCCTCAAGTCCATTCCCTATGTCTGTGTCTTTATTCCTGTCCTGTCCCTAGGTTCTTCAGAACCTTATTTTTTTTTTTTTAGATTCCATATATATGTGTTAGCATATGGTATTTTTCTCTTTCTGACTTACTTCACTCTGTATGACAGACTCTAGGTCCATCCACCTCACAACAAATAACTCAATTTTGTTTCTTTTTATGGATGAGTAATATTCCATTGTATATATGTGCCACATCTTCTTTATCCATTCATCTGTTGATGGACACTTAGGTTGCTTCCATATCCTGGTTATTGTAAATAGAGCTGCAATGAACATTGTGGTACATGACTCTTTATGAATTATCATTTTCTCAGGGTATATACCCAGTAGTGGGATTGCTGGGTCTTATGATAGTTCTATTGTTAGTTTTTTAAGGAACCTACATACTGTTCTACATAGTGGCTGTATCAATTTACATTCCAAGCAACAGTGCAAGAGGGTTCCCTTTTCTTCACACCCTCTCCAGCATTTGTTGTTTGTAGATTTTTTGATGATGGCCATTCAGACTGGTGTGGGGTGATACCTCACTGTAGTTTTGATTTGCATTTCTCTAATGATTAATGATGTTGAGCATCCTTTCATGTGTTTGTTGGCAATCTGCATATCTTCTTTGGAGAAATGTCTATTTAGATCTTCTCCCCATTTTTGGATTGGGTTGTTTGTGTTTTTGATATTGAGCTGCATGAGCTGCTTGTAAATTTTGAAGATTAATCCTTTGTCAGTTGCTGCGCTTGCAAATATTTTCTCCCATTCTGAGGGTTGCCTTTTGGTCTTGTTTATGGTTTCCTTTGCTGTGCAAAAGCTTTTAAGTTTCATTAGGTCCCATTTGTTTATTTTTGTTTTTATTTCCATTTCTCTAGGAGGTGGGTCAAAAAGGATCTTGCTGTGATTTATGTCATAGAGTGTTCTGTGTATGTTTTCCTCTAAGAGTTTTATAGTGTCTGGCCTTACATTTAGGTCTTTAATCCATTTTGAGTTTATTTTTGTGTATGGTGTTAGGGAGTGTTCTAATTTCATTCTTTTACATGTAGCTGTCCAGTTTTCCCAGCACCACTTATTAAAGAGGCTGTCTTTTCTCTATTGTATATTCTTGCCTCCTTTATCAAAGATAAGGTGACCATATGTGTGTGGGTTTATCTCTGGGCTTTCTAACCTGTTCCATTGATCTATACTTCTGTTTTTGTGCCAGTACCATACTGTCTTGATTACTGTAGCTTTGTAGTACAGTCTGAAGTCAGGGAGCCTGATTCCTCCAGCTCTGTTTTTCTTTCTCAAGATTGCGTTGGCTATTAGGGGTCTTTTGTGTTTCCATACAAATTGTGAAATTTTTTGTTCTAGTCCTGTGAAAAATGCCATTGGTAGTTTGATAGGGATTGCATTGTATCTGCAGATTGCTTTGGGTAGTATAGTCATTTTCACAATGTTGATTCTTCCCATCCAAGAACATGGTATAGCTCTCCATCTGTTTGTATCATCTTTAATTTGTTTCATCAGTGTCTTATAGTTTTCTGCATACAGGTCTTTTGTCTCCTTAGGGAGGTTTATTCCTAGGTATTTTATTCTTTTTTAGCAATGGTAAGTAGGAGTGTTTCCTTAATTTCTCTTTCAGATTTTTCATCATTATTGTATAGGAATGCAAGAGATTACTGTGCATGAATTTTGTATCCTGCTACTTGACCAAATTCATTGATTAGCTCTAGTAGTTTTCTGGTAGCATCTTTAAGATTCTCTATGTATAGTATCATGCCATCTGCAAACAGTTACAGCTTTACTTCTTTTCCATTTTGGATTCCTTTTATTTCTTTTTCTTCTCTGATTGCTGTGGCTAAAACTTCCAAAACTATGTTGAATAATAGTGGTGAGAGTGGACAACCTTGTCTTGTTCCTGATCTTAGAGGAAATGGTTTCAGTTTTTCACCACTGAGAACAATGTTGGCTGTGGGTTTGTCATATATGGCGTTTATTATGTTGAGGTAAGTTCCCTCTATACCCATTTTCTGGAGAGTTTTTTATCATAAATGGATGTTGAATTTTGTTGAAAGCTTTCTCTGCATCTATTGAATGACCATATGGTTTTTCTCCTTCAATTTGTTAACATGGTGTATCACATTGATTGATTTGCGTATATTGAAGAATCCTTGCATTCCTGGGATAAACCCCACTTGATCATGGTGTATGATCCTTTTATTTTATTTATTTTTTTTGCGGTACACGGGCCTCTCACTGTCTTGGCCTCTCCCGTTGCAGAGCATAGGCTCCGGGCGCACAGGCCATGGCCCACGGGCCCAGCCGCTCCGCGGCATGTGGGATCTTCCCGGACCAGGGCACGAACCCGTGTCCCCTGCATCGGCAGGCGGACTCTGAACCACTGCGCCACCAGGGAAGCCTGTATGATCCTTTTAATGTGCTGTTGGAATCTGTTTGCTAGCATTCTGTTGAGGATTTTTGCATCTATGTTCACCAGTGATATTGGTCTGTAGTTTTCTTTCTTTGTGACATCTTTGACTAATTGCTAATTTAATCTGTATAAAGTCATTCCTTAAAAGTATATCGACTCCACTGACTAAATCAATTTAAATTATCCATCCCTTCTTGACTCTTGTCACTTGAGAATCCTGCTCCCTTCATTATCTGGTTTTTCCTAACCACCTTTCATGTTAAGACATAAAGACTGCTTACACCCTGGATGCACATTAATACATTTTGATATTCCCACCCTGTCTTTGGAGCAACATAACCTAAGAAAAAGGAGCCACGGGCCAGTCTCTCTAAGTTAAAATTAAAGATGAACTAAGTTCTAACTTCATCTAAAACACCGCAGGGAAAATTACAGGTTTCATTTGATTCCAGATTACTGACGCAGGAAACAGATAACCGCAGCCTCCAGCAAGGGAACACTGCTGGTCTTCTTGGAGACATATTTGGGGTTAAAACAGATTTCCTAAGAACTGGAAGTTCTCTCTCCCATAGGTAAGTATTGAAATCCCTAGTTCTGGGTGTAACTAAGAGTATCAAGCAACTAACATGAAACGGCAACAACGAACCCATTACCTGGATGTCCCCAATGCTCTGTTCCCTATTAACATCATATCTAATGATGAAATCTCCCAAAATGCCATTCTGGGCAATCTTGGCTTGTTGGACCACAGTAGGTTTAAAAACGACTTTGGCAAAAGTTTCGTTTTGGTTGATAACAGTAGAAGGAGGTGGCCCAGAATCATCTGTAAGCGAGATATAAAGATAATTAATAACTGAATACATAAATTTTTTCTGAAAAGAAACAAGATCTATTTTGCATGGACACAAAGGGTTAGACTTTATTTTAGTGCAGGTTTATGTTTCATATGAACTCCCAAAACTTCGTACAGATAACATATCACAATGCACCAGGTATGTTAGCATATATTTCACTTCTATGCCTCCTTTTAAATCTTTTCTTATAAGAATTTTTAAAATACGCAAAAGTAGACAGAACAGTAAAATGAACTCCCATGTACCCATCACCTGACTTTAACAATTATCAACCTTTTACCAATCTTTTGCATCTGTTTTTATGTATCCTCTCACAAGTGTTTCCTAGAATTTTAAAACAAATCTGAGCCCTCATACTTCATCCATGAATACTTCAGTATATATCTCTAACTACAAGAACACTTTTAGTGTAACCACAAAACCACTGGCACAAGTAACAAAATTAATGCTTAATTATCAACCTATACTTAATTATCAACCTATACTCAGTTTGTATTTAAATTTTCCTGAGTCTCTAGAACCTATCTTGGAACAGTTGCTTTGTTTGAATCAGGATCATAACAAAGTCCCCACATCACATTTGGTTTATGTTTCTTAAATCTCTTTTAATCCACTAGTGTCCCCCCTCTTCACCTCTTTTCTAATGCTACACATAAGTGCTGTAAAACACTGGTTATTTGTCCTATGGAGTTTCTTACATTCTGTATTTTGTGATTGTTTACTTGTCCTGTCTTTTAACTTGCTCTTCTGAAGCCCTGGTCCCCAGTTTTGGGTTGAATGTAGCATCTGGGGGAGTAGAAAACATACCAATGCCCGGGCCAAGAGCTCATTTAATTGGTCTGCGACACAGCTGAGGCATCAGGATGTTTAAATTCCCTGTGGGAGTCTAATGCTCAGTTAAGATTGAGAATCACAGCTCAGTCCCCTGTAGTTCCTGTGTTCTGGTGGGTAGAGCTACAGACAGGCTACACTCAGCTTCAGCGCCATGGACAAGAACACTTCTTGGTGATGCTGAGTCCCTACTACCTTATCACATCAGAAAGTACACAATATCTAGTTGGCTACTTTTAGTTGCAGTAAGATTCATGGTGGGTTCTGATCACCCACGATAAAGTTCCTCATCAGTCTTTCCCTTAATAGTTTTATCAATCACTGATGATGTCTGCCTGTTCACTATTTCATTAGAGTCGCAGAAGGCTGCTTTCGAATTCTATCATTCCTTCCATATGGAATTCTTCAGTAAGGAACACTTTTCCTCCATCAATCATTTGGTTGCCCTAACATACTGTTTGTCCAGAAAACTTATGACTCTTTAAAGAAAAAATTTCCCAAAGCTTTCCCCAGCATGAAACTTAGGATATAAATTGAATTCCAGAAAGAGGATAAATGGATGTTATGTGATTTAAGAAAAATTAGTGATGACAAAGAGCATCTCATTTCACTCCTAACCTTCATTCCTTCCGTAGGACACACTACAGAGAATTATTTCGTGGACTACCCACCTTTGTATATCCATACACCATGTCTATATACCGAACAACAGAAACCCAAAGTTTTGAGATCTGCATGCATCATGAAGAATATGAAAACAAAATGAGGAATTCGTAAACATCAGTATGTGGACTTTTTATCCAGATACTGAATCAAAGCCCGGATTAAAACTGCTGCACAGCATCTGATTCTCTTTTTAAATCTATTCAAGTTGTACCATGGAGTAAGCTGACCAGCAATTTTCCATCCCTAATTAGCAAAACAAAAAAGGAAATGAGGCATAATTTGTCCATGGTAATTTGTGTTTAAGAATAAACTTCTTGGGCTTCCCTGGTGGCGCAGTGGTTGAGAGTCCGCCTGCCGATGCAGGGGACGCGGGTTCGTGCCCCGGTCCGGGAGGATCCCACGTGCCGCGGAGCAGCTGGGCCCGAGAGCCATGGCTGCTGAGCCTGCGCGTCCAGAGCCTGTGCTCTGCAACGGGAGAGGCCACAACAGTGAGAGGCCCGCGTACCGAAAATAAATAAATAAATAAATAAACTTCTTTCTGCTAAGGGCTTATTAGACAAAAGTCAAAGGAAGCTTAGACATTTCCTTCAACAGAACTGACAATTATTATTTAGAGACCATTTAGGTGTAACCTTAACAGGAACCACCAGGCAGAACTGACTCTTCTATTATTTGTACTTATCAAGGGCAGAGATTTCAGGAGTGACCAGAGAGCTAGCAAACAGAAAGTCTGTTCTTACAGAAAGTCAATTGTATGCAAGAGAACATACTTCCAACAGATCTGCTCATCTCAAGAAGGAGCTGTGAAAATCTCAAAGGCATGCTGACAAGTGCCAGCCTGTGTTCCCTGGAGTCAATCTTTCATTGTTATTACTGGCAAAGCCCCAAGAGTGAGAGGTATGATAATACATTAGCTAGAAACTCAGGATCACAAATGAGTCAGAAGGACCTGCATTTGATACTGGGTCTGCCTCTCATCATCTCTGAGGCTCTGGGCAGGTTATTGAGCCCTGGTTATCTCATCTAGAAAATGGATGAATGGTCTACCAAACACACTACTGAAATGGTTGTGATGTGATGTACCTAGCATCATTCTGATTCATGGTGGGCAGTCACGCTAACATTATCATCAACCACAAAGGGGTACAAAAAATAGAAGGGCCAGTGAATTCTAAAACAACACAACGTGTCAAACTTGGGATACTTCTTGCAACGAAGAGGAAAGAACTACTGCTATTCGCAACACAGTTGAATCTGAGTCATTTTGAGTGAAAACACAAGATACAAAAGAAAGTATTCACTATGTTTCCATTTACACAAAACTCAAGAGCAGGCATAACTCACTCATGGCAATTGAAGGAGCCTAGCGGTTCCCTTGAGGGGTGAATACTGACTGGGAAAGAGGATAAGGGGACCTTTTGGGGTGCTGAAAATACTCTACGTCTTGACCTGAAAGTAGTTGGTTGGGTATATACATAGGTAAAAATTCATTGAATTGCACACATAGGATTTATACATTTTATTCTGGGCATAGCCCAATTTTTAAAAAAAATTAAACTCATTGAAAGCTGTATAGTCCAATAGATTGAACAAACAATCCCTGGGATGGAACACAGTATTATTTGCAAATGAACCTCTATCTTAGGGTAAGTCTGTTTGTGTGGGCATTTATATGGGGATTAGGTGTATTCATTGTAGTTCCAGCTGGCAGAATGAGGACCAGGGACAGAGTTACGAGGAAGCACTTTCGTGCAGCATCTCTAAGCTCTAAGAAAGATGTCCTGTTGGCAGAAGCAGCTTTCACAACTCATCTCACTAGAAGTGTTCCAGCGAACGCTGGATGGGTTCATCACCTGCAGGGGTGATGCAGACCAGCTCTACCACATAGTTTTGGACCAGCAGCAGCAGTATCACCTGGGAACTTGCTAGAAACACAAATTCTTGGGTTCATCCCAGAAATTCTGAGTCAGAAACCCTGGAGGTGGGACCCAGGAATCTGTATTTTCACAATCCTTCCAGGTGATTCTGGTTCCTGCACAAAGACAGTGGTCATGTGCCTTTGATATACGTAATTGGGCGCCACTAGATTCTCTCTAACCTTAAAATTCTACATGAATGAGATTTGACTCTCTTTACACTGTCAGGACATACCTACTATTTCATGTTTCAAGTCTCTCTCATTGAAATGGTCTTTACAATTACCCTGAATTAATACCATTCATGGTTGAATGAAAGTACTGAGGATTAAAAAGTATAATTTCTCTATTCATAATTAATTGACTAGGCTCTTTGATATAAGCCATGAGAAAGGATAGTGTATTATTATTTTTGTTTCCTACTGACCTCTGATGTTTGCTAGTGCATGATGAAAATTCATGAGATTCCTCTAAATAGGCTTATTTTATGTGCCCAAAGAGTGGGTTGATTCCCAGCTGGGTTATTCACCAAGAAGCCCGGTTCCTGAGATTGACCTCCACCCACTAAGTACCAGACAGTCAATGTGACCCAAGGAATTTTCCACTACCTATCAAAAAAAAAAAAAAGGTCTGCTGGGAAAAATTCCAGAGTAGTATCTCTAGAAAATAAAATCCTCTTTTTATTAGAGAAGGAAAAAATGTTAATAAAAAATTTATTAGAGAATGAAAAAAATCAATGAGATTAGTATAGGCTGCCCACAGTTACTGACCAAAATCTCAAAGCAGAATAGTACTATTTAGCTTTTCCTGACTGTGAATTGGGGCTCATCCTGGTGACCGCCACAAAATCGTAAGTACAATGAGCTAATTTATTAGCAGGGCCCTCAGCGATCACGGGATGTGTCCTAAACATAATGAAGAGTGCAAGGCAACAGGTTGGGAGCAGACCAAGAGTGAGAATCTGACCTACTTTTCTAATGAGAAAGCACATATTTTTTCCTCCTATTGGTTTGCCCTCCTTCGTGCCCACTTGGTCAGGGATAGCAGTGAACTTCGGTGATTGCTCTGAATTGAAGGAAACTGTGTCTTCTCATGTCATCCCCCTGTTTTAATCCAAGCATCAGTGGTCTTGTGTAAGATGACCTCCGGGGGCACAAGACTGCCTCTAGAGCATCCTTGAGAAGATTCACCGACTGCTCTTTTCCCACCCACCGTTCCCTGCTTCTCAGGTCATTAGCATCCCCACGATGCCCTCTTCCTGTCTAAAGCCCCATGTTTTCGAACAAGAAGATACGTGTTATTTTAGAACCCACATAATACCGAAGGAAGTGGGCTCTAGAGTTTGGGAGACTCAAAACGACAGACTTAATATCTCTGAGCCTCAGTTCCACATCTTTTAAATCCACATCATAGAATCACAGTCAGAATTAAGTGACATCATATATAAAAGCAAGTGAGGATGGTGCCTGGCACATGGTAGATGCTCAATACATAATAGCCCCAGCCTCTCCCCCTTCAGAAGTACCTTCTTATTCTTTTTGTCTAGGATGAAAGGCAACTCATGAGGGAAAAAAAACTCTTTGGTAACACAGTTTACATTTTCCCATAACAGGTTTCTCTACACCACTAAGAGCTTAGTAAAAACAAATAATCATTATTTAGAGGAAAAAACGCACATCATAATGAACATTCTTAACAGGGAATTCAAGAATGTTGATACAGAGAATGCTCTTTATAAAGTATAATGGAATTAGTAGCTTCCCAAGAGCTCCCTGAAATTATATACAGAATTTGGCATGAAAGTGTACATGTAGGGACTTCCCTGGTGGCGCAGCAGTTAAGACTCCGTGCTCCCAATGCAGGGGGCCCAGGTTCGATCCCTAGTCAGGGAACTACATCTCACGTGCATGCCACAACTAAGAGTTCGCATGCCACAACTAAGGAGCCCACCTGTCGCAACTAAGACCCAGCACAACCAAATAAATAAATAAAATAAATATTTTTTTCAAAAAAGAAAGTGTACATGTGTATTTTTTTCTGGAGAGATGTCCGTAGCTTTCACCAGATTCTCCAAGGAGCCCCCATAAAGTTAAGAGCCATGCATACAAGTGCCATTAAATATTCCTATTTTTCCCATTGATTCTATCTTGTAATGACAAGGCACGTCATCTATTTTGCATAAAGCATGAAGAGAACAGGGATGTTATTCACAAATAAACACTCCCCTCCTAGACAACCACCTGGGGGAAAAGGGAAGCTGACTGCTATGTACAGTGTCTAAAGGTGAAAAGATTTAGGAGCAAAGAACCACAGTCAAAGTCATCAGCTGAAAGCCACACCTCTTTGGGTCAACTGATGGGGGATTTCCTGGCCTCTGTTTCCTGTGGGCCTTGGGTTTGCCAACTGTCGGAGAAAAACAGACAACACCTGGTGATTTATAAAAGGATTTCCAAACAAACACTGTCTACTCATTTCCCCTTGGAAAAGAGGCTAAACTGTCTATACTTGCTTATGTAATTTTCTCACCTGGGCTCCAGTGGGGAGATTTCTTCAATAAAGGGCAAGTCAAAAACATGTGAATAATTGGCCAACTACCCTTCAATGGTCACGATAAAGACAACATTCAAGCAAACTGGCAGAGTATTAAAAGAAGAAGTGATGGGGATATAATTATGGCATGGCGACTATGGTTAATAATACTGTGTTGCATATTTAAGAGGTGCTAAGGGAGTTGATCTTAAAAGTTCTCATCATAAGGAAAACAATTCTGTAACCACGTATGGTGAGGAATGTCGCTAGGTTTACTGTGGTCATCATTTTGCATTAGATACAAATAAATCATTTTGTTGTACACCTGAAACTAACATAATGTATGTCAACGGTACCTATATTGGATAGGTCTCGGGGAAAAACAAAGTGGTAAAGTTGAGGCAATGAAGACGGAAAAGAATTTAAATACCATTGTAAGTCCCCTATTACATGCAGGTTTCTTATTGGGACGGGGCTTTCTCCTCTATATTGATAGTTGGTATTTTAAATCCTTTTGGAAAATAGCATCATATAGATATGACAACATACAGCATAGAATGATAATGCAAATTTACAGCTGAAGGCGTTCAAATTCAACTCCATCACTGTATAGGTAAGCGGTGTTTGCCCAGATTTCTTAGGCAATTAGCTTACTACTTCACTCCTTACTCAAAGCTCTTTCTTTCCCCCAAATGATACATTACTGAGTCTCAGGTTTCCCTGTTTGAATGACTTGCCCAGAGAAACTATGCATGAAAACAAGTACAGCTACCTCATACATTCTAAATGCAGATAACCCCTAAAAACATGAATTACCCCTTCCTGATACCATTTTGTGTCCATTGATGACCTCCAACATTAGCTGCTCTACGTGCCTGAAACTGGACCAAATGAAGGCCCAGCAAAAGTAGTGCTAGGACAGCAAAGGAATATAAGACTAAGAGGTTTCTGGTAAATTCTTCTACGTTGTCCTCTGGCACTCAGGCAGAACACGGCCCAATCACTGAGAAAACCTGGGTGGCATTTTATAGATGCAACCTTACAGAGGGTGTCCTTATACTACTATTCAAAACTGCCAATTCGTCTTACCCATTAGGATGGCTACTACCAAATAAAACACAAACACACACACACACACAAAAGAAACAAAAAAAACCCACCAGAACATAGCAAATGTTGTCAAGGGTGTGGAAAAACTGGAACCCCTGTGCACTGTTGGCAGGAATATAAAATGGTATAACGCTGCGGAAAACGGTACGGTGGTTCCTCAAAAACTTAAAAGTAGAACCGCCACATGATCCAGCAATTCCACTCTGGGGCATATACCCAATAGAAGTGAAAGCAGGATCTCAAAGACCCTACACGCCATGTTCATAGCAATGCTATTCACAATAGCCAAGAAGGGGAAGCAACCCAAGTGTCCTTCTACAGATAAATGGATGAACAAGATGTGGTCTATATGCACAATGGAATACCAGTCAGCCATAAAAAGGAAGGAAACCCTGTTGTGTGCCACAGTATGGAGGAACCCTGAAAACATGATGCTAAGTAAAATAAATCAGTCACGAAAAGACAAGTACTGTATGATTCTACTTATACAAGGTCCCTAGAGTTGTTAAACTCATAGAGACAGAAAGTAGAATGGTGGTTGCCAAGGTCTGGGGCAGTGGGAGAAGGGAGAGTTGTTAAATGGACATAGGGGTGCAGTTTGGGAAGATGAAGACATTCTGGAAATTTTGAATAAACTCAACACTACTGAACTGTACACTTCAGAACGACTAGGATGGTCAATTTAATGTTATATGCTTTTTACCACAATTTAAAACTTTTGTTAATTTTTAAATGAACTTATTTACAAAACAGAAATAGACTCACAGACATAGAAAACAAACTTATGGTTACCAAAGGGGAAAGGCGGGGAGGGATAAATTAGGAGTTTGGGGTTAATATACACACACTACTATATATAAAATAGATAAACAACAAGGACCTACTGTACAGCACAGGGAACTATACTCAATATTTTGCAATAACCTATAAGGGAAAAGAATCTGATAAAGAAAAAAATATATATATATTTATGTATAACAATCACTGTGCTGTACACCTGAAACTAACACGACATTGTAAATCAACGACACTTCAATTACAAAAAAACTTGTATTGATTTTTCAAAACTGCCCACTCTAAGCTCTTCAAGGGCAGTGACAATGCCTTGGACATCTGCAGGTGCCAGGCGTTCAGCACAGGACGTGGTGAGGACTCAAGGTACGCTTGCGGAACATTTAACCTGGACACGACTCAGCACATTGGCACATACTTGGGCAGATGAATGGAAGGGCCCTTCAAGAGGGTCATCTTGAACGTGTGCTGGTGGGCGTGGCAGATGCTCTAGTTGATACAGGTCACCTGCATCCACCTCTGGTTGCAGCCACACTTGTGGTGGACAGTGCCATTCACCCGGACAACACCCCACCTCGCACAGCAAACTAAGACAGCAGGAGAAAGGAAGAAACAGAGTGAGGCCTCCCAGAGAAGAGCAGGAGGGGCACCAGTACCAAGTGAAAGAGAGAAGGCTACCCTCCCCGGTGTCTCGGAGCCACCCTGCTCAGAGCCAGCGCCGACCCAACTAGAGCCAACGTCCACACAGACAAGTAACATGGGTCCTCCTATCAGCATTAAAAACAGAACCAAAAAAAAAACAAATCCAACTACGGAGCCAAATGATTCATACCTCAATAATTTCTGCACTGAACAATGCTGGAAACCCTCACATAACAACCAGATTGCTTCCTGGCAAATGTACAGAGGCCAAGAGGGGCCATGCCCTTCCAGCTGCAGACTGGAGACTGGATCCAGGGGAAAGACACTCAGCAGTGGGGAACCGGAGCTGGGGGTGAACCGTTAGTCACAATGCAGCCTTTAATAGGGCAGAGCACCAGATTTAGCAAATAAAAAGACAGGATGTCCGGTTACATCTGAATTTCAGATAAACCACGAATGATTTTTTTAGGATAAGTATGTCTCAGATACTGCACAGGATATACTGTTTATCTGAAATTCAACTGTAACGGAGCATCCTGTCTTTTATCTGGCAATTCTGGAAAAGGGAGGGATCTTGTAACCGGTCTTCTGGAACCAAATTCTGTCTCCTAATCCCTCCTTCACAACAGAATAAGAGCTACACCCAAGAGCTGACAAAATTGACCAACTTAAGCCAGGAATGTATTAAAAATCCAATAGCATCTTCACTGCCGACAGTTATTTATTCCTAAATTCTTTTAACAAATATTCATTGAGCACCCATTCTATGCCAGGCACCACACTAGGTGCCTTGATTACAATCCTGAGAGCCTTCACAGCAAAAGGCAGAGTCATGAGGTTACCAGACCAAGCAAAGAAAAAGAGAAATAAGATTTTTAAACAGATTCAACCAACCCCTCATTGTGCATCTACGGATATGCAGAACACAGGCTAGTCTGCAGTCAAAAGTGACTTGAGCGCTTCCCTGGTGGTGCAGTGGTTGAGAGTCCGCCTGCCGATGCAGGGGACACGGGTTTGTGCCCCGGTCCGGAAGGATCCCACATGCCGCGGAGCGGCTGGGCCCGTGAGCCACGGCCGCTGAGCCTGCGCGTCCGGAGCCTGTGCTCCGCAACGGGAGAGGCCACAGCAGTGAGAGGCCCGCGTACCGCAAAAAAAAAAAAAAAAAAAAATGCAGCTGTCTGAAAATAGAGACAGAGGTAGATTGGTGGTTGCCTGGGGCTGAGGTGGGAACAGGGAGTGACTGCAAGTAGGCACAAATGTCTTTTCGGGGTGATAGGAATGTTCTAAAGTTGGGTTGTGCTGATGTTGCGTAACTCTGCAAATGTACTAAAAATCACTGAATTATAGACTTAAAATGAGAAAATTTTATGCTATGCAAACTAAGCTTCAATAAAAACTGCTTTTTCAAAAAGCAAAGAATATAAGCGATAAACAATGAAAGTCACAGAACCGTATCTGTTTAGTGGTAGAAAAACTTTTCAACATTGTTCTTTAGCTTTACAAATAAATAAGCATGTTAAAAAGCGCTCATAAAAAATCTGTTTCTCATAGAAATTCAAATAATATCAAACCCCAAAAATACAGCTACCCAGGTCTCACCCAGATAAATTCTAATTCACGTGTTTCAGGTAGGACTCAGTCATCTGTATTTTTTTTTTTTTTAACCTCTCCTGTGCCTGTAGGGTATAGCCAGGTTTGAGCATCGCTGATGTAAAGCAAAAGGGGATAAAACAGGCAAGGTACCTTATTTCTTATTTTGCTAATCTCATTTTATTTTACTCCTAGCCATCAGGGATCTGATCATAAATGCAAGTTTTATGCCCCCCTCCAGTTTTTTTTTTTTTTTAAGCATGGAAAGGGCAGTAATTTTGGTGCCATAGGGCCATAAGAAGTTTGAGATTTTAACCTAGAGAGTGAAATAACCAGCTTTAAACATAGATGGAATATCTATCCTGGTGTATGACTTGAGAAGATCACACATCCAGGGATGTTCCAGGAAAGTCTTAATTTCAAATACTCTGTTCCACTGAGCTCACAAATCATAAAAATATTTTAGAGGAGTTACTGGAGGAGAAGGGAGGGTGACAGATGAGAGAGGGAGTCTGGTCTTGTACCGAATACCAATTTGTATCCTTTTATAGTTTGAACCATGCACGTGAGTTAACTATTTTAATAATCCAGAAAGTATAATGCTTTGGCTTCCAAAGTACATCTCACCGAATTGGCTTTCACATTGAGAAAAAGCCCTTTCATTTACGATTCAGTAGCCGTGGGTCCAATCCGCATACATCGGACAAGTAAACTGAGGCAAAGGTAGGTTCCACTGCTTTTAGCCTTTCTCTTTCTTTCTTCGTAACTAGGGAGAGACTCGGAATTTGAACTCACACCCTCAGTATTTTACAAAAGCTCCCAGAGAGGGCTGTTCTAGAGGTTGAAGGAGATAATCTTGTGTGCAAGGGCCGAGTCTAGTAGCTAGCACGTAGTCATCTTTATCTAGAATTGCTTCCGTAAAGATGTCAATGGGTCCAGCGGTCAGAGAAGTCCAGAAGTCTGACCTCTTAAGGACAGCCAGATCTATCAGAGGCATGTGCTGGCTCCGGTCCACATTCACACGATCACAGCCAACATCCTGGTCTAAGTGCTATTCTAGCTGCACCTCTATCCTGGATGCTTTCTGGAAACACGCAATAGCGTCCAGACAAAATCACAACATCCTATGCCTCTGGCTCCTGGGGCTGCCGTTTTGCAGGAAGAGGAACAGCTGAGCTCTGGATGGGAATGAGGGGCAAAAGGGCCCCGGTCCACTGCACCTGGCCTGGGTAATGGCCTGTGAGACCTCTCACTCTGGAAGGCAAAATATCTACTCTGGTGCAAAGAGCCCGGAAAACAATTTTCTTAAAAATAAACAGATTCCCAAGAGATCAATGGTCTGGAAAAATTCCTCTGAGATTCCCACAGGCCCTGCAGATAAGCAGTAACAGGATTAACAACAGCATTCAGACCTGTCCCCTCCAAGCATAACCCACACACCACAACGCGGACACCTCTGAAGAGTCACAGTGGTTCTGAACCTGGCAAGACACACATCCATTTCATTCCTACAACAGGACGCCCATACTTCCCACGTGGGAAAATTCCCCACTAAATTGTGATTAGGGAGAAATGAAATTTCAAAATGCTCTTTCTTATTAGATTAGGTGTGTATTTTTCTTTTTTCTTTCTTTTCCTTTTTTTTCTTCCTTTTCTTCTCTACTTTGCAGACACCTCATTAGCTATCTACTCTTCAAAACACATCCTGTTTAATACTGTAAGGAGACAAAGGTTAATCAGACAAAGACCTGCTTCACAATCACTTATGATCTAATAAGGGAGATAAGATTTGCAGAGAAAAAAAGTAAATAGAAGGGGATAATACTAATTATGATGATTAAGCTCTTACTCGGCACCACATGTACACAAATGCTTCCCAATGACCCTAAGAGACAGTTACTATCCCTGTTTACAGATGCGTAAGCTGAGTCTCACACGGCCCAGGTCAGCTTTTTTCAAGGACATAGTTCATAACTGATTGAAAATCCATTAACCATACACACAGTGACCCAGATGACCTAAGAATGGTGTCATGTATCTCATGCCATTTCTGAATGTCAGGTCCCTTGATGATATCTGTAACTTTCTGACGAGATCTGGATGGACTGCCAGCCCACTGTCTGGAGTCAACTTATAATAGACCTGAATCCACACTCCAGTCTTTGAGGGTGAATGACTTCTCACATCCAGAGTCACTCACTGAACTGCGTGCTGGGGGCAGAACGCGTATGTTCCATACTGTCACGTCCAGAGTCACTCACTGAACTGCGTGCTGGGGGCAGAACGCGTATGTTCCATACTGTCACGTCCAGAGTCACTCACTGAACTGCATGCTGGGGGCAGAATGCGTATGTTCCATACTGTCACGTCCAGAGTCACTCACTGAACTGCGTGCTGGGGGCAGAACGCGTATGTTCTATACTGTCACGTCCAGAGTCACTCACTGAACTGCGTGCTGGGGGCAGAACGCGTACGTTCCACACTGTCACGTCCAGAGTCACCCACTGAACTGCGTGCTGGGGGCAGAACCCGTATGTTCCGTACTGTTCACTGTCCCACATACCAGCTCCGGCTCTTGACTGTTTTTGCATCATGTAAGATAACGACATTCTGTTATTCCTCGTGTCAAGTTATTTCTCTCCTCTCCTTCCAACCTCATCCCTAAATATTCTTGTACGAGAAGCCTTCTTGGGAGACTCTGGACCCTCCTTGCAGTCACAGGGGTTGAATTCAGATTCTGCACACTCCATGATCACTCAGCACTCAGCACTTCCCTGATCTCAGTGTCACAGATGTCCGAAATCTTGTCATTCTAACCCCGGTGAATTTGGGGGCACATCTATGCTGTCACCAATTTGACATAAAGCCTTACTGATATACTTAGGATAAGGCACAATGCAAGTGAATATTTAATGTAAACTATTAGTGGAAATTAATATAGTGGTTAAAATTAGATTAGATTGAATTTTTCATTATCATTTCAACAGAGTGCTATTTAAAAAATTAAAATTTGAGAAAAAAGCAAATTGAGCAATCTTACTAATGAAGAAAAAATGTCTGTGTCTTAAGTCAAACTGGCAGTACATATTTTTCATTATTTAAATTTAGAAAGATATAGCACATTATTTAGATGTTTACGTTAATGTCAAAAGTTTGCTTTAAAAACAGAGTATTGAAAAATAAAATAAAATAGAGTATTAGAAAATGACCACATACTCCCTTACCCCTAGTATAAAATGATTATTTTATATAACTTCCTGGTCTTTTGTCAGCTTCACAGTTAACATATTTAACATTAAAGTGTATGTACAACTGTGTCTCTTTTTCCTCTATCACGTGCTGAATTGTTTTCGTAACCCTATTTTACTAATCACGTCTGTGTGGTTGAATACTTAGGATGAAGGAATGTTTTTGCTACTACAAATATTATCAAACGGGTTTGTACATGTAACAGTACCGATATTCTAGATGTCTCACCGAGGTTAGATTCCCAGGAGTGATACGACAGTGTCAAATGATTTGAACATTTAAATCTCCTCATAGAGCCTGGCTTAAAAAACAAAGGTACAGGGCACTGTCTTTGTTTTGCTGCTGTCCTTCAGATTCCCCCTCCTCTTGGGGCCCATGCTGCAGGGGTGCCATCTGGTTTAATGCCAGCGCCCAGCTTGGAGTCAGCACACGACACCTGAGTGCATCCGGCCAGCACCGCTCACCTTGCCCCCGCCCGCTGCCCTGGCGACGGCTGTTCTGGAGCCCCAGCACCTCCAGCGCCGCGATGCCCGACCTCTCCAGAATGGTCACCTCCACCGTCAGCCGCCCCACCAGCTGCTGGGGCCGTACGCTGACCACGTGCTCGTACTTCCCCAGCCGCCGCTGCAGGAGCTCCTCGTAACTCAGGAGGAAGGCAGCCTTGTCCTTGCTGGGAAGCACCACGGAGGCTCTGAAGGTCTCCGTCCCCTTCTCCCTGGAAGAAAGAGAAAAGGGAACAGGGGATCGGAGAAAGCCAGGTTCCCTCGAGTCCCCCAGGGCCCCGGCCAAACTCCCTCAGCGAGAGGCCTTAGCGTGGACCACAATGTTTCCCCATCATCAAGCCACCAGCCACTGCAGCTGCCCCCATGATGCATCCTGAGGGGATTCAGGAAGGAGAAAACCAGGAGACTGGCCCTAGATAGTTAAGATGCATATCTAAGGAATAATTTCCATGAGCCCAGACTCTTGCATCTTCCTATACACAGAAGCACTGAATTCATCAACTCGAGATGTCTGTTGTTTTTCAGTGTGTGTGATTAGCAGTAATCTTTTGATGTGTGACTACCTCTTTTTTTTTTTCAGCAAAAACTCCTCTATATCCTGGCTCCTGTTTGGAACAGTCCCTCAGAGCTGAGAAGCTGTCTCCCAGGCTATAGTCTTCAGTAATGCCTCCAATAAAACATAATTCTTGATTTTTAGGTTGTGCATATTTTTTCAGTTGACATTAGAAAGAAAAACTAGAATTTAGTTTTGGGACGAGTAGCAAAGGCCTGCACTAGAGGAAGGTCAGACAGGTTCAAGGAATTCTGAAGAGCAGAGAATTCAAAGACTACTGAACTCTCCGACCTCTCCTTGTGTCAGACCCGAGGGAGCAAAGGGGAGGGGGACTGACACAGCTGACCTCCAGGAAAAACAGATTCCTGCTGTGATCCGACTAAACGGAACTGTGGCTTGCCTGATTCTGCACAATTTATGAAGTGTAAGAAAAGATAATCCTCATAAAGCCCACACCTTTTCCTCTAGATACTAAGGTCGTTTTTCTTCAAAGGGAACAGATGACTTTTTTTTCAAATGGGCTGGTAGAGAGGGAAATTGATTATTCTCAGTATACTAGGTGGTTCTCTAGTTAATGTTATCTACGGAGTCATTAAAAGTGAATTGATTTATTGGTTTTCAGTGTTTAGATTCAGTTTATAGACAAAGAATACAAATACCAGGACAGATCAGAATTTTAACGGTGATAACTGATGATGCAAAAGTAAATGATTAAGTAGGAAGAGATGAGTGCTGGAGATGGAAATGAAAAGGCAGAATGACATGAAGGAGACAGAATATTATCACTGAAGATAACAGGGCTCGTCTGAGATGGTATAACTGCTTAAATTAACTGAAGAAGAAAAAGATAATAATACAAAAAACTGGAATGCAGAGAGAAAGTGGGAGTATTGTAAACATGCTAAATCCTCTTTCTTCACAGCACAGAATCAACAGATAATATCTGATTTTTATCATGAAATTTTTAAAAAGCAAACTATCATAATATTTAGAGCGAGGGAGGTAACTACCAGAAATCTACAGAAATATCAGAAGTGGATGTTTCTAGAAAGTGAGAACTGGGGAATGGGAGCAATAAAATATTCCTTTTCATCATAAACCCTTAGCTACTATATTGTTAACCAGGTATATAGCTGTATTTTTTTTAAGATTTTTTTTTTTGATGTGGACCATTTTCAAAGTCTTTATTGAATTTGTTACAGTATTGTTTCTGGTTTATGCTTCGATGTTTTGGCCCTGAGGCATGTGGGATCTTAGCTCCCTGACCAGGGATCGAACCCACATCCCCTGCACTGGAAGGTGAAGTCTTAACAGCTGGACGGGCAGGGAAGTCCCTAACCAGGTATATTTAATTATTTATTATGATGATAAAAAATAAAAAGATAAACCTTTGAAGAAAAGGGTGAGAACAAGATGGGTAGGCAGGGTAGAAAATTTGACACTTGGCTAAAGTGGACTTTTAATTCCTTAATTCAATGGTACTTACCCACTGTCTTCTGTGGTTTTATTCCTTTTCTCTTTTACCTTATCACCATTTTTCTTTTCTTTCTCTGTAATTTCTCCCTGATACACCTTGTCTCCAATAAGCCTGAAACAGAAGACAGCCGCGTTGCCAGCTTGCCGTCCAAGACAAACTCCAACATGGATCTCATAACCATGACAACCCTAGAAAATATTTTTATTTGCCTCTTGGATGTGCAGAAAGAATGCATTCCAGGCCAGGGCACTCCCCTTGTATCGCTCATCTCATTCTAGGGCAGTTTTCAACAGGTCCAGATGGGAAGATCCAAGCCAGGGGGCCTCTGATTCTCCAGGAGGAAATCAGAAGACCTGCTCAAACTTCCAAGAAGATTCCCCAACTTGAACCTTGCCCAGACCTAAAATTAAACCCACACACCTCATTTGCATCTCTTTACCTCTTAGTTCAGGAGAAAAGAAGAAAGATATTCTATCTGGTTCATCAAAGGTTTCACGGTGTCTCGTCCTTCAGATCTCAACTTCAACACTGACTCCTCTGATCCACCTCCCCAACTAAACAAGCCGCCTCAATCCTACTTGCCATCTCCACAGCATTTGCTACTGTCTGAAGTTATCTCATTTATTCATCTGTTTGCTTATTTATTGTTTCTCCCCAGTGGAATTTCTGGAGCAGAGCAACACTGTCTTTTTTCATAGAAGTAGACCAATCACCTTGAAGCGCACCTGGCCCAGGGTGGGTACCCGTTTGTTGGAGGGAAAGAAAGAGGAAATGAAGGTGGGGGGAGGAAAGGAGAGAGGAAAGAAGAGAGTAATGGAATAAAAGAAGAGGTAATAAAAAGGAGGAAGGGGGAGAGGGAGAGATAGAAGGAAGAAGGGAGAGGAAGTGGGGGAGGGAATCAACCTTCTTTCCCACGAACTGTCCACTGGACTGAGAATTTATAAATTCTCACGGCCAAAGACTGTGGTCCTCACAGCATCTCAGGCTCCCCTTGACCCTCCTGCCTAGAAACCTTCAACCCAGGGTCTCTGACCAGGGTGTCACCTACATAGTGAAGTTAGTGATGAAAGCTGCGGCTGGAATCTGCATCTGAAACGTGATTTCCTGGTCCTCAGATGCTCTGTTCAGCAACCTGCAGGCAACCGTAGTGAAGGCGTAACGGGAAATGATGGTGGACTTCACTGAGAATTCTGTCATCAAGGGTTTGGTTTTCTGTTGGAATCAAAACACACGGTATGCTGTGCACCTGGAACTCTCACAACATTGTAAATCGACCATACTTCAATAAAAATTTTTTAAAAAAACAGTATTTTCAATGGCACATGAAAGCATGATTCAACCATTTGGGGGTAGGTTTTTTTTTTTTTTTTTTTCCGTAAGAGAAATCATCTTCAGTTTGGGAGCCCTTGACTTGTGATTGTTTTCTTCTTTCTTTGTCTTGTCCTGATTTTCCAGATTTTCCCCTCAGTTGTAAAAGTCATGGTTGAACAACCAGTACATGACAGAGAAACAAATTATTTAGCCCAGCTTTAAGAAATGAACACAGTAGGGAGATATAAATTAGGAGGTTGGGATTAACATATACACACTACTATATATAAAATAGATAATCAACAGGACCTACTGTATATATAGCACAGGGAATTCTATTCAATACTTTGTTATAAGCTATATGGGAAAAGAATCTGAAAGAGAATAGACACATGTATACGTATAACTGAATCACTTTGCTGTACACCTGAAACTAACACAACATTGTAAATCAACTACACTCCAATATAAAATTTTTTTAAAAACTGTAAAAAACAAAAAGAAATGGACACAGTTAAGATTTCCAATTTAACAGAGAATATACTCTACTTAAAGAATAAAATATTGGAATTTTAGAAGTATGTGAAGTATATAACACTTTTCTGTTATAAATGTTCAGATCACATTTCTAGACTCACTGAATTGACCACAACATCAGATTACACCTAAAGAAATTCTCATATTTCCTAATTAATTTCAATATCCACTTAGAGAAACTATACTCTGGGGCTTTTCCTTTCAGATGACAATCACATTATTGTAAAATAAGAATCAATACTGAGCTCAAGAAAGTATTTGGGGAATTAGAAGCCAGAAATAGGGAAGTCTGTGCCAATTAAATTTATCCCCCAAAACTTCTGATAAGGGCAGTAGCTAGGCAGTGCAAATTTAAAAGCTGGTTAAACTATTCACAGTTCTCTGTGCATCTATAATATATGCATTTGCTTCTACCTCATGGTATTATAACTCCTGCTAAGTGTCTTCTTCACCGCATGAGCCAGGCCAGAGTGTGGGCAGTGGTGGTGGCAGAGTTCCACCAGACTGTTCATCTGGTGGCTGAACTTGAAGCAGAAAAAAATCTAAACACATCTGAAAGATTTTCCCCTAGAAAGAAAACAAGTTCTCCAATTCGGTCTGAGAAGGAGGTATTTCAAAAACAATGGTTCTTGAGATGTGGTCCTGGGACCAGCAGCGTCAGCAGCATCACCTGGGAGCTTATTAGAAATGAGAACCTCAGACCCCATGCCAAACCTACAGAGCGAGCATCTCAGGGGGTGGGGCTAGAAGTCTATGTTTCAACAAGCCCTCCAGGGGATTCTGAGGGTTGAGAAGCACTCTTTTAAACTAATATAACTAGGTGACACTTCATGTATTTCTGCTAGAATTTTATATCTATAAATTGAGAGGGTTTGTAAATCACCTAAATTATGTCTTCTTCTGAGATCCAAGAATCTAACTCAAAGTCAAAAGTAAGGAATAAAACATTGGGTTTTAGGAAATTATTCCTGAAATCAGAAATAATCGATGATTATATATATAAAAAATATATATATGATTTTATATATAAAATATATAATCACATATATATTTATATATATAATATATAATCATATATATGATTATATTTTTTACTTAAAAATATTCTTTTTAAAAAAATAAATTTATTTATTTATTTTATTTTTGGGTCTTCGTGGCTGCACACAGGCTTTCTTCAGTTGCGGCGAGCGGGGGCTACTCTTTGTTGCGGTGCGCGGGCTTCTCATTGCGGTGGCTTCTCTTGTTGTGCAGCACGGGCTCTAGGCACACGGGCTTCAGTAGTTGTGGCATGCGGGCTCAGTAGTTGTGGCTCGCGGGCTCTAGAGCGCAGGCTCAGTAGCTGTGGCGCACAGGCTTAGTTGCTCCGCGGCATGTGGGATCTTCCCGGACCAGGGCTCGACCCCGTGACCCCTGCATTGGCAGGCGGATTCTTAACCACTGCACCACCAGGGAAGTCCTCTTTTTTTAAAATTGGGGTATAGTTGCTTTACAACGTCACAAAGAGTAAGTCAGAAAGAGAAAAACAAACATTGTATGTTAACGCATATATGTGGAATCTAGAAAAATGGTACAGATGAACCTATTTGCAGGGCAGCAATAGAGACACAGACGTAGAGAACGGATGTGTGGACACGGCGGGGGGAAGGGGAGGGTGGTATGAATTGGGAGATTGGGACTGACATATATACACTACCATGTGTAAAACAGAGAGCTAGTGGGAACCTGCTGTATAGCCCAAGGAGCTCAGCTCGGTGCTCTGTGATGACCTAGATGGGTGGGATGGAGCAGGGAGGGTGGGAGGGAGACCCGAGAGGAAAGGGATATATGTATGCATATAGCTGATTCACTTCGCTGTACAGCAGAAACTAACACAACACTGTAAAGCAAGGTTGACAAAACATTCTTTATGAACATCTCGTCTCTTTAGGACAAAATCCGCTGCTTTAGCCGCCAAGTTGAGAGAAGATTTTCATACAACAACAGAAACTGGACACCTTCCTCGTACACCTTTAGACATTTAGACCTGGACCTTTAGACCTGGACACCTTTAGACATTTGAGTTTACAACCCTACTTTAGTGTGAGTTGCCCTTGAGCTGGATTTAGTCATTTTGTTAATTTATTTCGAACTCTATGCTCTTTCTGATCTCTACGTGCTTTATTGGTTTTGTTTTGGGAACTAGACTTCTGCATATTAGAAACGCCCTTGAAATGAAGAAGTTATAGTAAAAGCTATCAAGACAAATACAAAGAAAAAGAAACTCTCAAGTCCAATCCCCTCACTTTACTATTTCTAAAGTATTTAAAGATCTTCTGCACTTGGTACCCTTGAGATTATCTTTGATGTCATGTTGATTTGTTCTCATTTATGAGATAATTATCACTTAAAATCTCACTGCAATTAAAATGTGAAAATTAGGAGACGCCTGACAAAATGCTAAGTTTGACTACTATGGTATCTTCTTCTGCCTTAAGATTATGGATGTAGCAGAATTTTCCACAACATTACATCACGAGGAAGCACAGTTTATGGTCTGTAGCCCCGAGAGACAGGCTGAGAAAAGTTTCAAGAAACTATTTTAGTTTTACTGCTTCTGCCCAGTTAGTGTTTTCCCACAGGAGCCCCTGTGTTATTTACATGCCTTTCCGTGACTGCGCTGTCCGCCAAAAATCTATTAACATCAATTATGTGCAACTCTATCCCCCATCCCCGAAAGCTACCCATCCCTTCCCCTGCCCCTCCTGGCCTGTGAACACGTGGAAAACGGGGGCCATGACTTATTCCTTTTTTCTCGCCCACAGCTCTCAGCAGAGAATCAAAATCAAAAACATTTGTAAAACTGAATTTTCGGAATCTTGAACAATTAGAGAAAAATAGATATCCTCCAAAGGGAAATAGTAATAAACTAGTATTTCAGAAGCACGACTCTAGATTCTATGATGGATTGGGAAGAAATATTACACACGATCTGTTCTCTCAAGGCGTGGTGGGAAGAAAGTGCAAAAAATAGAGAGAAGCACAGGAAGATATAGGGAGATATACGTATTTACTTTTTTTTACTGGAGTATAGTTGCTTTACAATGTTGTGTCAGTTTCTGCCGCACAGCAAAGTGAATCAGCTATACGTATACATATATCCCCTCTTTTTTGGATTTCCTTCTCACTTAGGTCACCACAGAGGACTGAGTAGAGTTCCCTGTGCTATATAGTAAGTTCTCATTAGTTATCTATTTTATACACAGTACTGTATATATGTCAATCCCAATGTCCCGATTCATCCCACCCCTCTCCTTTCCCCCTTGGTATCCATATGTTTCTTCTCTACGTCTGTGTCTCTATTTCTGCTTTGCAAATAAGATCATCTATACCATTTTTCTAGATTCCACATATATGCGTTAATGTATATTTGTGTTTCTCCTTCTGACTTACTTCACTCTGTATGACAGTCTCTAGGTCCATTCACGTCTCTGCAACTGACACAATTTCATTCCTTTTTATGACTGAGTAATATTTACTGATTGACTAGAAGACTTTCCAGAGCTCAGAAGGAAGAGAAAACAGTGAAGACCATAAAAGTAAGAGAAGGCTTTTAAAGAGATGTAGGATTTACATGTGGTGAAAGAAAACAAAAAGACAGAAAAAACAAAAAACACAAAAGACATAGAAATGGGAAGGAACCATAGCCCATTCCTGGCACAAGAATAGTGCAGTTTAGTTAGAAAGGAGGGCACATGGGGCGAAGAATATTGGCCAGGTACATAAAATCGCGAGGAGATGCACCACCCCAAGGCCAAGCACAGAACCTGGAATGGGAGAGGTTTAGGAAAATGTGTCATAAAAGAGAGGATATAAAACCATGGTCTAGGTTTTTCCCAAAGCACAGTTCTTAAAAATCCAACATGCTTCCCATATATGCATTCAACTCAGTATTTTGTTTGGGGATGTGGGCTGAAAAACAGGGGGCAGAAGTCAAGTCTTCCTGTGACATAATAATGTCTTCATTATCTTTTCTGAAAAAACGAAACAGATGGAAAAGCACTTTTAGGCAGGGAGTGTCTTAATTAGCTGCTTGGGGGACCAGAGGTTTCTGTGTAACTCATGTGAGTCACTTAAGATCAAGTCACCCAGAAGACATCCTGAATCCCCCAAGATGCCATCTGGAACTGTGACAGGGGAGTGTTTGCCACGGCCTTTGCCAGGAGCCAGGTCTCTTCCCAGAAGATTGACCTTCTGCTGTTTTGTCCTGGTCTAAGAGTTCTTTGTCGACCACTAGAAGAAATCAGCCCAAAGGTGGGAGAGAACCTCAGAAACAACTTCATCAGCTCCTCTCACTTTATGGAGCTTGGCAATTGGCTGACTCCAGTCCAGAGATCTTTACTAAACCTGAATGCTTCTTCCTTTTGAGAAAAACACAGCGCATGCTGTTATTACATGAAGCAGAGGACTTCAGACAGGGCACCTCCCTGATGACTGTATTTACCACCCCGGGGAAATAATTTTCCTTCTGTAGACAGAGGGTGTCATCAGCTCTGAATTGCCTATTTGCGGTAATACATTCTATAGGGCAATATTTCATTATGTTTAGAGAGGAAACACAAAATGCAATTATCTTTTTTTTTTTTTTTTTTTTTTTTTTTGCGGTACGCGGGCCTCTCACTGTTGCGGCCTCTCCCGTTGCGGAGCACAGGCTCCGGACGCACAGGCTCAGTGGCCATGGCTCATGGGCCCAGCCGCTCCGTGGCACGTGGGATCTTCCCGGACCGGGGCACGAACCCGTGTCCCCTGCATCAGCAGGCGGACTCTCAACCACTGCGCCACCAGGGAAGCCCGCAATTATCATCTTTATGCAGAAGAAAAATTCCATTCTGTATACCCCCTAAAACAGATAAACCACGATGGCTAGAGTTGGGAGCAGGGAGACAGACACGTACGTAGCTGGCTCTCAGTGAGGTAATGGGGCCCAGCACCACACTACCTGCTGAACTGTCTATATTTTCTTATTTTCGATACTCCTGATGCTCTGGCATTTGGGGCTTTGATCTTGGAGAGGCTGCTCCTCCCAGGGCCAGCTGATTCCTAGAGATAACAAATGACGCCCCTGCAAGCACACCTTCGAGATACAACCAATCAGCACAGAGCCCTCTACCTCAACCACCTCCTTTACCAAACTCTCACACACCAACCAATATTCCCCCTGCCCCGTATCACCCCAGGACCAGGTACCCAACCACTGGGGACCATCGCTGTAGCCCAGAGACTGCCAACATTATTCCAACTGCCCAATCCTAAGCTTAAGCAGCATGCCTAACCTGACTCATCAATTTCTTCCTGTAGAAACCCCAATAAAGGCTCTTGGCCGCATTCTCTCTCTGTCCCTGCTGCCCCCTGACTGACCCGGTGCTTCCCCACATAGCGCTGCCATGCTTCTCATCCCTTGGGACCTCTGAGTATAAACTTCCTCCTTCGTGAGGATCATTTCCGTGTCTGTGTGTCTCACCACGTCTGCTCAAAACATATCCCGGCTACAAATTTTAGAATATCTGCTAGGAAGGGGATGCCAAGACATAGCCCCTGCCATCGGGAGGTTAAAGGATGGCAGTGAATTATTTTAGGAAAACAGGCCAGTAGCTGTTAAGCACCATGGAGACTCAGAAAAAAAGATACTCCTGTTTTTCGAAACATACACATTTTTGGCATCTGTGATACAAGGGCTTCCTTAAAAGAGTATCTACTTAATTCAGAATAAAATCAAGCAAATCCCCAGGGGTCCATGAGCTGGCAGTGACAGGAGGGTACCAGCTGTGGCCACCGCGTCCTCTTCGTTAATTAGAGTAGAGAACATTCAGATTAGTGTGGTATGGCTAGAACACAAAATACAAGGAGACTCGGGTAAACGAGGGCTACAGAGGCAGGCAGGAGCCAGAACACAAGGGGCCATAGATGTCCTCAGAGTTAATCCTACAGGTGATACAAAGTCACTGAAGGCATTTGCAAAAGAGAGTGATGCACCAGACCTATGCTGGAAAGATCATTCTGGTACTGTTTGGATGGGTAAATCAAGTCCACATCACAAAATTATAATACATGCATCAATAAAAGTGAGCCTTTTAACGTTACTAGATTTCTAAGAAAATTTAAGAGATTGTATAGAACAGTCTAAGCCAAAGGGCCAAGGAAATCTTTTTAACCAAGAATGAAACCTTGAAGGGTATAAAGAAGAGATAAACTTATTTATTACTCAGGAACTTAAAGCTTTTATATGGCAACTATACTATATACAAAGTTAATAGACAAGTAACAGATTTAGGGGAGAACTCTTCCAATTCAGAAGACAGAGTATGTACAGCACACAAAGATTTCTTACATACTGACAATTAGGGGATAAAAAAACACAATAGAAAAATGGGTGCAGGAAAAATTTCACAGAAGAATGACTCTGAATGGCCAATAAATATATGGGGGAAAGTCCAGACTCAGGGAAATGCACATTAAAGGAACAATGAGGTATCACTTTAAATCTAAGAGACTGACAAATCAAAAGGAGTAATTATAGCACTGCTGGCAGAAACGTACATATTCATCACTGCTGACAGAAATGAAATTAAGACATAAGGTACTAGGTGTATTCAAAAAGTAGCCTGACTACATCTATCAAAATTAAAAGTGTGTGTGCACTCTGACTCAGCAATCCTCTTACTGAAAATCTCAGCCACAGAATTAAAAGCACCCACATAATAGAAAAAAAAGTTTTTGCAGCAGCATTTACAGGGGCAAAAAAATTGGAAAAATATTGAAAGCTCATCAATAGTAGAATGCTTGATAAACCATCGTGTGCCAACAACCTGTAATATTTTTTCACCATCTCAAAGAATGGATAGAGGCAGGCCAGGTGAGGCACTGTTGAGTGAAAATAATAAGAAACAGAAAAATACAATCAGGTGAGGAGGCAGCTGTGTGTATAAGTGACAAGCACAGACTCAGAAGCTAGACTGCTGGGACTCAAAATCCTGGTTCAACCACCTCTTTCGGAAAGTGTAATCTTGGACAAGTGGCTCAATCTCTCTGAACCTCGGTTTTCTCATCTGTAAAATGTCTCTATATTTGGTTGAGCTATGACACATGAGGCGCTCAGGACAGTGCCTGGCACGTGGTCAGCATGCAGGGAACAGTAGCTGTGGTTACATGGTCCCACTGTCTGAAAGCAAATATGAGAACCCTCATACATGCCAATGTACACGAGGGTCCCCCACCTGCCTCTGCCATGATGTTTTTCTCATGGCATCTTCTCTATTCCTAACACACTTCACCATTTATTTATTGGCTGTGTCTATCTCTGCCCCGCTTTAGAATTCAAGCTCTATGAAAGACAGGGTCTTTTGCCTGTTTCATTCATTGCTATACTCCCAATGCCTTGAACATCTCTGGGCAGATAGTAAGGATTCAAAAAAATACTTGTTGGGAATTCCCTGGCAGTCCAGTGGTTAGGACTCGGCGCTTTCACTGCAAGCAGCAACGGGTTCAATCCCTGGTCAGGGAACTAAGATCCCACAAGCCGCGTGGCTTGGCCAAAAACAAAACAAAACAAAACAAAAACCTTGTTGAATGAATGAATATGTGTATCCATGTCTTGCTGGGAGACTACTGTCCATGAGTCTGGTATTTCTGCACATTTTCTGTGCAGAGGCACTGGCTATCTCTGTTTTGTACTGCATTTTCCAGGATATTTGTATAATGAACAGCTTGGGAAGAGAGAGGTGGGGTTTTCCTTCAGAGCAAAGGGCAGGTTGGCTTAAAGTCCAGAATAATAAAGAGAATGTCTCCCTCCAGGGCAAAGATCAGGCAGGCTTAGTGTTCATTACAAAAGAGGCAGGTTCCCTAAGCTTAGCGTTTCTCTCTTTTTTTTTTTTTGACTAATATTTATTGGAGTATGGTTGATTCACAATGCTGTGCTCGTTTCTGCTGTACAGCAAAGGGAACCAGTTATACCTATACACATACCCACTCTTTTTTAGATTCTTTTCCCACATAGGTCATCATAGAGTACTGAGTAGAGTTCCCTGTGCTATACAGTACCTCTCTTGTGATAAAACCAACCACGTGTGTAGGTGTCGCCTGGCCCTCTCTGTATCACTACATGAGAACTGAGCTGGAGGAAAGGCACCAATCCTGCCACTCTGACTTCTGCTCTTACTGTGAGTAATAAATCATCCTTCATCTCTGGCCCAGGAGTCTCCTGTTTTGTGCCAGCATCCATGAAACAGCAACAGACTAGCTTATTGGCTTGTAAGTCGGGTAAAAATCTAGACGCTTCACAATTCTTTACCCGTTTATGTTCACATATGTCTGTGTATGATGATGTGAACATGAACAAAAACATGAGACAATGAGGTTAGCAAACCTGGGGTATGGGGAGTCGAGATTGGGAGAATAGGAGAAGGGAGGGGAGGAAGAGGCCATGCAGAAAATGATGAGAATACAAAGTCCTGGTCCAAATAAAGATGGTAATGATTGCGACATTGGTCATGGTCAATCCAGCCTTGACTCGACCACCAGCCAGGAGTGCGGAGGCCTCGGGTAAATGGCTCATTCCTGAGGATGTACAGAGGAATCCGTAGCCTCAGAGCCTGAAGGCGTGTCCCCACATTTTGATAGATCACGGCACACACAGCGGGAAGGAAGGACGGAGATCATTTCAGTTAAATGCTTAGAATCCTGAACATCTGCCCAAGTTCCATCTGGAAACCTCCAGCATGCACTGAGAGCCTGGACCAACTTCCATTACACAAAGCTTTAATCTATAAATGGGAATTCTTTGCTTGCTTTAGCTGTTGACTTCACAACACAGCCTTTATTTCTTGTGTAAGAACATCATAAAAAAGTAAAGATTCACTTAGGTGTTGGGCTTTTTTCTAAGAAGGTCTTTGAAAACTTCATACTTTGTCCTTACAGTTCTACTGGAATAATCAGGTCTCTTTTCAGAAAAAAAATCCACTTAAAGAAAGCCTTATAAAAGCCTATAAAAGAAAGCCTTACAGAAGCTACACTGTTTCATGTTCGATTTCTTCTACATGCAATTTATAAGCTTTGGGGGAGCTGCGAACATAGTTATTGCCTGGTTCAAAATACACAGAATAGCAAGGGGAACAGATTTTTAAGAGAATATACGTGAATATACGTACCAGCCTTTGCAACAGCCTGACTTGCCTTGGGACCCTGAGTGCAACCTAGAAGAAGAAAAGAGACATGAAATATGATCGTGAGGTCATTCTCATGTGAGTTACATGAGGGGGTTAAAACCAATTTGAATTCATGCAAAGGGTTATCCATCCTGAAAAGCAGTTTTGACCTGTAACCAGGGAGCATCCATCCCTCTCAGACCTGGCTGACTGCTGAACCCATGATGTCACACCCCCTCCTCACCTGAGGGTTCTTACATCTGTTAGGGGAAGACAGATGAAATGGCCAGGACAGAGTTCATTAGAATATCTGTTTTCGGTTTCCATTCATTTTTGGCTTGAAAATCGGCTCTTTGCTGTTGTGTCTGCTACAACGAGTAAACCTGTCAGCTCAACTCTGATGGGCTCATTTACTCTGCTCAAAACTCCAGGAAACTCTGGAAGCAAAACTGAACTTACCTTGAACTTTCTTACTGTGTTTTTTTGTGGATGATTTGTTATACTTTCCCACCTGCAGAGGAGGGGCAGGGGACGGTAATAACATCCTTATTTTTAAAAATCATATAATAATTAACCAGCCCCTCTGGACTAATTTAAAAGTCCTAGCTGGTTGCTGAGTATTTCTCATGACACATCACTGTTTAAAGAACAGAAGTGTTAACTACCGCTGCTGTGAGTGATGAATCGGCCTTTCTGGAGGGCAGTTTGACAATGTCGATCACAGACTTGGAAAATATGCTTAGACTGTATGCATGCCTTTTTCAACAGCTTTATGAGGTATAATTTACAAACAATAAAATTCATTCATTTAAAACAATTCAATGTTTTTTAGTGTATGCACAGAGTTGTGCAATCACCAAGACAATCAAGTTAGAACGTTTTTATTGTCCTAACAGAAAGGCTCCCAACCCCAGCCTTTGCCCTGGGCCCAGGCAACCACTAATCTACTTTGTCTCTATGGATTTACTCATTCTGGGCATTTCATATACACGGAATCATACCATATGTGGTCATTTATTACTGGCTTTTTTCACTTAGCGTAATCTTGTAGCGTTTATCAGCACTTTGTTCTTTTTTACGTCTGAATAATATTCCATTGTGTGGATACACCACATTTTGTTTATCCATTGGCCAGTTGATGGACGTTTAGGTTATTTCTACTTTTTGGCTATTATTTATAATGTGGAACTTGAACTCTATGAACATTCACATAGAGTTCTTTGTGTTGGACATATGTTTTCAGTTTCCTCAGGCAGATACCTACAAGTGGAATTCCTGGATCATATGATAAATTTAACTTTTAAGAAATAGATAAACCAGTTTTCAAAGCAGCTGCAACATTTTACATTTCCACCAGTATGCACGTCTTCTAATTTAGAAATCCTAGTTTCAGAAAAGCATCATATGGGGGAAAAATCAATAGGAAAAGAAATGAATGTACAAAAAAATTCTTTGCAACTTTTAAAACAATTGCTAATCATTGGAAATACCCTAACATATCCTTTAAAAATGGTTTGGTTCAATATATTATGATACATTGATTAATTAGAATATAGCTATTGAAAATAATACTATGGGTCTATATTTACTGACATCAATGTTAATTTTACTAGACTTCTGTGCTGTTCCCCAAATATTTCTCCAACTCTCTGCCAGAAGGATTGCATTTCCTGGCCCCCTTGTGGGAAGACAGAGCCACGGGACTGGCTCTGGCCAATAAGTTATGAATGTTAAGTGGCATCTGTCACTTCTGCGCCAAGGATTTGATCGCAGGTGTGAGGTCCTCCAGAACTGCCTTTTCTCACCGGCATAGTAATTAGCAACGTTTGATATGGTCACTGCTCCACCAAGCCCAAGATCACACTTGCTGTACCGAAAATCCAAGATGGACAAGTCATACAAGCAAGAAACAAACGTTTGTCATTTAAGTCACTGAGATTTGGGGGTTGTTACCCCAGTACAGCCTGGCCTGTCCTCACTTATACATTCAGCCATATTTTAAGTGATTAAATCAGGTAGCAAAACGCTATCTTTAACATGATCTCATTTTTATAAGTGTCTACGTGTGTAGAATGTGCCCAAAATGCTAATGGCTGTTACCTTTGAGCGATTAAATTCTTCTTCTTTAAACTTTTTTGGACTACCTCAGTTTTGGACAAATTACTGTGTATCATTTCCAAATAGGAAAAAAAACAATAAAGATATTTCCATTTTGTAAACTCAAAGTATAACAGAAACTGGTTTAACCACTATCCTCTCCCTGATCCCTCCTGAAAATAGATAATGCTACTGTACATTACCATTATAAGCCATTATAGAGTCTCCTATTCTACAGAACATGGAATAGAAAGAATTAGTACAGGGTTTTAGGTTGACATCGGCCCTGGCTCCATGAGAACCAAACAATGACTAGGAGGACACTGGTTTCTATTTCTAAAATGACATGGGATGATTGGGACCGTCCAAGGAAAGCCAGAATAAGTTTCCTGGGCAAGGTCTCCATCGGGTCTGCAGGCTCAGCTCAGGCCTCTCCCTTCCTAAAATTGTGGAATAGGCTGGGGACCACTTAAGATAGCCATGGTCAGAAGGGAAGCTCAGGCCTGCGCAGGTATTATGTTCTCCGGTTGATCTAAAGTATTTCTTTGAAGTCTCCTCCTTTGTAAAATAGGTTTTCCAGGAAAATAAACAAGCATTAAGAAGAACAAGAGAGGCTGGTTTCTCATTTTTGAGATGACTGGCCTCTCAGGGGATCACGATGGCTACACTTCAGTCCAAATTTAGACTCGGACTGAACCAGAATCAAAACTTCCTGGTACCAGCTAGGATTAGAAGTGGAAATGACAGCAGTCATCTTCATTGTTTTTAGTTAGGAATTCCTGATCCCTTTTACTGTTCGAGAGTTTTCCCCTTGCCTTGTAAGAACCTGGGAGTGTGGGTTAAGGACAGGTGAGTGACCGACTCCAGCTTAATGTCAAGGGCTGCCATGAATAGTAATCTCAGAGCATGGACCGCCAGATAATAGACTTAAGAGATGGCTCAAATAGGATTTTTTGCTCCTACTGAGTTGAGCTTGCTTCTCCAGCATCAGAACAGATGTCCAGACCACAGTGTTTACTGCGAAATACCATCCATGACCTTTGCCATCAAGGACCATACCACCTAACCGGAAAGAAGTACACTCAGGAACACTTAGTGGACGAGGTAATTTTTACAAAGGAAATGGAAAAAAGAAGAGTTCACTATGTTCTCAGATGACCGTGAGAGGCTTTACAATGGAGGGATGGCTAGAAGTAGTTGTGTAGGATGTTTGTTGGAGTAGAATGAAAGGGGAAGGGAAATTTACAGAGCATCCAGTTCAACACGGGAAGCATGCTGGGAAAAAGCTCAGAATCTGCCTCTTTAGCTCACATGGACCAAGCAGCGTTCCCTACCAGGATGTGCAAGGGTGGCTGAAGACTGCCTCTGCACAAAGAATGTAGCGGTAACACCGTCAGAGCTGGAGGACTGGAATCTCCATCCACTCCATCATCGGACAGTCCAGCCAGAGGTAGAAAACAGCAGGCACTGCTTCATGTTCGTAATTTGGATAACAGAGATGGTATTTTCCCGCCAGAATCGATCACAGGGTTGGAACAAGATTGGGAGGGAAGAGAAGCACCGTGAAAGCGTTCCAGAAAATCCACAGATGGGAAAGAGCACAGGAAAGGAGAAGAGGAGTGAACCCTAATTCCACCCAGGGTGAGGGATATCGTGAACACGTAGAACACACACACACATGCCCATTACGGATGGATGCTTTAGTGACCCGGGTGCCCTGAAAGAGGGACAGAAAGGCAGGGTTCATGCCCTCAGGCTGTACTTAGGCCAGCCTCAGCCACACACCATCAAACGGCTGAAGACAGGAGTTCCTGGTGGGCTCTGTGCCAGAAATGTATCTACCCGCCGGGCTCCATCTTCTGAGGGCATGCTGAAAACCTGAAACCAAGAGCCAGGAACTCAGGAGTCTGCTGCCTCAGAGATCTGATACAGGACCTGACACCAAACCCAGGGCTACAGGCTGCAAAGCACGGGAGCTGCCACCCATCACCTGGACCGAGGACAGTTAGTCTGGGAGGATCCCATCTGGGTAATTCTCAAAAGTTCTCTTCCTTTGGAGAAATGTTGCTGCAGGTTGTCCTGCTATGAACCTCTTGCCCTTTGGGGGGCCCATAACCTCAGCAATGGAAGAAGAAACTTCTTTTGGGGGCTGAAATTCCAAACAATTTTCCAGGCAGCTGGAAAAACAAAACCCAAACCAACTATCCTTAGGCAAGTCACCTTGTTTCTTTTAACCTGTGAGAAACAAGGGAAATGGATCTGGTTTGTGGGAAGATAATGAGGAGGGTGGGACCACCCCCCAACCCCACAAAGAAAGCTCAGGTCTCCATCCTATGGCCCCATTTTCCTAAACGGACCCTCTGCTCCTTAGATACAGAAAGCTTACAGGACCTCCAGCTGGACCTCTGACAGCACCGTGGGCACGGATGCTTTATGTTAGCGCATCCAAGACTTTAGGAGAACGTTAGTTAGGAACACTAAGCCACATACGACTCATCGCCCAGCTCGCGGGACTCCCCCATCCTTCTCCCCACCTCCCCCTCAGAGAAACCAGATATGGCTGGCTCTGGTTCGGGAGTGAGGAAATCTCTGGAATCTCTCCTGTTAATACCCTTCTTCCCCATCCAGCCTTAGGACTCCACTGCAACGATCACACCCGTGCACATAAAGGAGACATTATCGAGTGGTCTGGAGCTCACAGAATCTTTCCGTGACTTTCCTTTTCAAAGCGTTAAGAAAAAAACAAAACTGGTCTTGATTTTCTTTGTTTTCCCAAATGCAAAGGTTCTGAGTGAGAGACTATAAAACTTAAAACCGCAGAAATGCTCGATTCAGGGAATTAGAAATGTATCACCACTGTGCGTGCGGTACCAGAAGCCTATGCTGAACACAACCTATGTGCCAGGAGCTACAAATTAAAATCGTGTTTAAACAAATTACGTTACATTGTAAATATGAAAGTGGCGGTCTTTGGAGGCGTCATTGAGAGCCCGGCTTGGCATTCAGCACTCCTGGGTTCTAATCTAGGCTCTGAAATATCACTTGCGTGCATCACTTCCCCTGGGTGGACTTCCGTAGTTCCCCTGGAGCATAAGCTAGCTGAGGCCTTCCTTGCAGTGGCAGAGATTCAACCAGGCTGTGCATAAATAGCCCAAATAGCTAATAGGACCTGAGTGCTTACTATATGTAAGTGCTGTGCCTGAATCAGCTCATTTTATCCTCACAACAAACAGGAGCAGAAGTGGGTTTGTTACTTTTTATTTAATAGTTTATGATTGTTTAGAAGCTAATAAAAGGTGAGCATCAGGATCCTTCACTTGCACGGTCCCTTAACAAACGGTGGTATTCGTAGTGTTTGTCAAAATGTGTCATTTGCTGTGATTTATTTATCCTTCTAAATAAATGTTTATTTTAGCACTTTTAGCATTTAGCATTTTTCTTTAAGAGGGCTTTGCCCATTATATAAACTTGACTCCTCTCTCAAAACTTAGATCCACCCCTGCCTATGAAGTAGGAACCATTAACAACGCCATCTTGCAGGTGAGGAAACGGAGACCCAGAGAGGTTAAGTTACTTGCCCAAGTACACACAGCCAGTAAGTGGTGGGATCCAGATTTGAACCCAGGCAGTCTGGTTCCACTTGGGGTGCTCTTAACCATATACTTTATTGCTTCTTATTATTTCTACACAGAGCTCCTAGCAAACTCTCCCTGACACTCAACACTTGGTGCCTACTACTACTATGTAAATTAAAAACTGCTTTTGTAATAATGGGAACACAGCTCCATCCTTAGTTAAAGAAACCATGTCAGTTTGAGGGACTTCCCTGGTGGTCCAGCGGTTAAGAATCACCTTCCAATGCATGGGACGCGGGTTCGATTCCTGGTTGGGGAACCAAGATCCCGCATGCTGCTGGGCAACTAAGCCCGCGAGCCCGCGTGCCACAACTACAGAGAAGCCTGCGAGCCGAAATGAAGGCATGACACAGCCAAAAATAAATAAATATTAAAAAAAAAAAAAGAAACCATATCAATTTGAAAGCAGGCTGATTTTATACAAGAGTCTTGCTTTTTAATATTGATTTCCTGAAAGATGCTTTCAAAGCTGAATTAGTCTAAGTGTGGTCCATGCATCACCTGCATCAGGATCACCTGGGTCCCACCCAAACCCAGTGGATGGAAATTGATGGGGGTGGGGCACAGGAATCTGAATGTTTAAAGAGCCCCCTGAGTGCCTTTCTGCAAGATGAAGTTTGAAAACCACTGCAGATAGTGGGTTTATTACACTACGGGTAACACTGTTTACAGAGGAGGTGGAGAGGGAGGAAGGGACTTGAATCTAGCATATTATTAGTAATATTTTCAATTAAAGGTATATAACAAGCTAATAGGCAAGCTGCAACACAAGAATTGCAACACAAGCTAATAGGCAAGTTCAGGTACATTAAAATTTACATATTCATTGACATTTAAACATTGTTCACCAAATACCATATGATATCACTTATACGTGGAATTTAAAACTGGACATAAATGAACCTATCTATGAAACAGAAGAGAATCAGGGACATAGAGAATAGACTGGTGGTCGCCAAGGGGGAGGGATGGTGGGAGAGGTTTGAATTGGGAGTTAGGGATTAGCAGACGCCAACTATTATATACAGAAAGGATAAATAACAAGGTCCTACTGTATAGCACAGGGAAGTATATTCAATATCCTGTGATAAACCAGAATGGAAAAGAATATGAAAAAGAATGTAAATATATATATGTATAACTGAATCACTTTGCTATACAGCAGAAATTAACACATTGTAATTCAACTATACTTGAATAAAAAATAAAATTTTAAAAAATTGTTCACATATAATTTTGAAGACCATAATTACTGAGACCAAAGCACTAACTGCATTGCCAGGCACCATTCTAAGTATATTAACTATTTTAATCTTCAAAATCCTTTTAATTAAGTAATCTCATCATCCCCATTCTCAAGATGGGTAAATAGGGGCTCATAGATGTTAATTAACTCCCCAGTAACTGCAGAGCCAGGATTCAAACCCAGGAAGTCTGGTTCTGGAGCCTGTGCTCTCAAATCCTACATCTTATACACACACACAAATTTTTTTAATAGAGTATAAAAAGGTAAAATCGCAAATTTTCACAGAACTTTATATTTGGAGTCTTTTCTGATTTAGTCATTTTCCAGATGAATAAATAGTGCCGTGAGTTGACGAATGCATGAAGTCACTAAAATGGGCTAAACCTATGTTCTTCTATTCAGGGAAGTTCAGTGTTAAGCCTACTTGGACTTGCAGATGTCAGAGCTTTAATCCCTCCTCCCAGCTCATAAACAGAATCTTTGTTTCAGTGCTTCCCACATTCTTCTCCCTCCGCCCCCTAAAAAAAGTTTTAGGATCTTTACCCTAAATTCCTACCCTCAGCATTTCAGCTGCCCAAGCCTGACAGCAGCCACCAACATTAAGCGCTGACACCGTTCCCTGCACCTTAGGTGTATTAACTATTCAATCCTCATCACCCTGTTCTCTCAAACTTTTCAAAGAATTGGAGATTGAAGCACCCAGGACCTTGCTCACCGTCACAGAGCTGGTAAGTGCCAGAATCAGGAATCAGCCCAGGCACCAAGTCTATGCCCTTAACCACTGACCAAAACAGCTACCATTTCTTGAGCACCCACTGTATACCAGGTCCTTTACATAAACTAGCAGCTGGATCCTTACAAGTATGCTCAAGAGGAGGTGTGTTCCATGCTGTGATGGACAGTAAAGGAAGGCTCAGAGAAGGTAAGCAGCTTGTCCAGACCATACAGCTGTAAAAGGCAAAGGAGAGACCAGCCTTTCTCTCTGGATCCGAAGCCTGCATGTTTCTCCTCCACCGAACAGCCTCCTGGAATTTTTATGGGTTATTCCTCCTGATAGTCCTACAAGAGAATGACCATTTCTTCCATTTCACAGATAAGCACATCCTTGAGGGAGTGTCAACATGAAAGTAACTACGGGATGTTTAGGTAGATTCTGTTTTCCAGATCTGCTCTTCAAACCAAGGTGCTGGGAAAGGGGACACAAAGTATACTTGCTTATCTCTTCTTCCCATCCTATGAAAGCATGCTATCAGCTAAACAATTTAAATACGTGTGTGTAAACAGCACCAGGAGACACAGAAATGCACTGCCTACTTTAGAAATGCACTGTCTACTTTAATCAGGACAGAGCCATTTCTCCCTATAAGGTCTGTGCTTTGAAAACTGTTCCAACCTGTTTTATACTCTTCAAAGAGCTTTCCTATCCATGGGGCATTGTACTGAGATTTCATATTTGCAGGTTTCATTCACCTGTGAGGTTAAGCCATTTAAAAAACTCTGGCAGATACACAGAATATTAACCAGGGTAACTGAGACCCTTTGGTTCTTGATCCTCTGCCCATCATCTGGCCACCTTTAAACTGCTAAAGCATTGATAAGAACCTGATGGAAAGTCGTGTTCTCCCGGTTTTCAGATGGGAAAAGCAGAGGTTTCCAGGAGTTTGGAACTTTTCCTATATGTGCTTTCTCTCTGGAACAACTAGGAACCGACAGCAACAACACACTACCCCCACACACGAGTCTTAAAGAATCCTGTAGTTAACTTGGGGCTCTGGCTCAGAAATGAACAACAAAAAACTAGCAGAAACCCGCGCAGGTAACAGGAGCCAAGGAGATTTGGTTCTGCAGGACTTTGAAGTGGCAGACACAACTCTGCAAGAAACTTCGCCAGCCAGACGCTCTCCTCGAGGGACCAGTAGATGGGGAAGTTCCCGAGCAGAAGGCTGGGGACAGAGAGGAGGTGGAGGAAAGATGTGACAGGAGATGGGGGTGAACCCTCCCTCTCTAGCGTCCAGGATCCTGTCCGGCAGCCACGCGCCCGAAGGAGGCGGTGGGAAAGGGCGGCAGCCCGCGTCCGGGACCCGCCTTGGGCCCCCCGAACTCCACTTACTTGCTCCGAAGTGTCCCCCCAGCTCTGCACCTCTTCCAGCGACCCCGCGCAGAAAGGCAGGGCCAAGCACAGCCCGAGCAGCGGGAGCATGGCAGGGCCGGGGCGGTGTCACCGGAATGCGGCGGGACGCGGCGGGACGCGCGGGGTACAGCGCGGGGTACAGCGCGAGGTGCAGCGCTGGGCTCGCGGCTGCGAACGCGCGCGGCCCCGCCCCCGCGCCCCACAGGCCCCGCCCCCCGCACGCCCCGCCCGGGCCCCTCACCACTACAGACCCCGCCCCACCGCGCACCCCTCCCCGGCCCCGCCTCCGCACCCTCCGGCCCCGCCCCTTCGGTCCCTCCCCCTCGCCCCTCCGACCCTGCACTCCCGCGAGACCCCCGGCTCCGGCCCAGCATTCCCGCGAGCTCCGCCCCCATCCTGCCCCGCGCCCCTGCACCCACACCGGTTACCCCCCTACCCCGCCCAGAGCGCACAGCTCACACCCCCTCCCTTGTCCTTTCCCCCCCACCCGTAAGCCCCGCCCCTCCCTCGGCTTCTTGTGGCACCTCCCTCCACCTCCAAGCCCCCGACCGACCCTCTCTTCCTCTCCCGCTTCTTCATGGACTCGCTTCATTACTGTCGCAGGAGAACACGGTAAGGGCCAGCCTGACCCTCGGTACACAGCCCACCCGTTCACCTGCTATATATACCCCCCATATGTACCACCCTCCCAACTGCTAATATATACCACCCCCTCACCTACTGTATGTACCACCACCATTCCCCCACCTGCCAGCCTAAAGGCAACAAGAGACCTTCTGCCTTCTTCTGAGAGAACAGCGCATTCCCCTTGGCGTCCAACTCTGACGCTCACAGGCCCAACGAAGGGGTGCTAATTTGTAGTCTAATGCAGAATGGCATTAGCAATGTGGTCCCGTTTTATGTGGCTCTGGCGTAAAGGAACAGAAAAGAGGAAGCTAGGATTGGCACCATGTCGTAGTATTTCTGATTTTTTGGCTGTTAATCATGAAAGTGAATGTCATTGTTATCATAGTTACAAACTATCGGTGATGTTTCTGTCTGTCATAGAATAATTATCTGGCAACCACTCACCCACTGACTGGCCTTTTAGAGTCTGGGCGCCATCTTTTTTTTTTTTTTTTTTTTGTGGGACACGGGCCTCTCACTGTTGTGGACTCTCCCGTTGCGGAGCACAGGCTCCGGACGCGCAGGCTCAGCGGCCATGGCTCACGGGCCCAGCCGCTCCGCGGCATGTGGGGTCGTCCCAGACCGGGGCACGAACCCGTGTTCCCTTCATCGTCAGGCGGACTCTCAACCACTGCGCCACCAGGGAAGCCCTGGGCTCCATCTTTGTACCTGGTAGACACACAATGAGTTGGAGCTGTTTGTTTCCTCTTCCAAAAGACAAGCACCTCAAAGACATTTTTTATGTCTCTGTAAAAATTGCATCTAAATCAATACACTGAGTAATAGAAGTTGGCATCAATCTCAGTGGCCAAGAACAGGGAAATGGTTAACTCAAATGATGGAACGTCCATCCTGTGGAATGTTATGCAGCTATTAAATAATAATCACGAGGTCTATGGAAACAGGGAAAATGTTTACAGCATAATCTAAAGGAAAAAGATCACATGCCGTATCGAGAGTATGAGTGTAATTAGGTAAAAATACATATGCATGGACATCAGAAGCAGGGAAAAATGAAAACCGTGGGTGGGTTAGCTTATGGTGATATCTCTTTTTAAAATATTTTATTTACTCTTGTTGAAACGCTGATTGTTTAAACAAAGACATTAAGAGAAGGGGAAATGTTGCTATGGTGAAATAAATGAAAGGAAGATCATTGTCATTAGCAGTTGAACATTTAATAGCCTAACCACTGACTAATTTTAAAAAATGCCACCAACATGAAGTGACAGTAGCTGGTCCAGCTGAGTTTCTGCAACAAAAACACTGGTAAAGGAGAAGGAAGTCAAAGGATTTTTATTTTTAGTTCTTTACTAACCGTGAGTTACAGATGTATCCCAGGCGCACTTAGAAACTTTGCAGCCTACAAGGCTGCCTACCCCCATCCTCATTTTAAAACTAAGGAGGAGGGCCCCAAATCTGGAATCAAGGTTTGACTATTGCCCCCCCACCCCTCGCCGCCAAAGGGAAATACCTACTGGTGAACTGAAAGTTGAATTTGGACAAAGCTGGGTTATTTGAAAGGAAACAGTAACAGCTACTGTTATTTCCATCAATCCTCCAACAGGACTGGGACCCGGTCTTTGTCTCTACCATCCCTCTCCTACTGGACTCTATTTTTGACCTTATATCTGCTCTTGGTCCCAATTTGTCCCAACTGGTTTCAGCAGAGGTCAAACAGTCAAGAGAAGAGTTTTATTTTCTTCATCTGGTAGGACTCTCCAATTGTACTCTAGGCTGTGGTGCTAGCGGTTGTTACATTGTTTTGTGGCCCCTTTGACCAAATGGATCCCACCTTCCCTGAGGGCAAGCATCTTCCACAACTTGTAACACTGTGCTGAGGGTACAGTTAGCATTGAAGAAGCATTCCATGAATGGAATTAGGAGACTGGAGGCCTGAGGGTGCCCCCCACCCCTGCCGCCAAGCTGGCTGTGCTGAGGCAGAGGAGGCCTGGGCTGTATTCACTTTCTAGCTATGTGACTTGAGAGAGTTTCTAAACTTCCTAGTATTTGCAGACTGTAATAGCCTAGGCTTCTGTGTGATGTCAGAGCATCTGCACGACCAGATAGGGATGATCTTTAAAAACTAGGTAGTGTGATACAAATAAAACACAGTGAGACTTCCCTGGCGGTCCAGTGTTTAAGACTTTACCTTCCAATGCAGGGGGTGCAGGTTAGATCCCTGGTCGGAGAGCTAAGATCCCACATGACTCGCTGCCAAAAAAACCCACAAAAAAACCAAAAGAACCCTGTGAAAGGTTTACAAAACTCTTGATAAGCATAGACAGTGATTTATATTGACCTTATAAATATGGATGAAAAAAAATTAACTGTCCTCCCCCAAAAGGGGCTGAGGTATCCCCGTGCATGTGTCCTTTGATGCCAGGAGTTGCTGACTTTGCAGTTTGAGACCACAAAGCTTCTAGAACCTCAAAGCCAAAACCCTATCCTGACTTTTCCAAGGAGACACGTCAGGGGCTTACCAGGCCCACACTCCAGTTAGGCACAAATCTCCAGCCAGGACCCAGGTGCTCATTGGCAGAATCTGGGTCCAGGGCTCAGCAGCAAGGGCTTCATAGTGCAAGAACGAAGAGGAGCTGCTGGTCGGAGAGGCCCCCGTGCCGGCTCTTGCCAGGAAATGGCTCCCCTGTGTAACTGAAGGATGGGCCAGGGATTCCAGAATTTTAGAATCAGACTCATTAGAGTTAGGGGCTTTCCCCTGGTCCCCCACTTGAGACCACCAATTGATGGGCCAAGCTAGTGTAGCCAGGGCAGAGACTGAAGAGGGAAGGCAGGCTGTCCATTTGGTCTCTTTTCTTCTCCCTTGAATTTACCCCCGAGGGTCACCCCCTGGTCCCTCTATCCAGCTGCTCTGAGATTCAAGCCCTTCCTCCGGCCCCCACATCAGTCCCTCCCTTGTCTGTGTTCCTTTCTGAGTGTTTGCAAGGCCATTGTTCTCTTCTGGGCCAGCTCTTTCTCACCTCCCCGGTCTCACCTTTTTATCTACTTACATGGCCTTGTGTTTCTCCTGGACCCCTGACAACTTTGCATAATCCTGACAGTTTCTTACAACTTGCCTTTTTTTTTTTAATCAAAAAATCTGGGGAGGAAACGGATTCATTTTGGCCTTGGCTCCACGGTTTCTCAGGAGCCCTTGATATCTTGGGAGTCTAGTTATACCCATTGTTCACCTAGTTTACAGACAGTGAGTTTTACCCAGACAGAAGATTTGTGAAACTGGAAGCAGAGAATACAGTTTTCCAATTTCTTCTGATTGATGATTTGCTGAATTTATCAACTATTCACAAAGTGTAACACATCATATTTTATTTTAATTATCTGCTTAGAGATTTGAGACCCTAATTAGACTTGATTTGCTCATGGGCAAGGATTGTCTCATGCTCATTTTTATATTCCCAGTCTGCCTGGAATAGAGTCGACATGCAGTGCGTTTGATGGATGGTTGAAAGAATGTGTTTCTGGCTTTATGATGCCCTGTGCTAGCTGTGTTATAACAGGGGTTTTAGACACAGTCCACAACCTGGAAGAATTTACCATTTAGATATGAAGGTGGAACTAACAGACAACATAATTTGAGCTCAGTGGTGAGATGCTAAGTGGAGAGGAGGGTGAGATTGTGATTGTGGTCTAGAATAATTAGAAAAGGCTTCGGGGAGGAAGTGGAAATTATTCTTTGCGTGAATCGGATTTGAAAGCCAGGTGGAGAAGACAGGGCATTAAGGAGACAGGGGAAGGAGAAGGTCCAAGAGTGGAAAAGGCTTTGACATCGGGGAAAAGAACACAGAATGCTGGGGGAAAGGTCCAAGTTTGGGGAGTTACCTGTAGAATGTTCCTGAGCTAACAGGTGGGAAAGGAGATCTCAGTAGTCCCCAGGGGCAAACCTGCAGACCAGTGCAGGCTCGTGACAACGTTTTCTCCAGCCCCTTGCAAAAGGAGATAAATAAATGGAGGGATTATGGTATATTTTTTTCATCAAGCTAATTTTTTTAAAGAACTGTCCTTGTCACTCCTATTAGTGATAGTGTCACTCCTATTAGTGATCGTGTTTTTGTCACTCCTATTAGTGATAGTGTCTCACTGGGGGTCCTTGGGTGAGAAGAGTATGTCCCCAGGGGTGGTGCAGTGGAGGAGGCGGTGAACCAGAGCCTCAGGAAGGCGTTGGGGGGAAAACTTGCCATTTGGGAAATCTCCCAGATGATTCTGAAATCCCGCCCACACCCTCCACAAACGGCACCGTATACCTAGATGTTATAAAAACTATTACTGTTTCAGTGACCCATACTTGCTGCCATTATTAATACTATAAAATGAGTAGTTAAATATATATATTTTTTGCTTTTTCGAATAAACCTTTCATGTTAATGAAACTTTTAAAAAATACATTTTTACTTGATAAACATGTGGTCTAACCTTCTCATGTAAGGAAAAAGTACAATTTCAAATCAAGTCAACTTGACATTTCAGTACAGCCAGGTAAAAGTGAGCAACCAGTTGTAAATCAAGTAACTTGTTCTTAGTAAACCATTAAAGTTAAATTAAATGGCTCATTGCCACATGCTGTATTGATAGGTTATGTTGTTTAGGAATCTGACAGAGACATTTACACAGCCTCCAAAGCTCTCAGTGTAAATTAGGCTCAATAAACATTTCATGTGATGCATTATGCATTTGCAAGAGCACACATACTTTTTAAAAAATTTATTTTAGGGCTTCCCTGGTGGCGCAGTGGTTGAGAGTCCGCCTGCCGATGCAGGGGACACGCGTTCGTGCCCTGGTCCGGGAAGATCCCACATGCCGCGGAGCGGCTGAGCCCGTGAGCCATGGCCACTGAGCCTGCGCGTCCGGAGCCTGTGCTCCGCAACGGGAGAGGCCATGACAGTGAGAGGCCCGCGTACCGCAAAAAAAAAAAAAAAAAAAAATTATTTTATTGAAGTATAATTGATTTACAATGTGTTAATTTCTATTGTACAGCAAAGTTATACATATATTTACAGTCTTTTTCATATTCTTTTCCATTATGGTTTATCACAGGATATTGAATATAGTTCCCTGTGCTATACAGTAGGACCTCGTTGTTTATCCATTCTATATATGATAGTTTGCATCTGCTAATCCCAAACTCCCAATCCACCCCTCCCCCACCTACCCCCTCCTTGGCAATGACAAGTCTTGAGAAGAACACACATGCTTTTTAATGACACCCACGCTGTGGACTCCCCACCTAGGATTCATCTGGGCTAAGTGACTGTGATGCCAGTCTATAGTTACGTATATGTAGAACTCTCTATAGATTTACGTGGTAGGCCCACTAATGAAAAGCCAAAGAAATGTAACCCTCTGGCAGCAGTCTGTACCAGATCTGGACATCCATCTACGCTTTGACCCATCAGTCCCACTTTGGGGCATTTATCATGCAAATAAACCTGCTCACATATAAAATGGTGTAGGTACAAAGTTATTCATCACAGCATTGTTTGTAATGCCCAGAAACTGGAATGAATCCAAACGTTCATTAACAGGAGTCTGGTTAAATATAACATGATAGCATGAAGCTGGAAGAAAGGATGAGGCAGCTTCCTCTGTGTTGCTGTAGAGAGATACCCAATATATTATAAAATTAAGAAAAAAGAGCAAGTGTAATGTGTGCCGTCTTTAGTGTTAGAAAAGAAGAAGATAAGGAAGCATAGTCATGATCCCTTGTATTTGCATAGAGCAATTCTAGGAAACATAGACATAGAAGAAGCGTGTTTGGGGAAGGCAGGATGGTGAGAGGGTGGGAACAGGTCAGAATCCAGGAGAGGAAGGGAAGAATTTTGTTCTTACACATAATATTTGATTTTTTTACTTTTGAACACTGTGAATATATTACCCGTTCGGGCTCAATTGATCAATTAATTTAAAATTGTAGCTGCAACAAAAACAACAATAATAATGGAAAAGCTGACTCCTGAGGGTTCTCTCACATCAGACTTGATCTCACCTGGGCTTGTTGGGTTAATGCTAACCTCAGTAGCACACACGGGAGGGACCTGTACGCCCCGAAACACAGACACACACACACACACACACACACACACACACCCCACTCAATGACTCTGGTTTCCTATACACTCCCTTGTTCTGTCTTTCTTCCTTGCTTTGCATGGAATGCATTCCACTGACTCATCAGGTTGGTGAGTGCTATTTGCGCCTCTAGTAGAGACCTCATCTCTTTGTTTACACGTCTGTCTTCCTTACTAAACCAAGACCCAGCGGAGGGCAGGCTCTGTGTTCTGTTCATCTTCGTATGCTTCGTCAGCCCCCAGCAAGCTTGAGAAATATTTATTGACTCAGTAAGGAAGACTCAGAATGGCCTGCTCTTCACGGTGTGCCTTTCACTGGGAATTTCTACCACACCAGCCTGCATGGCCATAAGACCTTAGACAAAGTGTTTACCTCTCTGGGGGTGAATATTTTCCAAGAAAAAGCAGAATATTGACTTTCAATGGCTGAAAATGTTTTTAGCCCACAGTTATCTCTCTTTATTATTTATTCATCTTTGTGAGAGTTATAATTAAAAGAACAGGGGAAAGACAACTGAATTTGACCCGCAATATAACATTCTATCCGATGTTTAATCTTCTCTGAGAGGATTAGATCCTGATGGGCTTGAGTTCTCATGGTGAGAGAAGCGAGTTCTAATCTGTCACTTTCCCCACTCCTACCTCTATTTTTCTATGCTGGAGACCCTTGCCCCTTCAAAGATCCCCCCCAAAAATCTGCTCTCAGAAACCGCTATCATCTTTCTCCAAACATACGGACTAAAATCATCACCTTCCCTTGAAAAATTTTAAGGATTATATGTAGTAATATATTTTTATTATTCCCGAGGTCATCAGAAGGCACAACTAGCATGAATTTGGCCTTATTTCCTGAAATGCACACACACAAAAAAAATCAAAGCCAGTTCCTCACTCTTCGGCATTAGCTGTGGATGGCTGTCTTTACTTTTCTGCATCTGTGTTAAAGAGTAATTCAAAGCCAGGCAAATCATTCTGAAGAAATATTTGTCCGTTGAGCAATGGTTTGTTTCTGTAGAAGTGCTCACTGAACACTGAACAAGCTCAGTGCAAAGTTAGGAATTAATCTTATCTTTTGGAAGAATGCCTAGGGCCCCGAGAGGTGTCCTGGTTTTCTGGGATTTAACCGGGGACCACAGAAGACTTGAAATAGCACAGAGGCTTTGCTGATGCTACAGCAGGGACAGAGGATCAGTTCAACCTGCCTCAGTGCCCAACGTGAATGCCCCACCAGGCTTTTTCTTTCTCTCTCAGGCACTGAAGATGGAGAAGCCAGCAAAACTTGGAGTTCATCCACAGTGTGAGTTTTCTCCCTGATGACCTGCTGGATCCTTTCCAGACAGATGTTGGGAGATGTCCAGAGAACTTCACTGAAAGCCACAGGTGTGTCTTTGGAAGGGTTTTGACTAAAGCAAAACATTGTTGGGTTTGTGGTTGATGCCAAGAGATAGATCGCACTCTCTGAAATCAAGACTTAACAACAGAGCTGTCATCGAGTTTTTTCTCCGGTGCTCACAGGCTTGCTGCCTGGCTGGTGAGGGAGAAATTCTCTTGTCTCTGTAACACATGCAGCAGGTTTGAATCTCACAGGTGCAGACTTGCTGAACCAAAATATGTAATCCTTTTTACCCTGTATCTCAAGGTTTTCTCCATACTGAGTTCCCAACCTCCTGTGTAGAACGAACTTTACTCTTGCCTGTTCATGATAAACCATCCATATGGGTCTTTTAAAAATCAAATTACTGTTTTCTTAGTCAATTTAGGGTTCTTTGCCTTCCTTCCTCTCCGTTGGATGGGTCCTAAGTTCCATCAAGTCATTAGGGAATGGATTGGGGGTATAAGGAAGGGTCCACTGGTCCTCAGTCATCACCTGTGTTATAGACCGAATGTTTGTGTCCACCTAAAATTCATATGTTGGAGCCCTAACCCCCGATGTGATGGTATTTGGAGGTGGGGCCTTTGGGAGGTGATTAGAGTGAGATGAGGTCATAAGGGTGGGGTCTCCTCCTAATAAGAAGAAGAGGAGATACCAGAGCTGTCTCTCTCTCCACCCTATGAGGACACAGTGAGAAGGCAGCTGTCTTCAAGCCAGAAAGAGAGCTCTCACCAGGAACCGAATCCGCCAGCACCTTGATCTTGGACTTCCAGCCTTCAGAACTTGAGAAATAAATGTCTGTTGTTTAAGCCCCCAGTCTGTGGAATTTTGTTACAGCAGCCTGAGCTGACTAATACACCCATTAATGTTGGCACATGCATCATCCCATCTGGTTGCCAGGGTTTAGGGATGCAGGGAAGGGCTGAGCGATGGAGGGATTGGGTGTAACTATAAAGGAGTAACAATTCAAGGGACATCTTTGTGGTGATGAAACTGTCCTGTATCGACTGTGGTGGTCGTTATACACATCTACATGCGTGATATAATTGCAAAGAACTGACCCCCCTTCACACACACTCACACACACACACACACACACACACACACAAGTGCATATAAAGCTGGTGAAATCTAAGGCTGTGGATTGGACCAATGACAATTTCCCTGATTTTGATCTTGTACTATAATTATGTGAGATGTTACCAACAGGGAAGTCGAGTTAAGGGTATGTGGGACTCCACTATTCAGTAAATGTGCCTTGCTCGACTGGCTGATTAGTTTACTATGAGTAATTATCCACATCTTCTGTTTTCTAAGTGCAGCTCCTGAATAAGACTTAGAAGTGAATCTCTCTTGGGTATTCATGAGTTTTATGTGTTGTATGTCAGAATCAATAATTCTAATACGTGGCGATGCCAGTGTTTTTGGAGGGAACACTGCATGGTTGACTGGTGATATTAGGCGTGTGCTAATGCAGTGCCACTACAGTAGAGCTCCTATGATTTTTCCAGAATGACACAGGAGTTCGTATCCACCCACTGCCTGGTCAGTGTTTTACTGTTCTTGGTCCCTACTTTGCCCAAGGGCCTTTGGTTCGCCTCAAAATAGGTGAGCACCTTGCGCCATCTAGTGGAGACACATATAAAAATATTTCCGGTTATTTACGGCTGAGATGTGCAGATCCACACCTTCCAAAAGGCACTTTGGTTAGACTTAGGAATCGCGGTAAAAACAGAAACTTCGAATCAAACTAAAATCTTTTCCCCAGTAAGCAGGCGCTCTAGAATCATTCTTCCAGACTCTGCCAGACTGTTCTTCCTGGTTTCGCACAGCAGCTTCCTACTGAAAATGGACAGAAGACCTAAATAGACATTTCTCCAAAGAAGATATACAGATTGCCAACAAACACATGAATGCTCAACATCATTAATCATTAGAGAAATGCAAGTCAAAACTACAATGAGATATCATCTCACACCGGTCAGGATGGCCATCATCAAAAAATCTAGAAACAATAAATGCTGGAGAGGATGTGGAGAAAAGGGAACCCTCTTCCACTGTTGGTGGGAATGTAAATTGATACAGTCACTATGGAGAACAGTATGGAGGTTCCTTAAAAAACTAAAACTAGAACTACCATACGACCCAGCAATCCCACTACTGGGCACATACCCTGAGAAAACGATAATTCAAAAAGAGTCATGTACCAAAGTATTCATTGCAGCTCTATTTACAGCAGCCAGGACATGGAAGCAGCCTAAGTGTCCAACAACAGATGAACAGATAAAGAAGATGGGGCATATATATACAATGGAATATTACTTAGCCATAAAAAGAAACGAAACTGAGTTCTTTGTTGTGAGGTGGGTGGACCTAGAGACTGTCATACAGAGTGAAGTAAGTCAGAAAGAGAAAAACAAATACTGTATGCTAACATATATATGGAATCTAAAAAAGAAAAAAAAAGAAAAAAAATGGTCAGAAGAACCTAGGGGCAAGACGGGAGTAAAGATGCAGACCTACTAAAGAATGGACTTGAGGATATGGGGAGGGGGAAGGGTAAGGTGGGACAAAGTGAGACAGTGGCATGGACATAGATACACTACCAAACGTAAACTAGATAGTTAGTGGGAAGCAGCCGCATAGCACAGGGAGATCAGCTCAGTGCTTTGTGACCACCTAGAGGGGTGGGATAGGGAGGGTTGGAGGGAGGGAGGGAGATGCAAGAGGGAAGAGATATGGGGACATATGTATAACTGATTCACTTTGTTATAAAGCAGAAACTAACGCACCAATACTAACGCACCAATTCTCCAATAAAGATGTTAAAAAAAAAGTTTGACCAGAAAAAAAAAAAAGATACAGATTCCATTATCACCTTTGTCATCGATGATGCTATTTTCCAAAATGGTGCAAACTTCTTGGTTCAAAGTACAATCATTCATTAATTTGCACAGTAGTTGCATTCCCACAAATTCAATTACATTAAAACATTTTTAAACTATCGTGTGAAATAGAATTAGGTTGGAAGACCAAATAATTTTAAACATGCTTTTCACTTACACAGGTGTCTGGTGGGTTATTCAGATGCCTTGTGGCCTTCACTGTCCTGTGCAAAGCAGGACACTTGTTATTCTTGACCTCACCCACCAATTGCTAGCAGCACCTTAGAGTCATTAAGACAACCAGAAGGTGGCCCCATAAACTCCCAGAGTAGCCCCTGGCGGAGGCTCACTTCATGGTTCTAAAACATTCCAGGGGGGCCCCATTTTTTACCATAAAGCAAGCTATTGTGTGCATGTGTATGTGTATTTATTTTTATTTTCATATTTACACACACACAGAGGTGGTCCTCCCTTTGCAACGTGAGACCATAAACATGACCCTAGATGCTAATACTGTGCAAACCAATGAATAATAAATGGGAAAAATGATTATTCCTTGACCTTTAAAATTTTTTTGTCAAAACCTTAAAAACTCTCTTACTGTTGGTTACAAATGCATAGGAAAATTTAAAAAGAGTAAAACTAGTATTTATTGAATACACCATAAGTTCAGACATCAAAAACATTGAGAAAGTGGTTCACTTTTTGGTAAAAACTTACCAATAGTAGTTGAACAGTGCTGGCCTTCTTCCCGCTGTGTAACTTCTGACATCAAGCGAGCATCTTCTCTATGCCTGGGGAAATTGCCCTACCTCTTTCTAAGTTTGGGTTCGCTTCCCAAATTTCTTCCTTTGAGCTTTCAGTGCTGTGAAACACCTCCAAGGGTTCCTTTAAGTGTGTTCTTTTGGCGGTGTCACTTTCTCTAAAAGACATCCTTCTTTCCATCACAACTGCTTTCCTCATTTATGCAATAAATTCACCTTCACAGAATTTCTGTGGCTGCCCAGCTAGAGTGTCCACATCCCCCACGTCAGCTTTTCGTTGTGACTCCATTTACGTTCAAATCCAAATTCCACTCCCAGCATGATTGCTTTTCATTTTCTTCCTGCACTTTCATCTTTTGGGCCAATTCTCCCTTTCGATCATCCGTGTTTGTAAAATGTCACATGGGTTTATCACCGGGAGACAAGGAGGAAACACAAGTACATGCTTTGCTGTCTGTGTTTGAACCCAATAACAGACGCTTAGTGGCCAATCACAGAAAAACCGTGAAAGAAGTGACGTGACTGATCATTGATTATGATGAACCTGCTGTTTACAGAGTGGAATTCTTGCCCTTGAATCTGGGGAGCCTGGAGACTCTCTTGACCCAGTAAAATGCAGCAGAAGTGTGACTGTGTAATTTCCATGGACGGGCCTTACCCATCTACAGCTTCCACTGTCACACACCAGGAATACTCCTGTGGAGGCCCCGCAGCCATGCAGGGAGAAGTGCAGGTCACGTGGGGAGGCCACAGAGAAGAGAGTCAAATTCTGAATTTCATTCAGAATTGAATGCAATATTCCAGGTAGAGTCTACATTGGTGAACGCACTGAGTCTTCACTGCTTCTGGAATTTATTTTGGCCTATCCAGATGTCTTTGGATTCTCAATCTGTCCACCAGAATATTAGGCATTCTTTCCAACAACCTGTCATCTGAAATTTTGTCCAGTGTTTCATTCAAGTCTACTTCAAGTATATTTTATTTGAACAAGTTCTGTGAATTTTATTTTTTATTTATTTATTTTTGGCTGCGTTGGGTCTTTGTTGCTCCCCACTGGCTTTCTCTAATTGCGGTGAGCGGGGGCTACTCTTCATTGCGGTGCGCGGGCTTCTCATTGTGGTGGCTTCTCTTGTTGCAGAGCACAGGCTCTAGGCGCACGGGCTTCAGTAGTTGTGGCACACGGGCTTAGTTGCTCCGTGGCATGTGGGATCTTCCCGGACCAGGGCTCGAACTTGTGTCCCCTGCATTGGCAGGCGGATTCTTAACTACTGTGCCACCAGGGAAGTCCCTCTGTGAGTTTTAGAATGCTGTTTCTCACCACAAAATCCATTCCTTCAATTTAACATCAATCTATTCATCAAAGCTCTTCTGCTTGGATTTGTTCAAACAATGGGTTCTGTAATTAAGCAGTTTAAAGCTCATTCGTTTTCATTTTCCATCTCATCCATGATAAGCACATTGGAAACCATCTGTGCTTATAAGAAGTCTGGGTCTCTAGCATAGAAACACAGGGGTAAAAAGAAGTGAAATTAGTTCAATCAAGCACTGCTTAATCACTGATCCTTTAGGCAGGAAATGGCCCTTTGCCATTCACAAGCTTACAAATCAAGGGGAAGAATTAGGCTATGATACACGGTACGGGCATGTTAATGGATTGTGTGTGTGTTACCAGCCCCTGACTCTGCTGACAAATTAGTTTGCATCTCAGGACCGGACTAGGCTTGGGCCCACGCCTCGGATTTCAACTCCAGCCACCATCAGCACGCACCGGAAGGTGGCTGGTTCCTCCCACTTCCTGACCCTTGAGAAGGTCTTTACAGTATTCTTGCACCTTCCCGTGGTTTTCAGACTCCCCTTCTGCCTCCTGGGTGCCCACCTCCCAAGACTTCAGAGCCCAGGCTGTCTTCCTCTGCCATCTCTGGTCCATCTACCCCCAAATCTCACATTGATTCCTCCCACTTTCTTCCTATCCCATAGAATCTAGTGAGCCTTAGTCACCAAACCCCTTCCGCACACAAGACTTTGTCAAAATGCTTCCTTCTCAAGAGTTCTCAAACCCTCTTTTGAATGGTTTCATTCATTCATACTTTTTCTAAAAAAAAATAAAGTCAGCCTCACGTTCCCCAACCTATAATTTACAGAATCTAAATGGCTTCCTTTTTGGAAACTGAAGGAACCAAAGGAGCATCGTTTACAAGCTCTTTCTCCAGAATTTCTTTTGGTTCCCTGGCATGTAATTAGTCTTGGGCCGAGACACGATTAATTTGAATTAGTTCAGTGCAGCCTTATTACTGGTACATTCCTCCTGGGTTTTACCCATTGCTCATGCTACACCTTCCAGTTGGTTATCCTATTCCAAGGAAAAACCAAGCTAAATAAACTCCCAGTTAACATTGCCGCTTCTTTCCCCGGCTGTAGTATTCTTCTTCGTTGTCCCCCACACGCTCCAAACACAGCTTTAAAGGTGCCTTTTGGTGTTGGGATCTCTCACACATCTACTTATTCTTTTAGACTTCCCAGCACTGCTCTCACAAGTGTGCTGGTCTTCTTGGTAATGACCCCTTCAATCTACCTCTCCTTCCAAGTCCCTTTCACCTGCCATCTCACTGGAAAAGAGGGAGAGAGTTTACCCTGTTGCCCCGACACCAAACTGCAAGAGGTACGTTAGGGATGAGAGTGAGGGAGGCTCATGAGGCCCCTCCTTGATGCAAGGCTAACAGGACAGCCTTTCTCCTTGGCTGTGTTCATTCCATTTGAAATGCCCTTGAGACACCCTTGAGGACACAAGAGATGTAACATGAAATGAAAAAAACCACCGAGTACTTACCTGGAGATCAGAATTCCATGGATTAAATGTGCTTTGATACCACTACTGATCACTGCTGACATTAACTGAGCACTTAATATGTTGCAGGCACTGTTCTAGGCCCTTTACACATGCTCAGAGTTGAGTACTATTTTTTATCCCCATTTTTCAGATGAGAACATGGAGGCACGCAGAAAATTGCCCAAAGTCATGAAGACAGCTGGTGAGTTAGCAGGCTAGGGTTGGGGCTGGAAATGAGGAGGAACCAGTCTGCCCAGTTCAGACACCATTGCCACTACTAGTCTGTCCCCCACCCTATATCACTCCTCTGTCCACGACCAGCTTGTATCACTCTAGCCCCGGACTTAGCTTCTCAAGCCTCACTTTCATCATCTTTTAAATTAGACTCTCAGCTAGAGGACTTGGAGCATCCCTTGTGGCTCAGATACCCACATACTCCTTGCCCTATTTACACCTCAGAGGCAACCACAATAGCTCATATGAAGGTGCGTCCCAACCTGGGACAGCAATACCAGCTGTCAGTGTCATAGTGAGAGCAGCTTCCAGATGTGATCCCTTCCCCGCCAGAAACACCCAGATTCCCTGGGAGGGATGCAGGAAGCCGCTACACTGGAATTGACCTATAACGGCTGGTCAGTCCCCAGGCACCCATGGACCCAACTGTCTCCCTTTTGGCAATGGGTTTGAATGCAAACTTCTGAGACAGGGAACACAGAGCAGAAAATAATGGAAACGACTCAACGGCAAAACCAAGTTTTCGTGGCTCAAGAATTAACAAGGAATAGAAAACCATAATTTGGAAACATCATATGCACCCCAATGTTCATTGCAGCACTATTTACAATAGCCAAGACATGGAAGCAACCTAAATGTCCATCAACAGATGAATGGATAAAGAAGATGTGGTACATATATACAATGGACTATTACTCAGCCATAAAAAGAGAATGAACTAGGACTTCGCTGGTGGCACAGTGGTTAAGAATCCGCCTGCCAATGCCTGGGACAAGGGTTCGAGCCCTGGTCCGGGAGGATCTCACATGCCTCGGAGCAACTAAGCCCACGAGCCACAACTACTGAACCCATGTGCCACAACTACTGAAGTCCACGTGCCTAAAGCCCGTGCTCTGCAACAAGAGAAGCCACCACAATGAGAAGCCTGTGCACCGCAACAGAGAGTAGCCCTCTCTAGCCGCCAACTAGAGAAAGCCCGCACACAGCAACAAAGACCCAACACAACCAAAAATTTTTTATTTATTTATTTATTTTATTTTTTGCGGTACGGGTGCCTCTCACTGTTGTGGCCTCTCCCGTTGTGGAGCACAGGCTCCGGACGCGCAGGCTCAGCGGCCATGGCTCACGGGCCCAGCCGCTCTGCGGCATGTGGGATCTTCCTGGACCGGGACACGAACCCGTGTCCCCTGCATCGGCAGGCGGACTCTCAACCACTGTGCCACCAGGGAAGCCCCAAAATTTTTTTTAAAAAAGAGAGAAAATGAAATAATGCCATTTGCAGCAACATGATGGACCTAGAGGTGATCATATGAAGTGAAGTAAGTCAGACAAAGACAGATATCATATGATATCACTTATATATGGAATCTAAAAAAAATGCTATAAGCGAACTTATTTACAAAACGGAAACAGACTCACAGACTTAGAAAACAAACTTATGGTTACCAAAGGGGAAAGGTGAGGGGTAGAGATAAATTAGGAGTTTGGGATTAACATATACACACTACTATATAGAAAATAGATAATCAACAGGACCTACTGTATAGCACTGGGCACTCTACTCAATACTCTGTAATAACCTATATGGGAAGAACATCGGAATCTGTATATATACATATATATGACTGAATCACTTTGCTGTACACCTGAAACTAACACAGCATTGTAAATCAACTATCCTCCAATATAAAATAAACAATTTTTTAAAAAGAATGAACAAGGAAATCAGCCCCCCACACTCTAACTTTGTGTTTTTGGCCCATGAAACCTCTACCCAATGTCTAACATTTTTCTTCTGAAATCTCTTTGTGTTCTGGTCCCAAATTACAGCAGCCCACACCTACACCTAAGAGAGAGGAAAAAAGATGTGACAGAATAATGGAATATCATCTTGAGAAATTAAAACAAATAATCTTTGAAGAACCTAAGACAGAACACCTTAACCTGACTACTAAAAGGAAGGTATGAGAGTTCAAATACGTGTAGACGACAGACCTGCTCCATGTCATGCCCCATCTGAACTAGCGAAACAAGCAGGTAAGGGTCAGATACAGCTATTTGTACGTTAGCTCACCTTTGACTTTGGACTTTTAAAAATATACTCTTTCACAATGATAGAACTAGAACTGGATTTTGTAAATGTGTGATAGTTATCGCCGCACCGTTATCTAAGCCACCATGCCTTACACTCAGAGCCACAAATGCCAAGTGTATTGATATTCCCGAGAATTCTCATTGGGCATGAAATGAGTTATTCTTTTATTTAAACATTATGAAGCGTACTGAAATGTTTTTCTCTTAGATTCCTACTGATTCTCACATCTATGAAAGTGAAGATTCTGGCAGCATTTGTGGTAGCGATTTCCATGCTATAAATCGGGAGAATGTAAGTACCAACCGATACATTCCATTCACCAGTGAGAGCCGCCCAGGGCCAGGGCTGGTGGAAGGGCCCCAGGTGCAGGACCCCGTGACCTGAATACACACCTGCCCTGATAGGGAGCCTGGCGCTTCTGGACAGCAGGAGAGATCAAACGTGGTGGGTTTTTTCCCAAGACCTTGGAATTTGGAGATAGGCTATCAGCATAAAAGGAGAAGCATGACCCAGGCTGCCCTTAGCTTGGCTTGTCCTGAGGTCATTCCAAATATCAGATTATAGTCATCAGAGATGAAATGACCAATGGAAGGGGCCAGAATATTGGAAATCATATTTATATTTGCAAAACATGCCATAAGGTCTTTTTTTTTATTAGCAGACCAACAAAAATGTTCCACATTATCCTTGCCCACAGCCAACCACCGCCAACACGCTAGCAATCTCAGAAAAGAGCAAAATGTGCTAAGTAACTTTCTTTTAGACCATGTTAATTTTACTTTCTCAACTTCAGTATCCACAGTATACTATGGAATTTATTTCAACATTAATAACTGTTAAAGATATCCACCGAGAGATTATCTTGGACCTCTTAGTTGAGAATGGTTTTGTTCAAATTTTGGAGGTTCTGTTTGGTACTCAACCCATAAGGTCTTAATTGTCTTTATCTCAGCAGAGAATGCAAAGCTGTGACAGGGTTTTTCCATGAGGGCTAGGCTGAGGCACCCACTGGGCTGGGAACTCCCCCAGCCCGCGCTACACAAGGGAGGGGAGGGGTGTTTTTCCCACTTCCGGTATCCAGAAGATACATTTTTCCAGAAGGTATAGCACTGTGCAATTCCAAAGGCTGAAGGGAAAACTTAGGCAGAAAACTAGAGACAACTCTCGGTTATATGCCCTTGATTCTGTTTTACATTCCAAGCTGGGTTTCTTTTGCTGTTTAGAACAGTGACAGTAATGATACAAGCACAGAACAGCTCCTAGATTTGCGCCAGGCACCTATCTTGTTCTTCACTTACTCTTCCTCACGGCCGCCCCATGACGTGAATGGGATAGCCCCATCTTACAAGTGAAGAAACTGATTTACAGAGAGATAAAGTAACCTGCTACAGTGACTAATCTAGTAAGAGGTAGACTCTAGATTTTGAAGATGGTATTGAATATTATGTTCCATTATTGGGAGCTAAATAGCTCGATGTGGACATATTTTGAAAAGGACAATGTATGAAAGGAAAGAATTATTACTCTTGGGCCCAGGTCACCTTCCAACAGTGATTCAAGTCAGTGTTGATACTTAAGGGCCAGTTATGGTCAAAGGCACTGTGGTGAGTACTGTCTGCAGTGCTGGGCACATAGTAGGCTGTCTATAAAGAGTGGGTTTTTTAGTGTATTTTATTGAAGTATAGTAGATTTACAATGTTGTGTTAGTTTCTGATGTACAGCAAAGTGATTCAGTTATACATATATGCATTCTTTTTTAAAATATTCTTTTCCATTATGGTTTATCATAGGATGTTGAATATAGTTCCCTGTGCTATACAGTAGGACCTTGTCGTTTATCCATTCTCTATATAATAGTTTGCATCTGCTAATCCCAAACTCTCAATCCTTCTCTCTCCCACCCCCCTCCCCCTTGGCAACCACAAGTATGTTCTCTATGTCTGGGAGTCTGTTTCTGTTTTGTAGATAAGTTCATTTGTGTCATATGTTATATTTTAGACTCTACATATAAGTGATATCATATGGTATTTGTCTTCCTCTATAAAGAGCGTTGAATGAAGGAGTGTGTGGTCTCTACACTTGAGAAAATGTAGCAAGGCATGGAGGTGTGTGTTGCAATTATGCCCCCAAAGGACACGAATGATGAATGTCAGCCAGAGGAATCTGCAAAATGTTGGTGACGGAAGTCGCAACTAAGACGGGCTTTGAAAGAGGGATGTGGTTTTAATAGAGAGACGTTGGAGGAACAGGGAATTCCAGGCAAGGGGAACTGTGTCGGGGAAAGCACTTGGTTGAAAGGTTTGGAGGTGAGCCAATAATCTGGCTTTGTGGTGTGTAGGCTGGAGCTCAGGCTGAAAAGGTAGAGCACTGACCACCATGAAAATCAGTCTTGGCCGGATCCTCTATAGAAAGAGAGTGAAAACTTTGGAGCAGGGAGTAACCGCTTCACAGCTGCACTCGGACGCTGCTTCAGCCGTGGTGTGATGGATTCAGAAACAGCAGCCAAGACGTCTCTAGAAAACATCGCTATCATTCCAGAAAAATTAATGAGAGTAGTGACAGTGGGAATGGAGAGAAAGTGCAATCCATATCGGTTGGTATGTCCCCAGAAATGCTTACCACGTTCACTCTTAGCTGAGACCAAGCATTTGGGGGGGGGGGGGAAGGGGCGTGTAAATTCACTACCCAAATCATGCAGTACACACTTAACAAAACCAAATCAACGTACATGATCCGAACCCACGTCATCTTCATTCGTAGCAAACACCGCTCTACCTTCAGCTAATAGATTGATTTGTTTAGCTTAGATCTCTATTCTATTTAAACAAAATGAGGTGGCACGTAAAACAAGGGATTTTCTTTATTCCACCAAGTTTACGTTTATTCCTTGCTGAAAATATTTTTAACTGATTTGAAACTGATTTTTTTTTGCTCTTTAAATTGTTTTTAAAATGTTTAATTATGAAGTATTTCAGAGAAAAGTTTAAAAATACACTTGTTTAACAGACAAAGCCTAAGTGTCCATAGCAGGATGAATGGATAAAGAAAATGGGATATATACATATGATAGACTATTATATTTAGCCTTAAATAAAGAAGGAAGTCCTGACAGGCGTTAACATGGATCGACCATGAGGACGTTATGCTAAATGAGATAAGCCATTCACAAAAGGACAAATACTGGATGATTCCACTTATATGATGTATGTAAAGTAATCATACTCATAGAAAAAGAAAACAGGATGATGGTTGCCGGGAGCTGGGGGCAGGCAGAATGGGGAATTATTGTTTAATGGGGACAGGGTTTTAGTTTTGCAAGATGAACAATTTCTAGAGAGGTACTTCACAACAATTTGCATACAATTAATAATCTTAGATTTAATTCTCTCTTCTGACTTCCCTTTTAGTATTATTTGCTATGACATCTAATTTAACCCTATACCAACTTTGTAACCCCCATTTTCAAGTATTTGAAATAAATAAGATAGATTTTAATGCTATCTCAACTTTCAGTCTGTTTTTGTCTCTTGGAGATAAAGTGTAATTGTTAGAAGCAGCATACAGTTGAACATTTTTAAAACAATCATCAGTAACCCTTCATAATCTTACAGATAAATTTAATCTATTTGCATTTTATATTACATTTGAACCAGCACTTCCAGTTATTTGGGGCATGTGCTTGGATTTAACAAATAAATTTGTCGTTTTTTAAAGATCATTTTGCATATTTTAATATGTCAGTTTATCTTTTTTGGCATGGTTTTGATTTCCTCTTTTCACTTGCATTGTTTTTGAAATAAACTTTAAACCATGTCCCTTTGAACAAAATCAGAGGGCAATCTCAGAGAAGTGACCTGTTCGTCCTGGGTTCACTGTAATCCTCAAGATGAGTGACTGGGATCCACAGAAGCTAGCTGAGTCTGGTCGGCACGGATCTGGTGGAAACAGCCCTACATCACCAGGTTTCAAAGGCCATCGCAGACTTTCTGTTTGCATGTGGGTGAAAGTTCCCCTGTGGGAGTGAACTTTGAGAAAGTAGAGGTTTTTTCAGCAGCAAGACCCGGACCAGGTGATGGATCAGGGACCTCGGGCAGGAAGCCGTAGTTCCATCCTGGCAAAGGAAACTGCCAGAAAAGACATGGGAGCTGGCCAAACTGAGGTCCACAGCATGGCTCTGTTCAAGCAGATGTCTGGAGTAGAGGCTCATCAAGTACACTGGCCACCCAGCTTGGGAACTACAGGTAATTAGTCTAAATTCACACTTGGAACACTGATCCCAGAGGTGGACCCCAGGCTGCCTCTCCTGGACGTGGTCACGAACAACAAAGGATTTGAGGTCAGGCTGACCTTGAATTAAGTCTCCACGTGCTAACTATGAAATGTGGAATCAGCTATTGATACTTAACCTTACCTTCCTCCATTGTGAATGAAGATAAATGTAGTACACATCTCACATGGCTCTTTTATAGTTGAATAAAAACAGGGGGTTAAAGTTAATGTAGGTAAAAGTGCATGACACCACAAAGGGCTCAATAAATCCTAGTTAACATTGTTATTAGGATTCATGACCATGGGTGGGAAGGGATTCCAGGCTGGGCTGTCTCTGGTTCTGGGATGGGGAGAACTGATTTTCCGCTGACCTGAGTGAGAGTGACCAGGGGCAGCCGGAACAGACTCTGTTCTCTTAATCAAAGAGGTTCCTGAAACTTCCTTGCTGAAGGGGTGCCTAACCTCCCACACTGCTGCTTGCCCAGTTCTCTCATGAAATAGGTTCTCGGTTTTCAAAGGGAGAGGGAGAGACACTGCCAGTGAGTGCTTTGCTCAGAAAACCGTGGGGTTTCTTCTCCCACTTTTCCTAAATTCCTCCTGCTTTCACTTAAACCAAAGGATTTTGTTTCTAGAAGCTTTTCACTTTAGCTTTTTCCTCTCTGACTCGATTTCTCAGTCACGTGCCTCACCTGGTCTTTCAAAGAAGATGACGCTGATCTTAGGTCTCTCTGATTTTAAGATGAACAGAAATCAGCAAAAGGAAAAAAAAAGAAAAAAGCACTGCACATCTGTCCGACCCTGCCTTACTCTCACAGCCCAGGGACTGCCCCCAGCTCTGCTGTTTGAATAACCTCTGGGTGTGTGACCCACCCCCCCTCCCCAGCTTAAGTTTGAACTCCAGAACAAATATTTGTCCTGTTTTGGAACAAAGTTTGAGAGCTCTCTTCTTCTCTTTTCTCTCAATTTTCTTTTTGAAAACCAACTGTACGGCTCTGCTGTGCCTCTGATCGTGGTTCAGGGAGCAGTGGGCTCCTCCCAGACCCGGCACTGGAGAGCTGGGCAGAGCAACCTAGCACGATGAAGGGGCTCGTGTGCTTTCTCGTCTGCTTCCTCCTTTCTGAATCACAGGGCTTCGAAATCCCCACTAACGGACTTTCAGAAGTAAGTACTTCCAGAAGACTTCCTTGCCGTCGGCTCCAAAGGTTAGCTTGGTAAATAACCTGTTACCTGTTGCTATTCAAGGACAGCATTCTGTGTGGAATGGAAATTCATGATAAAATTAATCTGCGTAGACGTGTTCACTATTATAATCACTGGAACCTGTATTTACCCTTTTTTTGATTCAATATTTGTATATATTGGAAAATGATCACCACAATGTCTTTAACAGCTCTCACCATACATAGTTACAGTTTTTTTCCCCTTGTGATAAGGATGTTTAACTTTTTATTTTATATGGAGTACAGTTGATTACCAATGTTGTGACAGTTTAGGCATACATCAGGGTGATTCAATTATACATGTATCTATTCTTTTCCAAATTCTTTTCCCATTTAGGTTGTTGTATAATATTGAGCAGAGTTCCCTGTGCTGTACAGTAGGACCCTGTTGGTTATCTGTTTTAAATATAGCCATGTGTCCATGTCAGTCCCAAACTCCCTAACTATCCCTTCCCCCCGGTAACCATAAGTTCTGGAACATATATTTACCCTTTAGAGCATTAACAGGTTTTGCATGAGAACCAAGTTTACAGCCCGACCCCATAGTGTACCGCTTACGAAGTACAGCTGCCCCCTCCTTATCTAAAAAATTGGGGATAATAATTGATCTAACCCAAAGGGTTGTTGTAAGAATTAAGTGACATATGTAAACTACCCAGCACAGTGCAAACCTGGGGAAGAACTTAATAATTATTAGCTCTCATAACTGTTATTATGGAATATCACTATCACTCTTTTACTTAAGAGTATATAGAAAAGTCATTTTCAAAGCACTTTGTTTGTCATACCTAAGTGAAAATGATTTCCAAATTAAGGACACTTAATATTCCTGTTAAAGGGGAAGATTGGGTAAATGGACGGGCAGAGTGTAGGAATTACTCCTGGGGAGCTCAAGGTCTTCACTTCAGACCCTTGATCATCCCCAACGTATTGAAAGCCTTGGACTGAAAGTCATACAAGAGCTTTTTTTCTTTTTAATAAATTTATTTATTTATTTGCTTTTGGCTGCGTTGGGTCTTTGTTGCTGCGCATGGGCATTTCTCTAGTTGCGGCGAGCAGGAGCTACTCTTTGTTGCGGTGCGCGGGCTTCTCATTGCGGTGCCTTCTCTTGTTGCAGAGCACGGGCTCTAGGCGTGCGTGCTTCAGTAGTTGTGGCTCGCGGGCTCTAGAGTGCAGGCTCAGTATTTGTGGCTCATGGGCTTTGTTGCTCCGAGGGGTGGGTGGGGTCTTCCCGGACCAGGGTTCGAACCCGTGTCCCCCGCATTGGCAGGCGGATTCTTAACCACTGCGCCACCAGGGAAGCCCCAAGAGCTATTTTGATGCCAGAAAAGCAGCATGTATTCTGGGAATATCCTAGAAGGCGCAGCGGCTTGTGCTACTTACAGAGTGGATTACCTACAAAGATGCCAAAGAACAGGATGGCATATTTGCAAGAAAAAAAAAATCACCCTGTCTGCCTAGAAACTATCATATTTTCTAACACTTTAAAAACTACCAGAATACGTTGGAAATCTCATTGACGAAGCCAGGAGTTGGAGGCAAGATATCCAAATGTGTTTGTGCTTTTTCAGTCACTTACTGGCATTCCTTTCACATCGCCATTTCTAACTCAATGGATAATGGCCCACATTTACCTAGTAAGACACCTCTGATGCCCCCAAGATCTACCCAGTACTTCTGCCAGGCACCTACCTGATCACTGGGCTACTGTGACTCCTACTTGGATATTCCATCATCTTCAGGCAAACTCAGAAATGAACTCCTGCTTCCAGCAAATTTGGAGATACTAACTCTCATTTACTCACCTCTGAGAAGTAACTGGCAAACAAATATATTAAAGAAATCATTGTAGGGACTTCCCCTGGTGGCGCAGTGGTTAAGAATCTGCCTGCCAGTGCAGGGGACACAGGTTCGAGCCCTGGTCCGGGAAGATCCCACATGCCACGGAGCAACTAAACCCGTGCACCGCAACTACTGAGCCTGTGCTCTAGAGCCCGCAAGCCACAACTACTGAGCCCATGTGCCACAACTACTGAAGCCCAAGTGCTATAGGGCCCGCATGCTGCAAGTAGTGAGCCCATGTACTACAACTACTGAAGCCTGCATGCCTAGAGCCCGTGCTCTGCAACAAGAGAAGCCACCGCAATGAGAAGCCCGCACACTGCAATGAAGAGTAACCCCTGCTCTCTGCAACTAGAGAGAAAAAAAAAAAATCATTGTAACAGACACAGAAAACAAACTTAACAGTTCCAAAGGGAAAAGGGGGGAAGGATAAATTAGGGATTTGGGATTAGCAGATACACACTACTATATATAAAATAGATAAATGGCAAGGACCTACTGTATGTATAGCTCAGGGAACTCTACTCAATACTCTGTAATAACCTGTATGGGAAAAGATAGTGAAAAAGAATAGATTATATGTATATGTATAGCTGAATCACTTTGCTGTACACCTGAAACATTGTAAATCAACTATACTTCAATTTTAAAAAAAGAAATCATTGTTTGAAAAAATGAGATTGCCCAGAGATATAGAAAACAAGACAAAATAATATATTGAATACAGTCCCTTATGCCTATCACCAGCTCCCTGCTTTTTGTTGATAGAAATAAACATCCTAAATTCTTTTTTAAGTTTGCAGAATATGGAGACCTTGTGGAACTGGCCCCAGGCAAATTTCAATTTGTGCCAGAGAACCGGAGGTACCAGGTACAGTAAACCTCAGTTCCAAAAGGGCAAATAAGTGAAAGAGATCATGATTGAAGAAATAAGAAAAGGGTTGAGATGATTTTTGCTACATTTTCTCAAGAGCATGTTTTTTTAGCAGCAAAGAGTCTGCTGGTTTTACACCTGGAGGAAACACTGTCCAGCTGAAATAAAGGGAAGCCTCCACACGGCTGTCTGTTCATCTTCAAACTGTAATGGTCACCTTGGTCCCTTAGAGAATACATTGCTATGTGTTTTCTTCAAAGTTTAAGATTATGGGATAGTTTTACTGCTTTATATGGAAGAATTTCCTCTTAGGACACTTCCTATTGGGGCCACACATGGTCTCCTACCTAGTCACGGTCTCTACTGTCTCGGGGAGTTGCTCAGAGAGCACAGGGGACCTGACCATGCTGGCGGTCTCCTCCCGGATGCCAGCAACAGCACAGACAAAATGCTCTAACTCATGGGGTGAGTTCTCCAGGGGGCCAAGAAAGGTTGGCTTCTCCCATGTAGAGCCCAGGTGCTAAAAAAGGAGGTATTTGTGGAAGCAACTCTAAGCTGACCTATGACATCTTTTGTGCGGGTATGAATTTTTGACCTGCTGCAAGTCCAGGCTTTTTGTAGACCGATAGTATTAAAACCCAATAGGCAAGTCCTCATGTCAGGGTCTTCATCTAAAAGGGAAAACATCATCGTATGGAATTGCATTCAAAAAGTCCAAAAGACCCACAGACATAGAAAACAAACTTAGGATTACCAAAGGGGAAAGGGGGAGAGGGATAAATTAGGAAGTTGATTAACAGATACACACTACTATACATAAAACAGATAACCAGGACATCCCTGGTGGTCCGGTGGTTAGGACTGCACGCTTCCACTGCAGGGGGCACAGGTTCGATCCCTGGTTGGGGAACTAAGATCATGCAAGCCGCGTAGCACGGCCAAAAAATAAATAAAATTAAATAGATAACCAATAAGGACTTACTGTATAGCACAGAGAACTATACTCAGTATTTTGTAATAAACTATAAGGGAAAAGTATCTGAAAAAGAATAGTTATATATGTAGGTATAACCGAATCACTTTGCTGTACACCTGAAACTAACACTAAACTAACACTGCTTCCCTGGTGGCGCAGTGGTTAAGGATCCGCCTGCCAATGCAGGGGACACAGGTTCGAGCCCTGGTCCCAGAAGATCCCACATACCGCGGAGCAGCTAAGCCCGTGCTCCAGAGCTGCTGAACCTGAGCTCTAGAGCCCGTGAGCCACAACTACTGAAACCAGCAAGCCACAACTGCTGAAGCCCGCGCGCCTAGAGCCAGTGCTCTGCAACAAGAGAAGCCACCACAATGAGAAGCCTGTGTGCAGCAACAAAGACCCAATGCAGCCAAAAATAAATAAATAAATAAACCATGCTCCAATTTAAAAAAGTCTAGAAAAAGGCAGTCATTGGCCTCACTATGTCACATAATACCCCCTAAAATTTCAACTCACCCCAAATCAGGCAAGCAAAGCTAATGTCCCACACCTTAATTATTACTTTAAAATCCATCTGACATTAAAGGTTCACCCATCACTCTAAAGCCAGTCAGTTTTCCATGCCCACAGGACAGTCATTCATGTGGATACAGTAAGTCCCCTACATCAGCAAGTTTGTTCGTAAGCGTGACAAAGTTAGCCTAGGTACCCAACTAACACAATCGGCTATAAACCTACTGTAATAGGTTTATAATACTTCTCACACAAATAATGCATAAAAAACAAACACAAAAAATAAAACTTTTAAAATAATTTTTTTAAGTTTAATTTTTAAAATTAATTAATTTATTTATTATTTTTGGCTGTGTTGGGTCTTCATTGTGGTGCGTAGGCTTCTCATTGCCGTGACTTCTCTTGTGGAGCACGGGCTCTAGGTGCGCGGGCTTCAGTAGTTGTGGCACATGGGCCCAGTAGTTGTGGCTCGTGGGCTCTAGAGCACAGGCTCAGTAGTCGTGGCACATGGGCTTAGTTGATCCACGGCATGTGGGATCCTCCCAGACCAGGGCTTGAACCCATGTCCCCTGCACTGGCAGGCGGACTCCCAACCACTGCGCCACCAGGAAGTCCCAAGAAAACATGTTTAATCTTACAGTACAGTACCTTGAAAAGTACAGTAGTGCAGTACAACAGCTGGCGTAAAGGGGATGGCATCGAGTGAACAGGAAAGGAGAGTTACTGCCTGGAGGAGGGAGAGGAGGTGGGAGATGGTAGAGCTGAAGGACCGTCAGAAGTAGGAGACGGAGGGCAAGCTGCAATTTCACTCATGCCTGATGTTGATGGAATGCACGTTCGCATCTTCAAAAGTTCGCAACTTGAAGGTTCGTATGTAGGGGACTTACTGTAATTCTCTAGCATAGCTGTTGAGTACAGGATTTTCCACCGTGCTTGACTCAGGGGCTACACCAAGGAGGAAACGCATCCAAGTCTCTGCTCCCATGTAGCTTCATCTAGTGGAAGAGACAGACGTGCCTTCCCACTGCCTGACTTTGAAGAAAGACTCTGCTGCTGAGAAAACAATCAGACAAATAGACAGGGTAAAGGTGATCTGTGCTACTCAGCTTAAGTTTGGTTGAACATTTTCATTTGAAAACATAGGTTTTAGCATTGTATCGAAGGATGGTGGGCATGCAACCAAACAGTGACTGAGACATTTGTTCACAGAAACACACCAGTGGGAAAATAGCATTCAAGAATATTTGGTAATTATGTCTTGGTTCCCGTGAATGAATTATAGCTCAGCACTGAAGGAAAAAATATCTTTTGAGAAAGTATATTTTGAGAAAACAGTTTTTGCCCTCAAGGTAATAAGCAACACGCTTCTGAAGAATGATTATCCAACTTCCTTTCACAGAGGAGTGTTTCTGGAGAATCTGGAGAAATGATGGTAAGTTTACTTTGATTTTGTTAAAAATTGATGTCTGAATGACTTTTCTGTTACCTATTATCGAGCAATCAATACGGGTGCCTCCTTTGTCTTCATCACTGAGAATGTTTACCTGACTTTCGAAATACCCCCTTGCCCAGTTCTGTTTGGAAGTGTGTCTAAAATTCAGCATGAAAGGGTGCAGTTTGTATGCAGCCGGGAGAGCTGTCCCCAGGAGTGAAAATGTCCCTTCTCTTTACTTACGCAAGTTTTGACAACATTGTAGGTGTTTTTGGAATAAAAACTGTGTATTTATTCCAACAGAATAGTTTTGATTTAAAATAGGACACCTAACAGCTTTGGAGGGTAAAGCCGTGAGTATGGAAAAAGCACTCTTAAACATGAAATGGCCCGATTCCCTGAGATGTTCGGAGTAGAGCTTCCTGTGGCAAGAAAACATCAAGAGGAAGGGTTCCCTGGGCTTCCTGCTCTGAACTGACAGCAACTGTGAGAAGCTCTGGGTTAGGGGGGAAGAAGGACAAACAACGTAGCCTGGGTTTTATCTCAGCTTGAGGTGGGCTGGATGTTAATGTGTTGAAAGGTTTAATCTTGGATGACAAAGTTGAGGCATATGACACCTAGTATTGAAATAAGCAAAACCTTTCGGAGAAAAAAGCAAAACCTAGTCGGTCACATCACTGCCATAATCCTGACTGTTTAGAGTCACCTCCTAAAAGATGTGTGTTTGCAGTACTTTGTCTTTGAGCATACGGATACTAGAACTGCCTTAAATCAGTAGAGAAGGATTGGGATTAGGGGTCCCGAGGACTGGACCAGTAACTGCATCAAAACGCCCTCTGCAAGATATTCTGTTCTTTGTTCACATCCATCAGCATTCTCATATTTTGTTTTAATTTGGGAAAGGACAAGAGGACTGCAAGAAGGTGAAATTACAATAGATCAGGTTGAAGAAGGTAGGTGGCAGTGTGGGGCTCTGGGGACCACATGTGTCTTCCACCCCACCGTACCGCTGGAAGTGCCCAGGTCCCCTTCCAACGCTGCAGTCCTGCATCCTTCCTTCCCTCTGGCCCTGCATTCGAAGTTATTTCCTGCACTTTCGTAATCCAAACTTGCTTCCCCACAACCATTTTCTCCTCGTATTCTAACCTTTAATCATTTTTAATAGACTCATAGCGCTTGAAAGGCATCTCAAGATATCTCAGGCCTTTTGTTATTAAATTTTATTTATTTTAATTTCATATTTCCTCTGACTTTTTTATTTTTATTGATATTTAATTTATGACTTTGCTTTTTTTAATCTTTGATCTGTTTGGTTCTGAAAAGGGCACGTTAAAGTTTACTAATGACAAAAAAAAAAAAAAAAGAAGCTATCTCAGGCTTCTGCCTGAGGAGTATTCCAAGAAGTTAGGAGAATGCTTAGTAATACCTGAGTTATATGCTTACCGATGCCTTAGAATTGTTTGTAATCAAATGGACCAATGTTAGCGTTGAATACGTAGTGAAGTTCTGTGTCATTTTTCTCTGAGTACAGTTGTATTTTCTTGCCAATTACAGGAAGATGTTGATCAAGTGACTCTTTATAGCTATAAAGTCCGGTCTACTGTCACTTCCCGAATGGCCAACACTGTCATCCAGGCCAAAGTGGTGAACCACTCCCCACAGCCTCAGGATGTCGTGTTCGATGTGCAGATTCCCAAAGGAGCCTTCATCTCCAACTTCTCCATGTGAGTAACTCCTGTGCAGAACCAGAAACTGGATGTGCTCTGCTCAAAGAATCGAACCCCGTCACAGTTAGGATGGACCTTAATGGCCACCTAGTCCAGTGGTTCTCGCTTTCAGAGCTGTGGACCCCCTGGACATCAAGAGTCATCTTGGGGTGGGTCCCAGTGTTTTGCTTCTGTTCAGAGTAACAGAATTTGTGAAGCATTTACTTTTCTTTTCTGATAAATTAAAGCATCCTTAAGCCTATCTCTGTGGTAACAACCTCCCACTTACTTGGGGAGAGAAAAATATATGGAGTTGCCCTGGGTTACAGGAAACCGTATATGAGTGTGTAGGAGGTTGCAGGTCAGCATCATCTATCACATGTTTCTTTACGGGGAAAAAGAAGTGGAGAACCGCGGATTAAATCCAGTCACGTGTCCAGTGCTTGAATTCCTCTGTGTAGCCGCTGACTAGTGAGCATTACCCAGGCTTGGCTTGAATATCTCCTTGATGATAAACTCACTACTTTCCAAGGCAATTCACTCAGTGGTTGGCAGCGCTTAGAATTATTTCTGCCACTTAATGGAAATCCGTTCCATTTCCTACTCAATGACTCTAGTTCTATTCACAAAAGAACTTTTAAAAAATTCCCTACAAAATGCATACTGAAGTGTTCAAGGATGAGATGGTCAGCTATCTGAGATTGGCTTCAGAATAAATGAGGTGGAAGGAGGGGGTATAGAAAATGGAGGTTGGCTGAGTATTGATAATGGTGTAACTCAGTGATGGTTTCATGGAGGTGTCTTACATTATTCTATTTTTTTGTATACTTAAAGATTTCCATAATAAAAAAATTTTAAACCACCCAAATGTCTTTCAAATAGTGAAGGCCAGTTATATTGTTCCCACCCTGAGGCTTCATTCATCAAGGGTAAACTTTCCCTGTTCTGCCAATAGAGGAATAAATAAAATAAAAGGTTCAAATACCAAGCACTTTGGCTTCTAAAAATGGCAGAGCCATTTTAATTATATTTTCTAAACAAAACAAAGGTGAGGGGAACAAAAGGCAATTTGTAACTTGGAATTGGACTTATTGGAATTGGAATTCATGGATTTTGAATCCTTCAAATTGTCTGAGAAATTTATTAACAAAAAAAATTATTTTAGTCAGCCTTTTCTAAAAAGCAAATGTAGAAGGAAAAGATTTTATGTAGTGGTATTATATGACACTGTCTAAAAAATTATATTAAAGCTAGTTTAATAAATTCTTATTTTTAAACTATATGACTAGATATTCCAGGTATCTCATCTTTCTGTTTTCCTTCATTCTTTCCCTTTGTCCCCATCTCATTCCTTAGAAGATTTGAGGTGATGAAAGACAGAATTGTGAAATATGTTTATTTTGATCTCTCTGTACTCCTGGCTGAATGTATAAATCAGAGAAGATAGCTCCTTACATCACCACAATTTAATATGAACCGCACAGACCTCCATCTCCAGTCAAAAAACTTCTCCTGCCTATTTATCAAGGTTCCAAATATTCCACCATTAGAGATTATTTCCTTTGGTCATAAAGACTTTTTGGTCTTCGAACCTTAGCATGATTTGATGGAAATAGTGCCGACCTGGGCACTCGGGGTCCAGTTCTAGCTCTGCCTCTGAGCGAGTGTGTGACCTCAAGCAAGTCGCTTGTCTCCTTGGCTCTTATTTCTCTCACCTACAGAGGTGAACCAAGCGTGCTTGACAAGCATGCTGTTAGCATTTGGGACAGGAAACTCCACCTCACGTTGCAGAATGTCTAGCACTCTTGGGGTCGTCCCATAATGCCAGCAGCCCTTCTCAGTCATCAGAACAGCCAAAAATTTCTCCATGCACTTTAAATACCTCCTTGGGGAGAGATGCTGCCCACTTGAAGCCCAGATGTTCCATTTTGCTTCTAAAATTCTGTCATTCGACTGCTCCAGCTAACCATTATTGGGACGGATTAGGTGACGGCCAGCTAAGAGACAGAGGTGACATGAGCACACAGAGGTCCCCGAGGGAGATGTTGGAGAGATAAACACAAACTGTGCAAAGAGATTGACAGGCACCTTTCTTCATCTTTCCTTGCTCTTTTCCACCCTCACAGGAGAGTGTAATGCCCCCAGGCCACCCCAGATCCTTAACACACAGGAGAATGATCTTATAAACCGAAAGTCAGCCAGATAACTAGTGACTTATCAGTCACCAATCCTAGGCACATTTGTCATTCCAAAGGGAGGCACAAGAGAACAACCCTTAATCTGAAGGGTAAAACTGGAAAATGAAGAAACATTTTAAAAATTTTTTATATTGGAGTATAGTTGATTTACAATGTTGTGTTAATTTCAGGTGTACTGCTAAGTGATTCAGTTGCAATATACATGCATCTATTCTTTTTCAAATTCTTTTCCCATTTAGGTTATTACAGAATATTGAGTAGAGTTCCCTGTGCTATACAGTAGGTACTTGTTGGTTATCTATTTCTATGCACTAGTGTGTATGTGATAATCCCAGTCTCCTAATTTACCTCTCCCCCTTCCACGTTTCCCCTTTGGTAACCATCGGTTTGTTCTTTAAGTTGGTGAGTTTCTTTCTGTTTTGTAAATAAGTTCATTTGTATCATTTTCTTTAGATTCCACATATGAGCGATATCATATGATATTTGTCTTTCTCTGTCCAACTTACTTCACTTAGTATGATCATCTCTAGGTCCACCCATGTTGCTGCAAATGGCATTATTTTATTCTTTTTTATGCTAAGTAGTATTCCATTGTATATATGTACAGCATCTTGTTGATCCATTCCTCTGTCGATGGACACTTAGGTTGCTTCCGTGTCTTGGCTGTTGTAAATAGTGCTGCTATGAACGTTAGGAAGAAACATTTTAAACACTACAATATGCAAGAGGAAGCTTTTAGGACGGGAGCCCACCTCACCTCTCTTAATCACACTAACAGATAAAGGGACTCCTGTGAAATATGCAACGTCTCTGTGTTTCCTGCAGGTTCAAAATGATAATTAAATAATTCATTAAGTCCACCTGGTTGCGTTGTTGGCTTGTTGTTTGTTTGTTGCGCTAAGACTACTATTTGGACCAACTGTAGGCCCTCTGTCATTTTTTAGGACTGTGGATGGCACGACATTTACTAGTTATGTTAAGGAGAAGACGGTGGGCCGAGCCCTCTACTCGCAGGCCAGAGCAAAAGGCAAAATGGCTGGATTGGTGAGGTAAGGGGGGGGGGTCCTCATCCACTGCTGCCCCCACTCAACCCCAAAACCAGCCTCCGAGAAGGCACAGAACCTCATCCTCAGGTGGCAGAGTTAGGTATCTCCGTTCCTGTTTCCCTAAGGCCTCCTGCAACACATGAGTTTTGGATGATCTCACACGTGTTAGCCTTACATAGCTTGCCTTGCATGTAGATGGCTGTCCTGTCACTAAACACTGATTCCCAGCAGAGTACAGAGAGGAACTACAGAAATATTGGTGATCGGGGCTTCCCTGGTGGCGCAGTGGTTGAGAGTCCGCCTGCCGATGCAGGGGACGCGGGTTCGTGCCCCAGTCTGGGAGGATCCCACATGCCGCGGAGCGGCTGGGCCCGTGAGCCATGGCCACTGAGCCTGCGCGTCCGGAGCCTGTGCTCCGCAACGGGAGAGGCCACAACAGTGAGAAGCCCGCCTACTGCAAAAAAAAAGAAAGAAAGAAAAATATTGGTGATCTTGTTACAGCACCACATAACACAGAAAGAAAGGTTTGGAATTTGTCTTAATGATCTTCTTGGCCTGTTTTTATGGGGTGGCACCTTTTTCGGCACAGTTACTTAGTTTAGATTCTGTTTATTTTTTTCCCCTTACGGTCTTAAATAAGACACTGGAAATGCCACGCCACCCTCAGAGAGGCAGCCTCTCCCACCAGAAATGTCAGAGGAATGTTCACTGATCCCCACACTGCGTATCTAAGCCGCCCTCAGATCCTGCCATCTTCTTTTCTTCATCTCCTTCTCCTCCTCCAGACGCCCAAATTTCCCCTTAGCTGAAGTTCTTTTCATTTCATTCATGTGTTCATTCATTCAAAAAAAATGCACTGAACGTTAACACTACCCAGCTCTGTCAAAGGTGACAGCAACACTGCAACAAACACCGTCAGGCCAGTGGAGGAGATGGCCACAGAACGGACAGTGTATAGGTGACTATAACATATAGATGACCATAACATATATAGCATATAGGTGACTATAATATATATATCATATAGGTGACTGTAATATGTATAATATTTAGGTGACTGTAATACATATAACATACAGGTGACTATAATATATATAACCTATGGGTGACTATAATATATATAACAGATGACTGTAATATATATAACAGATAGGTGACTGTAATATATATAATATATAGGTGACTATAACATATATACCATATAGGTGCCTACAGTATATATATTATATAGGTAAGTGTAATATATATAATATATAATGGGGTAATATATAATGGTATAATGTGCTAATGTAGAGATGGTACAAAACCCTATGGGAGTTCCAAGTACCAAGTGAACAGTTCTGTCCAGGGGTCCAGATCATCACAGAAGACTCGATGTTTGAGCTGAGCCCAAAGAGATTAATAGAATTCAACCAGGAGAAAGGACAGGAGAAATTCCAAGCCAGGGAACATCTCCAGCATGCCTCCAGGTTAATAAGTGCTTTAAGTATCATTCTGCCGTCTTTACTCATCACTTTGACCACATCATCCATCCATTTATTATTTCTTCATTCCACAAATATTTATTTGCAGCAGAAACTTCTCCAGGTACTGCGGATACAGCAGAGAACACGGAGCTCGCATTGTAGCCTGCCCTCCCCCACCCAGATACATCAGATCTCTCACCCCACTCTCTACTTCTAAGCTCTGTACCCGGCCGTGCTCATCTTTTTCTTCAGCTGCCCTGTATCCCAAGCTCACTTCTTCATGGTACTTCCCTGATCCCAAACGATCCGATTATGCATGGTCTCACCTTGCTTATTTAGCTGTTTAATTTGTTTTTTAATCACCCATTGTTTCTCTTAATGCTCAAATCTCCCTCATTTGACAATCCTGCTGTTTTCTCTTTAAAACCATAAACACCTCAAGATTAATGATCACGTTGGACTTTTGGTGTGTATGGGACTAAATAAGGCATTAGTGCTGGAAATACACATTCAATTTGATGAAATAATAGATGTCTTCTTTCTGAAGACTTTCAAAATATAAAGAATCTCTGGAACGAGTCTCAAAAGCAGTAGAGGAAAGGCGTGCTGTCTTTGGAATCATCTAAACTTGGGTTTGATTTCCTACCGTACAATTGATTCACCGTGTGGTCTGGAGCGATTACTTACCCTTTGTGAGCCTCATCTGTCATCATTTGATAACTGAGGGTATTGGGATCCAGCTTGCAGAGGTGCTGTAATAGCAATGATATGTGTGTCCAGTTCCTGGCACATAATAGGTGATCAATAACTAGTAGCTCTTTGCAGATGACACTCCAATCTGTAAGAAGCTCTGGAAGAAAAAGATCAGGTAGGAGAGGAGAAGAAAATTCCAGGCTGGTGGAATGAAATTTATCTAGAAGTTGCAGTTACCTCTACCTACCGTTCATTCTTCTGGACAGTAGGCAGGTTGCTAGCCCAGGGAAGCCCGGCTGCCCTCTGCGTAGGTTCTGCCTGTGATGACTCACGTGGGGGGCTTGCACCTGTAGGAGCAGAGCCCTCGATATGGAGAACTTCAAAACCGAAGTGAACATTGCCCCCGGAGCCAAGGTGCAGTTTGAACTTCATTACCAGGAAGTGAAGTGGAGGAAGCTGGGGTCCTACGAGCACAGGCTCCACCTACAGCCAGGACGACTGGCCAAGCACCTGGAGGTGAGCCCATCCCTCTACGGCTCTGTCCCTCATCTGTGCTTTCTGCCTGTCCCCACTCTTTGTGGGGTTCCATGTCACTCGACACTGCAGGTCAGGGTGGCGTGCAGAGAGGATTCTGGGTTTGGAGTCAACCAGCCCACTTCCTTGCGGATTTCAATGCCAGCTCATTTCCTTACTAGCTGTGTCAGTTTCCTGTGGCCTGTTGTAACAAATGACCACACACTGGGTGGCAGAGAGCAACAGAAACGTCTTCTCACACAGTTCTGGAGGACGGAAGTCTGAAATCAACTTGTTGGCAGGGCTACGCACCTAAAGGCTGCCAGAGAGAGTCTGTCCTTGCTTCTCCTGGTATCTGGAAGCTGCTGGCATTCCTTGACTTGTGGCCACATCACTCTAATCTCTGCCCCCCTGGTCACGTCACCAGGGAGTGACCTGTTCTGAGTATCTTCTGAGCGTCTCGAGTCTCCCTGTGCCTTGCTCTCGTAAGAACACTTGTCGTTGACTTTAGGGCCCATTGGGTAGTACAGGATGATCTCGTCTCAAGATCCTTTATTGCATCTGCAAAGACCCCTTTTCCAAGTCAGATAGTAGTCACAGCTTCCAGGGATTTGACATAGACATGTCTTGGCGGGGGGCTCCATTTAACCCACTACACTGACCTTCCACATGGGACAAGCTATCCTGAGCCTCAATTTTCTCACCTGTGAAAAGGGTACTACAACGTTCTTAGATTCCTTGGTTACAAGTGAGATGAGCTTATGGAAGTAGGTGGCAAATAATAGCAGCTCAGTGGAGGTTGAGGTAGTCGTCTTCATCTGCTCCACGTTCCCCGCATTGCACTCCAGCTCCCTTCACCTCGAGAGCAGTGCTGCGGCAGGGCATTGGCTACCATTTGAACTCACCTCTGCTGTAATCTTCACCTCTTGCTGTGAGAACTGAACTGCTCTTTTCTTGGCTCGAATCTTATTGACATCACATGACCACTTGTGTAAGAGGCAGAGCAGAACTGGAAGAAACCCAGGGAAGTGCACAGTTCGACCTGCTCTCCATTTGACACATAGGAAGGTGAAGCAGACAGGTTGTAATTTGCCCATTGATGTAGAAGATTCAAGGGGATGAATGAATGGAGCATGGTAAAATTCTCATTCCATTCTTATTTCTAAACAAGAATAGAATGGGGATTTCCCTGGTGGTCCAACCGTTAAGACTCAGCGCTCCCATTGCAGGGGGCCCGGGTTCGATCCCTGGTCAGGAAACTAGATCCCACATGCCACAACTAAAAGATCCCGCATGCTGCAACTAAGACCTGGTGCAGCCAAATAAATAAATATTTTTTAAAATAAATAAGAATGGAATGGAACAGAGTAGACGAAGGGGAATTAAATCCCAGAGAAATGAAGCAATAGAAGGGGAATACTAGGTTGCCCAAAAGGTCTTCAGCCTACATGGTGAGATGCATCGTGTCACACACAATTTAAAGAACTTGCAGAAGTGATGGTGGAGCCGTGCTGGGTCATCTTTGGGAAATCCTGAAGATGAGAAGAGCAGCAGAGGACTTAGTAAGTGTACTTCTTGCTCAATCTTGAAATATTTTAATGCTTTGAGTAATTTCTTTCCCACCTCTAGGTAGATGTGTGGATTATTGAACCTCAGGGAATGAGATTTCTTCATGTTCTGGACACATTTGATGGGCATTTTGATGGAGTTCCCGTCGTATCTAAAGAACACCAGAAGGTACCACAAGCATTGATGTTACAGAGTCTAAGTGGCCGCTGGCTCCTGGGTTCTGCTCTCCTCCTCTGCTCTGGGGGATAGAAAAGCCGTCAGGTGCTGAGCTGAGGGAACTATATGAAGGAACAGTGATCCCTGAGCAAAGTCTAGGGTCTCCCACAGGATATACAGAATAATATTACGGATTGTTTCATTGCATTTTGACCAGAGTCTGTCCCTTTTGGAGGTCCTGTCCCATTTCCCCCAGGTAATTTCACTTGAGCAGTAGCTAAAAGACAGTTTTCACAGGGACTTGAAAACCACTGGTCCAGTGGTTAAGACTCTGCGCTTCCACTGCAGGGGACGCGGGTTCAATCCCTGGTTGGGGAGCTAAGATCCTGCATGCCGCATGGTGCAGCCAAAAGAAGACAGTTTTCACATAATACACAGTGGATTTTCCTTAATCACAGCAAGAAATATCAGCCTAATTCTCTCTGCCTCAATGGCCAACAGTAACCACCTTCGGAGGGATCGAAGTCCTCTAAGAACCTTTCAGCAGCTCTTTCTAGAGCTGGTAGCTGTTTCTTCCATGGGGGGAAAGGGAGGAATTCTTTGAATCTCTTATAAAGGACTGAAACCAGGCCAGCAGCACCGCAGGCTGTTAGACGTCCCCTCACATGCTTTGGCACCATCCCTTCCATCAACAACGAGACCACCGATGCTGCCCGGATGCAGAATGGCCCTGGACCTCCACCTGTGTGCACGAGAAGGTGCAGCTGTCAACTCCTCACCTGGAGAGGGAGGGGGGCCGAGACCGGGCTGTGACACTACTGTTCTTTCCAGGCACACGTCACCTTCAAGCCCACGGTAGCACAACAAAGAAAATGTTCCAACTGCTCCGAGACTGCGGTAGCTGGTGAGCTCGTGGTGATGTACGATGTGAACAGAGAGGAGAAGGTCGGTGAGCTTCAGGTGGGTGAGAACAGACTCTGGGAGAATGGCCCCGCCAAAGCCAAAGAACTGGTTTCTGTTGAATAACCCCCCCTTCCCCCCCACCCCCGAATAAACCTCGTCGGCCTCTGGGTAGTTCCCAGCTGCCCAGACGAGTGTCAAGGCTGCAGACAGGGGACTAAAAGCATATTTCCCTAAGTGTCGCCGAGCATTTTATGTCAAGATAACTGAATAAAGGTCATTGGGTCTCATGCCTTTGTCCCAGGAAGGTACGTCTAGGCCTCGAATGAAGAACCATAGGAAATTACAAAATGGGAATTTTCGATAACCTTCCAAGGCCCTTTGCAATGAGATGATCAAAGAAAGCACAGAGATTACGTTCCCTGTGAGATTTCTTGAGCATTTCCCTTTCCTCTTTTGTCACGTCTTAGATGTGTGTGCATATTTCCCTGTGCTAAAGTAATGAGGCCTTAGTAGCCAAGAGCCTGTGCTTCTCTCCACGGATGGGGGGGTGTCGGGAAGTGTCCACAGCTACACACCTGACAGCTGGACACTGTAATGTCCTGGGGGAAGCAACCAAAGGGCAGTGGAAAGAGAATGAGGTGAGCCAGTCTTTAGCATCTACAAGAGAAGACAGAGGGGGGAATCAGGAATCCACCCCCTCCCATTAACTTCTAGAACAACCCAGACTCCCCAGGGTGCACATCAAGGTCCTTCATGGTCTGCCCGGTGGGTTCTCTGCCCTAACTCCTTGAATTCATCGTGCTGAACCACTTATGGAGCCCTAAGTGTGCCAAGGGCTGCACTGTCTGGAAGTCTCTTCCCCGGCCTGGCCCCCACCCCCCCGCTCAGTCCAACCCTGATGCTGGCAGCCTAACTGCAAACTCATGAACCCACGTTCAAGTCCAGCGTAGATGCCCTTTCCCTGGGGAAGACGCCCCTGTCTGACTCAGATGCACCGCCACTGGGGGTGTTCTCGGAGCCTTTTACTTTTCCTGATCACAGACTTAACACCCTGTGCTTCAAATTGCCTCTTTATTTGTCTGGGTCCTTCATTGCCCGCGAGCCTCAGGAGAGCAGGGACTCTTCCTGATTCACCGTCGGTGAGCAGGGTGCCTGGGACGGAGGCCCTCGATGAAGACTGGGTGGGGTGGAAGGAGTGGAGGGAAATAGCCTAGGAGGTGAACTGCTGAGAAGGCTCAGACCTTCGCAGGGAAGGACAGAGTGGGAGCAGGAAGGAGAAAGGAGAAGCAGGGGGACACCAAGCCTCTGTTCTCTCCTGTCCCCTGTGACCACCCCTCTCCTCTCTCAGTCCCCAGACCCTCGTCTTCCTACATTCCAAACATTGCTAATGGTTTGGCTCACAAGTGTATTCTGGTTTCCAGGTATTTAATGGATATTTTGTCCACTTCTTTGCTCCTGAGAACATGGACCCAATTCCCAAAAACATCCTCTTTGTCATCGATGTTAGTGGCTCAATGTGGGGAATAAAAATGAAACAGGTAAGTACCCCTGGTGGGCAGTGGTACCTGGGGCTCCCTACCTTTTCTGATCCTCTCCTGATGATGCAGTTGTTCGAGGCCTCTTCCCACAGGGCTTGTCTCAGCTCAGGCTGCTAACAAAGTCACACAGACTGGGTGGCTTCTGAACAGCAGAAATTTATTCAAAACTCACCTTTTTGAAAACTTTCATCTCAGTATAACCTCTTCTCACTCTGCTCACTCTTCTGCTTCATATCCTTTTGGTTCTTCTGCATATAACACTTTAATACCTTGCCATTGTTCATGAATAACTTTGACATCACTATATGCCTATATTTTCTAATTATGCTGTAATTCCTTGAGGGTGGCCATCCTGTCTCACATCTTCCAGTTCAGAGTTCAACATAGGCTTATTCAGTGTTAATGGTATAGATGCAATTCTAAACAAACAAGGAAATTTCTTATTTTATTCATCCATCTATCCATTCAACCAATTTGAACCACCAACTAACCATTCATTCATTCGACAACCATTTCTGACCACCCAAGTGTTCACTACTGTTCTAGGATCCAAAAGACAGAGAAGACATGGCCCTGCCCACTGTGCTTCTACCCTGGTACCCAGGTCTCAACAGTGGTGTTTCTGACGGTTTGGGCTGGCCGATCCTTTGTTGTGGGGACCACGCTATATGTTGTAGGATGTTTAGCAGTATCCCTGGCCTCTATCCACTAGATGCCAGTGGCACCCACCCGTCCAGTCATGACAATCGAAAATGTCTTCAGACATTGTCAAATATCCCCTGGGGAGAAAATTACCCTCAGATGAGAACCACTGCTCTAATACAAGAGTTTTCTCACCCCTCCCTCCCTCCCTTCCTTCCCTCATTTAACAAGCACCCACTATGTGTCGGGCACTTAGTTCATCACCGAAGTCTGAGATGACTATTACACACCCAAGCGAACATGTTAAGCAGGCTGTTGGCTCTACAGATCTGGTGCTCAGAGGTGAGATATTAAGATAGACACTTAGGAGCCACCAGTATGTAGAAGGTATTCACAGCCATGAGACCAGGTGAGAACACCAAGGAGTAAGTGTAGATAAGAGAAGAAAACCAAGAGTCAAACTTACACTATTCCAATAATTAGAATAATCTGGGGAGAAGACGAGGAACCAGCAAAGAAGACTAAGAAAAAGTAGCCAATGAAAGAAGAAGAAAACCAAGAGTGTCCAAGGCTCTGGAAGAAGACGAGGAAGTTATATTAGGAGAGAGATGTGACCAGTTGGTCCAGATGCTGCTCAGATTGAGTCTGATAAGATGAGAATAGTCCACCGGATTTCACAGCAACCTTGACGAGCGACGTTTCCGTGGAGGGATGATGGTGAAAGCCTGAATGGAATGTATTTCAGAAGAAGATTTGGAGACAGTATTTTAGACAGTTCTTTCAAGGAATTTTATTGCAAAGGGAAGCTGAGAAATGGGGCAAGTGGGTACATTATGAGGTTTTTTAAGGAATGAGAAATGATAGCATGTTACTCTGTTTATGGAAATGTACCAACAGAGGGAAATTCAAGATGCAGGAGAGGCAAACGGCAGTTGCTAGAGCCATGTCCTTCAGTAGACGAGAGAGAATGCCATCTAGGTCACATGTGGATGGATTTGCATTAGGCAGAAATACAACTACCGGTTCTTCTACATTACCAGGCGGAAGGAAAAGTTTATGGGTACAAGTACTGGAAGGTGGGATTTTATGGTGGTGGGAGTTGTGGGAGTTTTCTTCTGATTGCTTGCATTTCTCAATGAAGGAGGAATCCAGGTCATCAGCTGAGACAGGAGAGGGGGGTGTTGGTGGTTTGAAGGAGAAGGAGACAGGAAGCAATAATTACGTGGTAGTGGATGAGAAGGCTGAGTAGATGCACTTGAGAAATACATTTGATTTTCAGACACCACAAAGGGGCCACCTGAGGCTCATAATCCTCAACTTAAAGTCAAGCTAGTGAGACTGGTCATGCATGACAAAATAAGACAGTAAAAGTTTAAGTATCGAAATACAGACAATACATGTTCAGAATACAGGAGAGGTAGATCTGTGTTGACTCAAGTGGATTTATACGGTTTTCTGGAAAAATTACAGCTTGAGCCACTACTTGCAAGATGACTAGGATGAATTATTGGTCTTCCTCGTTTCATCTTAGGCTTAGAGCTTATGTATTAAGACCCTTCTCTATTCTCTCTCAAAACAGACGGTGGAAGCGATGAAGACCATATTGGATGATCTACGCGCTGAAGACCATTTCTCCATGGTTGATTTCAACCACAATGTTCGAACCTGGAGAAACGATTTAGTCTCAGCTACTAAAACACAGATTGCAGATGCCAAGAATTACATTCACAAAATCCAGCCCAGTGGAGGTAAGTAGGTTTAGCCCACAGCCCAGTGAGAAACTCCCATAGGATTCAAATCTTGGTTCACTTAAGAAATATGATTCCCTACCCCAGTGGTCTTTGCCCCGTCTGCAGTGGTCTGCTTTAAATAATACATCTATTATTAAACAATGAATACTATGGTCATGGTGAAAGCATAATCCATACCCCATCCCACACACCTCAGAAAAGGGTGTCAGTAAGTGATACTAGCCTTCTTATGACTCACATAGCAAGAGAAAGACAAACACCATATAATATCACTAAGATATGACACAAATGATCTTATCTATGAAACAGAAACAGACTCACAGACATAGAGAACAGGCTTGTGGTTACCAAGGGTGACAGGGACGTGGGGGAGGGATGGACTGGGAGTTTGGGATTAGCAGATACAAACTAGTATATACAGGATGGATAAACAACAAGGGCCTACTGTATAGCACAGGGAACTATATTCAATATCCTGAGATAAACCATCATGGAAAAGAATATGAAAAAGGAATGTATATATATGTATAACTGAATCACTTTGCTGTAAAGCAGAAATTAACACAACATTGTAAATCAACTAAACTTCAATTAAAAAAAAAGAAAAAAAATCACATGTCATAACATAATTGTTTACAGGACAGTGTCCAAGTATGTCAGCAAGGCTGAATTAGGTAACTTCAGTTTGGTGGTTCACAAAATGACTGGTGCTTTGAAAGGGTTAATTCATCTCTAAGGGAACCATTGACTACAAAGTGGATATTTTATTCCACTGGGGGATCTGGACCAGCCTGGTCAAAATTTAGAAAGCAATCGAATGATTTGGGTACTGAATAAACTATACATGAACCATCACCAAACAGATGAACCTGAACCCAAGACGTGATTGTTTCTGTGGAAAGTAAGAGTATGTAACAGAACAGCACATTCTACGGCTTTCACAGGGACGAATATCAACGAAGCACTCCTGCGGGCCATCTTTATTTTGAATGAAGCCAATAACTTGGGACTGTTGGACCCCAACGCGGTCTCGCTGATCATTTTGGTGTCTGACGGCGATCCGACAGTAGGCGAGTATCATTTACATTTTTAGTGATAAATATTTTTACTCTTGTTGCTTGGGAACGTGATTTGCTCAAAATGGGAACTCAAATGCATTTGCCTGAGCGTCTAAGCCATTTTAAAGCCATGCTTCCTAAAAGAAGGGTTCTTTTGACCCTGAAGCATTCACTCCACTTAAAGCAGTCCCCGGACGTTTGAGGGGAGGACGCTCTTGAATGCCTCAGTTTCACCTCCACAGCGTGGGGAAACTTGAATTTGAGTCACATGCTGTGAGGATTGCTGATACATACTAGTGCAGTGTGTTTATTTCCTCAGCGTAAGGTGTGCGAGGTGGTGTGTGGAGAGTGTGTGATGAGGATGTATCCTCTGAGTCTGCAGTGACCTGTTCTCCCACTGTTCTCCAAATTTCCCCCATGTACTCACTGCACCTGGACAGGTTACTTCTCTCTGATGCATCCTGTGTGTTTTCTTATCCACACAATGGCTCGCCGTCTCCCTGCTTCTATTACATACACTGTTCTTTGCATTTGCTTCATTTGCGTCTTTACACGGACAAGCGCCAGTGAGAGTGAATGCTAGATTGCGCTGCAGTCCGTCTTGTAGACAAGGATGTACCTAACTGTGCGTGACACAGCTCAGTGGAAGGAGAACCAGTGATGCGATCCTGACAAGGTACCAGAGTTCTAGAAAGACGGAGAGCGAGGCAGAGTGGCTGTTGTTGTGTATTTGTTGTAGATTCAGTGCTTGGATCAGATGACTTTTAAAATTCAATTTTAGAATAAAATCTTAAGGAAATAAGCTTAAAAGATTGTCAGTTTCTTACTCCTGACCCTCAACTATCCAGTTCCTGTCCCGGGAGACAGTCACTGGTTACCAGTTTCTTATGTGTCTTTCCAGAGAGATTCTGTGTGTATCTGTATATACATATACACACAAATATATGAAAATATATACGCACGCATACATACATGTATACAAATGCATTCTGCATATGCTGACCTTCACCTTGCTTTTCTCCCCTTTAAAAATGTGCCTTTGAGATTGTTCAATATAAACGATCATAAAGAGTTGCCATGTTCTTTTTTATAACTGCATAGTATTTCAGTTTGAATATACCATAATTTAACCCATCTCCTTTATCGGTGTACATTTAAGTTGTTTCTAATGCGTTGCTATTCCCAATAACGTTGCTATATACCACTGTCCGTCCTTCATTTCAACATGTATGAGGGCATCTCTAGGGGACATTCCTAGAAGTTGAGTGACTGAGTCAAAGCATAGGTGCATTTTGAATTGGGACAAATTTTGCTAAACTGCCCTCCATGCGTTTTCCTAAATCTTGATGGCATTGGCTTCTCACTCCTTTCCTTCCTGTCATCATCTTTAGGGGAATTGAAATTGTCAAAAATTCAGAAAAACGTGAAGCAGAACATACGAGAAAACATCTCCTTGTTCAGTTTGGGGATAGGATTTGATGTTGACTATGATTTTTTGAAGAGACTCTCCAACGAAAACCGTGGGATCGCGCAAAGGATTTATGGAAACCAGGACACTTCTGCCCAGCTCAGGGTAACTTTTTTTTCTCTTCTTTTTTTTTTCTTCACTTAAAATCATTCAACTAGCAATATCGGATGCCTAAAAGAAGATGGCTGAATTTAAGTAAAAATTGTCATTATGTCAGTTATATTAGGTCACAAGAATCAGGGAAGTGTTCTATTCCTTTCTCATGCACCCCACCCCCACTTGTACACCTGCAGTAACAGTGAGATGAGAGGCGGTAAGGTGATGGATACCAAGTTCCCTACTCCCTGAACAGGTCTTGGGAGACACCATCACAGCTTCTTGTGTCTCTCCAGTCCCGCTAAGCCATCGGTCCTCCTAATCGTCATGGGCACTGTTCTCCCTTTAAAGTACGTTGGCATCTTGGAAATCAACTTCTATAATGCAACACAAGTCAAATTATAGCCTGTACATTTCCTTAAATATAAAGGATATCAATTACTTGTTTATTTTGACTAAATGGACAAGAAAAAATGAAGGAGAAGAAGAATATACTTTACTCCACCCTCTGTCAGTACCAGGTACCATCTATCGATAGCAGGCACCATATTTAAACCTGGGGACAGGTAAGAGACAGGTTCTAATTTGGGGATATCCACCCAGCTGACTTATTATGAGAGTCCATGAGCTTTTCATGCTCGTCATAACAGAAAGAAAATATGCTGGGCTCTTAAATCAAGAGTAATATTCTTAACAAAGTCTTGATCGTCTCTGTTTCAGTTCATTGAATAACTATGAGAATTTTCCATAGCTTTCCACAGAGATCCTGGGAGAATAAATTGAGCGATGTCTGCTAAGCACTTGAAGAATCTCAGAGAAAAATGCTTTAGATCTATAAAGTGATATGAAAATAATGATTTCTCTGTTTTTTTCTATGAATTGTAGAAATTCTACAACCAGGTCTCAACTCCCTTGCTCCGGAACGTTCAGTTCAACTATCCCCAAACACCAGTAACAGATGTCACTCAAAACAGTTTCCATAATTATTTTGGAGGCTCAGAGATCGTGGTGGCGGGAAAAGTTGACCCTGATAAATTGGAGCAGTTACAGGGTATTATCACTGCAACTTCGGTACTTCCACTTATCTGCTTATTCTAAAAACACTAATTGTCCCCTTAGTATACAAGAGACATCTTGTATATTAACAGGCTGATACTCTGAATTCCAAGAATCATGTGGGTATAATAAAAGCAAAAAGCGAAAGGGAAGGCCTGAGAATATCTGTGCCATCTTCCCAACTATTGTGTAAATCCTGACCTTTTCCATCCCAAACTCTAGAGGTTGGCTCTTACTTCCTCTTGTGTATTCTTTTGGGTTATTTTGCATTCCCCTTCCAGTTGCCTGCTACCCTGATTCACTCACAGTAGATCCTTTGGAAATGTGAATTGATTAACTACAATTCTGCCCCACTGGTGTCTTTCAACTGAACCTTCCACTGTCCAGGCTAATGCAGAGTTAGTCTTGGAAACCCTGGCCGAGGTGGATGGCTTGGAGGATTTTCTATCCAAAGACAAGCATGCAGATCCTGATTTCACCAAGAAATTGTGGGCCTATCTGACTATCAACCAACTTCTGGCTGAACGGTAAGAAGACCGTACACCACAGGGATTTGCAAAAGCAAAAGACTTGCCTTGGATACTTGACATAATAGACAAAAAAAAAGAGTTTGGAGCCAAGAAAGGCAGCAAATTATTACAGGGTTTGGAGTATTCATTTCCACTGGTTTCAGGCAGTTTTAACTCAAGCTGGGTTCACTCGTTTTTCTTTTTTCTTGACATATAACATGCATACAATAAAGCATGCGAAGTGCGTTCATTTTAAATGTACAGTTTAATGAATTTTTATGCACATCCCCCACGTAATCAGCACCCGATCCAGACACGGAACAGTTCTTCCATTTCTGAAGTCTCCTTCATTCTCCTTTCCACTCAACACCCACCTCCCACCTCGAGTAGAAATCACTATTTTGACATCTGTCGCTATCAATTAGTTTTGTCTATGATGAAATTTCATATAATGATACAAACTGTATTTTTTGTTTCTGGCTTCTTTCACTCAGTGTGATGCCCGTGAGATTCATCCATCTCATTGCTATGGGTATCAGGAATTCATTTGCATTTACTCCTGAAAATAGATTATTGTCCAAAGAGAAATTTATGATTATGCAATTCTGATATCACGTAAGTAAGGGCTTCCTGTAGGTACCTATTCCATCTCTGGCTTCTCAGCTGACTGGTATTTAAATGCTCCAATATAAAAACTAATTTCTAGAGTAATGTATGGTTCTTTGATCACGTGTATCAGAATTACAGGGGGGTGTTTGGATAAGAAAATTACTGTTCCCCAGCCCACCTCCACCTATTTGATCAGATTCTTAGGAAGAGGGAGCAGGGTGGTGTGAACGGGGCTGGGAAAAATGAAATACGGCTGTATAACTGTGCTCAGAGAGAAAATCCTTAATGTCAGTAAGATTATAAAACAGACACAAGATTGTAAGCTGTGGCTTTAAAGTAAGTGAGAACTGTCCCTGCATCTTTACAGAGGCAACTGGGTGCATGTAAAGGTATATAGCAAATTGCTGCAGACGTTAAATATTGATTTTTAAAAAACAATCCCTGTAAAGTGGATCAGTGGTTGCCAGGGAGCAGTGGTGGAAAGGATGAACAGGCAGAGCACAGGGGATTCTTTAGGGAGGTGAAACTACCCTGTATGACACTATAATGATGGATACCTGTCATTATACATTTGTCCAGACCCATAGCACGTACAACACAAAAGTGAACCCTGGGTGATGATGACGTGTAGATGTAGATGTATCGATTGTAACAGATGTACCACTTCTAGTGGGAGATGTTGATAATGGGGGAGGTTGTCGGGTGGGGAAGGGGCAGGGAGTATATGGAAAAGCTCTACTCTATGCTCAGTTTTGCTGTGAACCTAAAACTGCTCTCAAAAATAACTTATTTAGACTTGTTTCCAAGGGGGAGGGGGTCGGGGGAGGGGTGGAGTGGGAGGTTGGGGTGAGCAGATGTAAGCTATTGCATCTGCTAAACAACAAGGTCCTACTGTATAGCACAGGGAACTATATTCAGTATCCTGGGATAAACCATAATGGAAAATAATATGAAAAAGAATGTGTATATATATATATATATATATATATATATATATATATGACTGAAGCACTTTGCTGTACAGCAGTAATTAACACAGAGAACACTGTAAATCAACTATACTTCAGTTAAGAAAAATACTAATCTGTTTAAAAATTCCTTAGGACTGCATGGATAGACAAAATACTAAGCTTCATGAAGCCAGTTAATTCTGTTTTACCTCATGGTCCCCAGGGTCCCAGTTGGACCCAGAAGTGGTGGAGTTAAATCTAGTGATGCTGTCCAATGTCTCTGTTTCCTGAGTACAGGAGCCTGGCTCCTACAGCTGCTGTGAAAAGGAAAATTACAAAAACAATCCTGCAGATGTCTCTGGATCACCATATAGTGACCCCCCTCACATCCTTGGTGATTGAGAATGATGCCGGGGATGAACGCATGCTGGCAGACTCCCCTCCACAAGACCATTCTTGTTGTTCAGGTGAGTCTGCCTACCTGGTGGAGAAATTTTTCATAAGATGTTACGGAAAAACCCAAACGAACTTTTTCGCCAACCCGATATTTTTTTATAAGCCTAAGTCCTGATGAGCCTTGTTGACATAGATAAAAGTAAACAGGAATGGAAAGAACTTGGTTACAGCAGTGGCAGTCACTTATCTGAACTTCTTTGAAGTCATATACAAAACTCATATAGAATCTAGTACTCAAAAAAGTATTTTTAATGGTCTATCAGATGACATGTCAGGCCCTTCTCCAATCCTGTTGAAAGCAAAGAATTGAAAACTGTCTCACTTACAAATAGATTTGTTTCCTAGACATTGGAGTTATTCCATTTTGGGGCACTACACCGATTTTCAAATGGACACTTAGTTCCCGGGAGGTTTTTGGTGAGGCAGGCAGGAAAAAGCTGTGCCTTCCATTTCTAAACTAGGAGAAAGGGTTTTCTCGGGAAAAATATATATGGAAGCTAAGAAGCTCAAAATTGCCGTAAAAGCTATCCATGATCTCTGTGTCTCGTGGAATGTCCCAAGGTACACCCAAGGGCACGTGTGCCCACATTTAGAAGAGCTTGGTTTACTCATCTCTTCCTTCCTCCCTTTCTTAGGGACTGGTCCTGTTATAACAATCTTGAGAATGACCAGCATTCACTGGAGGGATCGTTTTCTGCATTTTTAATTCTGTCCAAGTGAGATGCCAACTTTATGACAGTGGTCCAGGCTTCAAGAAACTCTTACTTCTGACTTCCAGTTACAATAGCCTGGAGCCTCACAGCTAAATTTATGCAGGGAGAAACTCAGGCTAGATGACCTGGCATTTATAGGTGATTTTATATCCCCTGAATAAAATGCCTAGGTGAACTGGCATTTTTTTCTCAGAGACAAGGAGCTGACTGCATATCAGAAAGCCAAATGAACTTTTTTTTTTTGCGGTACGCGGGCCTCTCACTGTTGTGGCCTCTCCCGTTGCGGAGCACAGGCTCCGGACGCGCAGGTTCAGTGGCCATGGCTCACGGGCCCAGCCGCTCCGCAGCATGTGGGATCTTCCCGGACCGGGGCACAAACCCATGTCCCCTGCATCGGCAGGCGGACTCTCAACCACTGCGCCACCAGGGAAGCCCCCAAATGAATTTTTTGCAACCAGTAGGGGATATTGGTTGGGAAACTAAATCGTTCAGTTGATTGTTTTGTTTTGTTTTCTTTTTTATTGAAGTATAGTTGATTTACAATATGGTGTTAGTTTCAGGTGTATGGCAAAATGATTCCATTATATATATATATGTACTTTCAGATTATTTTCCATTATAGGTTATTATAAGATATTGAATATCGTGTTATACAGTAAATCCTTATTGCTTTCTGATTGTCATTTGGTGAGTGGATAGGAATAGATCCGAGAAGATGCCGTCCAGAGTCTGGCTGGACCTCATCTCCCCAGTTTGTGGTGAAGGCACAAGGTCCTTCCCCAACCTCCGAGGGCTGGTTCCTCCTACTACAGACCCTAGCCCACGACCCAGACTCTGCAGAGAAGCCTACAGCAGGCCCTCACAGCATGATGACAGAAGGAGCTGGAAGATAGAGAACTCAGGAATAAAAATAATGGGAGAAAACCTTAGCTGAAAACCTCTGGGGTCTGTCTGCATAAAACAGATTCTTGATATTGTAAGCAATGTCCATGGAAAAGTAAACCTGGAAACTAATGGATACAGTTTTTTCTATGCAGGTGCCCTGTATTATGGCAACAGAGTTGCTCCAAATTCATTCCCACCTTGGGTGAACCCTTCACCGACACCAATGGTCCCAATGCCCGCGGTTGGTGCTCCAGTGCTTGAGACAACCCCTCCTCCACACGTGATGAGAGGTAAGGGAACTTCCACAATGCTTCCACATCCCAGATCTCAACTGGACCATAATGCCGTGGAGCATTGGTATACGTTTAAAAAATCCTGGTAAAACTGGAAGCCTTCTATAGGCATCATTGCCTTCCATGGAAAGAAGATGGCCCCATGTATTAGTCAGCTTGGGCCACCAAAACAAAATACCATAGACTGGGTGGTTTAAGCAACAGAAGTTTATTTCTCCCAGTTCTGGAGGCTGGGAAGTCCAAGATCAAGGTGCCAGCCAGGTACATTTCATTTTCTTCGTTTGTAGGGAGCACCTGTCTTCCTGTGTGTTCACATGGCCCCTTTGTGTATGCACTGGAGAGAGAGATAGAGGGCAGGCTCTCCCGTGTGTCTCTTTTATAAGGGCACAAACCCCATCATAAGGGTCCCTCCCTCATGACCTTGTCTAACCTTCATCAGCTCCCAAGGCCCCACCTCTAAACACCATCATGTTGGTGGTTACAGCTTCAACATATGAATTTGGGGGGACAACGCATTCCATAGCACCCCATTTCCAACTGTACAAGGCAAACCTTCTGGGATGGAAGAGATGCACCTCTCGTGTGGGGAGGGCCAATGGGTATCAATGGAAAGGACATCTTCTTTGGAGATTGTTCATGACACTCATTTGAACTTAAGTTACTTAACATTTCTGCACTTCACTTCCTTCATTTTGAAAACAGGCATCACTATACTTGTGTAGCTGTAAGTACGTAAGTATCATGATGTAAGCTACTTACATAGCTGTCGATTAAATATGTAACCATCTTTAAAGAGCTGGCATGTTATAGTCACTCAATAAATAGGTGTTCTGTTTGTTTTTGGCCACACCATGCAGCATGTGGGATCTTAGTTCCCCTGACCAGGGATCAGACCTGTGCCCCCTCCAGTGAAATCACAGAGTCTTAACCACTGGGCCACCAGGAAAGTCCCTAAATAGGTGTTATTATCAACTTTATAATCAAAAATACTTGAATGTTGTTTCCTATATAACTGCATTATCATACATTATTTTGTGAGGTTGTTTGTTAATTTGCTTACTTGATTTTAATCAACAGCATATTTGAAAATCCTAGTTTTGCTCAGCATTTAAAAATCTTTCTACCAGTGGTTTCAGTGGCAGGCATGGGTAGCAGATGCAATCGTGTGAAAGCCAGGAAAACGAATTTCCTCGCGAGGCTCCTGGCAGCTGCATCTGGCTTCCTTGTGCAGATTCTTTCTTTGCCTTCTGGTCATCAACCTCTGCAGGGTCTTATTTCTCAACCAGAGAGAGGGGCTGCCTGGGGGGAAATAGGAAACTATCTTCTCTCCTGTTCCTGGTCTGCACTATGCCTTTCGGTGAAAGGGGTTTCCACTGCCTACCCATTGGCTGGTCCCATGTAGAAAGCTTGTGTCCCTTTTCTGCCTTTTATTTAGGAGTAAATTTCAACATTCAAAGAAGGAGCACATCCCTCTCCCTCTTGGAAGGTCCAAAGTACCAGCTTAACTCGGGTGGTTTGCAGTTTAAATATCAGAGTAGCTTCTGGTGTAGCTTCTTAGAAATGTGCTGCTTTTCTAGACTGCTTGGAACGTAAGACTCTTCTATCCAGAAATCCTCAGAACTGATTTCTCAGGACTGTACACCTACCACTCACCTGACATAGAATTATAACAGAGAGAACACAGCGAGGACTCTGAATGGATATTTATGGTATCTTTAAATATCTTTAATAAGTATCTTGATAGAGATTTTAAAACATCTCACCTCTACGACTTAGCTCTGTTGTTGTTTGGGGGCCCAAGGTGATCTTCTTCTTCACGCTTCCATTGGTGGCGATGCTTCAGACAGAGGTCCCTCCACTCCCCTCCCACATCACCTCCAACTATGGAGCTTTGGTGAAGGGCTCTGCATGTGACTCTCAGAGTGACAGCCTCGTAAAGCGGCACATGAGGAGGGAATCTATGTGTCCAAGGTCGCTGTGCTTGCACAACAGCCATTTTTACCATGTGTTTCCAACGAGTGGCTTCTGAGAGCAAGATCTGATTGCAGCGACAAGTTCATGAGTCACTTAAACTGTTCCTCTGCAAAATAAAACTTTCATAGAAACATGTAGAGCCCGAGCCAATTTATTTTGAAGTGTTCTTCTCAGTAAGAATGCAGTGCTTGCTCCGAGTTTCTTGTCTCTGCTGTATGAGGCAACCAAAAGGACAAGGTCTTGAGAGTCAGACAGTTCTGGGGTCCAACTCTGCCCCCATGACCTTGGCCTGGACACTGAAACATCTATAGGTCTCAGCCCACCTTCAAAATGGGGATGATAATAACCTGCAAGGTGGTTCTAAAGTAGGTTCCTGGTTCCCAGGAGAAGCTCGGTAAATGCTGGCTAGTCTCACACCCATTAACCCCAGGTCCTCAATCTCCCTCCAACCTGATCAGAATGGAAGGCTGCACAGACTAACTTCAGTATGACCTTTTGTTTCTGGTAGACGTCTATCCACTCATTAGGGCAGTACTGATTCGCTGCTGCTCACCAAAAGGTCTGATGGATGGGATCTAGGTTCATCAAAATGGCAAAACCCATGATTATCTTTAATGAAAGCAATTTCCTTCAAGCCAAGTTATCTCAGAACACCCTATTTGTGTAGAGGAAAGAAGAGGCTATCATAATAAAATGATTTTTTTGATTAAAAAAACAAAGAGCTGGGAAGCTTCATTGCGTGTTTTAATGATGCCCTCTCATGCCCAGCTCCTACACAAAATCAATTAACCAAGTACTTATTGACTACAGAGCATGAGCTTGGTGGTGTGAGGGGTGCAGAGAAGTACAAGATTTTGTTCCAGTTCTGGATGAGTTTATCCTCCATTTCGAGTTCCCAAACACACACCTGAAGGAGCATATCAGGATGGTTGGGAGAATGGGCACGTGATCAGACAGCGTGGCTTTGCGTCATAACTTTGCCACTTATTAACGCTGTGATGTGACCTCGGGCAGGTCACCTGTCCTCTGCAGGACTGCGGTGAGAATTAGTTAATATTTGCAAAGAGCTTTGTGATAGCATCTAGAAAACAGCAACCTCTCAGACATTTGTTAAAGCACGGTAAGGAACAATTTATTCATGATGGGTGTAGGGACCACTGCACTGGGGTATTGCAGTGCAGGAGGGAGATTAGATTCAACTCTGAACACACCATGGGAAAGTGGGAATTTACAGACAAAAACCAGGCTGAGGTCAGTAAATGGAATATTACTAAGAGGAAACATCAGTGGAAAGGGGGGGTTCTGGTTAAACTAACCTAACAGGATTCTTGCTGAAGGCAGGCCAGGTAATCAGACCTCACTTGAGGATGGTGGGGGGAGGAGGAACCTGAATAGATATCAAGGGTGATCAGATTTGGAGGGTGGGGGATTCTAGCTAAACCTACTTAGTAGGATTTTTGCTAAAGTTAGACAATGCAGAGAGGAACATGGAAGTCCAAAAGTTGAGGTCAAACCTGAAGAGTTCAGGGAAGCCTGAGTAGAGTTAGTCCCAGGAGAGAGTCTTTGTCACTCCTTCATTAAATTGTTTCTCTCTTGAAGGTAAAGACCATGACTTATTTATAGCTACACCAAGCGTTGCATAATTCAGAGTTTTGCACATGGTTTGGTTTTTTTTCTTACCAAATATTTGTTGAATGGGTAAACAAACAAACAAAAAAGATCAGCCAGAATAATGGTGTCTAGTAACAAAGGAGTACTTTCTTGGGAATAGTTTGATCCTTCATTGCTCTTGGAATTGATCAATATTAATCTGTATGCCAAAAGGTAATATTATGTTTTTTGTTTTTATGCACTGTATATGACTACTTAAAAATACAGGTATTTTACCTATCTATACACACAGTCACTGTATATACACATATGTAGTGCATTTGTAGTATATATTATACATATAGTGTGTATGCTTGTGTTTCTTATTCCTAATGTCTTTCTTATTCATTTTTTTCTCTCTAGCCTAGAATATATGTGATAGCTACAAAACGAGTATACATTATATTTGTAAGATAACCTAGAACTCTGATGGCAGCTCCATGAGGAAGGGACAGTGCTTGGACCACTGGGTCCTCCCTGGCGCCTAGAACAGTACCTAGCGTATAGTAGGAGCACGATAAACATTTGTTGTTGTGAAATTAAAGAAGTTCAGGAATAAAATACTGTTCAAATTAATCTTCCTTTCTATGATTTTGTTTGTTTTCATTTTCTTTGTATATTTTCCAGTTGAAAATGACCCACACTTCGTCATCTACCTACCAAAAAGCCAAAAGAATATTTGTTTCAATATTGACTCAGAACCTGGAAAAATCCTCAACCTTGTTTCTGATCCAGAATTAGGTAAAATAAAAAGATATTATATTGGAATCAGACTACTAGATCATGGTCGTTCTTCACTGTCACTACCTGGGATTTCTTTCTTTCCTACCTTAATAAAATCTTATATATATATATTTCAAACTACTCTTTTCAAACTCTGATAGTGAGAAATGAATTATAAATATATTCCTAACTATTCGAACTATTCTAGATAAAATACTCTGAGTATGAACTAGCAGAACTTGTGATATGATTAATTTAAACCATAAGAAAATAGTTATAAAATGAGAATTATAGAGGAAAAAAAATTTTGTAAATCCTGAAGCTAAATAAAAAAATAATTTTCCCATTCTGTCAAGTTTTATAAATTTGAATTATGGTGCCCACATGTGCAAAAAGAAAGAAAGAAAGAAAGAAAGAAAAAGAGCGCACAAGAGAGAAAAAAACATTTTTTTTCCTTGCAGGGATTTTGGTCAATGGACAGCTCATCGGTGCCAAGAAGCCCAAGAATGAAAAACTAAGCACCTATTTTGGGAAACTGGGATTTTATTTCCAACGTGAGGACATGAAAATAGAAATCAGCACCGAGACCATCTCCCTGAGCGGGGGCTCTCGAACATCTGTCTTGTCCTGGTCCGACACAGCCCACATCCTTAACCAGAGGCAAGTACAGTTACATCCGAATTAGGGCGTATCCTTGACACGTGACTACATCAACAAATCCAGACATGCGTGACACAAACATAAAACTCAAGATCATCATTTTAAATGTGAAGAAGTCAAGGTTCAGAAAAAATTTTGTTACTTCCTGCCCTGCTCCCGGCAGTAGAGTCTATGTGTTTTGGACACAGTGTGTCTCAGTGCTAGCCTGGCGCCTGGCATACAGTAAGCACTCAATAAGTACATGTTGGACGTGTGAATGAATCCATCAACTGAAATCCAGCCCAGTGTGTCAGAGTGCTCAGAAACACTATGATTCTGTCCTATGAGTAATATCTTCCCATTAGTACCTGTTCATTGTTGATATGGAAACGTATACATTGACAGAATTTCAGCGCTGGGAGATAAATCAACGTTCTGTGGCCAAAATGTCGTAAAGCTCTTAAAAAACTGGGGCGATTGTACGGGGCAGAGTGAAGTCATATTAGGGGTGGGAGAGGAACGACATTCTAAAACGAGTCTGTTCCGGAATCGTTAACTCCTTTTTGACTTCCCACCAGGGTGCTTGTCTCGGTGAAGAAAGAGAAAACTGTGACTATCACCCTGGATAAAGAGATGTCCTTCTCTGTTTTACTTCATCGCGTTTGGAAGAAGCATCCGATCAATGTCGACTTTTTGGGGATCTACATCCCCCCCACAAACAAGTTTTCTCTTAATGTACACGGGTTGATAGGTAAAGTGTCCGTGGACCATCTGGCAGGTGTGGGACTGACCACCCTAGGTCTTGAGCAACTTTGGCTCAAGGTTAGAACATTTGGTTAGAATGTGGGAAAGTGACAGGTGTGGACTCAAGGGTTCAGGGAGGACCCACACCCTGGTCTTAATTTATGAAGATGCCTGAGTGACACACAAAGAGGTTAGTGTCATTGACAGAGTGTAACATTTACCGTTGCTCGCGGTTTCCATAGAAACATGAGACACATCTCACCATGCAGGGCCACGGGGAGGCCAGGTTTGGGTCAGGAAGCAGAAGCAGGAGCAAGAGATAGGTCCAGGCCAGAGCCTTTACTGGGGTTTCTGTGGCAAAGACAGGACAGAGTAGGGTAGTTTGGGGTTGGCTGGCTTAATAATTTCAGTGGGCACTGGGCTACAGGGTGGTCTTTCCTTGCCTGGCACCTGGCCCTGGAATGATTCCTTCTGGGGCTCCCAGGCCAGAGACAGGAGGCCCGGCTCTGGCTTGGTCCGTTTGCAGATCCCCGCCATGCTCCCGGCTGAGTCCTTTGCTCTCTTTCAGAATTGGCTTTCCCAGGGAGGGGCAGTCTCCCCCCAACCAGACGGAGTTTTTAAGATGTCAAAACATCATAATATACAGAGAATAAGAAACAAGATTCCTACAACCCCACACAGCAGTGCAGGGCAACTCGTAATGCTATAGCTGGGACTATTTGCTGCTCCAAAGTTTCCCAGGGCTGGGATTTCATCACATACTGGGCAAATTAAGAGAAGGGATGGATACACTGTACGTTTTATGCTGAAGATGTTTTTCTCACTGAAGAGAAGTGAACTGGTTTAGGAAGTCTGTGATAAGAAGCAGGGCGTCCAGGTCAACCTTCCCTACTTTTTAAAGAACGGTGGCGATTTAAGCATACTGTATAGTGTCACAAACCAAACGTGTTTCTAGATTTGAGCTGTACTCTCAGGTGCTGACCTTTACCCCCACCATCAGAGTGTTTGATTTTACTTGGGGTCCAGTTGATCAGACTCATATGTCAAATGACATACGAGTGAGCAGCATGGATTTGCCCTCAGGAAGAACCCACCCCCATCTGCATCCTTTTCCTCTCAGTACATCTGTGTACCTCAGAAAGTCTAGATGGGGGAACCAAAATGCAGCTTGGATCACATGACCAGCCTGTCCTTTTGTCTTCCCTTGAGTTACATGTAAATAAACGTCTGGACTTTGTTTCATAGGCCAGTTCATGTATGAGCCAAAGATACATATCTTCAATGAGCGACCAGGAAAGGACCCTGAGAAGCCAGAGGCAAACATGGACGTGAAGGGACAAAAGCTGATTGTCACCAGGTATGTCTCGGATGCATATACTACGGGGACAAAAAGGGCTCCTGTTAGGATTGGACTCACGGCCAAATAGAAGAACAAGAAAAGCCATTTCAAGCTTTACCTGTGTCACACTAAACAATTCACCAGGAAGAGACACACACATGGCATTGGCGTAAGGACACTGCACGGAGTCCATCCGAAATGCAAAAAATGACCAGGTACATAAGTACGTACCATCAAATGCCAAGATTAATTAATCTACTCTTCTCACCTTCGTACATTAGAAGCCATACGGCCACAAGCTGGATAACTGAAAAAGCAGATCAAAGGAAGAAATCATAAAAACACCTACTCGCCTTAGTGCTAGCGAAAGAACGTGTAGATTTTTACTTACGCCTAGAGCTTTCTTTTTGAGTACTTATCCACTGAATGCATGTTTGTGTTTGAATCTACTGAATACATCTTGGTGTAGCTTTTCTTACACAAACCGTATCCATATGCTTCATTTTGAAGTGAGAACATAGATACCTGTAAAGCATCCTGAGTTTAAACTTTTTATACGTCTTTTTCATTTTTCCCAGTCTTTTACAGTTGTCTCACCCAGGCCTAATCTGGTATCATATTAAAGAATTCGGGGCCTTTTTAGAGTTTTTACAAAGCAGCCAACTTTGCTCGATGAGAAATGACTCTTGGCACACGAATGTCATTGGCTTCCATGTACTTCATTAAACCATAAAATTAGAACAATTAAGCCATAAAATTACAACAATCATTAAGCCATAAAATTACAACAGCAAAATAAAGTTACCACAGAAATAGATTTGTGAACTGCAACAATGGGCTTAGTACACTACTCAACTAGCATGGGTTTACCAGAGATCAGTGAGTTACCACTGGGCGTCAGTAAGCGTGTTTCATAGAAGCAACGCTGAGCACAGTTGATCACAGTAATAACAAGTTATCTGAGATTGGTAAACACATCTACTCTATGCTAATGACCAAAGGTAAAGGCTGGGCCCCATTTTCTTCTACTGCCAGCACCTTGTGACGCACAGCGGAAACTAACTCGACCCGTGGGCCACGCGCAAAGATGTATGTCTTAAAGCTCATTAATGGCAATATACCGTATAACTTCTTTACCCTTAAAACGAAAACCATGAATGTCTCAGGAACAGCCGGCGTCGCTCCTAAGTAGAACAGTCACCCCTGCAGTCAAGCTGAGAGGCACCTCAGATTCATCCTGCAGGGAACCTGTGAGCTGGAGCTTCGTTTCCACCTTCTTTCCATTTGAACGTTATTTCCGCCCCACAGCCTCCCTGCAGTAGCCTCAGCTCCCCAGAGCACGATGGTTGGATCCTCTTCCAGCCTCACCAGATAAACGCAAGACACCCAGGAAATTGTGAATTTCAGATACTTGGGACATACTTCTGCTGAAACATGAGTGGTGTTTATCTGAAATTCAAATTTAACTGGTATCCTGCATTGTTATTTGCTAAATCTGGCAGCTTCTTCCTTGCTCTGGGCTAATTTGGAGACTATACCAGCCCTAGGCAACCTTGAGGACATAGCCCCCAGCCAGTTCCCACTGCCCCCTTGTCCCTTTCCCCATGTCCAGAAAGAGGACTGCCTCTGACTACATGGGCCTTCCCTCCAAGGCAGCAGGGAAAAAATAAAAAAGGAAAGTTAATTTGCACTCTTTACCTTCCTGGAAAAGTCCATATTGGTCAATCTCTAGACAGGTTATTTGAATTTCTAAGGACACACTGCTTATTGTCTGTCTTTCTAAACCAAGCCCCTGACTCTGGTGCTTTGTATGACTTGGGGAAGACTTGGGGAACGGGGATGGGGCACAGGGGTGTTAGCAGATACGGTGCTAGAAGGGGGCAGAAAACAGAGAGGGAGAGTGTCTTCTTTCTAGATACACAGGCTGGCCACGCCGTGGTCTGTGTCCTAACCACGCCCACTGTTCTCCTTGCAGAGGCCTGCAGAAGGACTACCGGACAGACAGAGTGTTTGGGACCAACGTTCCTTGTTGGTTTGTGCACAACAGTGGGAAAGGCTTCATCGACGGACATTACAAGGACTACTTTGTGCCTCAGCTCTACAGCTTTCTCAAATGGCCTTGAAAAGTTTATAGTTGGGGAAATTCTATGTATAAATATACATTTTTTCCCTGCCACCTTTGTAGTCATTCTTGAGTTTGAATAATTAAAAACTAACCAGATATCATGGTGGTTTATAAAACCTGTTAACACACCTGAAGAAGATAAATACTTTGCAAAGAAGTTTTAGGATGTTGTTGGCGTTTTCAGATGGGAAGGTGTGTTAATCGAGGTTGTGCAGAGGAGGGCTGCATTGGTGAGTCAAGCTGCCGTCCAGACGGAGTCCTGGGTTTGGCATTTACTGTAAGGACTCCACTGTTTTTAGTGTCAGGTCCTCAACCTTGCAACTGAATACATTATTAGGTTGTCAGTTACATGGGAAATTCAATTATGAGGTTATTTGGTGAACTTGGAGTAAGAACAGGGGAAGTCACCTATCTTAATTGTTTTGTAGTTATATATATATGAATATAAAGCCCTGTCACCCTCTGTAGGGATAACCTTGCCAAGGTACCTAAGATGCCCATGATGCTTTGCCAAAATTCCTTCCTTAGTGTTGGCCTCAGAGACCCTTTTTAGTCCAAGAAGCCTGTATTAGTCAGGATTCTCCTGAGAAAGAGAACTAGTAGGATAGCCATATCATATATACACACATATATAAACATACGCACATATACAGTTGGCCCTTGAACAACGTGGGGCTTAGGGCTGCCAAAATCCCACAGTTGAAAACCAACAGACTTTTATCTCTGTCTCAAAGACAAAGGAATTGATAGATGACTCACCCAAGGGCAGGAAACAAACAGTATAGAACAGATCAGGACTCAAACCCTAGTTTTTTGTTTTTTTATAAATTTATTTTTTATTTATATTATTTATTTTTGGCAGTGTTGGGTCTTTGTTGCTGTGCATGGGCTTTCTCTAGTTGCGGCAAGCAGGGACTACTCTTTGTTGCGGTGCGTGGACTTCTCATTATGGTGGCTTCTCTTGTTGCAGAGCACAGGCTCTAGGCGCGTGGGCTTCAGCAGTTGTGGCACGTGGGCTCAGTAGTTGTGGCTCATAGGCCCTAGAGTGCACGCTCAGTAATTGTGGTGCATGGGCTTAGTTGCTCCGTGGCATGTGGGATCTTCCCGGACCAGGGCTCGGACCCATGTCCCCTGCATTGGCATGTGGATTCTTAACCACTGAACCACCAGGGAAGTCCTCAAACCCTAGTTTTTTGATTCCACATACTGTGATCTCTAATTAAACACAAACTTTTCCCCATACTTAGTTAATTTTAAAGATCTGTAAAATGAAACAACAGCTGCTATATTTGTTTTTTAAAAACCCACATACAGGGGTTTCCCTTGTGGTGCAGTGGTTGAGAGTCTGCCTGCTGATGCAGGGTACACAGGTTCGTGCCCCGGTCTGGGAAGATCCCACATACCGCGGAGCGGCTGGGCCCGTGAGCCATGGCCGCTGAGCCTGCGCATCTGGAGCCTGTATTCCGCAACGGGAGAGGCCACAACAGTGAGAGGCCCGCGTACCGGAAAAAAAAAATTTTAAAAATCCACATACAAGTGGTCCCATGCAGTTCAAACCCGTGTTGTTCAGGGGTCAATGGTGTGTGTGTGTATATATATATATATATATACATATATATATATATATGAAGAGATCTATTATAAGGAATTGCCTTACATGATTATGGAGGCTGGTGCAAGTCTGATCCATTATCATTCTGTGCTTTCCTTTGTTTATAACTTTCCTTTAAATCTATTCTGAAAATGGATATATGTTCAAAGGCCAAAGTGATGAAATTGCACTTAAAAAATTTTTTTAAGGTACATTTTTATGAAGCTTTCTCTCCATAATTTGGTTAAAACCGTTTTTCATTTTAGAAAGTAGACAAAACTACCTCTTTTTGGACATACCCAACCAATATTTGTGAAAGCAAGTGATCATCTTTTGACATAATTGCAAAATATTAAACGTGATTATTTCTATAATTTCCAAGATAACCTCAGTGCTGAAGAGGTAAATAGCATTGCCTTTTAGTTTCATTCCTCTATAAAAATTGGTCACCTACGGCACCTATGATTTTTTAAAAAATCTATTACATCTTTTCTATCCCTATTTCAAAAATACTAATCTTAAAATGTTAATATTCAACACAAACTTCAAAAGTGGGTTCTTATACTGGTTACTTTGTAAAAAATTTTGACCTTAAAACAGCTACCTTTAGCTATATAAGGTTAGATCTGTTCCTAGTATTTTACATGTGCTCAGTAGTTTTAAAAATAATGATGAAAATCTTGGGGTGTAAATTTACACGCTGAGTACTGAGCAACATAGTCCTAGCAAAAGAAACTAGATTTAAAATCAAACCCATGTTATTCAAATTATCAAAACTTTTATTAATAGCTGGTGTTTTAAAATTCATTTCCTGTAAAAAATAACCTTATTAATACTGTTCATATGTGTCCCTCTTGAGACCAGAAAATTGCCTTCTCTATATAATTAATTTTGAATTATAAGGGAATAATCAATTTTGAATTTCAAATGAAGAAACCAAATTAATGGGAATCATTGGAAAAGAAGGAACTATTCCACTGTCTGCCTCTTGGTTAGTTCTGAAAGTATTATGCTCTCAGTGATGAAGAAAAACAAGTTGACAATTATCTATGCTTATTCGTTGAACACCTTGGAACCCATTGGTAATTGATCAATATTGAATTTTGTATTAAGTTGGGGTATTACAGGGCTGGTATTTGTCAAATATATTCCTCTTTAGGACAAAAGTAGCCTATCTTCAAAGCTTTCTGTAAGTATCAATCTAAACAGTTCCCATTAAACCAATTAGATATGTATGTCTTATTGGCAGAACTGTCAGGAAAATAAGAGCCTTTGTTTGAGAAACAAGACTGCGTTCAGGTCATACTTCTGTCATAAGTTTGTTTGTTTGTGTTTTTAAATATCTGAAAATTAAACAAGGCTTCTTAGAGTTGGAAAATTGGCAATCCAAAGAAATAAGTAAAAAAAAAAGGGAATTAGAGAGTGTCTCTATGTGTAGTAAAAATGAACTATGAATCAGTAGTTATTTTAGTACCTAATGGTATGAGGTCTTATGCAAGTCATTCTACTTGCTTTAAAGGATCACTTAATACCATAAGGAGGAACATCTCTTCAGACTTATCCCAATCGAAAGAGCTGTAGGTGACTCCAAAGACCCAGTAGGATGAAAGTAGAAATTACCTGGCTGCCTAGATACATAAAAATGCTTATATGCTGTAATAATTTAGTAGTCTTATTCCTTTCTTAACACTTTTTCAGGGAATTCCCTGGCAGTCCAGTGGTTAGGGCTCAGCAGCCGTGGTCCAGGTTCAAACCCTGGTCAGGAAAGTAAGATCCCACAAGCGGCAAGCATGAAACATGGCCAAAAAAACCAAACAAACAAACGAAACAAAACACTTTTTCACACTGGCAAAGTCTACATGGGTGACTTTTTCTGAAATATCCATGTGAGAGAAAGAAAAATCAAGGACGCTTCCTTTTAATGGTATAGTGATTCAATTACCCAGTTAACGTTTCTGGGGTCACTTCAGTCTACCTAATGACGAACTTACAACGAAGGCTGAGCCATATTCTAATCCTGTGATCCCATTTCACCAGAGTAGGAACTGAGGTATGTACAGTTCCTACTTACATTACGGGTAACAGTAATGGTCTCTCACTGCGGTATGTCAAAGTCAGGGCGGGTTTTTTTTTTTTGGCTGCACCAGGTCTTAGTTGCGGCATGTGGGATCTAATTCCCTGACCGGAGATGGAACCCAGGCCCCCTGCATTGGGAGCACAGAGACTTAACCACTGGACAGCCAGGGAAGTCCCAGGGCGGGTTTTTAATTAGCTACTCCAAATTAGCTAATTTCTCTTTATCGGCCAATCATTTCATTTGAATATCAATTCACTAAACATTGTCAATTCCTACACGACACCCATCTTGGGCCTACACCTGCTTCTCACCCTTTTATCTCCAGCACCTCCTGCGATCATTTACTTAGCGGAGGCGCTTTAGTAAATGTTTGTTGAATAAATTCACTCAAACGTGTCAGCAAAAACTGATAGGCAGTTAGAAGTACACAAGGGTAAAAAGAGCAAATAAGGCAATGGGATCTGACGGCATTCCTAATGAAGAAAACTCAAGGAATTTGGTTTCCTGAGATATCAATGCCAATAATTTGATATGACCTCAAGCAAGCTGGTGAAAAAGAACAGCTTTCCAAAAACTGAGAAGCCACAGACAGACAGAAAATATTTACAAAAGATATTATCTAAGACGATCATCCAAAATATACAAAGAACTCTTAAAACTCAACAGTAAGGAAGTGAATGACCCAATTTAAAAATGGCAAAAGACTTGAATAGACACGATATACAGATGGCAAATAAACATATGGAAAGATGCTCAACATCATATGTCATTAGGGATTGCAAATTAAGACAATGAGATACTACTACACACCTATTAGAATGCCAAAATCAAGACAACACTAAATGCTGGCAAGGAGGTGGAGCAACAGGAACTCTCATTCATTGCTTGCAGGACTACAGAACAGAACAGCCACTTCGGAAGTCAATCTTACCATTCAATCCAGGAACCACGCTCCTTGGTATTTCCCCAAATGAGTTGAAAACTTATGCCTGCACAAAAATCTACACACGTAGGTTTATAGCAGCTTCATTCATAGTTGACAAAACTTGGAAGCAACGAAGATGTCCCTCAGTAGGTGAATGGATAAATACACTGTGGTATATACAGATAAGGTGGTATTACTCAGCACTTAAAAAAAAAAGAGCCATCAAGCCACGAGAAGACGCGTGGAGGAAACAAATGCATATTACCCAGTAAAAGAAGCCAGTCTGAAAAGCCTACATACTGTATGAGTCCAACTACCAGACGTTCTGGGGAAGGCAAAACTATGTAGACAGTAAAAAGATCACTGGTTGATGGAGGCAGGCAGGGGAGGGGCGATGAGCAGGTGGATGTTCAGACTGAGGAACCTATTTTGCATGATACCATAATGGTGAATGTATTTCATTAGAAATTAGTCCAAGCCCATAGAATGTACAATCCCAAGAGTGAACCCTGACGTCAGCTACGGATGCTTGGTGAGGATGACGTGTCCATGCAGGGTCATCAGTTATAACAGATGCACCATCTGGTGGGGGTGCTGATGGTAGGGAGGCTGTGGCTCGGGGGGCAGGGGGCACGTGGGAAATCTCTACACGTTCTGCTTAATTTTGCTGTGAACTTAAAATTGCTCTAAAAAATAAAGTCTATTTTTTTTTTTTAAAAAAAGAATAGCTTACGATGCTTTAAAAAGAAAAAAATAGTCAGGGAATTCCCTGGCAGTCCAGTGGTTAGGACTCTGCGCTTCTACTGCAGGGGACCCAGGTTCAATCCCTGGATGGGGAACTAAGATCCTGCAAGCCATGTGGCTCGGCCAAAAAAATAATAATAAAGAAAGAAAAGAAAATAGAGAAAAAAGTCTACATAAGACTTGATTTTAGGTGTCTGCAGTCCCTCTGCTTAACATAACCATATTGGCCTCTAAAAACTTACAGGAAAAAAGGTTCTACAGTCTAGCATCATATTTTTGTGCTTCAGACTTTTTTCAATTAAGTTGACCTTCAATAATGCTACTTTATTTTATCCTGCGACAATTTCAGGAAGATGCTGGAGAAAAGAATTAAATGTGGGCGGTAGGGATGAAACATGGTTTTCTAAGAAGAAAACCACTGAGTCGATTCCAAACTTACAGATTTGGGGGAGGCCTATGAAATTTGTCATGTTTTATTTATCCACTATAATCAGGGAGAACCATTCCCCTTATGGAAATTCCTCAGGTCACAAACGCTCGCCCCCATTTACTGACACTATGCTCACTTCGTTTATCAAACATCTACTAAGTGCCGGGCTTTACGTCTGACACTCCATATGCATTTTCTGTAGTTCTCACAACAACCCTGCCGGGACACACTATTTTTGACAATTTATACATTAAAAGCATTGAAATTCGAGAACATTAACTTTCCTGAGATGACTTAGCTAGTGAATAGAACAGCCAAAATTCAACCTAAAGTCTGCCCAACTCCAAAATCCAGCTCCTTTCCCCAGTACGATGCTGTCCAGCTATTTCGGAAACGCTTTAATTCATCCCATAGCATTTTCTGTAAAGCTACTGACATCACCCTATTACTATTTCTTTCGCTGCCTCCTCTGTCTCTGTTCACCAGCAAATACTCTCCCACCTTCTGATAATAGATTTATCACCCCTCCCCTAAGGGTGGGGCTCCAGAGGGATGGCCCATGGGTTGGAATACAATCCAAGTCTGGCCAGTCGGTAGTATTCCAATCCTTTTACTTGGAATGATCTGTCCCGGTGGGGATCCATAAGACTCAATCCCAGGTTTTCTGCTGGAACTGTGACAGAAGGGTAAGATGTAAACCTGGAGGCTGGAGATGCTGGCAGTCATCTTGCTGTTTTGAAAAGTACCTTGAATGAACCCAACACAGAAGCCAGAGATGACAGGGACCCAGCCCTGAATCTGGACTGCTTGCACCCTGAATCTCACTTGAATCGAGGGTCTGCTCCTTCGCAGTTATATGAACTATAACCTTCCTTTTTTTTTTTTCCCCATAAGCAACTGTGAGGTGGGTTTCCTGTCTTTTGTATCCCTTCATAATATGCTGCCCTACTTATTTAAAAATGGACAGCTCACCATTGCTGGTGGGATTGTAAAATGGTGTAGCCACTTTGGAACACAGCCTGGCAGCTCTTCAAATGTTAAACATGGTATAACATGAGTGAGTTACAGTATGACTGACTCCAATCCTAGGATCTGAAAACGTACGTTCACACAAAATCTTGTACACAAATGTTCACAGCAGCATTATTCATAATTGCCTCAAAGCGGAAACAACCCAAATCCAGCAACTGATGAATAGTTTTTTAAAAATGCGGTATACCCATATGATGGATAATTGTTCAATGAAAAGGAATGAGATAGTGATCCGTGCTACAACGTGGATAACCCTTGAAAACATTATGCTGTGTGAAAGAAGCTGGTCATAAAAGATCGCATATCGTATGATTCCATTTATATGAAATGTCCAAAACAGGCAAATACACAGAGATGGAAAGTAGATTAGTAGTTGCCAGGGGCTGGGGAGAGAGGGGAGGTTAGGAGTGACTATGGATACAGGGTTACTTTCGGGGGTGATGAAAATGTTTCAAATTAGATAGTGGTGGTGCTTGTACAACTTTGTAAATATTCTAAATACCACTGAAATGTCCACTTTAAATGGGTGAAATTGTATGGTGTGTGTGAATTATATCTCAATAAAGCTGCTATTCTATTTATAGTTTGACTCTTTAAAATGTAATTATATTTACAGTTCAACTTTACTGATGAAAATAGAAATTTAGAGTATATGAAGGATTTCCTCTAACTATACGATTCTAAATTGTCCTATATAAAACACTTTACAATAATGTTCTTTTAATGAAGATAAAAAATCATCAAGGAAATATTACAAAGGAAATAAAAATAACAAAGACAAAATTACACAATTTTGATACTTCATGAGACATAACTAGATTTTTCTGTAAGCTTAGCTAAACAACTATACAGTAATATTTAAATAAATCCATTTGTTTTATACAAAAGAAACACCCTAACACAGTAGAGTCTTGTAATGCCTTTGTGAACACCAATTTGATGCTTTAAGATTTTAATGTGTTGTTAACAAGTTATCAAACTCAGGCAAGTTTAGAAATGTCTTCGTATTGAATTCCTTCAACTCTGCGTCCTTTTAAAGGGCCCTACAAATTAAAATAATTGAAGAAGAGGTTAAGAACACACATGTACTTGTAAGACAAGAAAAGGACACACACTTCTGGATCCCAATTTGCCTTTTTCACATCCCTAAGATACCACTAAGGTACCTACCAGCTCTACACATCTGTGAATTTTACAAGTATTCTAAAGCATTCTACGGCAACCTCATCAAGAACTGGCCATATTTTCTTCAGTGCTATGTGGCATGTGTTACCTCTAGACCCTGTGGCAGAGACTGGCTAGCTGGTCAGTATCTCCTCTGCTTCCTGGAGCAAGTCACACTTCCTGGCTCCTCCTGTGCTCAGGTATGCCATGAGATGGAGCTCTGGCCCAAGGAAGGGAACAGAAGTGACGCGGGCCACTTCCAGGCCCAGGCCATGCTCCCCTCCACAGGCAACCCGTCACGCTCCCCGCGGCCTGCCTGAAGCACACGGACACGGTAGCTGTCAAAACCCCGGTTGAAGGTGGTAGAGCCACAAGTTAGAAGGACCCTGGGCTCACAAATCACCCCTAAGAAAAGAGCCATTCCCTGATTCAGAAGACCTGTTCTGGACTTCAAAATGAGAAGTTCATGTCTATCATGTTTGTGCCATTATCAGTCGGGTTTTTTTTTTTAAATAACAAATATTATTTTAAGCAATACAAATCCTCATACTCAAAGATATTTGTCTAGTTTAGCTGTGACAGGCTGGTCTTATTACAGAAAATGAGACCAACCTGAAATATATTTTCTTGTTCCCTTCATATCCAACAAAAAGGGAAAGGGGAAAGAAAACTGGATTAATGAAAGATGATACCTGTCATAAAAGCTGATACAGCCTGGGAACACAGAGGCTAAGAATATGGGCTCTGGACCCAGACTGCCCAAGTTCAAACCCCACCCTCAGCAGGTGACATAACCCCTCAGTGCCCCATTATCCCCTAGTGGGGAACAGTAACAGTACCCTACATTACTGGCTTGTTGAGAAATATAAATGAGCTAGCACATATAAAGTGCTCAGAATAACATCTGGAACATAATATGCATATGAGCTCAATAATTCTTTTTTTTTTTTTTTTTTTTTTTTGCGGTACGCGGGCCTCTCACTGTTGTGGCCTCTCCCGTTGCGGAGCACAGGCTCCGGATGCGCAGGCTCAGCGGCCATGGCTCACGGGCCCAGCCGCTCCGTGGCATGCGGGATCTTCCTGGACCGGGGCACAAACCCGTGTCCCCTGCATCAGCAGGCGGGCTCTCAACCACTGCGCCACCAGGGAAGCCCAAGCTCAATAATTCTTAACTCTTATTGTTAAATTTTTCAGTTAAAATTTAAAAGTTGGTCCTCTCTGCTGCAAAATATAAAATGATGATGATGACTCTAACCCTGGGCTGAGATTTTAACATTTTTTACCTTCCTTTAAAAAATGCTTTTAAAATGTCTTTCTTTTAATGTACTATAATGATTACATATAAAGGAAATAAGTTCCCAGATAAAGCATGACCCAGTTTGACATCATCAGGTTTAAAGGTCAAAGGTCAATCACACTTCTGTGATAAGAAGGCCAAGCAAGGGATAAAGAAGGGGGCCAGACTTGGGTTAACTAGGCAAGTATCTAAAAAGTTGGGGCTGGTTTTGAACAATTTGTGAGCTATTTAAAAAATCTGCTTAATAAATGTGTAAATTCCAAATCTTATGATACTGATACTAAAATTTAAGATGCCAGAAGTAATAAAAATAGGAGAAACCACTCGAAAAGTTCATGTTTTTCAGGGCATTGACTTGGAGAAAACATGCGGACGTAGAGACAAGCTGACCGACATGCACAAACCAGCACAGATATTTTTAATGGAGGCAGGCTGCAAAAGAAGAAGAAAAAACCAAAAAATTTGCATGTGGGTTTCCTCTCCCAAGAGTACACGCTGCTTTGCAATCAACCAGAAAGGCTTTCCCTGCGGATCACCTCCGAGGTTCTATCTCCATCCAGCTCTGAGAGCGATGAAAGCATTAGAGGGGAAGATGGAGCTGTGGGTTCACAGCAAGGCCGGGAAGAAAGCAGCTCTCGAAAATCATACAGACTGGAAACCAAAGCTGTGGACGGAACCTAGAATATCCTCAACAGTACTGAGTCGTTCTGTTTCCCTTAGATGAAAACGTGAAGCGGGATGTAAGTTGGATAGTATTAGGAAACTAGAAAGTAGAGGAAATTCAACCTGCCAAGGAAATACGAGAGTTTCCACGATCTTATGCTGATTGAATCAGAAAAAAAAAAAACTGATTTAAAAAAGAACTTCAATCTGTTCATGTAGTCAGATTAATAAATTCCCTACTGACAGGTGACATTCCCTGTTCCTTTTTCTTCCCCTTAGAGTTTATGTTCGTTGGTGATTAGGTTAGTATTTTCAAGGACAGGGAAAAAATGCTTAATTTACTGAAATGTGATTTTTTTCAAATAAGAACCTAAATGGTTTTTCTAGAAAGCTTTCCTGAGACACATGTTCTCAAACCAGTTCATAGCTGGGCTCAGGGGACCTGAGAACTCCTTAAAGGGAACACATAAAATTTGGCAGTTTATGTGCAGTTTCTTGCAGAGAGCCCAAAACTTTCATCAAACTCTTCAGGAAGTTGATTATTCCCCCAAACACTAAAACTTCCTGTAGTGGAGATGAAAAAGCTTCTCGTTTAGAGGTAAAGATACACGGTGCGGTAGCGCAGGGATCTAAAAAGAATTAGGCAGTTAGGAAAAAACATGTTTCAGACCCTTCCTTCTGAAGACAGCTCAGGTCTCACTCAGCCTCATGCGCAGACCTGTCAGTGGACCGTCAGTTCTAAGTCAACGAACAATTTTACTTAAATGTCAGATTTCTTAAAATCTATTTATTGATCTCTTCTACCTTAAATCCTTTATGAAAGAAAGAAGGACATTAAAAAATATTATTGATCTCTGTGGCTTTTCCCCCACTAACTCTGACTATATATTCTCCACTAATCACACTACGGCAGATTGAGTTTTATGTTAGTTTTATGTTGGGAAAAAAACTGGGATATAAAACTATGTGTAATATACACAATGTTATAAAATAGAAAGACTGAAAAAAAACAGACCAAAATATTAATGGAGGTTATCATTTGCCTGGAGGTTTACGGGCAATTTTAAAAATTATTTATATTAAATTGTATTTTTCAGCTTTTATCCAAGAGTGCTGCTAGAGACTGAATGTTTGTGTCCCTGTCGAAATTCATTCAATACATTCAAAATGTGATGGTATTAGGAAGTGGGGTCTTTGGGAAGTGATTAGGTCATGAGGGCAGAGCCCCTGAGAATGCATTAGTGCCCTTAAAAAGGGATCCCAGAGAGCTCCCTTTCCCCTCCCACCATGTGAGGACACATTAACCAGGAAACAGGCCTTCAGCAGACATCGAATCTGCCTGTGCCTTGATCTTGGACTTCCAGCCTCCACAAACGTGAGAAATAGATTTCTGTTGTTTCTAAGGCCACCCCAGTCTATGGTATTTTGTTATAGCAGCCTGAACAGATTAAGACACATAAGGAATTTCTTTTGTAATCAGAAAATAAAATGCTTTAGTAATGTCAGTCATTAGAGAAAATAAGCTTATAGATTTCCAAATAGGAGAGAAGGCAAACAGAAAGCCCAAACTTAAAACACGAATCCGATGAAAAAAAACCATAGCACATTTTAAAAGCATTTTGAAATTTCCGTCTTTGTGTAAACTATACTTACGGTTTCAATGACTATAGTAGCTGAAAAAGTCTTCTCATTGATGGATTCTAGGGTACCTTCATTTCCTCTGTAGCCTCCATTTAAAACGAGAATTCTTTTTCCTGTAACAGAAAAGGGTTAACACTTAATACAAAGAAAATGGCCACTTTCTTCTACTTTCTTACAGCCAAATGCAATTACACTGAATCAACATAGTAGAAAACAAAACTCTTCTCTTAGATGTTCTTAACCATTTAATATCTGTATGATGCTACAGTACAGTTTGTAGATACTTTGATAACTGTAACATCACAAGACTCCTCATTTTTTCTACTTATTTGTCAAGGAATGTTTTAATTTTATACCAAGGAGTATAAGGTTCTTGGAGGAGATGCCCAGAGCCCAGAAGTAATCAGAAAAAATTCAGCTTACTTTTAATTTCTCTCTTTTTAAGATCATAAGATGGTTGCTAGTTTCATAAAAGCGTAAATATGTGCCTGCTGTTTGGTTGAGCCATTCTATCTCTAAGAATTTTCTCAACACAAATCATATATCCATACAAAGATCTGTATGTGAATGCTCATATGGCCAAGAGCTGTAAACAACCCCAATGTCCATCAGTAGGTGACTGGATAAAGAAACTGGCACATCCACATAATGAAATAGTTGGCAATAAAAAGGAATAAAGTATATATGCACACAACAACGTGAATGAATCCACAATGATGTACTTAGTGAAAGAAGCCAGACAGAAACACAGGACACGTGGTACGATTTTATTTATATAAAATTGTAGAAAACTATGAGCTAATCTATAGTCACAGAAGGCAGACTGGTGGTTGCGTGGGGGACGGGGGAGACAGCAGGGAGCGAAGGACTATAAAGGAAACGGAGGAAACTTTGCGGCGTGATGGACACATTTGCTAACTTGATTGTAAGGGTGGTTTTCACGGCAGTACGCATGTGTTGAAAACAACAAATTGTATACTTTATACAGATGCAGTTTATGTTAATTACATCTTACTGAAGCTGAAAAAAAAGTCCACAATTTCTAATCCATAAAATGAATTTTATTTTATGGAGAAAGAATATAGGATCTGATAAACAGAAGTTTTAGAGACTAACATTATCACTGTGCCAGCAATGATACCGCCATGAAGAGTCTGGGTCAGAGGCAAACAACCTAACCACAGAAGCATTTATACTAGATATGCGTAAGACAATTAAGGAAAAGAAAAGGCAAAATAATACTGACTTTTACTTTACCATCTCAAATAGCTAAACAAATATATTAATAATAATCCTAATATGATTGATTTTATCCAGATATGTCTGTGATTTGCTTCTGGAAAGAAAACAAAGATTCTAGAAAGGGAAAATTTATTTATGCCACAAAATAGCTTTCTCAGAGGACTGGTAAACTACCACCTCACCAAGTCAAACTGGGATCAGTTATATTGGCAGTTATATGTTTCTAAAAAGGAAACTCATACCCAGAACTATCAAGTAACGTCAAAAACTAAGGTTTTAAAGAATGGAATCACTTATTTCGATGGTATATTAAATGGTCTGCAAAAAGATTTACCTGGTGCTGGAATTACTGTTTCTAAATGAGTCTGGTCAAGTTTCAGCTTGTCTCCAGAATCAATCATCTTCACCACAGCGGTGTAATTGTCAATTACTTCCTGCCATGTAAAACCAACACTTTTATAACAGAAGAGACATGTGAACACAAAGTCCAAAGGACAGAAATAAATGTAAACAATGAAATTCTAACCAAAAGGTAAGAGTAACTTGTTTTAAGAGTAACTCCTTGTATCAATGGAGCTTATTTTCTAGATGCCATATATGACCTCAGGCTATGGTTCTTAAAGAATTCAATTCAAAGCGTAGTTAAGGTTTTCATCTGGAAAGAAGAGGCTGGTGACCTTAGAATAAGACTTTAAGAAATACAATGAGAGGGATAATTCTGTGTCATTTCAAGTACAGTAGGAGGGCAACTTATGCATGCACAAGGGTGGGTGCTAGCATGAAACTATACTCAGGAAAAGCACAAGAAAGAAAAAGACTGGAGCATTGATTTTTTTAAAATTTTAAAATCCTACAGCAATCAAAAGATAAGTCTCTCAGGTAAACCACAAGGAAGTCCTCCTTGGAACTCTGGGGCCCTATTACATTGCCCGTCATTAACAAAGGGAATGTACCTTACTTACGAGCAAGGTGCGCTCACTGAATTTTTTAAGAGGTGCCGATGGGATTTCATACATACCATTTGCTCTAGGAAGAAAGCCGACCAAAGTTAAGTATAAACTATGGTTTGGAAATGAAATATTTCTCCAACCGTTGGGAAGTCAGCCTTCCTTTCATGGAACCATCGAGAACCTTAGACACACTGCTTCTGTTACTAGGACTTGATTTTTAAGGAGAATCAAAATGGCTTTACTCAGCCACATGCCAGCTCCTTCACCAAATTCCATCATAACTCCATGTTCTTACCTTAACAATCCCCTTTTTCTTATGATACTTCTCTCCAAGTTTTTTGGTTATAATTTTCACTACAATTTCCTGGAAAATAAGAAAAAAATGAAGATGGAAGGAATGATATAAATTATCTTTCCTCTTTTGATCCTTCATTTAAAACATTTTCACCGAAAATCATAGTAAAATGTTAACTGCTTTGCTAAATAAGACATTTTGGAGTTGGAAGTCTTCTCAACGATGGCAGAACATTTCCTTAGTAATCTTTCATTCCTTCTGTCTCTTTTTATTCAACACAGTTGGTTACCAAGAGGAAAAAACGCGTATCTCATGGCTGATTTCCATAGTGAAGGTTTCCTGAAATCTAGGACTTTCATCCACCAATCTCAACTCTATTAATCCAGGTCTTTCATAGAGAGCTTCTTTCTTTCTCTCCATTCAAGGAAGAAAAAATGCCAAGGATGTTATATGTTGACATTCACCGCTGACAAAAAAACTCAAGAGAGCAGGAGTCTCACTGGGAACTGCAAGCAACGGAGGCTTTGAGCTAAAGCACAACACTTTCCACAATGCTCTTTTCTCACGATGTTGCTCTGGATTTTTGGTAAGACTGGACTCCTCCAGACTAGCTCTAGCTAAAAGCATTGCTCTTCTGAGCATCTAGTTCTCAACGGGAGAGAAATCTGAGTTTATTTCATATTAATGCATTCTGAGCTTGCTTCTTTATCATTGTTTTCCTGATTTCAATTGGCTAATGGCTGACGATAAAAATTAAATCACTTGACTTAATTCCAGATTCACTACAGCAATTCTGTATTTGCTACTTCAAGTGGATACAGCAGAAGTACTAGATGGTCACAAGTACTTCAATAAGCCAGGCTAAACATTACATTAACAAAAACCTAGTAAGGACTTTGGGGGAGAATATTTAACAGCAGAAAAATATGTTTAAGACAAGGCTTGAATGTTCTTATTCTTAAGTCAGTATTCTATTAAGACGTTCTCAATGAAGCCATATAATACCAACAGTTTCTCTGATTTCTGGGCTAAATTTCTCAAAGGCCCTCATGGGTACACACACTTATAATTTAAACATAATTCATTACTTCATTGTACTATTGACACTTGCTCATAGCACATCTGTCAAAACCTTCTTTTCTGAGTTTAAAAACTAAAGCTCTCCAATCCATCTCTGTGGGCTGCTGGTTATTTTAACACACATACTGCCCGTTTCAAAATGAGACACACACTGAGTCACTGGATCCCTGTTGGCTGATCTTCCCTTTTTTTTTTTTTGCGGTACGCGGGCCTCTCACTGTTGTGGCCTCTCCCGTTGCGGAGCACGGGCTCTGGACGCGCAGGCTCAGCAGCCATGGATCACGGGCCCAGGCGCTCCGCGGCATGTGGGATCTTCCCAGACTGGGGCACGAACCCGTGTCCCCTGCATCGGCAGGCAGACTCTCAACCACTGCGCCACCAGGGAAGCCCTGATCTTCACTTTTAATGTAACATTCTCCAAGAGGAGCTAGGAAGAAAATCTGAATAATTTACTATACTAGAAGATTATCAAACTGAAAATAAAATTTTATTAAAAGTATTGTCAATGCAGGGACTTCCCTGGCGGTCCAGTGGTTAAAGACTTCGCCTTCCAATGCAGGGGGTGTGGGTTCAATTCCTGGTTGGGGAAGTAAGATCCCACATGCCTTGTGGCCAAAAAACCAGGGCGTAAAACAGAAGCAATATTGTAAGGAGTGCAATAAAGACTTTAAAAATGGTCCACATTAAAAAAAAAAATCTTAAAAAAAAAAAGTATTGTCAATGGGAAGAGAACTTTTGGACTAACTAAAAATGCTTTTTTTTTTTTTTTGCTTTTGGTTTGTTTTCTTTTTCCTTTAAACCAATGGTTCTGAACAAAGGTGATTCTAAACATGAGAATCACCTAGGCGGTTAGTGAAAATAGCCATTTCACCCCAGGAGACTGGATAGTGGTAGTATTGAAGCATATATATCTTGGAAAGAAATGGTCTAAATTTTTTTGAATTGTGCTCTGGTTAAGAACTACTGCTCTAAGCAAAATTCTTGATTACACTTTCATAAACAATATATGAAACTATTAATATCAAATGCTAGCTACTCGGACAGGGAAAGCAAACAAAATAATTCATAGATGGTTACCTCTCTCTAGGTCCTTCCTTTTCTAATCTTCACCCAGACTTCTACTCAGAGACGGAAGTCAGGGAGACTAATGCATCCCAGGAAGTACTGTTTATTAGGGCAGAGTACAACCTAGTGAATCTGACTGCCAGGGAAATCCTAGCTCATCACTTTCTAAATGACCTTGGGGGAATTACTCAAATAATCTATACCTCAGTTGTCTCACCTATCAAAAGGGAATAATAACAGTAATTACCTTGTAGGGCTGATATGAGAATTAACTGAAATAATTCATATGAAGCACTTTTTTTTAATCGTTTTTCTTTTCTTTTTTTTAATTGAAGTATAGTTGATTTACAATGTTGTGTTAGTTTCAGGTACACCACAGTGATTCGGTTATATGTATATGTTTATCTATTCTTTTTCAGATTCTTTTCCCTTATAGGTTATTAAAAAATATTGAGTATAGTTCCCTGTGCTATACCATAGGTCCTTGTTGGTTCTGTTTTATACATAATAGTGTGTAACTGATAATCCCAAACTCCTAATTTATCCCCTCCCTACCCCCTGCCTTTCCCCTTTGGTAACCATAAGTTTGTTTTCCATGTCAGTGGGTCTATTTCTGTTTTGTAAAGAAGCTCATTTGTATCTTTTTTTTTTAGATTCCACATATAAGCAATATCATATGATATTTGTCTTTCTCTGTCTGGTTTATGAAGTACTTATTTTCTATTTAATACAGCAAGGATTTTCATTTTACATAACTTATTTCATGATCTTTCATGTGGTCACCAGGCAAATGTTTCCCATTGTATAAGAACATAAACTAAGACATGGAAACAAAATTATTTTTAAGCTAGTGAGGGAATAACTATGAAGATTTAAATTAGAACTTTATGCTTTTTGATCTTCAAGATCATTATTAATAATAATAATAAATCAGAAATTTTCAAATCAGAAATTACCCAAATAATTACTTTTCACTCTTGTGTTATTGATCAAGCCAGCTCCCTTAAGGATAACTAAGATACCCTGAAGGTTTTATGAAAACTTCATATTCCAGTAAGTTCAAAACCGAGCAGCAATAAATAAAAAATATTTAAAGTACTGAAATGTTTAAAAATTATTATGCAATTGTTATCTTAAAAGAACAAGAAATAAAGTGAAATAAGTCACAGAAAGATAAAAACTATGACATCATTTATATGTGGAATCTAAAAAATACAACAAACTAGTGAATACAACAAAAAAGAAGCAGACTCACAAATATAGAGAACAAATTAGTGGTTACCAATGGGGAGAGGGAAGTGGAGAGGGGCAATAAAGGGATGAGGGAAAAAAAAGTTATTATGGGCTTACATGAAATCATGTGTGTGAAACTTTTGAAAACTGGAAAGCACTACAGAATTTAAAGAATCTTTCCTTCAATAAAAAAATTTTTTTAAAGACTTTAGTAAATTAGATTAAGAAAAAACGAAAAAAGACAGAAGAAGCAATAATAAAAAAGCAATAAAAAACAAATCTTTCCTTGAACTTATATAATTAAAACATGTTTTTAGAAAAGGGAACCCTGTTGCACTGCTGGTGGGTATGTAAATTGATACAGCCAATATGGAGAACAGTATGGAGGTCCCTTAAAAAAACTAAAAATAGAACTACCATATGACCCAGCAATCCCACTACTGGGCGTATACCCTGAGAAAACCATAATTCAAAAAGAGTCAGGTACCACAATGTTCATTGCAGCTCTATTTACAATAGCAAGGACATGGAAGCAACCTAAGTGTCCATCAACAGATGAATGGATAAAGAAGATGTGGCACATATATATAATGGAATATTACTCAGCCATAAAAAGAAATGAAATTGAGTTATTTGTAGTGAGGTGGATGGACCTAGGGTCTGTCATACAGAGTGAAGTAAGTCAGAAAGAGAAAAATAAATACCGTATGCTAACACATATATATGGAATCTAAAAAAAAAAAAAATTGGTTATGAAGAACCTAGGGGCAGGATGGGAATAAAGACACAGACCTACTAGAGAATGGACTTGGGGACATGGGGAGGAAGAAGGGTAAGCTGGGACAAAGTGAGAGAGTGGCATGGACATATACATACTACCAAATGTAAAATAGATAGCTAGTGGGAAGCAGCGGCATAGCACAGGGAGATCAGCTCGGTGCTTTGTGACCACCTAGAGGGGTGGGATAGGGAGGGTTGGAGGGAGGGAGGGAGACGCAAGAGGGAAGAGATATGGGGATATATGTATATGTATAGCTGATTCACTTTGTTATAAAGCAGAAACTAACACACCATTGTAAAGCAATTATACGCCAATAAAGATGTTAAAGAAAAAAAAAAAGCTGTTTTTACAACAAAGTACCTAACTGGGTATTCTTATAGCAAAAACTGAAAATAATTCCAGGCTTAAATTCAAATTTGTCCATACACAAATTTGGCATTAAACTCAAGAAACATTACTGGTCCATGAACATGAAGTAACCCTCTAATAACAATATAACAAATACTTACAGAGTAGATGCAAAGACAAGTCATTAAAGTTATAAATCTATCTACAGAATTTACAGATATTTAAGAAATTTAGTCATTTATACCAAATGCTATTTAAATCATTTGCTTAAAAGCACATTTAGAAGTAAGAAGCCCCAGCGGGATACGTACAGGCTGGAGCCAGTAATCTGTTCGGGCAGCTCTTTTCTTCTCCTCTTCAATCTGGAGGACGCATGAGACATTCATAAAATTACCTCTTTAAAATCCTCAATTTATTTCAAATAACATTTCTTTTAGCAAAAGAACACCATAAAACACACTTCACAGAAGATCGATATAATTTGCAATCTCTGATAAACACAAACCTTTTTTTGCAATTAGTTTTTGATTGAAAAAAAAAGCAACCTGGATTTAGGAAAATAAGTGATAGGCAAGTCAACTGACCAAGAAGATAAACGTAAACAACCTCTATTGAGTCAATACTGCAACGCCACCTGCCAGCATTACTCTGCCCTATCCCTGCTTCCTCCCCTGGACTGTCATGCGCTGGAAAACAAGTGATGTATTCAGGGGGCAAAAACATAACTCTTACAGACCAATTCAGCACAGCATAGTTGGGTATACAGATTGATGGCAAAGAGGAGCTTCCCTGTTTGATAAGGATAATAAAGACTGTGAATGGAGGGGAAGAAAAACACAACCAGGAGAGAAGTAAATGAAAGGGTGACCAAAAGGAAAACGTGCTGACCAGCTGACCTGGCTGTATCTCACACCTTTTTCTTTCTCAACTGCTCAGTTAACCCTAAGTACCTACTTTCAAAGGGACTGAACAATGTCGCTCTTTGGTTGATTCAAAACCTCATCTTAATTCCTCCAACTTTCCAATATGAACAAAAAATATTCTAAACTTGGCATGGTTATATTCTAAGCAGGTAGATCTGGCTTTCCATTTTACTTTGAATTAAATCAAAATGGCTTATAGGACCTCTGTGGTGTTGCCCCTGTTTCTCTCTCCAACCTCAAATGCCACCACTCTTGTGCTTACCATGCTCTAGTCACCTGGATCTTCCCTTTGGATGCTGAGCTAGAGATCTCCCCTGCCCTAGTGGGGGAACAAGCTATCTCCCCACTCCCTGCCCTCAGACCTCCTCAGCACATAGCATTTTGTAATTACTTATCCACTGGTTCACTTGGTCATGGAATGCCTCCTTCACTAGGGTGAAAGTTCCATGACATGCAGGGACTGTGTTTTTCTCCCTACTCTACACATGCAGGACCTCACATGATGCCCAGCACGTAACAGCAACTCAGTATCTGCTGAATGATCGAATGACTACATCTCACAGCGTACACACGTTATATTATACTTTAAGCTTTTCTAACTGTCCTGCATTGTGTGAGGACTCAGTAACAGGGAAGACCAAACAGTTACTCCCATCCCTTGACAAATGAAGAAAAGGAATGAGGAGACCAGAGGAAATGATGTTACAGGGAAAAACGTTAGCTTCTTGTACCCATTTATTCTTTCTCTTTGCCTTTTCTACTTATTTCATAAATTTATTGATAAGGGAAGGTGATGTGTTGGAAGGGAGAAAGGAATACTTAGGAATATATTAAGAACCTTCTGCAGAACGGCTCTAGAATCTCAGGTAAATTTAGAGCAAAAGTATAGCCCTAGATCCAGGTAATCATAGGTTTTCACTGATTCATCATATAAACTTGGCCATCAGGTTAAATCACATTAAAAATATGTCAGAGGGCTTCCCTGGTGGCGCAGTGGTTGAGAGTCCGCCTGCCGATGCAGGGGACACGGGTTCGTGCCCCGGTCTGGGAAGATCACACATGCCGCGGAGCGGCTGGGCCCGTGAGCCATGGCCACTGAGCCTGCGCATCCGGAGGCTGTGCTCCGCAGTGGGAGAGGCCACAACAGTGAGAGGCCCGCGTACCGCGAAAAAAAAAAAAAATAATGTCAGAGCTTTCTCTCTCGGGTAGGAGGTGGTAAGTGGAAGTCAGAGGCAACAGGAGAGCCCAGGTTGGTGGGGGCATCCATGGAGGATGCCAATTTCACGAAGCCACCAAAGGTGAGCAGAGCTTTCATTTCTGGCTTCAATTACCACTGAGGTTCTCCTAAACTAACTCTATTGACCATAATTTCATGGAGTGTTTTGAAGACAGCACTTGAGGCAAGAAAATAAACCTATCTAAGGAGGTTCCAGCCTCATTCAGATGGAACTACACCTACGCTCTTTTTTCCTAACCTGGTATGAGCACATTTTTCTCACTTTATATTAATCTCATAATTGGTGAAACTATTTAACTTTCCTTGGTTGGAATCACATCCTTCCCCTAACAGCTAGAGTTGACAAGCACTTCATAAAGCGTACCTCCATGATTTCATCGAGTGCAGATTTCTTCTTCTTCTTTTCTTTTGACTGAGCTGAGCTCTGGGAAGATTCCTTCCGTTTCACCGATGCTGCGTTCCCTACTGTCTTCAGAGCACTTGGTCCCAAAGAACTGATGGGAAAAGGAACCGTGCTGTTAACAAAAACTGTGCAGAGACGCAGGCTTTATATAATGTGCAGAAGGAACAACACAGAAGAAATCTGTTATATGGTTAGCTTCCAACAGATTAGTCAAAACTACAAAGGGCGTGTCTATCACTTACAAGACCGGGAGCACCATGAGAAAATGGAACCCTTCCTGTCCCCCCACCTTCAGCTAGTGCCACTCTATCAGTGTGGCTGAGTGACGGGTGACAGCATTGGCTTCAGGGTTGGGGCCACCAGGGTTTGATCCTACTTCTGCTGGGACCTTGAGCAATTAACTTTTCTAAGCCTCATTTCCTCACATATAAACGGGGGTAGTAATGTGACCCAACTCTAGCTCGACCAGCAGGATTAAGTGAGATGTTTGTAAAACAGCTGGTAGAAGTCCAGCACATTGTTATCAGTTCTATTTCTTTAAAGCAAAGATCTCAACATCCAATTAAAATTTTTTTTATCGTTCCCAATTGCCTAACGTCGTCAGTGTACATTCTACATTTCTGAGTGTCATCATAAAATTGTCACCACAGGCCCCAGAATGCCATCCCTGATTTATTACGTATACTGGTCATTCTGAACAATCTGCTATTGACTGAGCCATGCCCTGTGCTTCAAGCTTTTGCAAATCTGCACATGCCTCTTTTATACCTAAAATAGTCTCTCCATTTATCTCCGTTTGTTGAACTTCTTTAAGATCCATTCTTCATGAGGCTTCTTGGAATTTGTTGTTTTTGAACCGCCATAGCACTTTGGGGCAGGCATCCCACTCCACCTGGTATATAATCATTTGTATATATGACTCCTCTCTCACAGTAGGGCAGAGAATATATATATCCACATATATATATATATTCCCGCCTGTAAAGTAGCAGTAACTATCTTGTGGCTCAGATAAAATAGACGCTCCATTAATATTTGCTGACTCACTGAATATTATCAGTCTAATTATTTAATTTGTCATACTTGTAAAATACAAAGAACACATATTTGCACAAAGCTACCATGGAAACAAGAAAAAAAGTGTGATTGATAGAAAATACAGTAGAGTTAATATTTTCCACTCTTTGGACCTTTTCCTTTAGACATTTAAAGGCAGCATTAGCTTTATTGGCAGCCGGACGACTGTAAGGACTCCCAGTGGAGCCTGCAGTCAACTGAAATCCCTGCTTCTTATATGGGGAGGCTGCAGGTCAGGACTCCCACACCCTGTCTTCATGGAAGCCATTCCCTCTTTATCTAACTGGAAGGCTTTAAATTTACCCTTGCGATATTTCACTTACTAGGTTTTGTCCCATAATTCAATCCTCTGTCATATTTTTAAGTTCTAAGGTTTGTGACAACTGTAAATAATATACATTGGTTGTGAACAGATTAAGTCCAAATAAAGATAAACTCTTCAACGTGCTACTCAAAATAAATATGCTTTAGAGTTAAATGTACTTTGAGCTAGGAATCCACCGAATTTAGCAATAATTCCAGATCATAAACAACCACAATATGTCTATATAATAGGCACTAATAATCCCAGCAGAAGGATTACGTGGCTATTTTCGGGTCTAGTAATTACTTCTTCCTTACATGTTCATAAACCACCTATTTCCTACTATAATCACTAGGAAAAGCTAGCTACTATTGTGTTCTGAAGATTTTTCTCCACTTTTAGAAAAAACATTTGCTTATTTTTCTGCTTTCTGTGTCTTCTCACATTCTCCATGATTCCTCAAATTTTATCAACAGTGAGTCGTCAAACACATCTATAAATTACTCAATATTTTGGTATTTGTTTCAGCTTGGAAATTTAACCCAATTTAAAAATGGACAATAGACAATTCTCCAAAGATCTATAAATGGCCAGAAAGCACATGAAAAGATGCTTAACATCGCTAATCATTCGGAAACTGCAAATCAAAACCACAATGAAATACTACCCACACTCATTAGAATTGCTATTATAAAAAATTACAGAAAATAACAAGCACTGGCAAGGATGTGGAGAAACTGGAACCCTTGTGTGATTGCTGGTGGGAATGTAAAATACTGCAGCTGCTGTGGAAAACCTTTTAAAAGTTAAACACAGAATTACCATACACTCCAGCAATTCCACTTCCAGGTAAATACACAAAGGAATTGAAAGCAGGGACTTGAACAGGTATCTGTACACCGATGTTCGGAAGAGCATTAATCACAAGAGCCAAAAGGTAAAAACAACTCAAATGTTCACTGACAGATGAATGGATAAACAAACTGTGGTCTATATATACAGTGGGGTATTATTCAGATTAAAAAGGAACGAAATTCTGATCCATGCCACAACATGGATAAACCCCGAAGAGCTTATGCTAAGTGAAAGAAGCCAGACACAAAAGGACAAACACGGTATGATTCCACTCAAATGAGGTAGTCAAATTCATAAAGACGGAAGAGTAGAAGAGAGGTAACCGGGGGCTAAGGGGACGGGTCGTGGGGAGTTATTTTTTAGTGGGCTCAGAGTTCCAGTTTTGGATGATGAAAAGATCTGGAGATGGATACCGGCGATGGTTGCACAACAACGTGAATCTACTTAATGCCACTGAATTGTATACTTAAAAATGGTTAAAATGGACCATCTCATGTTATGTATATTTCACCACACAAGAAAACTAAACTGAATAGGAAAAATAAAGTTTTCTATTTAGCAAATGTATTCAGCATTACTAAATGATTAAAATGTGAGAATCACCGGGAATAAAAAGATGAACAGAACAGCCCATCAGGATCTCATGATGTAGTGGGAGAACAGATACGGAGGGCATTGCACGGAGAGAGAGCAGTAGATGCAAGCGAGGGTGAGACCACAGAGTGCGTAGGAGACAAATGGCTTAGCAGAGCCGCGGTGCAGATGGCAGGTGGTACGCCTGTAAACGTAACTAGAGGTTATCATATAGACGACAGCTTAAATTGCTGAAAGTCTTTAACAAGAGAAAGACATGGTAAGATTTGACGTTCAGAAAGATCCTTTCTGCTTGTGATATCAAGAATCTCTTAGAGGGACTTCTCTGGTGGCAGAGTGGTTAAGAATCTGCCTGCCAACATAGGGAACACGGGTTCAATCCCTGGTCCGGGAAGATCCCATGTGCCGCGGAGCAACTGAGCCCATGCACCACAACTACTGAGCCGGCATGCCACAACTACGGAAGCCTGCACACCTAGAGCCCGTGCTCCACAACAAGAGAAGCCACCACAATGAGAAGCCCACGCACCACAACGAAGAGTAGCCCCCGCGCACAGCAATGAAGATCCAACACAGCCAAAAATTAATTAAATTTTAGAAAAGAATCTCTTAGAGCTAAAATGAATAAATGAAAAATATAAAGAATGTTGATGAGACATGATGAAGGACAGTATTCTAAAAGATTAATAAAACGGATAATAAATTTGAATACCTCGTTGAAAAGAATATTCTAGAAAAACAAAAATTATACAAATGATAAAAATTGAGGGCTTTTCTGGTGGCACAGTAGTTGGGAGTCCACCTGCCGATGCAGGGGACACGGGTTCGTGCCCCAGTCCGGGAAGAACCCACATGTCGCGGAGCTGCTAGGCCCATGAGCCATGGCTGCTGAACCTGTGCGTCCGGAGCCTGTGCTCCGCAACGGGAGAGGCCACAACAGTGAGAGGCTCACATACCGAAAAAAAAAAAAAAAGAAAATAGGCAATTTGTTTCCAGCTTTGCTTTGTATGATAATCTTACACCAGCTGCTGTACCAATAATGCCCCACCAGCCCAAAAAAAGATTCTAGTAGAAAGGTGAGAGATTGAGACAGGGTCAAATGAGGTTAAAATCAAGGCAGGAAATGAACAGTAACAGACTGGAAATGGAACGGAAGGCTTCTAGAACAGCCCTAGGATTCTGCTTTCAGTAACTGGAGTGAGCATGCGTGCAATTAAGAGACAGGGAAGCCACACCGAAGTGGAGTTACTGAGCTGATGAGTTGTGGCCCAGGCAGTGTTATTCATGTGTATGAACACAGCTGGAATCTTCATTAGTTACCTGTCAGACCGGGCCCAGTGCCAAGTCTTCCTGGAGACACGGAGGTGTGTGGAGGCCAGGCTGTGCCTGGAGATGGAAAACCAAAGACAGTGTGTGGCTGACAGGGTCTTGGTGCCCCGGCTGGGTGTCAGGCCTGAGCCTCTGAGGTAGGAGAGCCGAGTTCAGGACTTTGGTCCACCAGAGACCTCCCGGCCCCATGTAATCTCTATAGGCGAGAGCTCTCCCAGAGATCTCCGTCTCAACACTAAGACCCAGCTCAACTCAACGACCCGCAAGCTCCAGTGCTGGACACCCCATGCCAAACAACTAGAAACACAGGAACACAACCCCACCCATTATCAGAGAGGCTGCCTAAAATCATAGTAAGTTCACAGACACCTCAAAAACACACCACCGGATACAGTCCTGCCCACCAAAAGACAAGATCCAGCCTCATCCACCAGTACACAGGAACCAGTCGCCTCCACCAGGAAGCCTACACGAGCCACTGAGCCAACCTTCCCCACTGGGGGCGGACACCAGAAACAACGGGAACTACTAATCTGCAGCCTGTGAAAAGGAGACCCAAACACAGTAAGGTAAGCAAAATGAGAAGACACAGAAATATGCAGCAGATGAAGGAGCAAGGTAAAAACCACCAGATGAAACAAATGAAGAGGAAATAGGCGGTCTACCTGAATAAGAATTCAGACTACTCATAGTAAAGATGATCCAAAATCTTTGAAATAGAATGGAGAAAATACAAGAAATGTTTAACAAGGAACTAGAAGAACTAAAGAGCAAACAGACAATGATGAACAACTCAATAAAGGAAATTAAAAATTCTTTACAAGGAATCAATAGCAGAATAACTGAGGCAGAAGAACGGATAACTGACCAGGAAGATAAAATAGTGGAAATAACTACTGCAGAGCAGAATAAAGAAAAAAGAATGAAACGAATTGAGGACAGTCTCAGAGACCTCTGGGACAATATTAAACACACCAACATTTGAATTATAGGGGTCCCAGAAGAAGAAGAGAAAAAGAAAGGGACTGAGAAAATATATGAAGAGATTATAGTTGAAAACTTCCCTAATATGGGAAAGGAAATACTCAATCAAGTCCAGGAAGTGCAGAGTCGCACACAGGATAAGTCCAAGGAGAAACACGCCAAGACACATATTAATCAAACTATCAAAAATTAAATACAAAGAAAAAATATTAAAAGCAGCAAGGGAAAAGCAACAAATAACATACAAGGGAATCCCCATAAGGTCAACAGCTGATTTTTCAGCAGCAACTCTGCAGGCCAGAAGGGAGTGGCAGGACATATTTGAAGTGATGAGAGAGAAAAACCTACAACCAAGATTACTCTACCCAGCAAGGATCTCATTTACATTTGACAGAGAAATTAAAACCTTTACAGACAAGCAAAAGCTAAGAGAATTCAGCACCACCAAACCAGCTTTAAAACAAGTGTTAAAGGAACTTCTTTAGGGAGGAAACACAAGAGAAGGAAAATACCTACCAAAGAAACCCCAAAACAATTAAGAAAATGGTAATAGGAACATACATATTGATAACTACCTTAAATGTTAATGGATTAAATGCTCCAACCAAAAGACATAGGCTGGCTGAATGGATACAAAAACACCACCAATATATATGCTGTCTACAACAGACCCACTTCAGACCTAGGGACACATACAGACTGAAAGTGAGGGGAGAGAAAAAGATATTCCATGCAAATGGAAATCAAAAGAAAGCTGGAGTAGCAATTCTCATATCAGAAAAAACAGACTTTAAAATAAAGACTATTACAAGAGACAAAGAAGGACATTACATAATGATCAAGGGATCAACCAAAGAAGAAGATATAACAATGGTAAATATTTATGCACCCAACATAGGAGCACCTCAATACATAAGGCAAATTCTAACAGCCATAAAAGGGGAAATCAACAGTAGCACAATAATAGTAGGGGACTTTAACACCCCACCTTCACCAAGGACAGATCATCCAAAATGAAAATAAATAAGGAAACACAAGCTTTAAATGACACATTAAACAAGATGGACTTAACTAATATTTATAGGACATTTTATCCAAAAACAAAAGAATACACTTTTTTCTCAAGTGCTCATGGAACATTCTCCAGGATAGGTCATATCTTGGGTCACAAATCAAGCCTTGGTAAACTTAAGAAAATTGAAATCGTATCAAGTATCTTTTCAAACCACAATACTACGAGACTAGATATCAATAACAGGAAAAAAACCTGTAAAAAATACAAACACATGGAGGCTAAACAATACACTACTAAATAAACAAGAGATCACTGAAGAAATCAAAGAGGAAGTCAAAAAATACCTAGAAACAAATGACAATGAAAACACAACATCCCAAAACTATGGGATGCAGCAAAAGCAGTTCTAAGAGGGAAGTTTACAGCAACACAATCCTATCTCAAGAAACAAGAAAAACCTCAAATAAACAACCTAACCTTACACCTAAAGCAATTAGAGAAAGAAAAACAAAAAACCCCCAAGGTTAGCAGAAGGAAAGAAATCATAAAGATCGGATCAGAAATAAATGAAAAAGATATGACGGAAACAATCACAAAGATCAATAAAACTAAAAGCTGGTTCTTTGAGAAGATAAACAAAATTGATAAACCATTAGCCAGACTTCAAGGAAAGAAGGGAGAAGACTCAAATCAACAGAATTAGAAATGAAAAAGGAGAAGTAACAACTGACACTGCAGAAATGCAAAGGATCATGAGCGCTTACTGCAAGCAACTATATGCCAATAAAATGGACAACCTGGAAGAAATGGAGAAATTCTTAGAAAAGCACAACCTTCTGAGACTGAACCAGGAATAAATAGAAAATATAAACAGACCAATCACAAGCACTTAAATTGAAACTGTGATTAAAAATCTTCCAAAAGACAAAAGCCCAGGACCACATGGCTTCACAGGCAAATTCTATCAAAGATTTAGAGAAGAGCTAACACTCATCCTTCTCAGACTCTTCCAAAATATAGCAGAGGGAGGAACACTGCCAAACTCATTCTATGAGGCCACCATCAGCCTGATATCAAAACCAAACATGTCACAAAAAAAGAAAACTACAGGCCAATATCACTGATGAATACAGATGCAAAAATCCTCAACAAAATACTAGGAAACAGAAACCAACAGCACATTAAAAGGATCATACAGCATGATCAAGCGGTGTTTATCCCAGGAATGCAAGGATTCTTCAATATACACAAATGAATCAATGTGATACACCATATTAAAAAACTGAAGGAGAAAAACCATATGATCATCTCAATAGATGCAGAAAAAGCTTTTGACAAAATTCAACACTCATTTATGATCAAAACTCCCCAGAAAGTAGGCACAGAGGGAACTTACCTCAACATAATAAAGGCCATATATGACAAACCCATAGCCAACATCATTCTCAATGGTGAAAAACTGAAACCATTTCCTCTAAGATCAGGAAAAAGACAAGGTTGCCCACTCTCACTGCTACTATTCAACTTAGTTTTGGAAGTTTTAGCCACAGCAATCAGAGAAGAAAAAGAAATAAAAGGAATCCAAATCAGAAAAGAAGAAGTAAAACTGTCACTGTTTGCAGATGACATGATACTATACACAGAGAATCCTAAAGATGCTACCAGAAAACTACTAGAGCTAATCAATGAATTTGGTAAAGGAGCAGGATACAAAATTAATGCACAGCAATCCCTTGCATTCCTATACACTAATGATGAAAAATCTGAAAGAGAAATTACGGAAACACTCCCATTTACCATTGCAACAAAAAGAATAAAATACCTAGGAATAAACCTACCTAAGGAGGCAAAAGACCTGTATGCAGAAAACTATAAGACACTGGTGAAAGAAATTAAAGATGATACAAACAGATGGAGAGATACACCATGTTCTTGGATTGGAAGAATCAACATTGGGAAAATGACTATACTACCCAAAACAATCTACAGATTCAATGCAATCCCTATCAAACTACCAGTGACATTTTTCACAGAACTAGAACAAAATTTTCACAATTTGTATGGAAACACAAAAGACCCCGAATAGCCAGAGAAATCTTGGGAAAGAAAAATGGAGCTGGAGGAATCAGGATCCCTGACTTCAGACTATACTATAAAGCTACAGTAATCAAGACAGTATGGTACTGGCACAGAAACAGAAGTATAGATCAATGGAACAGGATAGACAGCCCAGAGATAAACCCACACACATATGGTCACCTTACCTTTGACAAAGGAGGCAAGAATATACAATAGAGAAAAGACAGTCTCTTTAATAAGTGGTGCTGGGAAAACTGGACAGCTACATGTAAAAGAATGAAATTAGAACACTCCCTAAACACCATACACAAAAAGAAACTCAAAATGGACTAAAGACCTAAATGTAAGGCCAGACACTATAAAACTCTTAGAGGAAAACATACGCAGAACACTCTACGACATAAATCACAGCAAGATCCTTTTTGACCCACCTCCTAGAGAAATGGAAATAAAAACAAAAATAAACAAATGGGACCTAAAGAGACTTAAAAGCTTTTGTACAGCAAAGGAAACCATAATCAAGATGAAAAGACAACTCTCAGAATGGGAGAAAATATTTGCAAGCGCAGCAACTGACAAAGGATTAATCTCCAAAATATACAAGCAGCTCATGCAGCTCAATATCAAAAAAAAAAAAACCAACCCAATCCAAAAATGGGCAGAAGATCTAAATAGACATTTCTCCAAAGAAGATATACAGATTGCCAACAAACACATGAAAGGATGTTCAACATCATTAATCATTAGAGAAATGCAAATCAAAACTACAGTGAGATATCACCTCACACTGGTCAGAATGGCCATCATCAAAAAATCTATAAACAATAAATGCTGGAGAGGATGTGGAGAAAAGGGAACCCTCTTGCACTGTTGGTGGGAATGTAATTGATATAGCCACTATGTAGAACAGTATGTAGGTTCCTTAAAAAACTAAAAGTAGAACTACCATATGACCCAGCAATCCCACTACTGGGCATATACCCTGAGAAAACCATAATTCAAAAAGAGTCATGTACCACAATGTTCATTGCAGCACTATTTACAATAGCCAGGATATGGAAGCATGCTAAGTGTCCATCGACAGATGAATGGATAAAGAAGATGTGGCACATATATACCATGGAATATTACTCAGCCATAAAAAGAAACGAAACTGAGTTATTTGTAGTGAGGTGGATGTACCTAGAGTCTGTCCTACAGAGTGAAGTAGGTCAGAAAGAGAAAAAGAAACACCGTATGCTAACACATATATATGGAATCTAAAAAAAAAATGGTTCTGAAAAACCTAGGGGCAGGACAGGAATAAAGACAGAGACATAGAGAATGGACTTGAGGACACAGGGAGGGACAAGGTTAAGCTGGGACAAAGTGAGAGAGTGGCATGGACACATATACACTACCAAATGTAAAATAGATAGCTAGTGGGAAGCAGCCGCATAGCACAGGGAGATCAGGTCGGTGCTTTGTGACCACCTAGAGGAGTGGGATAGGGAAGGTGGGAGGGAGGTGCAAGAGGGATGGGATATGGGGATATATGTATACATACAGCTGATTCACTTTGTTATACAGCAGAAACCAACACAACATTGTAAAGCAATTATATTCAATAAAGATGTTAAAAAAAAAAAAAGAGACAGGGAAGCCCAAAGGAAAAACAGAAGTGAGAACTAAGTAATCTTTGTTCCAGCAATGGGGAAGCAGGGCTTATCTTTGTGCCTCACACAGCCTAAATTATCCATTTTTGATACCTAGATAACTTAGTTAATTCTGGGTTTTAAATATATGAGATATAAATCAACAGGAAAATAAATCCCAACCTCTAAAAAAATATACCATAATTTCAGAAAAAGAAAACTTAGATAGTCTCTCCATTGTATTATCTGCAACACTATTTTCACATTATTATAGACAGTTGAGACTGAAGTCACAGAACTTGGTCAAATAGAACTAATGTTTTTACTAAATCACAGTTTGGCATAGGGATGTAATAGGTTGAATAGCAGACCCCCAAAGCTATAGGTCCTCATCCTTGGAATCTACAAATGTCACCTTATTTGGAAAAAGGGTCTTTACAAATGGGATTAAGTTAAAGATTTTAAAATGAGATTATTCTGGATTATCTGGGTGGGCTCTAACTGCAACCACATGCATCCTTTAAGAGGGAAGCAGGGACTTCCTTGGTGGTGCAGTGGTTAAGAATCCGCCTGCCAATGCAGGGGACATGGGTTCGATCCCTGGTCCAGGAAGATCCCACATGCTGTGGAGCAAATAAGCCTGTGCGCCACAACTACTGAGCCTGCGCTCTAGAGCCCGCGAGCCACAACTACTGAACCCCACGCGCCTAAAGCCCAAGTTTCGCAACAAGAGAAGCCACTGCAATGAGAAGACCGCGCACTGCAACGAAGAGTAGCCCCCGCTCGATACAACTAGAGAAAGCCCACGTGCAGCAACGAAGACCCAACACAACCAATCAACCAACCAAATAAATAAATAAATAAATAAAAATTAAATTAAAAAATAAATTTAAAAAAAAAGAGGGAAGCAGAGGGGGATGACACACAGAGGGGAAGGTGATGTGAAGATAGAGCAGAGATAAATCTGAAGGAATGCAACCCAAAGCCCAGGAATGCCTGCAGCCACCAGAAGCCAGAAGAGGTGAGTAACAGATTCTCCCCAGAGACTCTGGGGGGAGCACAGGCCTGCAGACACCTTGATTTTGGCTCAAGGATACTGATTTCAGAACTCTGGCCTCCAGAGACAGAATCAATTTCTGCTGTTTCAAGCCAACTAGTTTGTGGTAACTTGTTACAGCAGCCATAGAAAACTAACATAAGGGCGATCAATTTGGGGCCCAGTGGGACCAATCTCAGCATTCATCTACACTTAGGAATAACAAATAATAAAGGAAAATAGAAACACATAAGGGTCCAAAACTATATGGCATGTGTTAAGATATGCTGCAGTCTGTCTTCCTGGTCATATCACAGCAATACTTTGAAAAGAAATTTTCTTTTCAAATGTACCATATATAGAACCCAATTAACCAATTTCTTCATGATATCTAATACAGATGTTACTACTGAAACACTTTGATCAAAGTTAAGACAGTTGGCAAGTCATCCTGAAGCAGTTAGGCACTGCTGACTCAGACTGCCCGTTTCCTTCAATTCTCCTAGACACTTATTTAGTCGTGCAAATAACCACTAGCCTGTAAACCAAAAAGAAAAAAAACTCCCACCAACAAAAAACTGAGTTAGGTTAAATAAGCACCATGTGGAATATTAAGTAAAACAGCAAATCACCCAGCTTAAAACTAAATTCCAGTAGATACTGAATATACAGTGCCCTTCTGAATATCCTGTCTGATTTATCTTTTCACCTCCATAACCAAACTGAATGCACTGCACATCATAAGTACTGCACAGATATTCGGTGAAAGAATATATGAGAACTGCAAGAGAAGAGAACATGAAAAGTAGATATAAATACCTGACTACGTGCCATACCAGGGCTTGAAAAATTGCAGTTGAGGGCCAGATCCAGTCTGCTGCCTGTTTTTATAAATAAGATTTTATTGGAACACAGCCAAGCTCATTCATTTATGTATCATCTATGGCTGCATCCTCGCTCTGAGAGCAGAGTTAAGTGATGACAAAGACACATGGCCAACAACGTCTAAAATATTTACTATGTGGCTCTTTATAGAAAAGGCTGGTCAAGTCTTGCTCAGTACCACACCATCTAGAAGGGAAGGCAATTATTACTGAGTGTCTACTAATGCACTTATATTCTACTAGGTGCTAAGGAGATAGTTGAATAAGTCAGTCTCTGTTCTCAGAAGATCATAATAGAGCAGGTAAAACAAGAAGTGTGTACTCCAGTTAACAAACTTGATAGTGGGCTATGACAGAAAACTGAATAGTATTGCCGTAGCACAGAAAGAACCATTAAGTGGAGAAGCTTTCAGGGAGAAGCTAATGTTTACCATGTGAAGCATTTAATGAAAATGAGCTTTTCCTTAAAAGATATAATCAGCTCATCATAGGCAAATAAGAAAAAAACCAGTTCCTAAGAAAATAAAACAAAACAATCATTAAACAAAAAGGAAAAAGATGAAAATAAAAACCAGAAAAAAATAATTCACAGTTCTGCACCTTTTGAAATGTAGTAATCAACATTTCATCCAAATTTTCAGGTTCTAAGATACCTGTTCACATAGCTCACCTTGATTTGGAAGATGCTCCTCCTGAACTACACGCTCCTTTATTCAAATTAAATGTAACTGGAAGAAAAGAATTGGTATTCCATATATATTTCAGGAAAATTATAATAAAACATCAGACATAATAAAACAAAATTATAATAAATATCACAATGCAGCTATGTAGAAATTCATGGACATTTTGAATACATGAGAGCTGGAATGCTCCTACCCAGAGATCATAAACTCCTGTAAAATATACTGGACTGATGCTTACAGAGCTGCGAAAGACCATCACATGATGTAGCAGACAGCCTTGGCCACTTCCCCACTCCACTGCCCCTCTCCCCTTGGTAACAGGAATCCAATTTTGTTTGGGTGTCCATACCACTCACGTATGGCTTGGAGGATGCTACGGTCTGAAGGTTTGTGTCCCCTCCCAAATCCAAATGCTGAAAACCTAATGCCCAAGGTGATGGGACTAGGGGGTGGGACCTATGGGAAGTGATTAGTAAGGGTCTTTGGTCTAAACCAATGAAAATAATTCCACTCCCTTTCCAAGTGACTATTTTTGAGGTGGACATGTGATACAGTCTGGTCAATGACATTCAAAAGGAAGTCTGCTGGTGGGAAGAAGGTCTTCTAGGAAAAGTTTCCTTGCTCACAGGGGACTCCAAAGGACAGAGATGCTCTCTGTCTTCTTCTGGACAATACTGAGTCTGCATATGATGGCTGGACTGCCGGCAGCCACCTTGTGTCCAGCTACTGATAGTGTGGCATCCGGAACCATCCTACCTCTGGGACTCTTGGTATGCAAGGTATTTCCTTATTGTTTACGCTCATTTTACTCAGTCTGGTTACTTGTTGCTGTAGGCATTCCATCCAATTCATTGTTATCACCTTTTCATTTTACTGAGGAGAATAATCCAGACAGATAACACCTCTTGCTCCCAAACATGTTGCTAGCTTTTGGCAGAGCCAATACAAAAGCATCCATATTAAAAAAGGAAGAAAGAAAAGTAAAACTACCTTTTTCTTCATCATTTTCTCTGCTTAATTCCGTAAAAACAGGGACTTCCTTTAAAAAAAAAAAGTTTGAAGGTTTGGTTCACAACTGCATTTACCATCAATATTCAATAGTCCTTAATTATGACTTGCTACCTAAAATGGTTAAGATACTAATTAAGAAATTATATGTATTGCAAATATTCTCCAATAAAGAATTATTCTACGGGGGGGAAAAAGTAGCTTTTCTGTACCGAACTGCAGAAGTTTACCTACATTTTTATTTCTATTACAATTTAAGCAGGAAACAACAACATAAAGCAATAAACTCTAGGAATCTTAGCTAGAGGATTACTTTAAACAGCAAAACCTTTCTCTTTTGTAGTACGATTTAGTGTAATGATCAAGGGTCTAAGACTGACTTGAAGAAGACTGTGTATAAAATCCTCCTCTGCCACCTATGAGCCTTGTCATCTCGGTCAATCTCATCATCTCCCTGAAGGCTCAATCATTACATCTTTAAAGTAGGGATAACCTACATATTTAGAGTTATGATAAGGGTTAACTAGGATAATATAAATAAAACACTTAGCATAGTGCCTGCCATAGTGTTTGATAAATGTTAATTGTTGTTACTACTGATAAATAAGAAGGATGACCTTGAGATCTAGCTAAAATATTTTGTTAGGTAATGTCCATATAGGATTTCACAAAGGAACACAAAAGAACATGATCTTACTTTGAAAAAATTGATAAGTTTAAATGTAGAATGAGGAAGCACTGATCAATAGAATTTCCCCTGCTTTTTGGGTAAAGATACTGTTTACACCTGAAAAGTACAATTAACTTGAAGGTTTTAGCAATATTAAGCTAAAATGTTACAGAGCAATAATGTTATTCCAAAAAGTAAACCTCTTTCCTCAGTACAAGATGTGAATCCTTTGTGATTTCCACGATAGGAAGTTATAATATTTTCTCTATTGAAAATGAAGATTTAAATTTTTAAAAAGCAAGAGAATAAAAAGCTTTCAGTCTTAAGGAGTTTAAATTTCACATTTACAGCAGTTTAAGCACTGTTCCTGTTTTAATTTAATGTAGAAAACTTCTAAAAGATTGTGTGACAATATGCATGTTAATGTAAGTGACGTAACACACACTCACTCTCTCACTTATCAAAGAGTTCAATCAACATGGTACAAAAGTTGATTCACAAAGTGATCCTCACTGATATCTTAATTCTCATCGCCTGCTACTTCCTGCATCACTCTGTACTCAACGGCTTATACAACATGTGCTCAACAATGATCAGAGCAGCTGTATTCATAATAGCTAAAAACTGGAAACGAGCCACATGCTTCTCAACAGGAGAATGGATAAATAAATTATATTATATTCGTAAAATGAAATACATCAATCAAAAAACAGGGTGAAGCACTGATAGGAAAGGATGTAGATGAACTACACATACAGAACATTATGGTAAGCTAAGGAAGCCAGACACAGAGAGAACAAACTGGATGATTCCATTCCTACAAAGTTCAAGGGCAGACTAAACTAACCAACAGTCAATAGTATATCAGAACAGTGCTTTCTTCTTAGAGGACAAGGAATATTAATTGGGAATGGGCATGAGGGAACCTTCTAGGATACTAGAAATGTTCCATATCTTGATCTGAGTGGTGGTCACATGGACTACCTATCTATTGCTCCATCCATCCATCCATCTAAAGACACATACATATGTGAAAGTTCATCGAGCTGTAACCTTAAGATTAATGCACATCATCCACTTTACTTCACGTGTGCTACACCACAATAAAAAGTTTTTAAAAATACTAAATGGCTAGTAGTTTCACATACACACTAGGCTGTATTTTCCTGCTCACACACAACTTCTAGTATGTAAGCTCCTTGAGGGCAGGGATTTTTATCTTTTGTCCACTGGCTGTATCCCCAGTGCCTAGAAGAACGCCTGGCACACAGGAGGTGACCAATAAACGTCTGTTGGAATAAATGCCTTGATCTAGTTATTCTAACACCTGAACCAACTTTATCATGCTTTCCCTTCCCCATCTACCTGGATTTTACCCATTAATTCCTCAAGACTCCTCAGCCTAGGGGATGTAGCTACCTTCAAATATTCTAGGTCCTCCCCAGGCTGGAGCAAGTGCCAGCCCCTGTGTTCTCACACACTGTGTTCATCCCCAGCACTGCATTAATTACAATCAGTTGAAACGCTCTGTTTATGTCTTTGCCACTAGGTACTGACTCTATTTTAGAGATGAGGAAACTGAGGTTTAGAAGATTCCATAATTACACAAACTTGTGAAGTCAGTAAGTCAGGAATGGACCCAGGTTTGTCTCAACTCCACAGCCTGGACTTTTATACTTGGCTATGCCCTTTCTCCTACAAAACTCGTTCAAGGCTTAAACAAACAAGCGATTTTGCTTCTTCAGACCTTTGTCTAGTCCCTCTCTTGATGATGCCCACCTGCTCTCTCCCCTCCAGACCTCTTCTCACTTGTTCTTGAATAAATTTGGCAGTTTTTTCTTCATCATCAAGGTCCTGCTTCTTCTTCTTCTCTAGTTCCAGCTGCCGGCGGATCGTCTCAGGGTCCCTATCTATATACTGAATATACCAGCCTTTTGGTGTTTCGTCCACTTTGCACAAGCCTTAAAAAAAGTAATGGATTTAAAAAAAAAAAAAAAACAGTAACGGACACTATAATTTTGAATACAATCAAAGCTGAAAGTACATATAAATGTGGTCTCTCTCTGCAGTATTTACTCATTCATTCAAATACACTCATTCAAACACATTCAAATACACAAATTCATACAGCACGTGAATTTTCCATATTTACAGTTAGTGACATTTAGACTTTAATTGGAATATTTTAACTCTTTAAAGAGAAAAGAAACATTATTTTGATTTTTGACTAGGTTGAGGCAACACATTTAAACAAGGAAAACATTTAAAAAAAGCATTATCTTGCTTAGCAATTATTCAACTGTCTCTAAGTACTTAATATCCACTGAGTACAGGATATTCTAACTTAACCAAGCAGAAATCTTCCCCAAAATGGAATAAAGAAACACACTCAATAACTAATACCCTGATACAAAATTTCTTTCTCTGTTCTTTTCCTGAACTTTCCATCCTATTAGAAATGGAAAAAGAGGCAGCAAATTTAAAAACTGCCTTAAGAAGGGGTAACAGAAGTTTCCAAAAGTGCAACGAATGTAGTGGGAAAAGTGGAAGAGGATGGGTACTGGTCCTTAACCTAACGAGTGGATGCTTCAGTGATGTACCTTTGCACTGTTGAAAGAATCACTCCAGACGCTCTTACACACCTGCAGCGCACAAAATCAATCCTGGAAGATTATGCTCCTCTCCGCCAGCTTCTAATTGCCCTACTCATCCTCTTTTTCATAAATTTACACAGAAAATATGATCATTCTCTCCCTCCCTGCGGTGCAGCCATATAACAACGGTTCACATCATGTCTTGTTCTTACCTTCTCTGCCCAGCCACTTAGTAAAATCTGTCAGCGTCTCCCACTGCGTGGCGTTCATGTGGATATGCTCTCGGTGGCTGATGTACTCATTGTAAACAATGTTGTTGTGAACCCTCTTGGTTCCTAAGAAGAAATTAGGACACTGCTGACCCTGAGCAGATTATGAGATTATAAAGTCATTATGTGCACAAGCCTTAAGATACTTACCAAAGCGTCTCCTGAGAAGTTCTAGGAAGTCATTTCGGAATTCCCTAATAAAGCAGGGAGGGAAAGCATTAAGGTGATTTCTACAAATACATAGCATCACCTTCCTGAAATTTAAGCCATCATACAGTTTGCGTGAGCACATGATATATAAAACATCTACGTTAATATCTGTTCCGAACTTTTAAAAACCGAACAAGGGAAAAATCCTGAAAGATTACAGCTTTCAAGAATTAAAGTTAAAAGTCAAGTTGGAGCTGGAACTTTTTGTCTTGGTAAAGGTGGCACAGCAAAAGTGACCACACATGTTTGGAGCGGATTCTTCATGGAGTCTCAGTGCTACTGAATGTGGCATAATTATCCCATTCTATTGATAATAAAACATGAAGTTGGCACTTAATGTGTCCCTCTGAGCTGAGCACACTGTGTTAAGTGACAGATAAACATAGGTGAATAAGATATACATTCTGACCAAGACGTTTACAGGTGAAGAGAAAGAGAAGGCTGTTCCCATCTGGCACAGAGACATGAAAGCATCACTTGATATTTGAGAAATGACAGACATATAGACAATAGTTATTTCAAATTAAGTATTCAGTAGATATTTTCTCAAAAATAAACAAAGTGAGCCTGTCAGGTCAAGAAAAACAACTGACAGTATTTGTTGCCAATGATAAAATTTGAGCTTTCAAGCAAAAAATGTGAATTCTGGTAAACTAGTATCCGCCACCATGAGTCTGACATACTTCCCAATACTTAAAGATGTTTCTGACAGCACTGAGTTGACATTAGTGAGTATGATTTTATGATATTGCATAATAAAATGTATCACCATTCAGAATTTCAGAATACGTGTGTAACTCAATGAAGCAATATTTTCCAAATGACTGATGTGTGATGTTACAAAACCACACATGGGTACAAGATCCACTTCAAGTAAAGGATCACATGGATTTTAATGTCATAGAGTACAAAAGGTTTGCTAGGGGCTTCCCTGGTGGCACAATGGTTGGGAGTCCGCCTGCCAATACAGGGGACACGGGTTCGTGCCCCGGTCCGGGAAGATCCCACATGCCGTGGAGCGGCTGGGCCCGTGAGCCATGGCCGCTGAGCCTGTGCGTCTGGAGCCTGTGCTCCGCAACGGGAGAGGCCACAACAGTGAGAAGCCCGAGTATCGCAAAAAAAAAAAAAAAAAAGGTTTGCTATATGGTTTCTGATTCCACAATGCAACTAATCTTTAAGAAACTACCACGCCATTGTGTTTCAATGTAGTATCATAGAAGAATAGCCAAAATTATGTGAAAAGGCTATTAAAATACTCCCCCTGCTTCCAACTACACATCTGTGTAAAAGCTGGACTTTCTCTATGTATTTCAACCAAGCAACATTTCAGAAGAGAATGAAGGTAGAAGCAGATGTGAGAATACAACTGTGTTCTATGAAGACAGACACTGAAGAGATTTGCAAAAATGTAAAACACCACCACTCTTATTTTTTTGTGTGCTTTTTGTGTGTTGGAAAATATAGTTAATTTTCATGTAAAAATGTTATTTTGACTGTAATAGGCTTATATTGTGATTTTAAATGAATAAATTTTTTTAATGTCTCAGTTTTAATCCCTAATTTACAAGCTATAACCCACATAAACAAAAGTCTTTGGGGTTTAATACCAAAAGGTCTAAAACCCTGGAAAAAAAGAAAGGGATGGAGGCAAGACTAAATATTAATTGTAATAATAATAATTAACAGCTAATATTAATCGAGTACTGACCACTCTTCTAAACACTTTCAAAGTATTAACTCATTTAATCTTCGCATAAACCCTATGAAGGAAAGACAATACTTGAAAGGTACAAAACCTACAGATGAGGGGACTAAAGCACAGAGAAACCGTATAAGTTCACCCAAAGTCACGCAGCTCCTGAGTGGAGAAGCCCAGCTTTGAAGGACTTAATGACAAGCAGTCTGACTCCAGACCTGTGCTCTTAGCCACAATTGTTTTAGACTGAGCAATGGTTTTTCATATGTTTGAAGTGAATGGAAGAAAGACTGATTTGTGAGACATACTTTTTTAACAATTCCACACAATGATAAACTGTCAAAACAAAAACTGAGCACAAAGATAATACAGCTATCACATTAATACGTAAGGAATAAACAGAGCTTCCAATATATTAAATATTAAGCATCTATTAAATGTCCAACTGAATAAAGCTTATGATATAAGGATGGCTTTGAGTTACTTACTCTGAAAAATAATCCATAAACTGCTGAGGATTTTCTGAAGCCAGCAACAGTTGTCTCTGATGAGATTCGGACATACAATGACACTTAAAGCCATTCTACAAAAATGTAAAGGTAGTGGTTAAATCTTGATTTAGCTCATTATAATAGGCCCTAAATATAAGTATTTAATTAAATCCTAGAAAGCTGCTCTTCGATGATAAATTGTAAAAAATAATCAAGTCACTGGCTGTAGGCACCCTATCGTTCTAAAAAATTTTTTTTATAAAGTTGAGTTTTGCAACCCTGCTAATCAAAGAATCCCTGAAGATTAAAGAGACAGAAAAATACTGCTTTAGAAAGCAGACATTAGTAACAAACATTACAGGGCACAATAACAGAAGAGCGATTTTATTTTTTGACTCAATTTAACAAATTCCTATTGGGCACCTACTTCATACAAAGTGTTATGCAAGCGTTTTGAGGACTACAACAAGGTAAAATGGGTCATTAGTGAATTTCCATTAAGGAAACTATTTTCACTCACTTTCCTATACTTTAGCTCATTACCCAAAATACACTTGCATTTTATACATAAACCTTATTTTATCATACTAAATCTGTATCTTCTTCAGATGATTGTAAAAAACATGCAAGTTTTGACTTTGTGTCTATTCTACTTAACATTTGAACCTGATTCTCCACTAGTAAGAGAAATGAAAAATGTGCCTCTCCTCTGTCTCCCCCATCTTGGTGAACAGCACTGTCCTGTACCGTCACCTGGCCAGGACCCAGGACAGCATCCCAGAGTCCTCTACCTCCACTCAGCACTACGTCTACTCCGCCGACCTAATAACTTACCCAGTCCCTCGGCTCAATCCTATTGCCACTGCCCTGATTTCAACCCTCAATCTTGCTTAGAGCAGTTTCCTAATCTTCAGTCATCCACAGATGCCTACACAATTCTTGCCTCTTCTGTGCCCTACCTATGCATTACTCTTCCTTAACTGCGTCTTAAAAGGAGACTTGATATCAGTCTCATAAACAAAAAACCAGCACCACTTCCCATAAATTACAAATAAATCAGTAAGATGAAAGCAAAATAATGTTATTAAATTCTAGAAACTCAAGGGAGTGGATGGGCAGGAGGGGAATACTCCGGATCTGACCTCCCTCCCCCTCATTCTTCCAGTATTAGAGACAGAGACAGGGGAGGGGGCTTGTAGGGGTCAGCTTCTCCTCCCCTAGGCAGGGAAGGGCAATGAACAGATGTGAGGGCAAACAGGTCAGAATCACCCCAAGTGTCTTACTCTGAAAAGTAGTAATTAAAAGAGAGAATCAAACGTGTCTTCTCTTTCCCTGAGGAATTCTATTTTAGGATAACATTTGAGGACAACCAAATAACCCTAGTTAATGAGAAAAAGCTCATTTTTTCAAAAGAATGGTGGTCAACAATAAATGTAAAAAGAACTAGAAAAATAACCACTTTTCAACTTCTAATGAAATAAGTGACTCAAGCAAAGATGTTAAAACACATGAGTAAAAGGCTGATGGGAAATTGGAGCTATAGGCACGATTCCACACTCCACTAGTATTTGTTACCAGTTCCCCCATAGTTACTTGCTCTTGCAAAGGGGAAAATATTACTTTCCAACATTACTTTACAGGCTGTCAACTGTACTCAATTTTCTTAGCACTACCAGACATCATGGGCTTCCTTATTTGATGCAATGTGATATACACAGGGTCACCTATCAAGGATTCTGCTCCCAAATATTTAACCTGAACCTAATCAAGCCTTCAGACCTAAGTTCCAGTTTACAAAAACTACAAGAGTTAGAGAAAGAAGACGAACGACAACCACAAGAAAAGTTAATTGTTACAGGGGGAATCCTCTAGGATCATTACTGGCCTAGCCTCCTCAAGTCAATGTCAAGAAAAACAACAGAGGGGAAGGGAGGGAATTCTATTTTAAATTTAAAATTGAGAGAGAATTAAAAGTCCTAACACCCGACACCACAGAGATTTTTAGGGCAATGCAACTATTCTGTATGATACTATAATGGTGGATATTTGTCATGATACATTTGTCCAAAGCCACAGAATGTTCAACACCAAGAATGAACCTTAATACGAACTATGGACTTTGGTGCTAATGATGTGCCAATGTAGTGTTACTGATTGTAACAAAAGTACCATTCTGTTGCACCAGGCTGATGGTTGGGGAGGCTGTACATGTTGAGGGCAGGGTGGGTACGAGAAATCTCTGTACCTTCTGCTCATTTTTGTTGTGAACCTGAAACTGCTCTAAAAAATAGTCTATTTTTTAAAAAGTTCAAATAACCAAATCCAATGTATAGCTTTTGACTGGCTCTGGGTTTTTTTGTTTGTTTGTTTTTGTTTTTACTTTATTTTATTCAGGTATAGTTGATTTACAATGTTGTGTTAATTCCTGCTGTACAGCAAAGTGATTCAGTTTTTTATACATATATACATACATACATATATAATTTTTTCATATTCTTTTCCATCATGGTTTATCACAGGATATTGAATATAGTTCCCCATGCTAAAAAAACTGTTTAAAAAGCATTTATGGGAACAATTGAGAAAATGTGACTATGGAGTATGCACCAGACGATATGAAGAAATATTTATTAATTTTGTTACGTGTGATGACATATATTGTGGCTATATAGAAAAATATCCTAATATTTTAGAGGAGCGTATTTAAATATTTATAGGTGAAATACCCTGATGCTTGTAATTTACTTTACATATTTCAGAGAAAAGGAAACATGGCAAAGTATTTAAAATGTTAAGTGAAACTTAAAGCGTTAAATCTGGGTAGTGGATATATGGATGTTCCCGGTACTAGTCTCTAGTTTTCTGTGTAAGAATTTTACCTTGACTAGTAGTAAAGAGAAATGAAAGAGAATAACTGTATCGATGTTATTCAACGTGAGGCCCACCTAAAGTATCTCATCCCTCCCTTGCAGAAACACTGGATTATACTATTACAAGTGCCCAGTGCTCTTCCTTTCCTACCCAATTCAATCTCCAGAGAAAAACGTGATCCTGTCACTAGCCTGCTCTCAATTTTTCCAGGTGCTTCATCATCCATCTAAATAATGGGGAAAAATGTAAACTCCACAGCACAGCGAAGTTTTTTCAAGATCTGCTCAAAGACCCCTTGAGCCACCTTACACATAATTCACTCATTTAAAACTCACAACAATCCTACAAGTAGGGACACTTACTATTCTCACTTTTCAGATAAGTAAACAGGCAGAGACAATGTGACTTGTCGGCTTCCTAATTCTGATTCTGACTCCAGAGGCCACATCTCACTCGCAATAACATCTTAGTCCTGGCACATGGCAGGTGCTCGATAAATGCTTGTTAGGTGACTAGTGTGCAAGAGCTTAGTTCTCCTTTTTCATCTGATCCCGAAAAGAGGCGTACACCCTGATCATGTCTAAGAGCCACGTCAAGTCCGAGACGTCTGTTACTGTCACTCCCGGGCGTCCGGCTCGGCACTGTTCACCCTCCGTTTCTTGACGACTTGAGTGGGGTCACTTCTCCGAGGGTTGCAAAACCTTTTCTTACTTCACTTCTTTTTTGGGGTTAGACTGGGAAACAAGGAGGTGTCAAAGGCCACTGGTTCCCCGCCAGGACGGGGGCTGAAGGGAAGGACGGCCCTACTGAGTTGAGTCCTTCACTCACCCTGCGCAGTCCCCACGACTAGGGACTGGAGACCCAGGCCCTCACCCCGGCGTCGGGGACCTCAGCCTGCATCTCCAGCGGGGTCCCTCCGGGGAGAGGAGGGGGTGGACACGGGGCCGCCCCGGGCCCGCTTACCTCGTCCCGGCACTGCTTCTGGCACATCTGGCAATACCAGCGCAACTTCTGAAGCCCCTTGGACTTGATCCTGTTGGCGATGGCCTTAGGGGTAAGAAAATCTGATTTCCCCATCGCGCCCTCCGCAGCAACAACTTCCCGCAACACAGAGCCTGGTTGACCGGAAGCGGAACAGGGCTGGCGGGGGTGGGCAGGACAAATACTCTCGGCTAGTCTGAAGGAGGTGGGGCTTCGGAAGCTTGGGCACCACCCCCCCCAACGCTCGCGAGGCTTCGTTCCATCCTGCGTGAAGAAGCGAGACTGAATGAGACCACGGGGTGGGCGGGGCGTGTGGGGCGCTTCTGCGCAGGCGCGGTGAGACCTGTCTGACCGACCTTCAGCAGGGCCGGAATCACCATGTTTTCTCCGGTGGGCCTAGCAGGGCTGTCGGCCTGGGCCGTGCAGCCGCAATGGTAATGGCAGCTCGCGGGGGGAACGGGTGGGTTGCGGTGGATGGAGGGGCTCAGGCAGGGGGCAGGGGAAGCGGGTGGAGGCGAGTGGGACGGACCCGGGGTCGCAGGGCCGACCAGGCCGGGGTCCCGCAGAGGCCCCGGAGCCCGGGCTGCAGGAAGCGCTCGGAACCGGGAAGGGCGCGCCAAGTCTCCGGAGGCGGGCTAGGGCGGGGGGAGGGCCACGAGGAGTGCTTATCTGGGTCCTCGAGAGTGGGGCCTTGGGCCCAGTTAATTTCAGGGCAGTCTTGGATCCCCTCAGCTACTAAGTAAATGCTTAGGGAGCCTCTGCTGCGCGCCAGGCGGCGAGCCTCTGGGAGGCCTTACCCGGGCCCTCAAAGTGGGAGAGGGGAGGGCCCCAGGAAAGGTCCAGCGGAAGGTTAAGGTGTGCTTTTTGTCCTTGACGCCTTTTGAAACTCTCCGGTGCAGAGCGCAGTAACGCACAACGCGAACTAAGCAGTGACCTTGCAGCAGGCGCTTTGCTGGGCCCAAGTGAATAAAATAAGTGCCCTCGTGGGTTGCAGAGGGGACCTTAAATATCTGTTGGTGAGGAAGGGGAAGAGACCTTGCACTATCTCGAAACCGTTGTGCTGAATCAGTAACCGTGCAAGGTCATGACATCGTCCCAATGCCCCGAGGAGGAGGAGATAGATGGACTTCTATGCGTCATCTGTTCACTGCCATGCAAGTTTTAGGGATTTTAAACATTGGTTTCCCCCCACCCCCCAGAAAAAGCATCTTAGAAGGCCTAGGAATAGGCAGACAAACGTTGGTTTGTATGGTACCCTGTAATAGGATGAGATGTGATGAAGCTAGACAGAGTCTGGAAGAATTTCAGATACAGTGCTAAAGGGTTAGCTATAGACTGTAGCACTTCCCCGGTTTTACAGTAAAGGAGAATTCTAAGGAGCCACCCCATTAAACTAGATTTTTGTACCTAATTTATGAGAAGGGACTATAAAGCATTAATTAAAATAGGTATGTGTTCATTAAGCAAAAAGTTTATAACAGTAAAAGATTTTCAGCTTAATGAAGTAATTAAATCTGATGTGAAAAACCTACATACAAATGTTAGTGGATTTGCCTTGGAATTCAGAGTTTCTTTCTCCTAATATTGAAAGAGTATTCATGGGAAGTAAGAAGTCACCTTAGTTGGATTCTCACTGGTATAGGTTGTCCCTTTTCTTAATCACTCAGCGCACATTTGTTGGGTGCTTGCCCTGCGCCAAGTTGGCACTGTGGAAAGTGCTAAAACGTGGTGAACAAATCGACATGATCCTGGTGAGCTTTGTGGGACACTTCCTCACATGCAGTGGTGCTCTGCAAACATCACCTCTCTTTCCTTCCTTCCTTCCCATCTTGCTGTGCATTAATGTTATCTGTAAATATTTTTAGAACTTTAAGTTATCCAAGTTGATCTTTAAAAATGGACAGTTTCTGAAATGAGGACAAAATACATTACATAAAATTGTAAAAATAACTTTTAAAAAACCTGTAAGATCTTTTGAAGATCTTTTAGTAAAGAAGCATTTAAGCGCTTGCTGGGTCTGAGACAACTACTGCTTGGGGTGGGACTTAAACTGGAACCTCAGTCAGCAAATAAATGTCGAAGTCCTGACCTTACTCTCTTTGGAGTGTTGGTTTTAAATTGTTAGGTTGTGAATATTCATCAAACGTCAGTTTCCACCTTGCAAAGCATACTCGGTCCTCTTCCTTTTCATACATTCCATCACTCTAGGTGCCTGCTGTCTTTCCTGCCTCTTCTGCCTTTTCCCTTCCACTCCCTATAATTGCCTTTTAAATTCAGAAACTAAAGCCATCTTAATGTTTCACATGGCACAGAATTAATTTGGAAGGGAAATACATTATACTTTTGTCTTTGCAGAACCAGAAAGAGGCATTTCCTTGGTTGTGTTTTGGTTATTGAAAGCTTTTTAAAATGCAATTTGTTGTTATAGTTTTGGTTTCAAGGAGGTTAGCATACCAACATTAACTAAACATTAGGCTTAATTAAACTTACAGTGAAGTTGTTTTAATTGTTCAGGGTGTCAGTAAAATACCCTAAATTTTTGGAAATTAAACTTTTTTTTAAAGTAGTATTTAAGAAAATGGAAATAAGAAATTTGGGGGTGGGAAAGAGTGATTTTTCTATCTCAAATCAGGGGGAAATACATTTCTATTTCCTAGTTTTCCACATTGTCTAAAATGGAACTATTTTATAATAGGAAACCAGTAGGCTGTAAGTTGAACTATGGACACTGAAAAGGGGGAGAGATGGCATTTCAGGAGAGAGAAGAGAGGCCATCATCTGAGGCTGACATAGCAGATATTTACTTTTAAACGTGAGGCAGCAGCCTGTAGTGTACCCGATGGAGTGGTGCCAAACTGCCCGGCTTTGAATCCTGACCACCACTCACCTGGCGGTGTGGCCTTGGGCAAGTTACTCAGTGTCTCTGTACCATTTCCTCCTCTGTTAAATGGGGGTAATGCTAGTACCCCATTCATTGGATTAGTGTGAGGATTAAGTGAATCAGTATTTGTAAAGAACCAAGGACAGTGGGAAAAATGCTTGTGAGGATCCAGATGTATCAGTTGAAAAATGAAAACGAATTTATACATACACGTTCTACATAAAATGTAATGTGAGAAGGTTAGAAGCCTAACAAGACTGAATTGTGTGTCGTGGTTGGTGATAAAGTTCTGGGGAGTCACTTGGTGGAGAGGCCAGGGTTGGACTTTCACCCAGGCATTCAGTGTTAGAATTAGACATACTTCATAATTTTCTTTTCCTTAGGAATTAGTGGGTGCTGCTTCTTCCTTAATTTTTATATTATTCAGCATTATACACTCCTTAAAATTCATTCAAGCTGTCTGTAATTTCTTTGAATGATACATAGTTCACCCACGAACCTGCTGTGTGATCATAGTAGATCATGGTAGTCTGCCATCTATCTGTGCGATTTGCCCTCTGCTGTATTTGACGTGTTTCTAGTTTCTCAGATAATCTCCCGAGAATTTTTTAGGACATGATGTAATTTTCCAGAACACAAAACTGACACAGAACTTCCTTTATCTTCTCATTTGCAAAAGCTGTATATTCAGTAGAGCAGTCTGTCGCTAGAGGGAGTTCAGATCAGCTCGTGGTTATTTTGCACTCAAATTGTACTTAAAAAATAACTTTGTAACACAGATAGACGTGTTTAGAATTAAATGAAGTCTAAACATGAGAGTGCTTCAAAATTGGGGAAATTAGGGTGTGTGCACAGCAGAAAGAATCACAAAAGATCCTGTATCTTCCTGCATACCTCTCACTTGGGATACATGTGGAGACCCGAACATTCTGTGTTCATCCAGATATGGCATGCAGTTCAGATTTTGTTCCATATGATGTACTCTGACTAGAAACCTGTGTCAGTTAAATTGGAGTGCATGCCTAAGACCATACTGTCCCAGTGTCACTCTTTATAGTCTCTAAATTTAGAATGGGCAAAAAAGTTATTCCAAAAAAAGAAAATCATCCCCAAAATATTACTTTTCAAGTGCCATGATGAAAAAATGTTCATGGGATGGTCATTATGTTGATAAGTCCGCCCTCTGAAACTAGCAGAGCTTGTCAATGTTTGACAGCTTTTATCTTTGCCTTTGGGGGATCCACTCTTAAAACCAAACCCCTAATGTTTTCCAGATCGTCTCCTTCCTCTTATTTTCTTTATTTTTCTTTCTCCATGGCTGAGTAATACCAGTAGTAAGATACATAAGTCAAGAGATTTTTAAAAAATAACTGCTCTAGTTATGAACTTTCAGACTTACTTTTGTGCACATAAACACACAGAATCACAAAAATGGCATCATATCTTATAGCCTGCATTTTTTAGTTATTATAGACTTTTTTTAGTCTGTTTTTTTAGTACAGTTTTAGATTTATAGAAAAATTGAGTAGCACAGAGAGTTGCATATACCCACACCCCACTCTGGACATTTTCCCCAGTCATCAACATCTTGCATTAGTGTGGAGTGTATACTACAATTAATGAACCCGTGTTGATGCATTATTAACTAAGGTGCATAGTTTCATTAAGGACACTCGTTTTGTTGTACACTTCTGTGGGTTTTGACAAATGCATAGTGACATGTGTCTTCCATTACAATATCATGCAGAATAGTTTCACTGCCCTAAAAATCTCTCCCTAAAATCCTGGCAACCACTGATATTTTTATTGTTGCTAAAGTTTTTTCAGTTCTGGAATGTCTTATAATTGGAATCATACAGTATGTAGCCTTTTCAGATTGGTTTCTTTCACTTAGCGATATGCAATTAAGGTTCCTCCATGTCTTTTTGTGGCTTGATGGCTCGTTTATTTTTATTGCTTAATACTGCTCCAACCGTATGGATGCACCTGTCTGTTTGTCCATTCATTCATGTATTGAAGGACATCTTGATTCCTTCCAGTTTTTGGAAGTCATGAATAAAGCTGCTATAGGAATGTGAATGCAGGTTGTCATGTAGATAAAAGTTTTCAGCTCAGTTGGGTAGGTATCTAGGGATATGATTGCTGAATCGTATGTTTAAACTATGTTTAGATTTGTAAGAAGCTGCCAAACCATCTTCCAAAGTAGCCATACCATTTTGTATAACCACTGGTGATCAGTGAGAGTTCCTGTTACCCCACATTCTTGCCGTCATTGGTATTGTCAGTTTTTTTTTTAATTTTTGGCCATTCTTTGGGATTTTCTATGTAGTTGATCATGTCATCTATGAACAAAGACAGCTTTATTTCTTCCCTCCCAACCTGTATACGTGTTGTTTCCCTTTTTGTCTTACTGCATTAATTAGGACTTCAGTACAATGTTGAGTAGGGGTGGTGAGACAGGGCATCCTTGTCTTGTTCCCAGTCTTAGGGGGAAAGCTCCTAGTTTCTAACCATTAAACCTTAGGGGGTGTTTTTATGGATGTTCTTTATCAGGTTGAGGAAGTTCTCCTCTGTTCCTAATTTGCTGAGAGGTTTTTAATCATGAATCGGCATTTGATTTCGTCAGATCCTTTTTCTGCATCTATTGATGATACCATTTTTCTTCTTTAGTGTGTTGATGTGGTGGATTATATATTTGAATTTCGAATGATGAACCAGCCTCACATACCTGGAATAAATCCCACTTGGTCGTAGTGTATAATTGTTTTTAATACATGGTTAGATTGCATTTGCTAATATTTTGTTGAGGATTTTTGCATCTATGTTCATGAGAGATATTGTTCTCTAAAATTCATTTCTTATATAATGTCTTTATCTGGTTTTAGTATTAGGGTTATGCTGGCCTTATAGAATTAGGACATATTCCCTCTGCTTCTCTTTCTAATTCTCTTTCTTTTTTTTAATTTTATTTTTTTTGGCACCAACTACCATGTCTACTGATAGTTACAAATCTGTTTCAAATCTCAATACCTCATATGTTTCCCAGACCTGGTTAGGATTTCCACTTGGTCGCATGGTTTTTTAAACTAAATCAAATTCAAACTTCATTATCTCCAGGGAGATCTCCCCCACCCAGTTTTTCTCTCTTGGTTAAATGACAACAGTGTTCATTTAGGTCATTAAGTTAGAAACCTTTGGGTCTGCTTGCTCTCACATCTGGTCTCTTGTTGCTTTGCCAACCTCTCAGTCCAGGTGCTTGCCTTCTCTTGTCTGGAAGCCCCTTGTTTGGCCTCCATGTCATCAACATTTGGTATCATTTTGTGCTTTTCACTGCCATCGGAGATACCTTACTGAAAAACTAAACTGATTTGTGGGCTTAGAAACATTCATCATTTTTCCAGTACCTATAAAATAATATTTAAACTTATTAACCCAAGCTATGTCTCCAGCTTCAAAACTACATCCAGTTCCTAGGAATGCCCTCCTTAGGCCCTCCTTTATGCACAAATTTATGGATTCTTCATTTCTCCCATGGAGCTTTCCAGGCCAACACAGGTACTTTATGGACTTAAGAGCTACAAGATAATGTATATTCAATAACATGT